>NC_089807.1:22365960-22965960 GCF_029633855.1 Hoplias malabaricus
TACAAGACTCTGGAAGCCCCCCACCCACATGCTGTGTAGGTTAAAGGAATGTAAAGCTTCCTCCTTCTGCTACTTCCTTTTTTGCCAAACTTCTAAACGACACGTTGCTGCCTCATTCACCACCTCCACACACCCACACCAGCGTGGCTTTATGCTTTCAAGTCTGCAAGTCTTTTAGGGAGGCAAGATAATGTTTGAGAAATTTGAATGGAACAGTGTAAATGATCCGTCACTGCCTTCAGCAGATTGCACTCTGGCATGCCAGCGCATCTGCAGGCAGGCACCTGGCCATGATATCCGGCAGTGGCGCGAGGGAAAAGAAAAGTCTTCTTCGAGCCGGATTTGAACCCGCGACCTAAGGATCGCCTTATTAACAACTACAGTCCTCTGCTCTACCAACTGAGCTATCAAAGGTGCTAGCCTAAAGAGTTGGACTGAAAACTGACAAGTGCATTTAGGACAGACTCGGATGCTCTCCTATGATTGTAGAACGAGTACATCTGGCAAAAGCCTAGCCCTAGCCCCTGAACTTAATCCTATCTCCTTCCTTTCAGACGTGGCTGAAAACGGTGTCCCTGGTGGTCTAGTGGCTAGGATTCGGCGCTCTCACCGCCGCGGCCCGGGTTCGATTCCCGCTCAGGGAAGCGTCTGCTTTCTTGCACACCAAGTCCACTACAAGACTCTGGAAGCCCCCCACCCACATGCTGTGTAGGTTAAAGGAATGTAAAGCGTCCTCCTTCTGCTACTTCCTTTTTTGCCAAACTTCTAAACGACACGTTGCTGCCTAATTCACCACCTCCACACACCCACACCAGCGTGGCTTTATGCTTTCAAGTCTGCAAGTCTTTTAGGGAGGCAAGATAATGTTTGAGAAATTTGAATGGAACAGTGTAAATGATCCGTCACTGCCTTCAGCAGATTGCACTCTGGCATGCCAGCGCATCTGCAGGCAGGCACCTGGCCATGATATCCCGCAGTGGCGCGAGGGAAAAGAAAAGTCTTCTTCGAGCCCGCGACCTAAGGATTGCCTTATTAACAACTACAGTCCTCCGCTCTACCAACTGAGCTATCAAAGGTGCTAGCCTAAAGAGTTGGACTGAAAACTGACAAGTGCATTTAGGACAGACTCGGATGCTCTCCTATGATTGTAGAACGAGTACATCTGGCAAAAGCCTAGCCCTAGCCCCTGATCTTAATCCTATCTCCTTCCTTTCAGACGTGGCTGAAAACGGTGTCCCTGGTGGTCTAGTGGCTAGGATTCGGCGCTCTCACTGCCGCGGCCCGGGTTCGATTCCCGGTCAGGGAAGCGTGTGCTTTCTTGCACACCAAGTCCACTACAAGACTCTGGAAGCCCCCCACCCACATGCTGTGTAGGTTAAAGGAATGTAAAGCTTCCTCCTTCTGCTACTTCCTTTTTTGCCAAACTTCTAAACGACACGTTGCTGCCTCATTCACCACCTCCACACACCCACACCAGCGTGGCTTTATGCTTTCAAGTCTGCAAGTCTTTTAGGGAGGCAAGATAATGTTTGAGAAATTTGAATGGAACAGTGTAAATGATCCGTCACTGCCTTCAGCAGATTGCACTCTGGCATGCCAGCGCATCTGCAGGCAGGCACCTGGCCATGATATCCGGCAGTGGCGCGAGGGAAAAGAAAAGTCTTCTTCGAGCCGGATTTGAAACCGCGACCTAAGGATCGCCTTATTAACAACTACAGTCCTCTGCTCTACCAACTGAGCTATCAAAGGTGCTAGCCTAAAGAGTTGGACTGAAAACTGACAAGTGCATTTAGGACAGACTCGGATGCTCTCCTATGATTGTAGAACGAGTACATCTGGCAAAACCCTAGCCCTAGCCCCTGAACTTAATCCTATCTACTTCCTTTCAGACGTGGCTGAAAACGGTGTCCCTGGTGGTCTAGTGGCTAGGATTCGGCACTCTCCCTGCCGCGGCCCGGGTTCGATTCCCGGTCAGGGAAGCGTCTGCTTTCTTGCACACCAAGTCCACTACAAGACTCTGGAAGCCCCCCACCCACATGCTGTGTAGGTTAAAGGAATGTAAAGCTTCCTCCTTCTGCTACTTCCTTTTTTGCCAAACTTCTAAACGACACGTTGCTGCCTCATTCACCACCTCCACACACCCACACCAGCGTGGCTTTATGCTTTCAAGTCTGCAAGTCTTTTAGGGAGGCAAGATAATGTTTGAGAAATTTGAATGGAACAGTGTAAATGATCCGTCACTGCCTTCAGCAGATTGCAC
Source organism: Hoplias malabaricus (assembly GCF_029633855.1). Taxonomy (NCBI): domain Eukaryota; kingdom Metazoa; phylum Chordata; class Actinopteri; order Characiformes; family Erythrinidae; genus Hoplias; species Hoplias malabaricus. The sequence goes on from NC_089807.1 coordinate 22,368,221, forward strand.
TCTGGCATGCCAGCGCATCTGCAGGCAGGCACCTGGCCATGATATCCGGCAGTGGCGCGAGGGAAAAGAAAAGTCTTCTTCGAGCCGGATTTGAACCCGCGACATAAGGATTGCCTTATTAACAACTACAGTCCTCCGCTCTACCAACTGAGCAATCAAAGGCGCTAGCCTAAAGAGTTGGACTGAAAACTGACAAGTGCATTTAGGACAGACTCGGATGCTCTCCTATGATTGTAGAACGAGTACATCTGGCAAAAGCCTAGCCCTAGCCCCTGAACTTAATCCTATCTCCTTCCTTTCAGACATGGCTGAAAACGGTGTCCCTGGTGGTCTAGTGGCTAGGATTCGGCGTTCTCATTGCCGCGGCCCGGGTTCGATTCCCGGTCAGGGAAGCGTGTGCTTTCTTGCACACCAAGTCCACTACAAGACTCTGGAAGCCCCCCACCCACATGCTGTGTAGGTTAAAGGAATGTAAAGCTTCCTCCTTCTGCTACTTCCTTTTTTGCCAAACTTCTAAACGACATGTTGCTGCCTCATTCACCACCTCCACACACCCACACCAGCGTGGCTTTATGCTTTCAAGTCTGCAAGTCTTTTAGGGAGGCAAGATAATGTTTGAGAAATTTGAATGGAACAGTGTAAATGAACCGTCACTGCCTTCAGCAGATTGCACTCTGGCATGCCAGCGCATCTGCAGGCAGGCACCTGGCCATGATATCCGGCAGTGGCGCGAGGGAAAAGAAAAGTCTTCTTCGAGCCGGATTTGAACCCGCGACCTAAGGATCGCCTTATTAACAACTACAGTCCTCTGCTCTACCAACTGAGCTATCAAAGGTGCTAGCCTAAAGAGTTGGACTGAAAACTGACAAGTGCATTTAGGACAGACTCGGATGCTCTCCTATGATTGTAGAACGAGTACATCTGGCAAAACCCTAGCCCTAGCCCCTGAACTTAATCCTATCTACTTCCTTTCAGACGTGGCTGAAAACGGTGTCCCTGGTGGTCTAGTGGCTAGGATTCGGCACTCTCCCTGCCGCGGCCCGGGTTCGATTCCCGGTCAGGGAAGCGTCTGCTTTCTTGCACACCAAGTCCACTACAAGACTCTGGAAGCCCCCCACCCACATGCTGTGTAGGTTAAAGGAATGTAAAGCTTCCTCCTTCTGCTACTTCCTTTTTTGCCAAACTTCTAAACGACACGTTGCTGCCTCATTCACCACCTCCACACACCCACACCAGCGTGGCTTTATGCTTTCAAGTCTGCAAGTCTTTTAGGGAGGCAAGATAATGTTTGAGAAATTTGAATGGAACAGTGTAAATGATCCGTCACTGCCTTCAGCAGATTGCACTCTGGCATGCCAGCGCATCTGCAGGCAGGCACCTGGCCATGATATCCGGCAGTGGCGCGAGGGAAAAGAAAAGTCTTCTTCGAGCCGGATTTGAACCCGCGACCTAAGGATCGCCTTATTAACAACTACAGTCCTCTGCTCTACCAACTGAGCTATCAAAGGTGCTAGCCTAAAGAGTTGGACTGAAAACTGACAAGTGCATTTAGGACAGACTCGGATGCTCTCCTATGATTGTAGAACGAGTACATCTGGCAAAAGCCTAGCCCTAGCCCCTGAACTTAATCCTATCTCCTTCCTTTCAGACGTGGCTGAAAACGGTGTCCCTGGTGGTCTAGTGGCTAGGATTCGGCGCTCTCACCGCCGCGGCCCGGGTTCGATTCCCGCTCAGGGAAGCGTCTGCTTTCTTGCACACCAAGTCCACTACAAGACTCTGGAAGCCCCCCACCCACATGCTGTGTAGGTTAAAGGAATGTAAAGCGTCCTCCTTCTGCTACTTCCTTTTTTGCCAAACTTCTAAACGACACGTTGCTGCCTAATTCACCACCTCCACACACCCACACCAGCGTGGCTTTATGCTTTCAAGTCTGCAAGTCTTTTAGGGAGGCAAGATAATGTTTGAGAAATTTGAATGGAACAGTGTAAATGATCCGTCACTGCCTTCAGCAGATTGCACTCTGGCATGCCAGCGCATCTGCAGGCAGGCACCTGGCCATGATATCCCGCAGTGGCGCGAGGGAAAAGAAAAGTCTTCTTCGAGCCCGCGACCTAAGGATTGCCTTATTAACAACTACAGTCCTCCGCTCTACCAACTGAGCTATCAAAGGTGCTAGCCTAAAGAGTTGGACTGAAAACTGACAAGTGCATTTAGGACAGACTCGGATGCTCTCCTATGATTGTAGAACGAGTACATCTGGCAAAAGCCTAGCCCTAGCCCCTGATCTTAATCCTATCTCCTTCCTTTCAGACGTGGCTGAAAACGGTGTCCCTGGTGGTCTAGTGGCTAGGATTCGGCGCTCTCACTGCCGCGGCCCGGGTTCGATTCCCGGTCAGGGAAGCGTGTGCTTTCTTGCACACCAAGTCCACTACAAGACTCTGGAAGCCCCCCACCCACATGCTGTGTAGGTTAAAGGAATGTAAAGCTTCCTCCTTCTGCTACTTCCTTTTTTGCCAAACTTCTAAACGACACGTTGCTGCCTCATTCACCACCTCCACACACCCACACCAGCGTGGCTTTATGCTTTCAAGTCTGCAAGTCTTTTAGGGAGGCAAGATAATGTTTGAGAAATTTGAATGGAACAGTGTAAATGATCCGTCACTGCCTTCAGCAGATTGCACTCTGGCATGCCAGCGCATCTGCAGGCAGGCACCTGGCCATGATATCCGGCAGTGGCGCGAGGGAAAAGAAAAGTCTTCTTCGAGCCCGCGACCTAAGGATTGCCTTATTAACAACTACAGTCCTCCGCTCTACCAACTGAGCTATCAAAGGCGCTAGCCTAAAGAGTTGGACTGAAAACTGACAAGTGCATTTAGGACAGACTCGGATGCTCTCCTATGATTGTAGAACGAGTACATCTGGCAAAAGCCTAGCCCTAGCCCCTGAACTTAATCCTATCTCCTTCCTTTCAGACGTGGCTGAAAACGGTGTCCCTGGTGGTCTAGTGGCTAGGATTCGGCGCTCTCACCGCCGCGGCCCGGGTTCGATTCCCGCTCAGGGAAGCGTCTGCTTTCTTGCACACCAAGTCCACTACAAGACTCTGGAAGCCCCCCACCCACATGCTGTGTAGGTTAAAGGAATGTAAAGCGTCCTCCTTCTGCTACTTCCTTTTTTGCCAAACTTCTAAACGACACGTTGCTGCCTCATTCACCACCTCCACACACCCACACCAGCGTGGCTTTATGCTTTCAAGTCTGCAAGTCTTTTAGGGAGGCAAGATAATGTTTGAGAAATTTGAATGGAACAGTGTAAATGATCTGTCACTGCCTTCAGCAGATTGCACTCTGGCATGCCAGCGCATCTGCAGGCAGGCACCTGGCCATGATATCCGGCAGTGGCGCGAGGGAAAAGAAAAGTCTTCTTCGAGCCGGATTTGAACCCGCGACCTAAGGATCGCCTTATTAACAACTACAGTCCTCTGCTCTACCAACTGAGCTATCAAAGGCGCTAGCCTAAAGAGTTGGACTGAAAACTGACAAGTGCATTTAGGACAGACTCGGATGCTCTCCTATGATTGTAGAACGAGTACATCTGGCAAAGGCCTAGCCCTAGCCCCTGAACTTAATCCTATCTCCTTCCTTTCAGACGTGGCTGAAAACGGTGTCCCTGGTGGTCTAGTGGCTAGGATTCGGCGCTCTCACTGCCGCGGCCCGGGTTCGATTCCCGGTCAGGGAAGCGTCTGCTTTCTTGCACACCAAGTCCACTACAAGACTCTGGAAGCCCCCCACCCACATGCTGTGTAGGTTAAAGGAATGTAAAGCTTCCTCCTTCTGCTACTTCCTTTTTTGCCAAACTTCTAAACGACACGTTGCTGCCTCATTCACCACCTCCACACACCCACACCAGCGTGGCTTTATGCTTTCAAGTCTGCAAGTCTTTTAGGGAGGCAAGATAATGTTTGAGAAATTTGAATGGAACAGTGTAAATGATCTGTCACTGCCCTCAGCAGATTGCACTCTGGCATGCCAGCGCATCTGCAGGCAGGCACCTGGCCATGATATCCGGCAGTGGCGCGAGGGAAAAGAAAAGTCTTCTTCGAGCCGGATTTGAACCCGCGACCTAAGGATCGCCTTATTAACAACTACAGTTCTCTGCTCTACCAACTGAGCTATCAAAGGTGCTAGCCTAAAGAGTTGGACTGAAAACTGACAAGTGCATTTAGGACAGACTCGGATGCTCTCCTATGATTGTAGAACGAGTACATCTGGCAAAAGCCTAGCCCTAGCCCCTGTACTTAATCCTATCTCCTTCCTTTCAGACGTGGCTGAAAACGGTGTCCCTGGTGGTCTAATGGCTAGGATTCGGCGCTCTCACCGCCGCGGCCCGGGTTCGATTCCCGCTCAGGGAAGCGTCTGCTTTCTTGCACACCAAGTCCACTACAAGACTCTGGAAGCCCCCCACCCACATGCTGTGTAGGTTAAAGGAATGTAAAGCGTCCTCCTTCTGCTACTTCCTTTTTTGCCAAACTTCTAAACGACACGTTGCTGCCTAATTCACCACCTCCACACACCCACACCAGTGTGGCTTTATGCTTTCAAGTCTGCAAGTCTTTTAGGGAGGCAAGATAATGTTTGAGAAATTTGAATGGAACAGTGTAAATGATCCGTCACTGCCTTCAGCAGATTGCACTCTGGCATGCCAGCGCATCTGCAGGCAGGCACCTGGCCATGATATCCGGCAGTGGCGCGAGGGAAAAGAAAAGTCTTCTTCGAGCCCGCGACCTAAGGATTGCCTTATTAACAACTACAGTCCTCCGCTCTACCAACTGAGCTATCAAAGGCGCTAGCCTAAAGAGTTGGACTGAAAACTGACAAGTGCATTTAGGACAGACTCGGATGCTCTCCTATGATTGTAGAACGAGTACATCTGGCAAAAGCCTAGCCCTAGCCCCTGAACTTAATCCTATCTCCTTCCTTTCAGACGTGGCTGAAAACGGTGTCCCTGGTGGTCTAGTGGCTAGGATTCGGCGCTCTCACTGTCGTGGCCCGGGTTCGATTCCCGGTCAGGGAAGCGTGTGCTTTCTTGCACACCAAGTCCACTACAAGACTCTGGAAGCCCCCCACCCACATGCTGTGTAGGTTAAAGGAATGTAAAGCTTCCTCCTTCTGCTACTTCCTTTTTTGCCAAACTTCTAAACGACACGTTGCTGCCTCATTCACCACCTCCACACACCCACACCAGCGTGGCTTTATGCTTTCAAGTCTGCAAGTCTTTTAGGGAGGCAAGATAATGTTTGAGAAATTTGAATGGAACAGTGTAAATGATCCGTCACTGCCTTCAGCAGATTGCACTCTGGCATGCCAGCGCATCTGCAGGCAGGCACCTGGCCATGATATCCGGCAGTGGCGCGAGGGAAAAGAAAAGTCTTCTTCGAGCCCGCGACCTAAGGATTGCCTTATTAACAACTACAGTCCTCCGCTCTACCAACTGAGCTATCAAAGGCGCTAGCCTAAAGAGTTGGACTGAAAACTGACAAGTGCATTTAGGACAGACTCGGATGCTCTCCTATGATTGTAGAACGAGTACATCTGGCAAAAGCCTAGCCCTAGCCCCTGAACTTAATCCTATCTCCTTCCTTTCAGACGTGGCTGAAAACGGTGTCCCTGGTGGTCTAGTGGCTAGGATTCGGCGCTCTCACCGCCGCGGCCCGGGTTCGATTCCCGCTCAGGGAAGCGTCTGCTTTCTTGCACACCAAGTCCACTACAAGACTCTGGAAGCCCCCCACCCACATGCTGTGTAGGTTAAAGGAATGTAAAGCGTCCTCCTTCTGCTACTTCCTTTTTTGCCAAACTTCTAAACGACACGTTGCTGCCTCATTCACCACCTCCACACACCCACACCAGCGTGGCTTTATGCTTTCAAGTCTGCAAGTCTTTTAGGGAGGCAAGATAATGTTTGAGAAATTTGAATGGAACAGTGTAAATGATCTGTCACTGCCTTCAGCAGATTGCACTCTGGCATGCCAGCGCATCTGCAGGCAGGCACCTGGCCATGATATCCGGCAGTGGCGCGAGGGAAAAGAAAAGTCTTCTTCGAGCCGGATTTGAACCCGCGACCTAAGGATCGCCTTATTAACAACTACAGTCCTCTGCTCTACCAACTGAGCTATCAAAGGTGCTAGCCTAAAGAGTTGGACTGAAAACTGACAAGTGCATTTAGGACAGACTCGGATGCTCTCCTATGATTGTAGAACGAGTACATCTGGCAAAAGCCTAGCCCTAGCCCCTGAACTTAATCCTATCTCCTTCCTTTCAGACGTGGCTGAAAACGGTGTCCCTGGTGGTCTAGTGGCTAGGATTCGGCGCTCTCACCGCCGCGGCCCGGGTTCGATTCCCGCTCAGGGAAGCGTCTGCTTTCTTGCACACCAAGTCCACTACAAGACTCTGGAAGCCCCCCACCCACATGCTGTGTAGGTTAAAGGAATGTAAAGCGTCCTCCTTCTGCTACTTCCTTTTTTGCCAAACTTCTAAACGACACGTTGCTGCCTCATTCACCACCTCCACACACCCACACCAGCGTGGCTTTATGCTTTCAAGTCTGCAAGTCTTTTAGGGAGGCAAGATAATGTTTGAGAAATTTGAATGGAACAGTGTAAATGATCCGTCACTGCCTTCAGCAGATTGCACTCTGGCATGCCAGCGCATCTGCAGGCAGGCACCTGGCCATGATATCCGGCAGTGGCGCGAGGGAAAAGAAAAGTCTTCTTCGAGCCCGCGACCTAAGGATTGCCTTATTAACAACTACAGTCCTCCGCTCTACCAACTGAGCTATCAAAGGCGCTAGCCTAAAGAGTTGGACTGAAAACTGACAAGTGCATTTAGGACAGACTCGGATGCTCTCCTATGATTGTAGAACGAGTACATCTGGCAAAAGCCTAGCCCTAGCCCCTGAACTTAATCCTATCTCCTTCCTTTCAGACGTGGCTGAAAACGGTGTCCCTGGTGGTCTAGTGGCTAGGATTCGGCGCTCTCACTGTCGTGGCCCGGGTTCGATTCCCGGTCAGGGAAGCGTGTGCTTTCTTGCACACCAAGTCCACTACAAGACTCTGGAAGCCCCCCACCCACATGCTGTGTAGGTTAAAGGAATGTAAAGCTTCCTCCTTCTGCTACTTCCTTTTTTGCCAAACTTCTAAACGACACGTTGCTGCCTCATTCACCACCTCCACACACCCACACCAGCGTGGCTTTATGCTTTCAAGTCTGCAAGTCTTTTAGGGAGGCAAGATAATGTTTGAGAAATTTGAATGGAACAGTGTAAATGATCCGTCACTGCCTTCAGCAGATTGCACTCTGGCATGCCAGCGCATCTGCAGGCAGGCACCTGGCCATGATATCCGGCAGTGGCGCGAGGGAAAAGAAAAGTCTTCTTCGAGCCGGATTTGAACCCGCGACCTAAGGATCGCCTTATTAACAACTACAGTCCTCTGCTCTACCAACTGAGCTATCAAAGGTGCTAGCCTAAAGAGTTGGACTGAAAACTGACAAGTGCATTTAGGACAGACTCGGATGCTCTCCTATGATTGTAGAACGAGTACATCTGGCAAAAGCCTAGCCCTAGCCCCTGAACTTAATCCTATCTCCTTCCTTTCAGACGTGGCTGAAAACGGTGTCCCTGGTGGTCTAGTGGCTAGGATTAGGCGCTCTCACCGCCGTGGCCCGGGTTCGATTCCCGGTCAGGGAAGCGTCTGCTTTCTTGCACACCAAGTCCACTACAAGACTCTGGAAGCCCCCCACCCACATGCTGTGTAGGTTAAAGGAATGTAAAGCGTCCTCCTTCTGCTACTTCCTTTTTTGCCAAACTTCTAAACGACACGTTGCTGCCTCATTCACCACCTCCACACACCCACACCAGCGTGGCTTTATGCTTTCAAGTCTGCAAGTCTTTTAGGGAGGCAAGATAATGTTTGAGAAATTTGAATGGAACAGTGTAAATGATCTGTCACTGCCCTCAGCAGATTGCACTCTGGCATGCCAGCGCATCTGCAGGCAGGCACCTGGCCATGATATCCGGCAGTGGCGCGAGGGAAAAGAAAAGTCTTCTTCGAGCCGGATTTGAACCCGCGACCTAAGGATCGCCTTATTAACAACTACAGTTCTCTGCTCTACCAACTGAGCTATCAAAGGTGCTAGCCTAAAGAGTTGGACTGAAAACTGACAAGTGCATTTAGGACAGACTCGGATGCTCTCCTATGATTGTAGAACGAGTACATCTGGCAAAAGCCTAGCCCTAGCCCCTGTACTTAATCCTATCTCCTTCCTTTCAGACGTGGCTGAAAACGGTGTCCCTGGTGGTCTAATGGCTAGGATTCGGCGCTCTCACCGCCGCGGCCCGGGTTCGATTCCCGCTCAGGGAAGCGTCTGCTTTCTTGCACACCAAGTCCACTACAAGACTCTGGAAGCCCCCCACCCACATGCTGTGTAGGTTAAGGGAATGTAAAGCTTCCTCCTTCTGCTACTTCCTTTTTTGCCAAACTTCTAAACGACACGTTGCTGCCTCATTCACCACCTCCACACACCCACACCAGCGTGGCTTTATGCTTTCAAGTCTGCAAGTCTTTTAGGGAGGCAAGATAATGTTTGAGAAATTTGAATGGAACAGTGTAAATGATCCGTCACTGCCTTCAGCAGATTGCACTCTGGCATGCCAGCGCATCTGCAGGCAGGCACCTGGCCATGATATCCGGCAGTGGCGCGAGGGAAAAGAAAAGTCTTCTTCGAGCCCGCGACCTAAGGATTGCCTTATTAACAACTACAGTCCTCCGCTCTACCAACTGAGCTATCAAAGGCGCTAGCCTAAAGAGTTGGACTGAAAACTGACAAGTGCATTTAGGACAGACTCGGATGCTCTCCTATGATTGTAGAACGAGTACATCTGGCAAAAGCCTAGCCCTAGCCCCTGAACTTAATCCTATCTCCTTCCTTTCAGACGTGGCTGAAAACGGTGTCCCTGGTGGTCTAGTGGCTAGGATTCGGCGCTCTCACTGCCGCGGCCCGGGTTCGATTCCCGCTCAGGGAAGCGTCTGCTTTCTTGCACACCAAGTCCACTACAAGACTCTGGAAGCCCCCCACCCACATGCTGTGTAGGTTAAAGGAATGTAAAGCGTCCTCCTTCTGCTACTTCCTTTTTTGCCAAACTTCTAAACGACACGTTGCTGCCTCATTCACCACCTCCACACACCCACACCAGCGTGGCTTTATGCTTTCAAGTCTGCAAGTCTTTTAGGGAGGCAAGATAATGTTTGAGAAATTTGAATGGAACAGTGTAAATGATCTGTCACTGCCTTCAGCAGATTGCACTCTGGCATGCCAGCGCATCTGCAGGCAGGCACCTGGCCATGATATCCGGCAGTGGCGCGAGGGAAAAGAAAAGTCTTCTTCGAGCCGGATTTGAACCCGCGACCTAAGGATCGCCTTATTAACAACTACAGTCCTCTGCTCTACCAACTGAGCTATCAAAGGTGCTAGCCTAAAGAGTTGGACTGAAAACTGACAAGTGCATTTAGGACAGACTCGGATGCTCTCCTATGATTGTAGAACGAGTACATCTGGCAAAAGCCTAGCCCTAGCCCCTGAACTTAATCCTATCTCCTTCCTTTCAGACGTGGCTGAAAACGGTGTCCCTGGTGGTCTAGTGGCTAGGATTCGGCGCTCTCACCGCCGCGGCCCGGGTTCGATTCCCGCTCAGGGAAGCGTCTGCTTTCTTGCACACCAAGTCCACTACAAGACTCTGGAAGCCCCCCACCCACATGCTGTGTAGGTTAAAGGAATGTAAAGCGTCCTCCTTCTGCTACTTCCTTTTTTGCCAAACTTCTAAACGACACGTTGCTGCCTCATTCACCACCTCCACACACCCACACCAGCGTGGCTTTATGCTTTCAAGTCTGCAAGTCTTTTAGGGAGGCAAGATAATGTTTGAGAAATTTGAATGGAACAGTGTAAATGATCCGTCACTGCCTTCAGCAGATTGCACTCTGGCATGCCAGCGCATCTGCAGGCAGGCACCTGGCCATGATATCCGGCAGTGGCGCGAGGGAAAAGAAAAGTCTTCTTCGAGCCGGATTTGAACCCGCGACCTAAGGATTGCCTTATTAACAACTACAGTCCTACGCTCTACCAAGTGAGCTATCAAAGGCGCTAGCCTAAAGAGTTGGACTGAAAACTGACAAGTGCATTTAGGACAGACTCAGATGCTCTCCTATGATTGTAGAACGAGTACATCTGGCAAAAGCCTAGCCCTAGCCCCTGAACTTAATCCTATCTCCTTCCTTTCAGACGTGGTTGAAAACGGTGTCCCTGGTGGTCTAGTGGCTAGGATTCGGCGCTCTCACTGCCGCGGCCTGGGTTCGATTCCCGGTCAGGGAAGCGTGTGCTTTCTTGCACACCAAGTCCACTACAAGACTCTGGAAGCCCCCCACCCACATGCTGTGTAGGTTAAAGGAATGTAAAGCGTCCTCCTTCTGCTACTTCCTTTTTTGCCAAACTTATAAACGACATGTTGCTGCCTCATTCACCACCTCCACACACCCACACCAGCGTGGCTTCATGCTTTCAAGTCTGCAAGTCTTTTAGGGAGGCAAGATAATGTTTGAGAAATTTGAATGGAACAGTGTAAATGATCCGTCACTGCCTTCAGCAGATTGCACTCTGGCATGCCAGCGCATCTGCAGGCAGGCACCTGGCCATGATATCCGGCAGTGGCGCGAGGGAAAAGAAAAGTCTTCTTCAAGCCGGATTTGAACCCGCGACCTAAGGATCGCCTTATTAACAACTACAGTCCTCCGCTCTACCAACTGAGCTATCAAAGGCGCTAGCCTAAAGAGTTGGACTGAAAACTGACAAGTGCATTTAGGACAGACTCGGATGCTCTCCTATGATTGTAGAACGAGTACATCTGGCAACAGCCTAGCCCTAGCCCCTGAACTTAATCCTATCTCCTTCCTTTCAGACGTGGCTGAAAACGGTGTCCCTGGTGGTCTAGTGGCTAGGATTCGGCGCTCTCACCGCCGCAGCCCGGGTTCGAGTCCCGCTCAGGGAAGCGTCTGCTTTCTTGCACACCAAGTCCACTACAAGATTCTGGAAGCCCCCCACCCACATGCTGTGTAGGTTAAAGGAATGTAAAGCGTCCTCCTTCTGCTACTTCCTTTATTGCCAAACTTCTAAACGACACGTTGCTGCCTCATTCACCACCTCCACACACCCACACCAGCGTGGCTTTATGCTTTCAATTCTGCAAGTCTTTTAGGGAGGCAAGATAATGTTTGAGAAATTTGAATGGAACAGTGTAAATGATCCGTCACTGCCTTCAGCAGATTGCACTCTGGCATGCCAGCGCATCTGCAGGCAGGCACCTGGCCATGATATCCCGCAGTGGCGCGAGGGAAAAGAAAAGTCTTCTTCGAGCCGGATTTGAACCCGCGACCTAAGGATCGCCTTATTAACAACTACAGTCCTCCGCTCTACCAACTGAGCTATCAAAGGTGCTAGCCTAAAGAGTTGGACTGAAAACTGACAAGTGCATTTAGGACAGACTCGGATGCTCTCCTATGATTGTAGAACGAGTACATCTGGCAAAAGCCTAGCCCTAGCCCCTGAACTTAATCCTATCTCCTTCCTTTCAAACGTGGCTGAAAACGGTGTCCCTGGTGGTCTAGTGGCTAGGATTCGGCGCTCTCACCGCCGCGGCCCGGGTTCGATTCCCGCTCAGGGAAGCGTGTGCTTTCTTGCACACCAAGTCCACTACAAGACTCTGGAAGCCCCCCACCCACATGCTGTGTAGGTTAAAGGAATGTAAAGCGTCCTCCTTCTGCTACTTCCTTTTTTGCCAAACTTATAAACGACATGTTGCTGCCTCATTCACCACCTCCACACACCCACACCAGCGTGGCTTCATGCTTTCAAGTCTGCAAGTCTTTTAGGGAGGCAAGATAATGTTTGAGAAATTTGAATGGAACAGTGTAAATGATCCGTCACTGCCTTCAGCAGATTGCACTCTGGCATGGCAGCGCATCTGCAGGCAGGCACCTGGCCATGATATCCGGCAGTGGCGCGAGGGAAAAGAAAAGTCTTCTTCAAGCCGGATTTGAACCCGCGACCTAAGGATCGCCTTATTAACAACTACAGTCCTCCGCTCTACCAACTGAGCTATCAAAGGCGCTAGCCTAAAGAGTTGGACTGAAAACTGACAAGTGCATTTAGGACAGACTCGGATGCTCTCCTATGATTGTAGAACGAGTACATCTGGCAAAAGCCTAGCCCTAGCCCCTGAACTTAATCCTATCTCCTTCCTTTCAGACGTGGCTGAAAACGGTGTCCCTGGTGGTCTAGTGGCTAGGATTCGGCGCTCTCACCGCCGCGGCCCGGGTTCGATTCCCGGTCAGGGAAGCGTCTGCTTTCTTGCACACCAAGTCCACTACAAGACTCTGGAAGCCCCCCACCCACATGCTGTGTAGGTTAAAGGAATGTAAAGCGTCCTCCTTCTGCTACTTCCTTTTTTGCCAAACTTCTAAACGACACGTTGCTGCCTCATTCACCACCTCCACACACCCACACCAGCGTGGCTTTATGCTTTCAAGTCTGCAAGTCTTTTAGGGAGGCAAGATAATGTTTGAGAAATTTGAATGGAACAGTGTAAATGATCCGTCACTGCCTTCAGCAGATTGCACTCTGGCATGCCAGCGCATCTGCAGGCAGGCACCTGGCCATGATATCCGGCAGTGGCGCGAGGGAAAAGAAAAGTCTTCTTCGAGCCGGATTTGAACCCGCGACCTAAGGATCGCCTTATTAACAACTGCAGTCCTCTGCTCTACCAACTGAGCTATCAAAGGTGCTAGCCTAAAGAGTTGGACTGAAAACTGACAAGTGCATTTAGGACAGACTCGGATGCTCTCCTATGATTGTAGAACGAGTACATCTGGCAAAAGCCTAGCCCTAGCCCCTGAACTTAATCCTATCTCCTTCCTTTCAGACTAGGCTGAAAACGGTGTCCCTGGTGGTCTAGTGGCTAGGATTCGGCGCTCTCACCGCCGCGGCCCGGGTTCGATTCCCGGTCAGGGAAGCGTGTGCTTTCTTGCACACCAAGTCCACTACAAGACTCTGGAAGCCCCCCACCCACATGCTGTGTAGGTTAAAGGAATGTAAAGCGTCCTCCTTCTGCTACTTCCTTTTTTGCCAAACATCTAAACGACACGTTGCTGCCTCATTCACCACCTCCACACACCCACACCAGCATGGCTTTATGCTTTCAAGTCTGCAAGTCTTTTAGGGAGGCAAGATAATGTTTGAGAAATTTGAATGGAACAGTGTAAATGATCCGTCACTGCCTTCAGCAGATTGCACTCTGGCATGCCAGCGCATCTGCAGGCAGGCACCTGGCCATGATATCCGGCAGTGGCGCGAGGGAAAAGAAAAGTCTTCTTCGAGCCGGATTTGAACCCACGCCCTAAGGATTGCCTTATTAACAACTACAGTCCTCCGCTCTACCAAGTGAGCTATCAAAGGCGCTAGCCTAAAGAGTTGGACTGAAAACTGACAAGTGCATTTAGGACAGACTCAGATGCTCTCCTATGATTGTAGAACGAGTACATCTGGCAAAAGCCTAGCCCTAGCCCCTGAACTTAATCCTATCTCCTTCCTTTCAGACGTGGCTGAAAACGGTGTTCCTGGTGGTCTAGTGGCTAGGATTCGGCGCTCTCACTGCCGCGGCCCGGGTTCGATTCCCGGTCAGGGAAACGTGTGCTTTCTTGCACACCAAGTCCACTACAAGACTCTGGAAGCCCCCCACCCACATGCTGTGTAGGTTAAAGGAATGTAAAGCGTCCTCCTTCTGCTACTTCCTTTTTTGCCAAACTTCTAAACGACACGTTGCTGCCTCATTCACCACCTCCACACACCCACACCAGCGTGGCTTTATGCTTTCAAGTCTGCAAGTCTTTTAGGGAGGCAAGATAAAGTTTGAGAAATTTGAATGGAACAGTGTAAATGATCCGTCACTGCCTTCAGCAGATTGCACTCTGGCATGCCAGCGCATCTGCAGGCAGGCACCTGGCCATGATATCCGGCAGTGGCGCGAGGGAAAAGAAAAGTCTTCTTCGAGCCGGATTTGAACCCGCGACCTAAGGATTGCCTTATTAACAACTACAGTCCTCCGCTCTACCAAGTGAGCTATCAAAGGCGCTAGCCTAAAGAGTTGGACTGAAAACTGACAAGTGCATTTAGGACAGACTCGGATGCTCTCCTATGATTGTAGAACGAGTACATCTGGCAAAAGCCTAGCCCTAGCCCCTGAACTTAATCCTATCTCCTTCCTTTCAGACGTGGCTGAAAACGGTGTCCCTGGTGGTCTAGTGGCTAGGATTCGGCGCTCTCACTGCCGCGGCCCGGGTTCGATTCCCGCTCAGGGAAGCGTGTGCTTTCTTGCACACCAAGTCCACTACAAGACTCTGGAAGCCCCCCACCCACATGCTGTGTAGGTTAAAGGAATGTAAAGCGTCCTCCTTCTGCTACTTCCTTTTTTGCCAAACTTCTAAACGACACGTTGCTGCCTCATTCACCACCTCCACACACCCACACCAGCGTGGCTTTATGCTTTCAAGTCTGCAAGTCTTTTAGGGAGGCAAGATAATGTTTGAGAAATTTGAATGGAACAGTGTAAATGATCCGTCACTGCCTTCAGCAGATTGCACTCTGGCATGCCAGCGCATCTGCAGGCAGGCACCTGGCCATGATATCCGGCAGTGGCGCGAGGGAAAAGAAAAGTCTTCATCGAGCCGGATTTGAACCCGCGACCTAAGGATCGCCTTATTAACAACTACAGTCCTCTGCTCTACCAACTGAGCTATCAAAGGTGCTAGCCTAAAGAGTTGGACTGAAAACTGACAAGTGCATTTAGGACAGACTCGGATGCTCTCCTATGATTGTAGAACGAGTACATCTGGCAAAAGCCTAGCCCTAGCCCCTGAACTTAATCCTATCTCCTTCCTTTCAGACGTGGCTGAAAACGGTGTCCCTGGTGGTCTAGTGGCTAGGGTTCGGCGCTCTCACTGCCGCGGCCCGGGTTCGATTCCCGCTCAGGGAAGCGTGTGCTTTCTTGCACGTCAAGTCCACTACAAGACTCTGGAAGCCCCCCACCCACATGCTGTGTAGGTTAAAGGAATGTAAAGCGTCCTCCTTCTGCTACTTCCTTTTTTGCCAAACATCTAAACGACACGTTGCTGCCTCATTCACCACCTCCACACACCCACACCAGCGTGGCTTTATGCTTTCAAGTCTGCAAGTCTTTTAGGGAGGCAAGATAATGTTTGAGAAATTTGAATGGAACAGTGTAAATGATCCGTCACTGCCTTCAGCAGATTGCACTCTGGCATGCCAGCGCATCTGCAGGCAGGCACCTGGCCATGATATCCGGCAGTGGCGCGAGGGAAAAGAAAAGTCTTCTTCGAGCCGGATTTGAACCCGCGACCTAAGGATTGACTTATTAACAACTACAGTCCTCCGCTCTACCAACTGAGCTATCAAAGCAATAGCCTAAAGAGTTGGACTGAAAACTGACAAGTGCATTTAGGACAGACTCGGATGCTCTCCTATGATTGTAGAACGAGTACATCTGGCAAAAGCCTAGCCCTAGCCCCTGAACTTAATCCTATCTCCTTCCTTTCAGACGTGGCTGAAAACGGTGTCCCTGGTGGTCTAGTGGCTAGGATACGGCGCTCTCACTGCCGCGGCCCGGGTTCGATTCCTGGTCAGGGAAGCGTGTGCTTTCTTGCACACCAAGTCCACTACAAGACTCTGGAAGCCCCCCACCCACATGCTGTGTAGGTTAAAGGAATGTAAAGCGTCCTCCTTCTGCTACTTCCTTTTTTGCCAAACATCTAAACGACACGTTGCTGCCTCATTCACCACCTCCACACACCCACACCAGCGTGGCTTTATGCTTTCAAGTCTGCAAGTCTTTTAGGGAGGCAAGATAATGTTTGAGAAATTTGAATGGAACAGTGTAAATGATCCGTCACTGCCTTCAGCAGATTGCACTCTGGCATGCCAGCGCATCTGCAGGCAGGCACCTGGCCATGATATCCGGCAGTGGCGCGAGGGAAAAGAAAAGTCTTCTTCAAGCCGGATTTGAACCCGCGACCTAAGGATTGCCTTATTAACAACTACAGTCCTCCGCTCTACCAAGTGAGCTATCAAAGGCGCTAGCCTAAAGAGTTGGACTGAAAACTGACAAGTGCATTTAGGACAGACTCAGATGCTCTCCTATGATTGTAGAACGAGTACATCTGGCAAAAGCCTAGCCCTAGCCCCTGAACTTAATCCTATCTCCTTCCTTTCAGACGTGGCTGAAAACGGTGTCCCTGGTGGTCTAGTGGCTAGGATTCGGCGCTCTCACTGCCGCGGCCCGGGTTCGATTCCCGGTCAGGGAAGCGTGTGCTTTCTTGCACACCAAGTCCACTACAAGACTCTGGAAGCCCCCCACCCACATGCTGTGTAGGTTAAAGGAATGTAAAGCGTCCTCCTTCTGCTACTTCCTTTTTTGCCAAACTTCTAAACGACACGTTGCTGCCTCATTCACCACCTCCACACACCCACACCAGCGTGGCTTTATGCTTTCAAGTCTGCAAGTCTTTTAGGGAGGCAAGATAAAGTTTGAGAAATTTGAATGGAACAGTGTAAATTATCCGTCACTGCCTTCAGCATATTGCACTCTGGCATGCCAGCGCATCTGCAGGCAGGCACCTGGCCATGATATCCGGCAGTGGCGCGAGGGAAAAGAAAAGTCTTCTTCGAGCCGGATTTGAACCCGCGACCTAAGGATCGCCTTATTAACAACTACAGTCCTCTGCTCTACCAACTGAGCTATCGAAGGTGCTATGCTAAGGGGTCGGACTGAAAACTGACAAGTGCATTTAGAACAGACTCGGATGCTCTCCTATGATTGTAGAACGAGTACATCTGGCAAAAGCCTAGCCCTAGCCCCTGAACTTAATCCTATCTCCTTCCTTTCAGACGTGGCTAAAAACGGTGTCCCTGGTGGTCTAGTGGCTAGGATTCGGCGCTCTCACCGCCGCGGCCCGGGTTCGATTCCCGCTCAGTGAAGCGTGTGCTTTCTTGCACACCAAGTCCACTACAAGACTCTGGAAGCCCCCCACCCACATGCTGTGTAGGTTAAAGGAATGTAAAGCGTCCTCCTTCTGCTACTTCCTTTTTTGCCAAACTTCTAAACGACATGTTGCTGCCTCATTCACCACCTCCACACACCCACACCAGCGTGGCTTTATGCTTTCAAGTCTGCAAGTCTTTTAGGGAGGCAAGATAAAGTTTGAGAAATTTGAATGGAACAGTGTAAATTATCCGTCACTGCCTTCAGCATATTGCACTCTGGCATGCCAGCGCATCTGCAGGCAGGCACCTGGCCATGATATCCGGCAGTGGCGCGAGGGAAAAGAAAAGTCTTCTTCGAGCCGGATTTGAACCCGCGACCTAAGGATCGCCTTATTAACAACTACAGTCCTCTGCTCTACCAACTGAGCTATCAAAGGTGCTAGCCTAAAGAGTTGGACTGAAAACTGACAAGTGCATTTAGGACAGACTCGGATGCTCTCCTATGATTGTAGAACGAGTACATCTGGCAAAAGCCTAGCCCTAGCCCCTGAACTTAATCCTATCTCCTTCCTTTCAGACGTGGCTGAAAACGGTGTCCCTGGTGGTCTAGTGGCTAGGATTCGGCGCTCTCACTGCCGCGGCCCGGGTTCGATTCCCGCTCAGGGAAGCGTGTGCTTTCTTGCACACCAAGTCCACTACAAGACTCTGGAAGCCCCCCACCCACATGCTGTGTAGGTTAAAGGAATGTAAAGCGTCCTCCTTCTGCTACTTCCTTTTTTGCCAAACTTCTAAACGACACGTTGCTGCCTCATTCACCACCTCCACACACCCACACCAGCGTGGCTTTATGCTTTCAAGTCTGCAAGTCTTTTAGGGAGGCAAGATAATGTTTGAGAAATTTGAATGGAACAGTGTAAATGATCCGTCACTGCCTTCAGCAGATTGCACTCTGGCATGCCAGCGCATCTGCAGGCAGGCACCTGGCCATGATATCCGGCAGTGGCGCGAGGGAAAAGAAAAGTCTTCTTCGAGCCGGATTTGAACCCGCGACCTAAGGATTGCCTTATTAACAACTACAGTCCTCTGCTCTACCAAGTGAGCTATCAAAGGCGCTAGCCTAAAGAGTTGGACTGAAAACTGACAAGTGCATTTAGGACAGACTCGGATGCTCTCCTATGATTGTAGAACGAGTACATCTGGCAAAAGCCTAGCCCTAGCCCCTGAACTTAATCCTATCTCCTTCCTTTCAGACGTGGCTGAAAACGGTGTCCCTGGTGGTCTAGTGGCTAGGATTCGGCGCTCTCACTGCCGCGGCCCGGGTTCGATTCCCGCTCAGGGAAGCGTGTGCTTTCTTGCACACCAAGTCCACTACAAGACTCTGGAAGCCCCCCACCCACATGCTGTGTAGGTTAAAGGAATGTAAAGCGTCCTCCTTCTGCTACTTCCTTTTTTGCCAAACTTCTAAACGACACGTTGCTGCCTCATTCACCACCTCCACACACCCACACCAGCGTGGCTTTATGCTTTCAAGTCTGCAAGTCTTTTAGGGAGGCAAGATAATGTTTGAGAAATTTGAATGGAACAGTGTAAATGATCCGTCACTGCCTTCAGCAGATTGCACTCTGGCATGCCAGCGCATCTGCAGGCAGGCACCTGGCCATGATATCCGGCAGTGGCGCGAGGGAAAAGAAAAGTCTTCTTCGAGCCGGATTTGAACCCGCGACCTAAGGATTGCCTTATTAACAACTACAGTCCTCTGCTCTACCAAGTGAGCTATCAAAGGCGCTAGCCTAAAGAGTTGGACTGAAAACTGACAAGTGCATTTAGGACAGACTCGGATGCTCTCCTATGATTGTAGAACGAGTACATCTGGCAAAAGCCTAGCCCTAGCCCCTGAACTTAATCCTATCTCCTTCCTTTCAGACGTGGCTGAAAACGGTGTCCCTGGTGGTCTAGTGGCTAGGATTCGGCGCTCTCACTGCCGCGGCCCGGGTTCGATTCCCGCTCAGGGAAGCGTGTGCTTTCTTGCACGTCAAGTCCACTACAAGACTCTGGAAGCCCCCCACCCACATGCTGTGTAGGTTAAAGGAATGTAAAGCGTCCTCCTTCTGCTACTTCCTTTTTTGCCAAACATCTAAACGACACGTTGCTGCCTCATTCATCACCTCCACACACCCACACCAGCGTGGCTTTATGCTTTCAAGTCTGCAAGTCTTTTAGGGAGGCAAGATAATGTTTGAGAAATTTGAATGGAACAGTGTAAATGATCCGTCACTGCCTTCAGCAGATTGCACTCTGGCATGCCAGCGCATCTGCAGGCAGGCACCTGGCCATGATATCCGGCAGTGGCGCGAGGGAAAAGAAAAGTCTTCTTCGAGCCGGATTTGAACCCGCGACCTAAGGATTGCCTTATTAACAACTACAGTCCTCCGCTCTACCAAGTGAGCTATCAAAGGCGCTAGCCTAAAGAGTTGGACTGAAAACTGACAAGTGCATTTAGGACAGACTCGGATGCTCTCCTATGATTGTAGAACGAGTACATCTGGCAAAAGCCTAGCCCTAGCCCCTGAACTTAATCCTATCTCCTTCCTTTCAGACGTGGCTGAAAACGGTGTCCCTGGTGGTCTAGTGGCTAGGATTCGGCGCTCTCACTGCCGCGGCCCGGGTTCGATTCCCGCTCAGGGAAGCGTGTGCTTTCTTGCACACCAAGTCCACTACAAGACTCTGGAAGCCCCCCACCCACATGCTGTGTAGGTTAAAGGAATGTAAAGCGTCCTCCTTCTGCTACTTCCTTTTTTGCCAAACTTCTAAACGACACGTTGCTGCCTCATTCACCACCTCCACACACCCACACCAGCGTGGCTTTATGCTTTCAAGTCTGCAAGTCTTTTAGGGAGGCAAGATAATGTTTGAGAAATTTGAATGGAACAGTGTAAATGATCCGTCACTGCCTTCAGCAGATTGCACTCTGGCATGCCAGCGCATCTGCAGGCAGGCACCTGGCCATGATATCCGGCAGTGGCGCGAGGGAAAAGAAAAGTCTTCTTCGAGCCGGATTTGAACCCGCGACCTAAGGATTGCCTTATTAACAACTACAGTCCTCTGCTCTACCAAGTGAGCTATCAAAGGCGCTAGCCTAAAGAGTTGGACTGAAAACTGACAAGTGCATTTAGGACAGACTCGGATGCTCTCCTATGATTGTAGAACGAGTACATCTGGCAAAAGCCTAGCCCTAGCCCCTGAACTTAATCCTATCTCCTTCCTTTCAGACGTGGCTGAAAACGGTGTCCCTGGTGGTCTAGTGGCTAGGATTCGGCGCTCTCACTGCCGCGGCCCGGGTTCGATTCCCGCTCAGGGAAGCGTGTGCTTTCTTGCACACCAAGTCCACTACAAGACTCTGGAAGCCCCCCACCCACATGCTGTGTAGGTTAAAGGAATGTAAAGCGTCCTCCTTCTGCTACTTCCTTTTTTGCCAAACTTCTAAACGACACGTTGCTGCCTCATTCACCACCTCCACACACCCACACCAGCGTGGCTTTATGCTTTCAAGTCTGCAAGTCTTTTAGGGAGGCAAGATAATGTTTGAGAAATTTGAATGGAACAGTGTAAATGATCCGTCACTGCCTTCAGCAGATTGCACTCTGGCATGCCAGCGCATCTGCAGGCAGGCACCTGGCCATGATATCCGGCAGTGGCGCGAGGGAAAAGAAAAGTCTTCATCGAGCCGGATTTGAACCCGCGACCTAAGGATCGCCTTATTAACAACTACAGTCCTCTGCTCTACCAACTGAGCTATCAAAGGTGCTAGCCTAAAGAGTTGGACTGAAAACTGACAAGTGCATTTAGGACAGACTCGGATGCTCTCCTATGATTGTAGAACGAGTACATCTGGCAAAAGCCTAGCCCTAGCCCCTGAACTTAATCCTATCTCCTTCCTTTCAGACGTGGCTGAAAACGGTGTCCCTGGTGGTCTAGTGGCTAGGATTCGGCGCTCTCACTGCCGCGGCCCGGGTTCGATTCCCGCTCAGGGAAGCGTGTGCTTTCTTGCACGTCAAGTCCACTACAAGACTCTGGAAGCCCCCCACCCACATGCTGTGTAGGTTAAAGGAATGTAAAGCGTCCTCCTTCTGCTACTTCCTTTTTTGCCAAACATCTAAACGACACGTTGCTGCCTCATTCATCACCTCCACACACCCACACCAGCGTGGCTTTATGCTTTCAAGTCTGCAAGTCTTTTAGGGAGGCAAGATAATGTTTGAGAAATTTGAATGGAACAGTGTAAATGATCCGTCACTGCCTTCAGCAGATTGCACTCTGGCATGCCAGCGCATCTGCAGGCAGGCACCTGGCCATGATATCCGGCAGTGGCGCGAGGGAAAAGAAAAGTCTTCTTCGAGCCGGATTTGAACCCGCGACCTAAGGATTGCCTTATTAACAACTACAGTCCTCCGCTCTACCAAGTGAGCTATCAAAGGCGCTAGCCTAAAGAGTTGGACTGAAAACTGACAAGTGCATTTAGGACAGACTCGGATGCTCTCCTATGATTGTAGAACGAGTACATCTGGCAAAAGCCTAGCCCTAGCCCCTGAACTTAATCCTATCTCCTTCCTTTCAGACGTGGCTGAAAACGGTGTCCCTGGTGGTCTAGTGGCTAGGATTCGGCGCTCTCACTGCCGCGGCCCGGGTTCGATTCCCGCTCAGGGAAGCGTGTGCTTTCTTGCACACCAAGTCCACTACAAGACTCTGGAAGCCCCCCACCCACATGCTGTGTAGGTTAAAGGAATGTAAAGCGTCCTCCTTCTGCTACTTCCTTTTTTGCCAAACTTCTAAACGACACGTTGCTGCCTCATTCACCACCTCCACACACCCACACCAGCGTGGCTTTATGCTTTCAAGTCTGCAAGTCTTTTAGGGAGGCAAGATAATGTTTGAGAAATTTGAATGGAACAGTGTAAATGATCCGTCACTGCCTTCAGCAGATTGCACTCTGGCATGCCAGCGCATCTGCAGGCAGGCACCTGGCCATGATATCCGGCAGTGGCGCGAGGGAAAAGAAAAGTCTTCTTCGAGCCGGATTTGAACCCGCGACCTAAGGATTGCCTTATTAACAACTACAGTCCTCTGCTCTACCAAGTGAGCTATCAAAGGCGCTAGCCTAAAGAGTTGGACTGAAAACTGACAAGTGCATTTAGGACAGACTCGGATGCTCTCCTATGATTGTAGAACGAGTACATCTGGCAAAAGCCTAGCCCTAGCCCCTGAACTTAATCCTATCTCCTTCCTTTCAGACGTGGCTGAAAACGGTGTCCCTGGTGGTCTAGTGGCTAGGATTCGGCGCTCTCACTGCCGCGGCCCGGGTTCGATTCCCGCTCAGGGAAGCGTGTGCTTTCTTGCACACCAAGTCCACTACAAGACTCTGGAAGCCCCCCACCCACATGCTGTGTAGGTTAAAGGAATGTAAAGCGTCCTCCTTCTGCTACTTCCTTTTTTGCCAAACTTCTAAACGACACGTTGCTGCCTCATTCACCACCTCCACACACCCACACCAGCGTGGCTTTATGCTTTCAAGTCTGCAAGTCTTTTAGGGAGGCAAGATAATGTTTGAGAAATTTGAATGGAACAGTGTAAATGATCCGTCACTGCCTTCAGCAGATTGCACTCTGGCATGCCAGCGCATCTGCAGGCAGGCACCTGGCCATGATATCCGGCAGTGGCGCGAGGGAAAAGAAAAGTCTTCTTCGAGCCGGATTTGAACCCGCGACCTAAGGATTGCCTTATTAACAACTACAGTCCTCTGCTCTACCAAGTGAGCTATCAAAGGCGCTAGCCTAAAGAGTTGGACTGAAAACTGACAAGTGCATTTAGGACAGACTCGGATGCTCTCCTATGATTGTAGAACGAGTACATCTGGCAAAAGCCTAGCCCTAGCCCCTGAACTTAATCCTATCTCCTTCCTTTCAGACGTGGCTGAAAACGGTGTCCCTGGTGGTCTAGTGGCTAGGATTCGGCGCTCTCACTGCCGCGGCCCGGGTTCGATTCCCGCTCAGGGAAGCGTGTGCTTTCTTGCACACCAAGTCCACTACAAGACTCTGGAAGCCCCCCACCCACATGCTGTGTAGGTTAAAGGAATGTAAAGCGTCTTCCTTCTGCTACTTCCTTTTTTGCCAAACTTCTAAACGACACGTTGCTGCCTCATTCACCACCTCCACACACCCACACCAGCGTGGCTTTATGCTTTCAAGTCTGCAAGTCTTTTAGGGAGGCAAGATAATGTTTGAGAAATTTGAATGGAACAGTGTAAATGATCCGTCACTGCCTTCAGCAGATTGCACTCTGGCATGCCAGCGCATCTGCAGGCAGGCACCTGGCCATGATATCCGGCAGTGGCGCGAGGGAAAAGAAAAGTCTTCATCGAGCCGGATTTGAACCCGCGACCTAAGGATCGCCTTATTAACAACTACAGTCCTCTGCTCTACCAACTGAGCTATCAAAGGTGCTAGCCTAAAGAGTTGGACTGAAAACTGACAAGTGCATTTAGGACAGACTCGGATGCTCTCCTATGATTGTAGAACGAGTACATCTGGCAAAAGCCTAGCCCTAGCCCCTGAACTTAATCCTATCTCCTTCCTTTCAGACGTGGCTGAAAACGGTGTCCCTGGTGGTCTAGTGGCTAGGATTCGGCGCTCTCACTGCCGCGGCCCGGGTTCGATTCCCGCTCAGGGAAGCGTGTGCTTTCTTGCACGTCAAGTCCACTACAAGACTCTGGAAGCCCCCCACCCACATGCTGTGTAGGTTAAAGGAATGTAAAGCGTCCTCCTTCTGCTACTTCCTTTTTTGCCAAACATCTAAACGACACGTTGCTGCCTCATTCATCACCTCCACACACCCACACCAGCGTGGCTTTATGCTTTCAAGTCTGCAAGTCTTTTAGGGAGGCAAGATAATGTTTGAGAAATTTGAATGGAACAGTGTAAATGATCCGTCACTGCCTTCAGCAGATTGCACTCTGGCATGCCAGCGCATCTGCAGGCAGGCACCTGGCCATGATATCCGGCAGTGGCGCGAGGGAAAAGAAAAGTCTTCTTCGAGCCGGATTTGAACCCGCGACCTAAGGATTGCCTTATTAACAACTACAGTCCTCCGCTCTACCAAGTGAGCTATCAAAGGCGCTAGCCTAAAGAGTTGGACTGAAAACTGACAAGTGCATTTAGGACAGACTCGGATGCTCTCCTATGATTGTAGAACGAGTACATCTGGCAAAAGCCTAGCCCTAGCCCCTGAACTTAATCCTATCTCCTTCCTTTCAGACGTGGCTGAAAACGGTGTCCCTGGTGGTCTAGTGGCTAGGATTCGGCGCTCTCACTGCCGCGGCCCGGGTTCGATTCCCGCTCAGGGAAGCGTGTGCTTTCTTGCACACCAAGTCCACTACAAGACTCTGGAAGCCCCCCACCCACATGCTGTGTAGGTTAAAGGAATGTAAAGCGTCCTCCTTCTGCTACTTCCTTTTTTGCCAAACTTCTAAACGACACGTTGCTGCCTCATTCACCACCTCCACACACCCACACCAGCGTGGCTTTATGCTTTCAAGTCTGCAAGTCTTTTAGGGAGGCAAGATAATGTTTGAGAAATTTGAATGGAACAGTGTAAATGATCCGTCACTGCCTTCAGCAGATTGCACTCTGGCATGCCAGCGCATCTGCAGGCAGGCACCTGGCCATGATATCCGGCAGTGGCGCGAGGGAAAAGAAAAGTCTTCATCGAGCCGGATTTGAACCCGCGACCTAAGGATCGCCTTATTAACAACTACAGTCCTCTGCTCTACCAACTGAGCTATCAAAGGTGCTAGCCTAAAGAGTTGGACTGAAAACTGACAAGTGCATTTAGGACAGACTCGGATGCTCTCCTATGATTGTAGAACGAGTACATCTGGCAAAAGCCTAGCCCTAGCCCCTGAACTTAATCCTATCTCCTTCCTTTCAGACGTGGCTGAAAACGGTGTCCCTGGTGGTCTAGTGGCTAGGATTCGGCGCTCTCACTGCCGCGGCCCGGGTTCGATTCCCGCTCAGGGAAGCGTGTGCTTTCTTGCACGTCAAGTCCACTACAAGACTCTGGAAGCCCCCCACCCACATGCTGTGTAGGTTAAAGGAATGTAAAGCGTCCTCCTTCTGCTACTTCCTTTTTTGCCAAACATCTAAACGACACGTTGCTGCCTCATTCATCACCTCCACACACCCACACCAGCGTGGCTTTATGCTTTCAAGTCTGCAAGTCTTTTAGGGAGGCAAGATAATGTTTGAGAAATTTGAATGGAACAGTGTAAATGATCCGTCACTGCCTTCAGCAGATTGCACTCTGGCATGCCAGCGCATCTGCAGGCAGGCACCTGGCCATGATATCCGGCAGTGGCGCGAGGGAAAAGAAAAGTCTTCTTCGAGCCGGATTTGAACCCGCGACCTAAGGATTGCCTTATTAACAACTACAGTCCTCCGCTCTACCAAGTGAGCTATCAAAGGCGCTAGCCTAAAGAGTTGGACTGAAAACTGACAAGTGCATTTAGGACAGACTCAGATGCTCTCCTATGATTGTAGAACGAGTACATCTGGCAAAAGCCTAGCCCTAGCCCCTGAACTTAATCCTATCTCCTTCCTTTCAGAGGTGGCTGAAAACGGTGTCCCTGGTGGTCTAGTGGCTAGGATTCGGCGCTCTCACTGCCGCGGCCCGGGTTCGATTCCCGGTCAGGGAAGCGTGTGCTTTCTTGCACACCAAGTCCACTACAAGACTCTGGAAGCCCCCCACCCACATGCTGTGTAGGTTAAAGGAATGTAAAGCGTCCTCCTTCTGCTACTTCCTTTTTTGCCAAACTTCTAAACGACACGCTGCTGCCTCATTCACCACCTCCACACACCCACACCAGCGTGGCTTTATGCTTTCAAGTCTGCAAGTCTTTTAGGGAGGCAAGATAAAGTTTGAGAAATTTGAATGGAACAGTGTAAATTATCCGTCACTGCCTTCAGCATATTGCACTCTGGCATGCCAGCGCATCTGCAGGCAGGCACCTGGCCATGATATCCGGCAGTGGCGCGAGGGAAAAGAAAAGTCTTCTTCGAGCCGGATTTGAACCCGCGACCTAAGGATCGCCTTATTAACAACTACAGTCCTCTGCTCTACCAACTGAGCTATCAAAGGTGCTAGCCTAAAGAGTTGGACTGAAAACTGACAAGTGCATTTAGGACAGACTCGGATGCTCTCCTATGATTGTAGAATGAGTACATCTGGCAAAAGCCTAGCCCTAGCCCCTGAACTTAATCCTATCTCCTTCCTTTCAGACGTGGCTAAAAATGGTGTCCCTGGTGGCCTAGTGGCTAGGATTCGGCGCTCTCACCGCTGTGGCCCGGGTTCGATTCCCGGTCAGGGAAGCGTCTGCTTTCTTGCACACCAAGTCCACTACAAGACTCTGGAAGCCCCCCACCCACATGCTGTGTAGGTTAAAGGAATGTAAAGCGTCCTCCTTCTGCTACTTCCTTTTTTGCCAAACATCTAAACGACACGTTGCTGCCTCATTCACCACCTCCACACACCCACACCAGCGTGGCTTTATGCTTTCAAGTCTGCAAGTCTTTTAGGGAGGCAAGATAATGTTTGAGAAATTTGAATGGAACAGTGTAAATGATCCGTCACTGCCTTCAGCAGATTGCACTCTGGCATGCCAGCGCATCTGCAGGCAGGCACCTGGCCATGATATCCGGCAGTGGCGCGAGGGAAAAGAAAAGTCTTCTTCGAGCCGGATTTGAACCCGCGACCTAAGGATTGCCTTATTAACAACTACAGTCCTCCGCTCTACCAAGTGAGCTATCAAAGGCGCTAGCCTAAAGAGTTGGACTGAAAACTGACAAGTGCATTTAGGACAGACTCGGATGCTCTCCTATGATTGTAGAACGAGTACATCTGGCAAAAGCCTAGCCCTAGCCCCTGAACTTAATCCTATCTCCTTCCTTTCAGACGTGGCTAAAAATGGTGTCCCTGGTGGCCTAGTGGCTAGGATTCGGCGCTCTCACCGCTGTGGCCCGGGTTCGATTCCCGGTCAGGGAAGCGTCTGCTTTCTTGCACACCAAGTCCACTACAAGACTCTGGAAGCCCCCCACCCACATGCTGTGTAGGTTAAAGGAATGTAAAGCGTCCTCCTTCTGCTACTTCCTTTTTTGCCAAACATCTAAACGACACGTTGCTGCCTCATTCACCACCTCCACACACCCACACCAGCGTGGCTTTATGCTTTCAAGTCTGCAAGTCTTTTAGGGAGGCAAGATAATGTTTGAGAAATTTGAATGGAACAGTGTAAATGATCCGTCACTGCCTTCAGCAGCTTGCACTCTGGCATGCCAGCGCATCTGCAGGCAGGCACCTGGCCATGATATCCGGCAGTGGCGCGAGGGAAAAGAAAAGTCTTCTTCGAGCCGGATTTGAACCCGCGACCTAAGGATTGCCTTATTAACAACTACAGTCCTCCGCTCTACCAAGTGAGCTATCAAAGGCGCTAGCCTAAAGAGTTGGACTGAAAACTGACAAGTGCATTTAGGACAGACTCGGATGCTCTCCTATGATTGTAGAACGAGTACATCTGGCAAAAGCCTAGCCCTAGCCCCTGAACTTAATCCTATCTCCTTCCTTTCAGATGTGGCTGAAAACGGTGTCCCTGGTGGTCTAGTGGCTAGGATTCGGCGCTCTCACCGCCGCGGCCCGGGTTCGATTCCCGCTCAGGGAAGCGTCTGCTTTCTAGCACACCAAGTCCACTACAAGACTCTGGAAGCCCCCCACCCACATGCTGTGTAGGTTAAAGGAATGTAAAGCGTCCTCCTTCTGCTACTTCCTTTTTTGCCAAACTTCTAAACGACATGTTGCTGCCTCATTCACCACCTCCACACACCCACACCAGCGTGGCTTCATGCTTTCAAGTCTGCAAGTCTTTTAGGGAGGCAAGATAATGTTTGAGAAATTTGAATGGAACAGTGTAAATGATCCGTCACTGCCTTCAGCAGATTGCACTCTGGCATAGCAGCGCATCTGCAGGCAGGCACCTGGCCATGATATCCGGCAGTGGTGCGAGGGAAAAGAAAAGTCTTCTTCGAGCCGGATTTGAACCCGCGACCTAAGGATCGCCTTATTAACAACTACAGTCCTCTGCTCTACCAACTGAGCTATCAAAGGTGCTAGCCTAAAGAGTTGGACTGAAAACTGACAAGTGCATTTAGGACAGACTCGGATGCTCTCCTATGATTGTAGAACGAGTACATCTGGCAAAAGCCTAGCCCTAGCCCCTGAACTTAATCCTATCTCCTTCCTTTCAGACGTGGCTAAAAACGGTGTCCCTGGTGGCCTAGTGGCTAGGATTCGGCGCTCTCACCGCCGTGGCCCGGGTTCGATTCCCGGTCAGGGAAGCGTCTGCTTTCTTGCACACCAAGTCCACTACAAGACTCTGGAAGCCCCCCACCCACATGCTGTGTAGGTTAAAGGAATGTAAAGCGTCCTCCTTCTGCTACTTCCTTTTTTGCCAAACATCTAAACGACACGTTGCTGCCTCATTCACCACCTCCACACACCCACACCAGCGTGGCTTTATGCTTTCAAGTCTGCAAGTCTTTTAGGGAGGCAAGATAATGTTTGAGAAATTTGAATGGAACAGTGTAAATGATCCGTCACTGCCTTCAGCAGATTGCACTCTGGCATGCCAGCGCATCTGCAGGCAGGCACCTGGCCATGATATCCGGCAGTGGCGCGAGGGAAAAGAAAAGTCTTCTTCGAGCCGGATTTGAACCCACGCCCTAAGGATTGCCTTATTAACAACTACAGTCCTCCGCTCTACCAAGTGAGCTATCAAAGGCGCTAGCCTAAAGAGTTGGACTGAAAACTGACAAGTGCATTTAGGACAGACTCAGATGCTCTCCTATGATTGTAGAACGAGTACATCTGGCAAAAGCCTAGCCCTAGCCCCTGAACTTAATCCTATCTCCTTCCTTTCAGACGTGGCTGAAAACCGTGTCCCTGGTGGTCTAGTGGCTAGGATTCGGCGCTCTCACCGCCGCGGCCCGGGTTCGATTCCCGCTCAGGGAAGCGTCTGCTTTCTAGCACACCAAGTCCACTACAAGACTCTGGAAGCCCCCCACCCACATGCTGTGTAGGTTAAAGGAATGTAAAGCGTCCTCCTTCTGCTACTTCCTTTTTTGCCAAACTTCTAAACGACATGTTGCTGCCTCATTCACCACCTCCACACACCCACACCAGCGTGGCTTCATGCTTTCAAGTCTGCAAGTCTTTTAGGGAGGCAAGATAATGTTTGAGAAATTTGAATGGAACAGTGTAAATGATCCGTCACTGCCTTCAGCAGATTGCACTCTGGCATAGCAGCGCATCTGCAGGCAGGCACCTGGCCATGATATCCGGCAGTGGCGCGAGGGAAAAGAAAAGTCTTCTTCGAGCCGGATTTGAACCCGCGACCTAAGGATCGCCTTATTAACAACTACAGTCCTCTGCTCTACCAACTGAGCTATCAAAGGTGCTAGCCTAAAGAGTTGGACTGAAAACTGACAAGTGCATTTAGAACAGACTCGGATGCTCTCCTATGATTGTAGAACGAGTACATCTGGCAAAAGCCTAGCCCTAGCCCCTGAACTTAATCCTATCTCCTTCCTTTCAGACGTGGCTAAAAACGGTGTCCCTGGTGGTCTAGTGGCTAGGATTCGGCGCTCTCACCGCCGCGGCCCGGGTTCGATTCCCGCTCAGTGAAGCGTGTGCTTTCTTGCACACCAAGTCCACTACAAGACTCTGGAAGCCCCCCACCCACATGCTGTGTAGGTTAAAGGAATGTAAAGCGTCCTCCTTCTGCTACTTCCTTTTTTGCCAAACTTCTAAACGACATGTTGCTGCCTCATTCACCACCTCCACACACCCACACCAGCGTGGCTTTATGCTTTCAAGTCTGCAAGTCTTTTAGGGAGGCAAGATAAAGTTTGAGAAATTTGAATGGAACAGTGTAAATGATCCGTCACTGCCTTCAGCAGATTGCACTCTGGCATGCCAGCGCATCTGCAGGCAGGCACCTGGCCATGATATCCGGCAGTGGCGCGAGGGAAAAGAAAAGTCTTCTTCGAGCCGGATTTGAACCCACGCCCTAAGGATTGCCTTATTAACAACTACAGTCCTCCGCTCTACCAAGTGAGCTATCAAAGGCGCTAGCCTAAAGAGTTGGACTGAAAACTGACAAGTGCATTTAGGACAGACTCAGATGCTCTCCTATGATTGTAGAACGAGTACATCTGGCAAAAGCCTAGCCCTAGCCCCTGAACTTAATCCTATCTCCTTCCTTTCAGACGTGGCTGAAAACCGTGTCCCTGGTGGTCTAGTGGCTAGGATTCGGCGCTCTCACCGCCGCGGCCCGGGTTCGATTCCCGCTCAGGGAAGCGTCTGCTTTCTAGCACACCAAGTCCACTACAAGACTCTGGAAGCCCCCCACCCACATGCTGTGTAGGTTAAAGGAATGTAAAGCGTCCTCCTTCTGCTACTTCCTTTTTTGCCAAACTTCTAAACGACATGTTGCTGCCTCATTCACCACCTCCACACACCCACACCAGCGTGGCTTCATGCTTTCAAGTCTGCAAGTCTTTTAGGGAGGCAAGATAATGTTTGAGAAATTTGAATGGAACAGTGTAAATGATCCGTCACTGCCTTCAGCAGATTGCACTCTGGCATAGCAGCGCATCTGCAGGCAGGCACCTGGCCATGATATCCGGCAGTGGCGCGAGGGAAAAGAAAAGTCTTCTTCGAGCCGGATTTGAACCCGCGACCTAAGGATCGCCTTATTAACAACTACAGTCCTCTGCTCTACCAACTGAGCTATCAAAGGTGCTAGCCTAAAGAGTTGGACTGAAAACTGACAAGTGCATTTAGAACAGACTCGGATGCTCTCCTATGATTGTAGAACGAGTACATCTGGCAAAAGCCTAGCCCTAGCCCCTGAACTTAATCCTATCTCCTTCCTTTCAGACGTGGCTAAAAACGGTGTCCCTGGTGGTCTAGTGGCTAGGATTCGGCGCTCTCACCGCCGCGGCCCGGGTTCGATTCCCGCTCAGTGAAGCGTGTGCTTTCTTGCACACCAAGTCCACTACAAGACTCTGGAAGCCCCCCACCCACATGCTGTGTAGGTTAAAGGAATGTAAAGCGTCCTCCTTCTGCTACTTCCTTTTTTGCCAAACTTCTAAACGACATGTTGCTGCCTCATTCACCACCTCCACACACCCACACCAGCGTGGCTTTATGCTTTCAAGTCTGCAAGTCTTTTAGGGAGGCAAGATAAAGTTTGAGAAATTTGAATGGAACAGTGTAAATTATCCGTCACTGCCTTCAGCATATTGCACTCTGGCATGCCAGCGCATCTGCAGGCAGGCACCTGGCCATGATATCCGGCAGTGGCGCGAGGGAAAAGAAAAGTCTTCTTCGAGCCGGATTTGAACACGCGACCTAAGGATTGCCTTATTAACAACTACAGTCCTCCGCTCTACCAACTGAGCTATCAAAGGCGCTAGCCTAAAGAGTTGGACTGAAAACTGACAAGTGCATTTAGGACAGACTCGGATGCTCTCCTATGATTGTAGAACGAGTACATCTGGCAAAAGCCTAGCCCTAGCCCCTGAACTTAATCCTATCTCCTTCCTTTCAGACGTGGCTAAAAACGGTGTCCCTGGTGGCCTAGTGGCTAGGATTCGGCGCTCTCACCGCCGTGGCCCGGGTTCGATTCCCGGTCAGGGAAGCGTCTGCTTTCTTGCACACCAAGTCCACTACAAGACTCTGGAAGCCCCCCACCCACATGCTGTGTAGGTTAAAGGAATGTAAAGCGTCCTCCTTCTGCTACTTCCTTTTTTGCCAAACATCTAAACGACACGTTGCTGCCTCATTCACCACCTCCACACACCCACACCAGCGTGGCTTTATGCTTTCAAGTCTGCAAGTCTTTTAGGGAGGCAAGATAATGTTTGAGAAATTTGAATGGAACAGTGTAAATGATCCGTCACTGCCTTCAGCAGATTGCACTCTGGCATGCCAGCGCATCTGCAGGCAGGCACCTGGCCATGATATCCGGCAGTGGCGCGAGGGAAAAGAAAAGTCTTCTTCGAGCCGGATTTGAACCCACGCCCTAAGGATTGCCTTATTAACAACTACAGTCCTCCGCTCTACCAAGTGAGCTATCAAAGGCGCTAGCCTAAAGAGTTGGACTGAAAACTGACAAGTGCATTTAGGACAGACTCAGATGCTCTCCTATGATTGTAGAACGAGTACATCTGGCAAAAGCCTAGCCCTAGCCCCTGAACTTAATCCTATCTCCTTCCTTTCAGACGTGGCTGAAAACCGTGTCCCTGGTGGTCTAGTGGCTAGGATTCGGCGCTCTCACTGCCGCGGCCCGGGTTCGATTCCCGGTCAGGGAAACGTGTGCTTTCTTGCACACCAAGTCCACTACAAGACTCTGGAAGCCCCCCACCCACATGCTGTGTAGGTTAAAGGAATGTAAAGCGTCCTCCTTCTGCTACTTCCTTTTTTGCCAAACTTCTAAACGACACGTTGCTGCCTCATTCACCACCTCCACACACCCACACCAGCGTGGCTTTATGCTTTCAAGTCTGCAAGTCTTTTAGGGAGGCAAGATAAAGTTTGAGAAATTTGAATGGAACAGTGTAAATTATCCGTCACTGCCTTCAGCATATTGCACTCTGGCATGCCAGCGCATCTGCAGGCAGGCACCTGGCCATGATATCCGGCAGTGGCGCGAGGGAAAAGAAAAGTCTTCTTCGAGCCGGATTTGAACCCGCGACCTAAGGATCGCCTTATTAACAACTACAGTCCTCTGCTCTACCAACTGAGCTATCAAAGGTGCTAGCCTAAAGAGTTGGACTGAAAACTGACAAGTGCATTTAGGACAGACTCGGATGCTCTCCTATGATTGTAGAACGAGTACATCTGGCAAAAGCCTAGCCCTAGCCCCTGAACTTAATCCTATCTCCTTCCTTTCAGACTGGGCTGAAAACGGTGTCCCTGGTGGTCTAGTGGCTAGGATTCGGCGCTCTCACCGCCGCGGCCCGGGTTCGATTCCCGGTCAGGGAAGCGTGTGCTTTCTTGCACACCAAGTCCACTACAAGACTCTGGAAGCCCCCCACCCACATGCTGTGTAGGTTAAAGGAATGTAAAGCGTCCTCCTTCTGCTACTTCCTTTTTTGCCAAACTTCTAAACGACACGTTGCTGCCTCATTCACCACCTCCACACACCCACACCAGCGTGGCTTTATGCTTTCAAGTCTGCAAGTCTTTTAGGGAGGCAAGATAATGTTTGAGAAATTTGAATGGAACAGTGTAAATGATCCGTCACTGCCTTCAGCAGATTGCACTCTGGCATGCCAGCGCATCTGCAGGCAGGCACCTGGCCATGATATCCGGCAGTGGCGCGAGGGAAAAGAAAAGTCTTCTTCGAGCCGGATTTGAACCCGCGACCTAAGGATTGCCTTATTAACAACTACAGTCCTCCGCTCTACCAAGTGAGCTATCAAAGGCGCTAGCCTAAAGAGTTGGACTGAAAACTGACAAGTGCATTTAGGACAGACTCGGATGCTCTCCTATGATTGTAGAACGAGTACATCTGGCAAAAGCCTAGCCCTAGCCCCTGAACTTAATCCTATCTCCTTCCTTTCAGACGTGGCTGAAAACGGTGTCCCTGGTGGTCTAGTGGCTAGGATTCGGCGCTCTCACTGCCGCGGCCCGGGTTCGATTCCCGCTCAGGGAAGCGTGTGCTTTCTTGCACACCAAGTCCACTACAAGACTCTGGAAGCCCCCCACCCACATGCTGTGTAGGTTAAAGGAATGTAAAGCGTCCTCCTTCTGCTACTTCCTTTTTTGCCAAACTTCTAAACGACACGTTGCTGCCTCATTCACCACCTCCACACACCCACACCAGCGTGGCTTTATGCTTTCAAGTCTGCAAGTCTTTTAGGGAGGCAAGATAATGTTTGAGAAATTTGAATGGAACAGTGTAAATGATCCGTCACTGCCTTCAGCAGATTGCACTCTGGCATGCCAGCGCATCTGCAGGCAGGCACCTGGCCATGATATCCGGCAGTGGCGCGAGGGAAAAGAAAAGTCTTCTTCGAGCCGGATTTGAACCCGCGACCTAAGGATTGCCTTATTAACAACTACAGTCCTCTGCTCTACCAAGTGAGCTATCAAAGGCGCTAGCCTAAAGAGTTGGACTGAAAACTGACAAGTGCATTTAGGACAGACTCGGATGCTCTCCTATGATTGTAGAACGAGTACATCTGGCAAAAGCCTAGCCCTAGCCCCTGAACTTAATCCTATCTCCTTCCTTTCAGACGTGGCTGAAAACGGTGTCCCTGGTGGTCTAGTGGCTAGGATTCGGCGCTCTCACTGCCGCGGCCCGGGTTCGATTCCCGCTCAGGGAAGCGTGTGCTTTCTTGCACACCAAGTCCACTACAAGACTCTGGAAGCCCCCCACCCACATGCTGTGTAGGTTAAAGGAATGTAAAGCGTCCTCCTTCTGCTACTTCCTTTTTTGCCAAACTTCTAAACGACACGTTGCTGCCTCATTCACCACCTCCACACACCCACACCAGCGTGGCTTTATGCTTTCAAGTCTGCAAGTCTTTTAGGGAGGCAAGATAATGTTTGAGAAATTTGAATGGAACAGTGTAAATGATCCGTCACTGCCTTCAGCAGATTGCACTCTGGCATGCCAGCGCATCTGCAGGCAGGCACCTGGCCATGATATCCGGCAGTGGCGCGAGGGAAAAGAAAAGTCTTCATCGAGCCGGATTTGAACCCGCGACCTAAGGATCGCCTTATTAACAACTACAGTCCTCTGCTCTACCAACTGAGCTATCAAAGGTGCTAGCCTAAAGAGTTGGACTGAAAACTGACAAGTGCATTTAGGACAGACTCGGATGCTCTCCTATGATTGTAGAACGAGTACATCTGGCAAAAGCCTAGCCCTAGCCCCTGAACTTAATCCTATCTCCTTCCTTTCAGACGTGGCTGAAAACGGTGTCCCTGGTGGTCTAGTGGCTAGGATTCGGTGCTCTCACTGCCGCGGCCCGGGTTCGATTCCCGCTCAGGGAAGCGTGTGCTTTCTTGCACGTCAAGTCCACTACAAGACTCTGGAAGCCCCCCACCCACATGCTGTGTAGGTTAAAGGAATGTAAAGCGTCCTCCTTCTGCTACTTCCTTTTTTGCCAAACATCTAAACGACACGTTGCTGCCTCATTCACCACCTCCACACACCCACACCAGCGTGGCTTTATGCTTTCAAGTCTGCAAGTCTTTTAGGGAGGCAAGATAAAGTTTGAGAAATTTGAATGGAACAGTGTAAATGATCCGTCACTGCCTTCAGCAGATTGCACTCTGGCATGCCAGCGCATCTGCAGGCAGGCACCTGGCCATGATATCCGGCAGTGGCGCGAGGGAAAAGAAAAGTCTTCTTCGAGCCGGATTTGAACCCGCGACCTAAGGATCGCCTTATTAACAACTACAGTCCTCTGCTCTACCAACTGAGCTATCAAAGGTGCTAGCCTAAAGAGTTGGACTGAAAACTGACAAGTGCATTTAGGACAGACTCGGATGCTCTCCTATGATTGTGGAATGAGTACATCTGGCAAAAGCCTAGCCCTAGCCCCTGAACTTAATCCTATCTCCTTCCTTTCAGACGTGGCTAAAAATGGTGTCCCTGGTGGCCTAGTGGCTAGGATTCGGCGCTCTCACCGCTGTGGCCCGGGTTCGATTCCCGGTCAGGGAAGCGTCTGCTTTCTTGCACACCAAGTCCACTACAAGACTCTGGAAGCCCCCCACCCACATGCTGTGTAGGTTAAAGGAATGTAAAGCGTCCTCCTTCTGCTACTTCCTTTTTTGCCAAACTTCTAAACGACATGTTGCTGCCTCATTCACCACCTCCACACACCCACACCAGCGTGGCTTTATGCTTTCAAGTCTGCAAGTCTTTTAGGGAGGCAAGATAAAGTTTGAGAAATTTGAATGGAACAGTGTAAATTATCCGTCACTGCCTTCAGCATATTGCACTCTGGCATGCCAGCGCATCTGCAGGCAGGCACCTGGCCATGATATCCGGCAGTGGCGCGAGGGAAAAGAAAAGTCTTCTTCGAGCCGGATTTGAACCCGCGACCTAAGGATTGCCTTATTAACAACTACAGTCCTCCGCTCTACCAACTGAGCTATCAAAGGCGCTAGCCTAAAGAGTTGGACTGAAAACTGACAAGTGCATTTAGGACAGACTCGGATGCTCTCCTATGATTGTAGAACGAGTACATCTGGCAAAAGCCTAGCCCTAGCCCCTGAACTTAATCCTATCTCCTTCCTTTCAGACGTGGCTAAAAACGGTGTCCCTGGTGGCCTAGTGGCTAGGATTCGGCGCTCTCACCGCTGTGGCCCGGGTTCGATTCCCGGTCAGGGAAGCGTCTGCTTTCTTGCACACCAAGTCCACTACAAGACTCTGGAAGCCCCCCACCCACATGCTGTGTAGGTTAAAGGAATGTAAAGCGTCCTCCTTCTGCTACTTCCTTTTTTGCCAAACATCTAAACGACACGTTGCTGCCTCATTCACCACCTCCACACACCCACACCAGCGTGGCTTTATGCTTTCAAGTCTGCAAGTCTTTTAGGGAGGCAAGATAATGTTTGAGAAATTTGAATGGAACAGTGTAAATGATCCGTCACTGCCTTCAGCAGATTGCACTCTGGCATGCCAGCGCATCTGCAGGCAGGCACCTGGCCATGATATCCGGCAGTGGCGCGAGGGAAAAGAAAAGTCTTCTTCGAGCCGGATTTGAACCCACGCCCTAAGGATTGCCTTATTAACAACTACAGTCCTCCGCTCTACCAAGTGAGCTATCAAAGGCGCTAGCCTAAAGAGTTGGACTGAAAACTGACAAGTGCATTTAGGACAGACTCAGATGCTCTCCTATGATTGTAGAACGAGTACATCTGGCAAAAGCCTAGCCCTAGCCCCTGAACTTAATCCTATCTCCTTCCTTTCAGACGTGGCTGAAAACCGTGTCCCTGGTGGTCTAGTGGCTAGGATTCGGCGCTCTCACTGCCGCGGCCCGGGTTCGATTCCCGGTCAGGGAAACGTGTGCTTTCTTGCACACCAAGTCCACTACAAGACTCTGGAAGCCCCCCACCCACATGCTGTGTAGGTTAAAGGAATGTAAAGCGTCCTCCTTCTGCTACTTCCTTTTTTGCCAAACTTCTAAACGACACGTTGCTGCCTCATTCACCACCTCCACACACCCACACCAGCGTGGCTTTATGCTTTCAAGTCTGCAAGTCTTTTAGGGAGGCAAGATAAAGTTTGAGAAATTTGAATGGAACAGTGTAAATTATCCGTCACTGCCTTCAGCATATTGCACTCTGGCATGCCAGCGCATCTGCAGGCAGGCACCTGGCCATGATATCCGGCAGTGGCGCGAGGGAAAAGAAAAGTCTTCTTCGAGCCGGATTTGAACCCGCGACCTAAGGATCGCCTTATTAACAACTACAGTCCTCTGCTCTACCAACTGAGCTATCAAAGGTGCTAGCCTAAAGAGTTGGACTGAAAACTGACAAGTGCATTTAGGACAGACTCGGATGCTCTCCTATGATTGTAGAACGAGTACATCTGGCAAAAGCCTAGCCCTAGCCCCTGAACTTAATCCTATCTCCTTCCTTTCAGACTGGGCTGAAAACGGTGTCCCTGGTGGTCTAGTGGCTAGGATTCGGCGCTCTCACCGCCGCGGCCCGGGTTCGATTCCCGGTCAGGGAAGCGTGTGCTTTCTTGCACACCAAGTCCACTACAAGACTCTGGAAGCCCCCCACCCACATGCTGTGTAGGTTAAAGGAATGTAAAGCGTCCTCCTTCTGCTACTTCCTTTTTTGCCAAACTTCTAAACGACACGTTGCTGCCTCATTCACCACCTCCACACACCCACACCAGCGTGGCTTTATGCTTTCAAGTCTGCAAGTCTTTTAGGGAGGCAAGATAATGTTTGAGAAATTTGAATGGAACAGTGTAAATGATCCGTCACTGCCTTCAGCAGATTGCACTCTGGCATGCCAGCGCATCTGCAGGCAGGCACCTGGCCATGATATCCGGCAGTGGCGCGAGGGAAAAGAAAAGTCTTCTTCGAGCCGGATTTGAACCCGCGACCTAAGGATTGCCTTATTAACAACTACAGTCCTCCGCTCTACCAAGTGAGCTATCAAAGGCGCTAGCCTAAAGAGTTGGACTGAAAACTGACAAGTGCATTTAGGACAGACTCGGATGCTCTCCTATGATTGTAGAACGAGTACATCTGGCAAAAGCCTAGCCCTAGCCCCTGAACTTAATCCTATCTCCTTCCTTTCAGACGTGGCTGAAAACGGTGTCCCTGGTGGTCTAGTGGCTAGGATTCGGCGCTCTCACTGCCGCGGCCCGGGTTCGATTCCCGCTCAGGGAAGCGTGTGCTTTCTTGCAC
Source organism: Hoplias malabaricus (assembly GCF_029633855.1). NCBI lineage: Eukaryota > Metazoa > Chordata > Actinopteri > Characiformes > Erythrinidae > Hoplias > Hoplias malabaricus. The sequence continues at coordinate 22,406,925 of NC_089807.1, forward strand.
ACCAAGTCCACTACAAGACTCTGGAAGCCCCCCACCCACATGCTGTGTAGGTTAAAGGAATGTAAAGCGTCCTCCTTCTGCTACTTCCTTTTTTGCCAAACTTCTAAACGACACGTTGCTGCCTCATTCACCACCTCCACACACCCACACCAGCGTGGCTTTATGCTTTCAAGTCTGCAAGTCTTTTAGGGAGGCAAGATAATGTTTGAGAAATTTGAATGGAACAGTGTAAATGATCCGTCACTGCCTTCAGCAGATTGCACTCTGGCATGCCAGCGCATCTGCAGGCAGGCACCTGGCCATGATATCCGGCAGTGGCGCGAGGGAAAAGAAAAGTCTTCTTCGAGCCGGATTTGAACCCGCGACCTAAGGATTGCCTTATTAACAACTACAGTCCTCTGCTCTACCAAGTGAGCTATCAAAGGCGCTAGCCTAAAGAGTTGGACTGAAAACTGACAAGTGCATTTAGGACAGACTCGGATGCTCTCCTATGATTGTAGAACGAGTACATCTGGCAAAAGCCTAGCCCTAGCCCCTGAACTTAATCCTATCTCCTTCCTTTCAGACGTGGCTGAAAACGGTGTCCCTGGTGGTCTAGTGGCTAGGATTCGGCGCTCTCACTGCCGCGGCCCGGGTTCGATTCCCGCTCAGGGAAGCGTGTGCTTTCTTGCACACCAAGTCCACTACAAGACTCTGGAAGCCCCCCACCCACATGCTGTGTAGGTTAAAGGAATGTAAAGCGTCCTCCTTCTGCTACTTCCTTTTTTGCCAAACTTCTAAACGACACGTTGCTGCCTCATTCACCACCTCCACACACCCACACCAGCGTGGCTTTATGCTTTCAAGTCTGCAAGTCTTTTAGGGAGGCAAGATAATGTTTGAGAAATTTGAATGGAACAGTGTAAATGATCCGTCACTGCCTTCAGCAGATTGCACTCTGGCATGCCAGCGCATCTGCAGGCAGGCACCTGGCCATGATATCCGGCAGTGGCGCGAGGGAAAAGAAAAGTCTTCATCGAGCCGGATTTGAACCCGCGACCTAAGGATCGCCTTATTAACAACTACAGTCCTCTGCTCTACCAACTGAGCTATCAAAGGTGCTAGCCTAAAGAGTTGGACTGAAAACTGACAAGTGCATTTAGGACAGACTCGGATGCTCTCCTATGATTGTAGAACGAGTACATCTGGCAAAAGCCTAGCCCTAGCCCCTGAACTTAATCCTATCTCCTTCCTTTCAGACGTGGCTGAAAACGGTGTCCCTGGTGGTCTAGTGGCTAGGATTCGGTGCTCTCACTGCCGCGGCCCGGGTTCGATTCCCGCTCAGGGAAGCGTGTGCTTTCTTGCACGTCAAGTCCACTACAAGACTCTGGAAGCCCCCCACCCACATGCTGTGTAGGTTAAAGGAATGTAAAGCGTCCTCCTTCTGCTACTTCCTTTTTTGCCAAACATCTAAACGACACGTTGCTGCCTCATTCACCACCTCCACACACCCACACCAGCGTGGCTTTATGCTTTCAAGTCTGCAAGTCTTTTAGGGAGGCAAGATAATGTTTGAGAAATTTGAATGGAACAGTGTAAATGATCCGTCACTGCCTTCAGCAGATTGCACTCTGGCATGCCAGCGCATCTGCAGGCAGGCACCTGGCCATGATATCCGGCAGTGGCGCGAGGGAAAAGAAAAGTCTTCTTCGAGCCGGATTTGAACCCGCGACCTAAGGATCGCCTTATTAACAACTACAGTCCTCTGCTCTACCAACTGAGCTATCAAAGGTGCTAGCCTAAAGAGTTGGACTGAAAACTGACAAGTGCATTTAGGACAGACTCGGATGCTCTCCTATGATTGTGGAATGAGTACATCTGGCAAAAGCCTAGCCCTAGCCCCTGAACTTAATCCTATCTCCTTCCTTTCAGACGTGGCTAAAAATGGTGTCCCTGGTGGCCTAGTGGCTAGGATTCGGCGCTCTCACCGCTGTGGCCCGGGTTCGATTCCCGGTCAGGGAAGCGTCTGCTTTCTTGCACACCAAGTCCACTACAAGACTCTGGAAGCCCCCCACCCACATGCTGTGTAGGTTAAAGGAATGTAAAGCGTCCTCCTTCTGCTACTTCCTTTTTTGCCAAACTTCTAAACGACATGTTGCTGCCTCATTCACCACCTCCACACACCCACACCAGCGTGGCTTCATGCTTTCAAGTCTGCAAGTCTTTTAGGGAGGCAAGATAATGTTTGAGAAATTTGAATGGAACAGTGTAAATGATCCGTCACTGCCTTCAGCAGATTGCACTCTGGCATAGCAGCGCATCTGCAGGCAGGCACCTGGCCATGATATCCGGCAGTGGCGCGAGGGAAAAGAAAAGTCTTCTTCGAGCCGGATTTGAACCCGCGACCTAAGGATCGCCTTATTAACAACTACAGTCCTCTGCTCTACCAACTGAGCTATCAAAGGTGCTAGCCTAAAGAGTTGGACTGAAAACTGACAAGTGCATTTAGAACAGACTCGGATGCTCTCCTATGATTGTAGAACGAGTACATCTGGCAAAAGCCTAGCCCTAGCCCCTGAACTTAATCCTATCTCCTTCCTTTCAGACGTGGCTAAAAACGGTGTCCCTGGTGGTCTAGTGGCTAGGATTCGGCGCTCTCACCGCCGCGGCCCGGGTTCGATTCCCGCTCAGTGAAGCGTGTGCTTTCTTGCACACCAAGTCCACTACAAGACTCTGGAAGCCCCCCACCCACATGCTGTGTAGGTTAAAGGAATGTAAAGCGTCCTCCTTCTGCTACTTCCTTTTTTGCCAAACTTCTAAACGACATGTTGCTGCCTCATTCACCACCTCCACACACCCACACCAGCGTGGCTTTATGCTTTCAAGTCTGCAAGTCTTTTAGGGAGGCAAGATAAAGTTTGAGAAATTTGAATGGAACAGTGTAAATTATCCGTCACTGCCTTCAGCATATTGCACTCTGGCATGCCAGCGCATCTGCAGGCAGGCACCTGGCCATGATATCCGGCAGTGGCGCGAGGGAAAAGAAAAGTCTTCTTCGAGCCGGATTTGAACCCGCGACCTAAGGATTGCCTTATTAACAACTACAGTCCTCCGCTCTACCAACTGAGCTATCAAAGGCGCTAGCCTAAAGAGTTGGACTGAAAACTGACAAGTGCATTTAGGACAGACTCGGATGCTCTCCTATGATTGTAGAACGAGTACATCTGGCAAAAGCCTAGCCCTAGCCCCTGAACTTAATCCTATCTCCTTCCTTTCAGACGTGGCTAAAAACGGTGTCCCTGGTGGCCTAGTGGCTAGGATTCGGCGCTCTCACCGCCGTGGCCCGGGTTCGATTCCCGGTCAGGGAAGCGTCTGCTTTCTTGCACACCAAGTCCACTACAAGACTCTGGAAGCCCCCCACCCACATGCTGTGTAGGTTAAAGGAATGTAAAGCGTCCTCCTTCTGCTACTTCCTTTTTTGCCAAACATCTAAACGACACGTTGCTGCCTCATTCACCACCTCCACACACCCACACCAGCGTGGCTTTATGCTTTCAAGTCTGCAAGTCTTTTAGGGAGGCAAGATAATGTTTGAGAAATTTGAATGGAACAGTGTAAATGATCCGTCACTGCCTTCAGCAGATTGCACTCTGGCATGCCAGCGCATCTGCAGGCAGGCACCTGGCCATGATATCCGGCAGTGGCGCGAGGGAAAAGAAAAGTCTTCTTCGAGCCGGATTTGAACCCACGCCCTAAGGATTGCCTTATTAACAACTACAGTCCTCCGCTCTACCAAGTGAGCTATCAAAGGCGCTAGCCTAAAGAGTTGGACTGAAAACTGACAAGTGCATTTAGGACAGACTCAGATGCTCTCCTATGATTGTAGAACGAGTACATCTGGCAAAAGCCTAGCCCTAGCCCCTGAACTTAATCCTATCTCCTTCCTTTCAGACGTGGCTGAAAACCGTGTCCCTGGTGGTCTAGTGGCTAGGATTCGGCGCTCTCACTGCCGCGGCCCGGGTTCGATTCCCGGTCAGGGAAACGTGTGCTTTCTTGCACACCAAGTCCACTACAAGACTCTGGAAGCCCCCCACCCACATGCTGTGTAGGTTAAAGGAATGTAAAGCGTCCTCCTTCTGCTACTTCCTTTTTTGCCAAACTTCTAAACGACACGTTGCTGCCTCATTCACCACCTCCACACACCCACACCAGCGTGGCTTTATGCTTTCAAGTCTGCAAGTCTTTTAGGGAGGCAAGATAAAGTTTGAGAAATTTGAATGGAACAGTGTAAATTATCCGTCACTGCCTTCAGCATATTGCACTCTGGCATGCCAGCGCATCTGCAGGCAGGCACCTGGCCATGATATCCGGCAGTGGCGCGAGGGAAAAGAAAAGTCTTCTTCGAGCCGGATTTGAACCCGCGACCTAAGGATCGCCTTATTAACAACTACAGTCCTCTGCTCTACCAACTGAGCTATCAAAGGTGCTAGCCTAAAGAGTTGGACTGAAAACTGACAAGTGCATTTAGGACAGACTCGGATGCTCTCCTATGATTGTAGAACGAGTACATCTGGCAAAAGCCTAGCCCTAGCCCCTGAACTTAATCCTATCTCCTTCCTTTCAGACTGGGCTGAAAACGGTGTCCCTGGTGGTCTAGTGGCTAGGATTCGGCGCTCTCACCGCCGCGGCCCGGGTTCGATTCCCGGTCAGGGAAGCGTGTGCTTTCTTGCACACCAAGTCCACTACAAGACTCTGGAAGCCCCCCACCCACATGCTGTGTAGGTTAAAGGAATGTAAAGCGTCCTCCTTCTGCTACTTCCTTTTTTGCCAAACTTCTAAACGACACGTTGCTGCCTCATTCACCACCTCCACACACCCACACCAGCGTGGCTTTATGCTTTCAAGTCTGCAAGTCTTTTAGGGAGGCAAGATAATGTTTGAGAAATTTGAATGGAACAGTGTAAATGATCCGTCACTGCCTTCAGCAGATTGCACTCTGGCATGCCAGCGCATCTGCAGGCAGGCACCTGGCCATGATATCCGGCAGTGGCGCGAGGGAAAAGAAAAGTCTTCTTCGAGCCGGATTTGAACCCGCGACCTAAGGATTGCCTTATTAACAACTACAGTCCTCCGCTCTACCAAGTGAGCTATCAAAGGCGCTAGCCTAAAGAGTTGGACTGAAAACTGACAAGTGCATTTAGGACAGACTCGGATGCTCTCCTATGATTGTAGAACGAGTACATCTGGCAAAAGCCTAGCCCTAGCCCCTGAACTTAATCCTATCTCCTTCCTTTCAGACGTGGCTGAAAACGGTGTCCCTGGTGGTCTAGTGGCTAGGATTCGGCGCTCTCACTGCCGCGGCCCGGGTTCGATTCCCGCTCAGGGAAGCGTGTGCTTTCTTGCACACCAAGTCCACTACAAGACTCTGGAAGCCCCCCACCCACATGCTGTGTAGGTTAAAGGAATGTAAAGCGTCCTCCTTCTGCTACTTCCTTTTTTGCCAAACTTCTAAACGACACGTTGCTGCCTCATTCACCACCTCCACACACCCACACCAGCGTGGCTTTATGCTTTCAAGTCTGCAAGTCTTTTAGGGAGGCAAGATAATGTTTGAGAAATTTGAATGGAACAGTGTAAATGATCCGTCACTGCCTTCAGCAGATTGCACTCTGGCATGCCAGCGCATCTGCAGGCAGGCACCTGGCCATGATATCCGGCAGTGGCGCGAGGGAAAAGAAAAGTCTTCTTCGAGCCGGATTTGAACCCGCGACCTAAGGATTGCCTTATTAACAACTACAGTCCTCTGCTCTACCAAGTGAGCTATCAAAGGCGCTAGCCTAAAGAGTTGGACTGAAAACTGACAAGTGCATTTAGGACAGACTCGGATGCTCTCCTATGATTGTAGAACGAGTACATCTGGCAAAAGCCTAGCCCTAGCCCCTGAACTTAATCCTATCTCCTTCCTTTCAGACGTGGCTGAAAACGGTGTCCCTGGTGGTCTAGTGGCTAGGATTCGGCGCTCTCACTGCCGCGGCCCGGGTTCGATTCCCGCTCAGGGAAGCGTGTGCTTTCTTGCACACCAAGTCCACTACAAGACTCTGGAAGCCCCCCACCCACATGCTGTGTAGGTTAAAGGAATGTAAAGCGTCCTCCTTCTGCTACTTCCTTTTTTGCCAAACTTCTAAACGACACGTTGCTGCCTCATTCACCACCTCCACACACCCACACCAGCGTGGCTTTATGCTTTCAAGTCTGCAAGTCTTTTAGGGAGGCAAGATAATGTTTGAGAAATTTGAATGGAACAGTGTAAATGATCCGTCACTGCCTTCAGCAGATTGCACTCTGGCATGCCAGCGCATCTGCAGGCAGGCACCTGGCCATGATATCCGGCAGTGGCGCGAGGGAAAAGAAAAGTCTTCATCGAGCCGGATTTGAACCCGCGACCTAAGGATCGCCTTATTAACAACTACAGTCCTCTGCTCTACCAACTGAGCTATCAAAGGTGCTAGCCTAAAGAGTTGGACTGAAAACTGACAAGTGCATTTAGGACAGACTCGGATGCTCTCCTATGATTGTAGAACGAGTACATCTGGCAAAAGCCTAGCCCTAGCCCCTGAACTTAATCCTATCTCCTTCCTTTCAGACGTGGCTGAAAACGGTGTCCCTGGTGGTCTAGTGGCTAGGATTCGGTGCTCTCACTGCCGCGGCCCGGGTTCGATTCCCGCTCAGGGAAGCGTGTGCTTTCTTGCACGTCAAGTCCACTACAAGACTCTGGAAGCCCCCCACCCACATGCTGTGTAGGTTAAAGGAATGTAAAGCGTCCTCCTTCTGCTACTTCCTTTTTTGCCAAACATCTAAACGACACGTTGCTGCCTCATTCACCACCTCCACACACCCACACCAGCGTGGCTTTATGCTTTCAAGTCTGCAAGTCTTTTAGGGAGGCAAGATAATGTTTGAGAAATTTGAATGGAACAGTGTAAATGATCCGTCACTGCCTTCAGCAGATTGCACTCTGGCATGCCAGCGCATCTGCAGGCAGGCACCTGGCCATGATATCCGGCAGTGGCGCGAGGGAAAAGAAAAGTCTTCTTCGAGCCGGATTTGAACCCGCGACCTAAGGATCGCCTTATTAACAACTACAGTCCTCTGCTCTACCAACTGAGCTATCAAAGGTGCTAGCCTAAAGAGTTGGACTGAAAACTGACAAGTGCATTTAGGACAGACTCGGATGCTCTCCTATGATTGTGGAATGAGTACATCTGGCAAAAGCCTAGCCCTAGCCCCTGAACTTAATCCTATCTCCTTCCTTTCAGACGTGGCTAAAAATGGTGTCCCTGGTGGCCTAGTGGCTAGGATTCGGCGCTCTCACCGCTGTGGCCCGGGTTCGATTCCCGGTCAGGGAAGCGTCTGCTTTCTTGCACACCAAGTCCACTACAAGACTCTGGAAGCCCCCCACCCACATGCTGTGTAGGTTAAAGGAATGTAAAGCGTCCTCCTTCTGCTACTTCCTTTTTTGCCAAACATCTAAACGACACGTTGCTGCCTCATTCACCACCTCCACACACCCACACCAGCGTGGCTTTATGCTTTCAAGTCTGCAAGTCTTTTAGGGAGGCAAGATAATGTTTGAGAAATTTGAATGGAACAGTGTAAATGATCCGTCACTGCCTTCAGCAGATTGCACTCTGGCATGCCAGCGCATCTGCAGGCAGGCACCTGGCCATGATATCCGGCAGTGGCGCGAGGGAAAAGAAAAGTCTTCTTCGAGCCGGATTTGAACCCGCGACCTAAGGATTGCCTTATTAACAACTACAGTCCTCCGCTCTACCAAGTGAGCTATCAAAGGCGCTAGCCTAAAGAGTTGGACTGAAAACTGACAAGTGCATTTAGGACAGACTCGGATGCTCTCCTATGATTGTAGAACGAGTACATCTGGCAAAAGCCTAGCCCTAGCCCCTGAACTTAATCCTATCTCCTTCCTTTCAGACGTGGCTAAAAATGGTGTCCCTGGTGGCCTAGTGGCTAGGATTCGGCGCTCTCACCGCTGTGGCCCGGGTTCGATTCCCGGTCAGGGAAGCGTCTGCTTTCTTGCACACCAAGTCCACTACAAGACTCTGGAAGCCCCCCACCCACATGCTGTGTAGGTTAAAGGAATGTAAAGCGTCCTCCTTCTGCTACTTCCTTTTTTGCCAAACATCTAAACGACACGTTGCTGCCTCATTCACCACCTCCACACACCCACACCAGCGTGGCTTTATGCTTTCAAGTCTGCAAGTCTTTTAGGGAGGCAAGATAATGTTTGAGAAATTTGAATGGAACAGTGTAAATGATCCGTCACTGCCTTCAGCAGATTGCACTCTGGCATGCCAGCGCATCTGCAGGCAGGCACCTGGCCATGATATCCGGCAGTGGCGCGAGGGAAAAGAAAAGTCTTCTTCGAGCCGGATTTGAACCCGCGACCGAAGGATTGCCTTATTAACAACTACAGTCCTCCACTCTACCAAGTGAGCTATCAAAGGCGCTAGCCTAAAGAGTTGGACTGAAAACTGACAAGTGCATTTAGGACAGACTCAGATGCTCTCCTATGATTGTAGAACGAGTACATCTGGCAAAAGCCTAGCCCTAGCCCCTGAACTTAATCCTATCTCCTTCCTTTCAGACGTGGCTGAAAACGGTGTCCCTGGTGGTCTAGTGGCTAGGATTCGGCGCTCTCACTGCCGCGGCCCGGGTTCGATTCCCGGTCAGGGAAGCGTCTGCTTTCTTGCACACCAAGTCCACTACAAGACTCTGGAAGCCCCCCACCCACATGCTGTGTAGGTTAAAGGAATGTAAAGCGTCCTCCTTCTGCTACTTCCTTTTTTGCCAAACTTCTAAACGACACGTTGCTGCCTCATTCACCACCTCCACACACCCACACCAGCGTGGCTTTATGCTTTCAAGTCTGCAAGTCTTTTAGGGAGGCAAGATAAAGTTTGAGAAATTTGAATGGAACAGTGTAAATGATCCGTCACTGCCTTCAGCATATTGCACTCTGGCATGCCAGCGCATCTGCAGGCAGGCACCTGGCCATGATATCCGGCAGTGGCGCGAGGGAAAAGAAAAGTCTTCTTCGAGCCGGATTTGAACCCGCGACCTAAGGATCGCCTTATTAACAACTACAGTCCTCTGCTCTACCAACTGAGCTATCAAAGGTGCTAGCCTAAAGAGTTGGACTGAAAACTGACAAGTGCATTTAGGACAGACTCGGATGCTCTCCTATGATTGTAGAATGAGTACATCTGGCAAAAGCCTAGCCCTAGCCCCTGAACTTAATCCTATCTCCTTCCTTTCAGACGTGGCTAAAAATGGTGTCCCTGGTGGCCTAGTGGCTAGGATTCGGCGCTCTCACCGCTGTGGCCCGGGTTCGATTCCCGGTCAGGGAAGCGTCTGCTTTCTTGCACACCAAGTCCACTACAAGACTCTGGAAGCCCCCCACCCACATGCTGTGTAGGTTAAAGGAATGTAAAGCGTCCTCCTTCTGCTACTTCCTTTTTTGCCAAACATCTAAACGACACGTTGCTGCCTCATTCACCACCTCCACACACCCACACCAGCGTGGCTTTATGCTTTCAAGTCTGCAAGTCTTTTAGGGAGGCAAGATAATGTTTGAGAAATTTGAATGGAACAGTGTAAATGATCCGTCACTGCCTTCAGCAGATTGCACTCTGGCATGCCAGCGCATCTGCAGGCAGGCACCTGGCCATGATATCCGGCAGTGGCGCGAGGGAAAAGAAAAGTCTTCTTCGAGCCGGATTTGAACCCGCGACCTAAGGATCGCCTTATTAACAACTACAGTCCTCTGCTCTACCAACTGAGCTATCAAAGGTGCTAGCCTAAAGAGTTGGACTGAAAACTGACAAGTGCATTTAGGACAGACTCGGATGCTCTCCTATGATTGTAGAATGAGTACATCTGGCAAAAGCCTAGCCCTAGCCCCTGAACTTAATCCTATCTCCTTCCTTTCAGACGTGGCTAAAAATGGTGTCCCTGGTGGCCTAGTGGCTAGGATTCGGCGCTCTCACCGCTGTGGCCCGGGTTCGATTCCCGGTCAGGGAAGCGTCTGCTTTCTTGCACACCAAGTCCACTACAAGACTCTGGAAGCCCCCCACCCACATGCTGTGTAGGTTAAAGGAATGTAAAGCGTCCTCCTTCTGCTACTTCCTTTTTTGCCAAACATCTAAACGACACGTTGCTGCCTCATTCACCACCTCCACACACCCACACCAGCGTGGCTTTATGCTTTCAAGTCTGCAAGTCTTTTAGGGAGGCAAGATAATGTTTGAGAAATTTGAATGGAACAGTGTAAATGATCCGTCACTGCCTTCAGCAGATTGCACTCTGGCATGCCAGCGCATCTGCAGGCAGGCACCTGGCCATGATATCCGGCAGTGGCGCGAGGGAAAAGAAAAGTCTTCTTCGAGCCGGATTTGAACCCGCGACCTAAGGATTGCCTTATTAACAACTACAGTCCTCCGCTCTACCAAGTGAGCTATCAAAGGCGCTAGCCTAAAGAGTTGGACTGAAAACTGACAAGTGCATTTAGGACAGACTCGGATGCTCTCCTATGATTGTAGAACGAGTACATCTGGCAAAAGCCTAGCCCTAGCCCCTGAACTTAATCCTATCTCCTTCCTTTCAGACGTGGCTAAAAACGGTGTCCCTGGTGGCCTAGTGGCTAGGATTCGGCGCTCTCACCGCTGTGGCCCGGGTTCGATTCCCGGTCAGGGAAGCGTCTGCTTTCTTGCACACCAAGTCCACTACAAGACTCTGGAAGCCCCCCACCCACATGCTGTGTAGGTTAAAGGAATGTAAAGCGTCCTCCTTCTGCTACTTCCTTTTTTGCCAAACATCTAAACGACACGTTGCTGCCTCATTCACCACCTCCACACACCCACACCAGCGTGGCTTTATGCTTTCAAGTCTGCAAGTCTTTTAGGGAGGCAAGATAATGTTTGAGAAATTTGAATGGAACAGTGTAAATGATCCGTCACTGCCTTCAGCAGATTGCACTCTGGCATGCCAGCGCATCTGCAGGCAGGCACCTGGCCATGATATCCGGCAGTGGCGCGAGGGAAAAGAAAAGTCTTCTTCGAGCCGGATTTGAACCCGCGACCTAAGGATTGCCTTATTAACAACTACAGTCCTCCGCTCTACCAAGTGAGCTATCAAAGGCGCTAGCCTAAAGAGTTGGACTGAAAACTGACAAGTGCATTTAGGACAGACTCGGATGCTCTCCTATGATTGTAGAACGAGTACATCTGGCAAAAGCCTAGCCCTAGCCCCTGAACTTAATCCTATCTCCTTCCTTTCAGACGTGGCTAAAAACGGTGTCCCTGGTGGCCTAGTGGCTAGGATTCGGCGCTCTCACCACTGTGGCCCGGGTTCGATTCCCGGTCAGGGAAGCGTCTGCTTTCTTGCACACAAAGTCCACTACAAGACTCTGGAAGCCCCCCACCCACATGCTGTGTAGGTTAAAGGAATGTAAAGCGTCCTCCTTCTGCTACTTCCTTTTTTGCCAAACATCTAAACGACACGTTGCTGCCTCATTCACCACCTCCACACACCCACACCAGCGTGGCTTTATGCTTTCAAGTCTGCAAGTCTTTTAGGGAGGCAAGATAATGTTTGAGAAATTTGAATGGAACAGTGTAAATGATCCGTCACTGCCTTCAGCAGATTGCACTCTGGCATGCCAGCGCATCTGCAGGCAGGCACCTGGCCATGATATCCGGCAGTGGCGCGAGGGAAAAGAAAAGTCTTCTTCGAGCCGGATTTGAACCCGCGACCTAAGGATTGCCTTATTAACAACTACAGTCCTCCACTCTACCAAGTGAGCTATCAAAGGCGCTAGCCTAAAGAGTTGGACTGAAAACTGACAAGTGCATTTAGGACAGACTCAGATGCTCTCCTATGATTGTAGAACGAGTACATCTGGCAAAAGCCTAGCCCTAGCCCCTGAACTTAATCCTATCTCCTTCCTTTCAGACGTGGCTGAAAACGGTGTCCCTGGTGGTCTAGTGGCTAGGATTCGGCGCTCTCACTGCCGCGGCCCGGGTTCGATTCCCGGTCAGGGAAGCGTGTGCTTTCTTGCACACCAAGTCCACTACAAGACTCTGGAAGCCCCCCACCCACATGCTGTGTAGGTTAAAGGAATGTAAAGCGTCCTCCTTCTGCTACTTCCTTTTTTGCCAAACTTCTAAACGACACGTTGCTGCCTCATTCACCACCTCCACACACCCACACCAGCGTGGCTTTATGCTTTCAAGTCTGCAAGTCTTTTAGGGAGGCAAGATAAAGTTTGAGAAATTTGAATGGAACAGTGTAAATGATCCGTCACTGCCTTCAGCATATTGCACTCTGGCATGCCAGCGCATCTGCAGGCAGGCACCTGGCCATGATATCCGGCAGTGGCGCGAGGGAAAAGAAAAGTCTTCTTCGAGCCGGATTTGAACCCGCGACCTAAGGATCGCCTTATTAACAACTACAGTCCTCTGCTCTACCAACTGAGCTATCAAAGGTGCTAGCCTAAAGAGTTGGACTGAAAACTGACAAGTGCATTTAGGACAGACTCGGATGCTCTCCTATGATTGTAGAATGAGTACATCTGGCAAAAGCCTAGCCCTAGCCCCTGAACTTAATCCTATCTCCTTCCTTTCAGACGTGGCTAAAAATGGTGTCCCTGGTGGCCTAGTGGCTAGGATTCGGCGCTCTCACCGCTGTGGCCCGGGTTCGATTCCCGGTCAGGGAAGCGTCTGCTTTCTTGCACACCAAGTCCACTACAAGACTCTGGAAGCCCCCCACCCACATGCTGTGTAGGTTAAAGGAATGTAAAGCGTCCTCCTTCTGCTACTTCCTTTTTTGCCAAACATCTAAACGACACGTTGCTGCCTCATTCACCACCTCCACACACCCACACCAGCGTGGCTTTATGCTTTCAAGTCTGCAAGTCTTTTAGGGAGGCAAGATAATGTTTGAGAAATTTGAATGGAACAGTGTAAATGATCCGTCACTGCCTTCAGCAGATTGCACTCTGGCATGCCAGCGCATCTGCAGGCAGGCACCTGGCCATGATATCCGGCAGTGGCGCGAGGGAAAAGAAAAGTCTTCTTCGAGCCGGATTTGAACCCGCGACCTAAGGATTGCCTTATTAACAACTACAGTCCTCCGCTCTACCAAGTGAGCTATCAAAGGCGCTAGCCTAAAGAGTTGGACTGAAAACTGACAAGTGCATTTAGGACAGACTCAGATGCTCTCCTATGATTGTAGAACGAGTACATCTGGCAAAAGCCTAGCCCTAGCCCCTGAACTTAATCCTATCTCCTTCCTTTCAGACGTGGCTGAAAACGGTGTCCCTGGTGGTCTAGTGGCTAGGATTCGGCGCTCTCACTGCCGCGACCCGGGTTCGATTCCCGGTCAGGGAAGCGTCTGCTTTCTTGCACACCAAGTCCACTACAAGACTCTGGAAGCCCCCCACCCACATGCTGTGTAGGTTAAAGGAATGTAAAGCGTCCTCCTTCTGCTACTTCCTTTTTTGCCAAACATCTAAACGACACGTTGCTGCCTCATTCACCACCTCCACACACCCACACCAGCGTGGCTTTATGCTTTCAAGTCTGCAAGTCTTTTAGGGAGGCAAGATAATGTTTGAGAAATTTGAATGGAACAGTGTAAATGATCCGTCACTGCCTTCAGCAGATTGCACTCTGGCATGCCAGCGCATCTGCAGGCAGGCACCTGGCCATGATATCCGGCAGTGGCGCGAGGGAAAAGAAAAGTCTTCTTCGAGCCGGATTTGAACCCGCGACCTAAGGATTGCCTTATTAACAACTACAGTCCTCCGCTCTACCAAGTGAGCTATCAAAGGCGCTAGCCTAAAGAGTTGGACTGAAAACTGACAAGTGCATTTAGGACAGACTCGGATGCTCTCCTATGATTGTAGAACGAGTACATCTGGCAAAAGCCTAGCCCTAGCCCCTGAACTTAATCCTATCTCCTTCCTTTCAGACGTGGCTAAAAACGGTGTCCCTGGTGGCCTAGTGGCTAGGATTCGGCGCTCTCACCACTGTGGCCCGGGTTCGATTCCCGGTCAGGGAAGCGTCTGCTTTCTTGCACACAAAGTCCACTACAAGACTCTGGAAGCCCCCCACCCACATGCTGTGTAGGTTAAAGGAATGTAAAGCGTCCTCCTTCTGCTACTTCCTTTTTTGCCAAACATCTAAACGACACGTTGCTGCCTCATTCACCACCTCCACACACCCACACCAGCGTGGCTTTATGCTTTCAAGTCTGCAAGTCTTTTAGGGAGGCAAGATAATGTTTGAGAAATTTGAATGGAACAGTGTAAATGATCCGTCACTGCCTTCAGCAGATTGCACTCTGGCATGCCAGCGCATCTGCAGGCAGGCACCTGGCCATGATATCCGGCAGTGGCGCGAGGGAAAAGAAAAGTCTTCTTCGAGCCGGATTTGAACCCGCGACCTAAGGATTGCCTTATTAACAACTACAGTCCTCCACTCTACCAAGTGAGCTATCAAAGGCGCTAGCCTAAAGAGTTGGACTGAAAACTGACAAGTGCATTTAGGACAGACTCAGATGCTCTCCTATGATTGTAGAACGAGTACATCTGGCAAAAGCCTAGCCCTAGCCCCTGAACTTAATCCTATCTCCTTCCTTTCAGACGTGGCTGAAAACGGTGTCCCTGGTGGTCTAGTGGCTAGGATTCGGCGCTCTCACTGCCGCGGCCCGGGTTCGATTCCCGGTCAGGGAAGCGTGTGCTTTCTTGCACACCAAGTCCACTACAAGACTCTGGAAGCCCCCCACCCACATGCTGTGTAGGTTAAAGGAATGTAAAGCGTCCTCCTTCTGCTACTTCCTTTTTTGCCAAACTTCTAAACGACACGTTGCTGCCTCATTCACCACCTCCACACACCCACACCAGCGTGGCTTTATGCTTTCAAGTCTGCAAGTCTTTTAGGGAGGCAAGATAAAGTTTGAGAAATTTGAATGGAACAGTGTAAATGATCCGTCACTGCCTTCAGCATATTGCACTCTGGCATGCCAGCGCATCTGCAGGCAGGCACCTGGCCATGATATCCGGCAGTGGCGCGAGGGAAAAGAAAAGTCTTCTTCGAGCCGGATTTGAACCCGCGACCTAAGGATCGCCTTATTAACAACTACAGTCCTCTGCTCTACCAACTGAGCTATCAAAGGTGCTAGCCTAAAGAGTTGGACTGAAAACTGACAAGTGCATTTAGGACAGACTCGGATGCTCTCCTATGATTGTAGAACGAGTACATCTGGCAAAAGCCTAGCCCTAGCCCCTGAACTTAATCCTATCTCCTTCCTTTCAGACGTGGCTAAAAACGGTGTCCCTGGTGGCCTAGTGGCTAGGATTCGGCGCTCTCACCACTGTGGCCCGGGTTCGATTCCCGGTCAGGGAAGCGTCTGCTTTCTTGCACACAAAGTCCACTACAAGACTCTGGAAGCCCCCCACCCACATGCTGTGTAGGTTAAAGGAATGTAAAGCGTCCTCCTTCTGCTACTTCCTTTTTTGCCAAACATCTAAACGACACGTTGCTGCCTCATTCACCACCTCCACACACCCACACCAGCGTGGCTTTATGCTTTCAAGTCTGCAAGTCTTTTAGGGAGGCAAGATAATGTTTGAGAAATTTGAATGGAACAGTGTAAATGATCCGTCACTGCCTTCAGCAGATTGCACTCTGGCATGCCAGCGCATCTGCAGGCAGGCACCTGGCCATGATATCCGGCAGTGGCGCGAGGGAAAAGAAAAGTCTTCTTCGAGCCGGATTTGAACCCGCGACCTAAGGATTGCCTTATTAACAACTACAGTCCTCCACTCTACCAAGTGAGCTATCAAAGGCGCTAGCCTAAAGAGTTGGACTGAAAACTGACAAGTGCATTTAGGACAGACTCAGATGCTCTCCTATGATTGTAGAACGAGTACATCTGGCAAAAGCCTAGCCCTAGCCCCTGAACTTAATCCTATCTCCTTCCTTTCAGACGTGGCTGAAAACGGTGTCCCTGGTGGTCTAGTGGCTAGGATTCGGCGCTCTCACTGCCGCGGCCCGGGTTCGATTCCCGGTCAGGGAAGCGTGTGCTTTCTTGCACACCAAGTCCACTACAAGACTCTGGAAGCCCCCCACCCACATGCTGTGTAGGTTAAAGGAATGTAAAGCGTCCTCCTTCTGCTACTTCCTTTTTTGCCAAACTTCTAAACGACACGTTGCTGCCTCATTCACCACCTCCACACACCCACACCAGCGTGGCTTTATGCTTTCAAGTCTGCAAGTCTTTTAGGGAGGCAAGATAAAGTTTGAGAAATTTGAATGGAACAGTGTAAATGATCCGTCACTGCCTTCAGCATATTGCACTCTGGCATGCCAGCGCATCTGCAGGCAGGCACCTGGCCATGATATCCGGCAGTGGCGCGAGGGAAAAGAAAAGTCTTCTTCGAGCCGGATTTGAACCCGCGACCTAAGGATCGCCTTATTAACAACTACAGTCCTCTGCTCTACCAACTGAGCTATCAAAGGTGCTAGCCTAAAGAGTTGGACTGAAAACTGACAAGTGCATTTAGGACAGACTCGGATGCTCTCCTATGATTGTAGAATGAGTACATCTGGCAAAAGCCTAGCCCTAGCCCCTGAACTTAATCCTATCTCCTTCCTTTCAGACGTGGCTAAAAATGGTGTCCCTGGTGGCCTAGTGGCTAGGATTCGGCGCTCTCACCGCTGTGGCCCGGGTTCGATTCCCGGTCAGGGAAGCGTCTGCTTTCTTGCACACCAAGTCCACTACAAGACTCTGGAAGCCCCCCACCCACATGCTGTGTAGGTTAAAGGAATGTAAAGCGTCCTCCTTCTGCTACTTCCTTTTTTGCCAAACATCTAAACGACACGTTGCTGCCTCATTCACCACCTCCACACACCCACACCAGCGTGGCTTTATGCTTTCAAGTCTGCAAGTCTTTTAGGGAGGCAAGATAATGTTTGAGAAATTTGAATGGAACAGTGTAAATGATCCGTCACTGCCTTCAGCAGATTGCACTCTGGCATGCCAGCGCATCTGCAGGCAGGCACCTGGCCATGATATCCGGCAGTGGCGCGAGGGAAAAGAAAAGTCTTCTTCGAGCCGGATTTGAACCCGCGACCTAAGGATTGCCTTATTAACAACTACAGTCCTCCGCTCTACCAAGTGAGATATCAAAGGCGCTAGCCTAAAGAGTTGGACTGAAAACTGACAAGTGCATTTAGGACAGACTCAGATGCTCTCCTATGATTGTAGAACGAGTACATCTGGCAAAAGCCTAGCCCTAGCCCCTGAACTTAATCCTATCTCCTTCCTTTCAGACGTGGCTGAAAACGGTGTCCCTGGTGGTCTAGTGGCTAGGATTCGGCGCTCTCACTGCCGCGACCCGGGTTCGATTCCCGGTCAGGGAAGCGTGTGCTTTCTTGCACACCAAGTCCACTACAAGACTCTGGAAGCCCCCCACCCACATGCTGTGTAGGTTAAAGGAATGTAAAGCGTCCTCCTTCTGCTACTTCCTTTTTTGCCAAACTTCTAAACGACACGTTGCTGCCTCATTCACCACCTCCACACACCCACACCAGCGTGGCTTTATGCTTTCAAGTCTGCAAGTCTTTTAGGGAGGCAAGATAAAGTTTGAGAAATTTGAATGGAACAGTGTAAATGATCCGTCACTGCCTTCAGCATATTGCACTCTGGCATGCCAGCGCATCTGCAGGCAGGCACCTGGCCATGATATCCGGCAGTGGCGCGAGGGAAAAGAAAAGTCTTCTTCGAGCCGGATTTGAACCCGCGACCTAAGGATCGCCTTATTAACAACTACAGTCCTCTGCTCTACCAACTGAGCTATCAAAGGTGCTAGCCTAAAGAGTTGGACTGAAAACTGACAAGTGCATTTAGGACAGACTCGGATGCTCTCCTATGATTGTAGAATGAGTACATCTGGCAAAAGCCTAGCCCTAGCCCCTGAACTTAATCCTATCTCCTTCCTGTCAGACGTGGCTAAAAATGGTGTCCCTGGTGGCCTAGTGGCTAGGATTCGGCGCTCTCACCGCTGTGGCCCGGGTTCGATTCCCGGTCAGGGAAGCGTCTGCTTTCTTGCACACCAAGTCCACTACAAGACTCTGGAAGCCCCCCACCCACATGCTGTGTAGGTTAAAGGAATGTAAAGCGTCCTCCTTCTGCTACTTCCTTTTTTGCCAAACATCTAAACGACACGTTGCTGCCTCATTCACCACCTCCACACACCCACACCAGCGTGGCTTTATGCTTTCAAGTCTGCAAGTCTTTTAGGGAGGCAAGATAATGTTTGAGAAATTTGAATGGAACAGTGTAAATGATCCGTCACTGCCTTCAGCAGATTGCACTCTGGCATGCCAGCGCATCTGCAGGCAGGCACCTGGCCATGATATCCGGCAGTGGCGCGAGGGAAAAGAAAAGTCTTCTTCGAGCCGGATTTGAACCCGCGACCTAAGGATTGCCTTATTAACAACTACAGTCCTCCGCTCTACCAAGTGAGCTATCAAAGGCGCTAGCCTAAAGAGTTGGACTGAAAACTGACAAGTGCATTTAGGACAGACTCAGATGCTCTCCTATGATTGTAGAACGAGTACATCTGGCAAAAGCCTAGCCCTAGCCCCTGAACTTAATCCTATCTCCTTCCTTTCAGACGTGGCTGAAAACGGTGTCCCTGGTGGTCTAGTGGCTAGGATTCGGCGCTCTCACTGCCGCGACCCGGGTTCGATTCCCGGTCAGGGAAGCGTGTGCTTTCTTGCACACCAAGTCCACTACAAGACTCTGGAAGCCCCCCACCCACATGCTGTGTAGGTTAAAGGAATGTAAAGCGTCCTCCTTCTGCTACTTCCTTTTTTGCCAAACTTCTAAACGACACGTTGCTGCCTCATTCACCACCTCCACACACCCACACCAGCGTGGCTTTATGCTTTCAAGTCTGCAAGTCTTTTAGGGAGGCAAGATAAAGTTTGAGAAATTTGAATGGAACAGTGTAAATGATCCGTCACTGCCTTCAGCATATTGCACTCTGGCATGCCAGCGCATCTGCAGGCAGGCACCTGGCCATGATATCCGGCAGTGGCGCGAGGGAAAAGAAAAGTCTTCTTCGAGCCGGATTTGAACCCGCGACCTAAGGATCGCCTTATTAACAACTACAGTCCTCTGCTCTACCAACTGAGCTATCAAAGGTGCTAGCCTAAAGAGTTGGACTGAAAACTGACAAGTGCATTTAGGACAGACTCGGATGCTCTCCTATGATTGTAGAACGAGTACATCTGGCAAAAGCCTAGCCCTAGCCCCTGAACTTAATCCTATCTCCTTCCTTTCAGACTGGGCTGAAAACGGTGTCCCTGGTGGTCTAGTGGCTAGGATTCGGCGCTCTCACCGCCGCGGCCCGGGTTCGATTCCCGGTCAGGGAAGCGTGTGGTTTCTTGCACACCAAGTCCACTACAAGACTCTGGAAGCCCCCCACCCACATGCTGTGTAGGTTAAAGGAAAGTAAAGCGTCCTCTTTCTGCTACTTCCTTTTTTGCCAAACTTCTAAACGACACGTTGCTGCCTCATTCACCACCTCCACACACCCACACCAGCGTGGCTTTATGTTTTCAAGTCTGCAAGTCTTTTAGGGAGGCAAGATAAAGTTTGAGAAATTTGAATGGAACAATGTAAATGATCCGTCACTGCCTTCAGCATATTGCACTCTGGCATGCCAGTGCATCTGCAGGCAGGCACCTGGCCATGATATCCCGCAGTGGCGCGAGGGAAAAGAAAAGTTTCCTTCGAGCTGGATTTGAACAAGCAACCTAAGGATCGCCTTTATAACAACTACAGTCCTCCGCTCTACCAACTGAGCTATCGAAGGTGCTATGCTAAAGGGTCGGACTGAAAACTGACAAGTGCGTTTAGGACAGAGTCTCATGCACTCCTATGATTGTAGAGCGAGTACATCCGGCAAAAGCCTTGCCCTAGCCCCTGAACTTAATCCTATCTCCTTCCTTTCAGACGTAGCTGAAAACGGTGGCCCTGGTGGTCTAGTGGCTAGGATTCGGCGCTCTCACCGCTGCGGCCGGGTTCGATTCCCGGTCAGGGAAGTGTGTGCTTTCTTGCACACCAAGTCCACTACAAGACTCTGGAAGGTCCCCCCCCCCCCCACCCACATGCTGGGCTGTGTAGGTTGAAGGGATGTAAAGCGTCCTCCTTCTGCTACTTCCTTTTTTGCCAAACTTCTAAACGACACGTTGCTGCCTCATTCACCACCTCCACACACCCACACCAGCGTGGCTTTATGTTTTCAAGTCTGCAAGTCTTTTAGGGAGGCAAGATAAAGTTTGAGAAATTTGAATGGAACAATGTAAATGATCCGTCACTGCCTTCAGCATATTGCACTCTGGCATGCCAGTGCATCTGCAGGCAGGCACCTGGCCATGATATCCCGCAGTGGCGCGAGGGAAAAGAAAAGTCTCCTTCGAGCCGGATTTGAACCAGCGACCTAAGGATCGCCTTATTAACAACTACAGTCCTCCGCTCTACCAACTGAGCTATCGAAGGTGCTATGCTAAGGGGTTGGACCGAAAACTGACAAGTGCGTTTAGGACAGAGTCTCATGCACTCCTATGATTGTAGAGCGAGTACATCCGGCAAAAGCCTTGCCCTAGCCCCTGAACTTAATCCTATCTCCTTCCTTTCAGACGTAGCTGAAAACGGTGGCCCTGGTGGTCTAGTGGCTAGGATTCGGCGCTCTCACCGCTGCGGCCGGGTTCGATTCCCGGTCAGGGAAGTGTGTGCTTTCTTGCACACCAAGTCCACTACAAGACTCTGGAAGGTCCCCCCCCCCCACCCACATGCTGGGCTGTGTAGGTTGAAGGAATGTAAAGCGTCCTCCTTCTGCTACTTCCTTTTTTGCCAAACTTCTAAACGACACGTTGCTGCCTCATTCACCACCTCCACACACCCACACCAGCGTGGCTTTATGTTTTCAAGTCTGCAAGTCTTTTAGGGAGGCAAGATAAAGTTTGAGAAATTTGAATGGAACAATGTAAATGATCCGTCACTGCCTTCAGCATATTGCACTCTGGCATGCCAGTGCATCTGCAGGCAGGCACCTGGCCATGATATCCCGCAGTGGCGCGAGGGAAAAGAAAAGTCTCCTTCGAGCCGGATTTGAACCAGCAACCTAAGGATCGCCTTATTAACAACTACAGTCCTCCACTCTACCAACTGAGCTATTGAAGGTGCTATGCTAAGGGGTCGGACTGAAAACTGACAAGTGCGTTTAGGACAGAGTCTCATGCACTCCTATGATTGTAGAGCGAGTACATCCGGCAAAAGCCTTGCCCTAGCCCCTGAACTTAATCCTATCTCCTTCCTTTCAGACGTAGCTGAAAACGTTGGCCCTGGTGGTCTAGTGGCTAGGATTCGGCGCTCTCACCCCTGCGGCCGGGTTCGATTCCCGGTCAGGGAAGTGTGTGCTTTCTTGCACACCAAGTCCACTACAAGACTCTGGAAGGTCCCCCCCCCACCCACATGCTGGGCTGTGTAGGTTGAAGGAATGTAAAGCGTCCTCCTTCTGCTACTTCCTTTTTTGCCAAACTTCTAAATGACACGTTGCTGCCTCATTCACCACCTCCACACACCCACACCAGCGTGGCTTTATGTTTTCAAGTCTGCAAGTCTTTTAGGGAGGCAAGATAAAGTTTGAGAAATTTGAATGGAACAATGTAAATGATCCGTCACTGCCTTCAGCATATTGCACTCTGGCATGCCAGTGCATCTGCAGGCAGGCACCTGGCCATGATATCCCGCAGTGGCGCGAGGGAAAAGAAAAGTTTCCTTCGAGCTGGATTTGAACCAGCGACCTAAGGATCGCCTTTATAACAACTACAGTCCTCCGCTCTACCAACTGAGCTATCGAAGGTGCTATGCTAAAGGGTCGGACTGAAAACTGACAAGTGTGTTTAGGACAGAGTCTCATGCACTCCTATGATTGTAGAGCGAGTACATCCGGCAAAAGCCTTGCCCTAGCCCCTGAACTTAATCCTATCTCCTTCCTTTCAGACGTAGCTGAAAACGGTGGCCCTGGTGGTCTAGTGGCTAGGATTCGGCGCTCTCACCGCTGCGGCAGGGTTCGATTCCCGGTCAGGGAAGTGTGTGCTTTCTTGCACACCAAGTCCACTACAAGACTCTGGAAGGTCCCCCCCCCCACCCACATGCTGGGCTGTGTAGGTTGAAGGAATGTAAAGCGTCCTCCTTCTGCTACTTCCTTTTTTGCCAAACTTCTAAACGACACGTTCCTGCCTCATTCACCACCTCCACACACCCACACCAGCGTGGCTTTATGTTTTCAAGTCTGCAAGTCTTTTAGGGAGGCAAGATAAAGTTTGAGAAATTTGAATGGAACAATGTAAATGATCCGTCACTGCCTTCAGCATATTGCACTCTGGCATGCCAGTGCATCTGCAGGCAGGCACCTGGCCATGATATCCCGCAGTGGCGCGAGGGAAAAGAAAAGTCTCCTTCGAGCCGGATTTGAACCAGCGACCTAAGAATCGCCTTATTAACAACTACAGTCCTCCGCTCTACCAACTGAGCTATCGAAGGTGCTATGCTAAGGGGTCGGAATGAAAACTGACAAGTGCGTTTAGGACAGAGTCTCATGCACTCCTATGACTGTAGAGCGAGTACATCCGGCAAAAGCCTTGCCCTAGCCCCTGAACTTAATCCTATCTCCTTCCTTTCAGACGTAGCTGAGAACGGTGGCCCTGGTGGTCTAGTGGCTAGGATTCGGCGCTCTCACCGCTGCGGCCGGGTTCGATTCCCGGTCAGGGAAGTGTGTGCTTTCTTGCACACCAAGTCCACTACAAGACTCTGGAAGGTCCCCACCCACATGCTGGGCTGTGTAGGTTGAAGGAATGTAAAGCGTCCTCCTTCTGCTACTTCCTCTTTTGCCAAACTTCTAAACGACACGTTGCTGCCTCATTCACCACCTCCACACACCCACACCAGCGTGGCTTTATGTTTTCAAGTCTGCAAGTCTTTTAGGGAGGCAAGATAAAGTTTGAGAAATTTGAATGGAACAATGTAAATGATCCGTCACTGCCTTCAGCATATTGCACTCTGGCATGCCAGTGCATCTGCAGGCAGGCACCTGGCCATGATATCCCGCAGTGGCGCGAGGGAAAAGAAAAGTCTCCTTCAAGCCGGATTTGAACCAGCAACCTAAGGATCGCCTTGTTAACAACTACAGTCCTCTGCTCTACCAACTGAGCTATCGAAGGTGCTATGCTAAGGGGTCGGACTGAAAACTGACAAGTGCGTTTAGGACAGAGTCTCATGCACTCCTATGATTGTAGAGCGAGTACATCCGGCAAAAGCCTTGCCCTAGTCCCTGAACTTAATCCTATCTCCTTCCTTTCAGACGTAGCTGAAAACGGTGGCCCTGGTGGTCTAGTGGCTAGGATTCGGCGCTCTCACCGCTGCGGCCGGGTTCGATTCCCGGTCAGGGAAGTGTGTGCTTTCTTGCACACCAAGTCCACTACAAGACTCTGGAAGGTCCCCCCCCCCACCCACATGCTGGGCTGTGTAGGTTGAAGGAATGTAAAGCGTCCTCCTTCTGCTACTTCCTTTTTTGCCAAACTTCTAAACGACACGTTGCTGCCTCATTCACCACCTCCACACACCCACACCAGCGTGGCTTTATGTTTTCAAGTCTGCAAGTCTTTTAGGGAGGCAAGATAAAGTTTGAGAAATTTGAATGGAACAATGTAAATGATCCGTCACTGCCTTCAGCATATTGCACTCTGGCATGCCAGTGCATCTGCAGGCAGGCACCTGGCCATGATATCCCGCAGTGGCGCGAGGGAAAAGAAAAGTCTCCTTCAAGCCGGATTTGAACCAGCAACCTAAGGATCGCTTTGTTAACAACTACAGTCCTCCGCTCTACCAACTGAGCTATCGAAGGTGCTATGCTAAGGGGTTGGACTGAAAACTGACAAGTGCGTTTAGGACAGAGTCTCATGCACTCCTATGATTGTAGAGCGAGTACATCCGGCAAAAGCCTTGCCCTAGCCCCTGAACTTAATCCTATCTCCTTCCTTTCAGACGTAGCTGAAAATGGTGGCCCTGGTGGTCTAGTGGCTAGGATTCGGCGCTCTCACCGCTGCGGCCGGGTTCGATTCCCGGTCAGGGAAGTGTGTGCTTTCTTGCACACCAAGTCCACTACAAGACTCTGGAAGGTCCCCCCCCCCCACCCACATGCTGGGCTGTGTAGGTTGAAGGAATGTAAAGCGTCCTCCTTCTGCTACTTCCTTTTTTGCCAAACTTCTAAACGACACGTTGCTGCCTCATTCACCACCTCCACACACCCACACCAGCGTGGCTTTATGTTTTCAAGTCTGCAAGTCTTTTAGGGAGGCAAGATAAAGTTTGAGAAATTTGAATGGAACAATGTAAATGATCCGTCACTGCCTTCAGCATATTGCACTCTGGCATGCCAGTGCATCTGCAGGCAGGCACCTGGCCATGATATCCCGCAGTGGCGCGAGGGAAAAGAAAAGTCTCCTTCAAGCCGGATTTGAACCAGCAACCTAAGGATCGCTTTGTTAACAACTACAGTCCTCCGCTCTACCAACTGAGCTATCAAAGGTGCTATGCTAAGGGGTTGGACTGAAAACTGACAAGTGCGTTTAGGACAGAGTCTCATGCACTCCTATGATTGTAGAGCGAGTACATCCGGCAAAAGCCTTGCCCTAGCCCCTGAACTTAATCCTATCTCCTTCCTTTCAGACGTAGCTGAAAATGGTGGCCCTGGTGGTCTAGTGGCTAGGATTCGGCGCTCTCACCGCTGCGGCCGGGTTCGATTCCCGGTCAGGGAAGTGTGTGCTTTCTTGCACACCAAGTCCACTACAAGACTCTGGAAGGTCCCCCCCCCCCACCCACATGCTGGGCTGTGTAGGTTGAAGGAATGTAAAGCGTCCTCCTTCTGCTACTTCCTTTTTTGCCAAACTTCTAAACGACACGTTGCTGCCTCATTCACCACCTCCACACACCCACACCAGCGTGGCTTTATGTTTTCAAGTCTGCAAGTCTTTTAGGGAGGCAAGATAAAGTTTGAGAAATTTGAATGGAACAATGTAAATGATCCGTCACTGCCTTCAGCATATTGCACTCTGGCATGCCAGTGCATCTGCAGGCAGGCACCTGGCCATGATATCCCGCAGTGGCGCGAGGGAAAAGAAAAGTCTCCTTCGAGCCGGATTTGAACCAGCGACCTAAGAATCACCTTATTAACAACTACAGTCCTCCGCTCTACCAACTGAGCTATCGAAGGTGCTATGCTAAGGGGTCGGAATGAAAACTGACAAGTGCGTTTAGGACAGAGTCTCATGCACTCCTATGACTGTAGAGCGAGTACATCCGGCAAAAGCCTTGCCCTAGCCCCTGAACTTAATCCTATCTCCTTCCTTTCAGACGTAGCTGAGAACGGTGGCCCTGGTGGTCTAGTGGCTAGGATTCGGCGCTCTCACCGCTGCGGCCGGGTTCGATTCCCGGTCAGGGAAGTGTGTGCTTTCTTGCACACCAAGTCCACTACAAGACTCTGGAAGGTCCCCCCCCCCCCCCACCCACATGCTGGGCTGTGTAGGTTGAAGGAATGTAAAGCGTCCTCCTTCTGCTACTTCCTCTTTTGCCAAACTTCTAAACGACACGTTGCTGCCTCATTCACCACCTCCACACACCCACACCAGCGTGGCTTTATGTTTTCAAGTCTGCAAGTCTTTTAGGGAGGCAAGATAAAGTTTGAGAAATTTGAATGGAACAATGTAAATGATCCGTCACTGCCTTCAGCATATTGCACTCTGGCATGCCAGTGCATCTGCAGGCAGGCACCTGGCCATGATATCCCGCAGTGGCGCGAGGGAAAAGAAAAGTCTCCTTCGAGCCGGATTTGAACCAGCGACCTAAGGATCGCCTTATTAACAACTACAGTCCTCCGCTCTACCAACTGAGCTATCGAAGGTGCTATGCTAAGGGGTTGGACCGAAAACTGACAAGTGCGTTTAGGACAGAGTCTCATGCACTCCTATGATTGTAGAGCGAGTACATCCGGCAAAAGCCTTGCCCTAGCCCCTGAACTTAATCCTATCTCCTTCCTTTCAGACGTAGCTGAAAACGGTGGCCCTGGTGGTCTAGTGGCTAGGATTCGGCGCTCTCACCCCTGCGGCCGGGTTCGATTCCCGGTCAGGGAAGTGTGTGCTTTCTTGCACACCAAGTCCACTACAAGACTCTGGAAGGTCCCCCCCCCACCCACATGCTGGGCTGTGTAGGTTGAAGGAATGTAAAGCGTCCTCCTTCTGCTACTTCCTTTTTTGCCAAACTTCTAAATGACACGTTGCTGCCTCATTCACCACCTCCACACACCCACACCAGCGTGGCTTTATGTTTTCAAGTCTGCAAGTCTTTTAGGGAGGCAAGATAAAGTTTGAGAAATTTGAATGGAACAATGTAAATGATCCGTCACTGCCTTCAGCATATTGCACTCTGGCATGCCAGTGCATCTGCAGGCAGGCACCTGGCCATGATATCCCGCAGTGGCGCGAGGGAAAAGAAAAGTTTCCTTCGAGCTGGATTTGAACCAGCGACCTAAGGATCGCCTTTATAACAACTACAGTCCTCCGCTCTACCAACTGAGCTATCGAACGTGCTATGCTAAAGGGTCGGACTGAAAACTGACAAGTGTGTTTAGGACAGAGTCTCATGCACTCCTATGATTGTAGAGCGAGTACATCCGGCAAAAGCCTTGCCCTAGCCCCTGAACTTAATCCTATCTCCTTCCTTTCAGACGTAGCTGAAAACGGTGGCCCTGGTGGTCTAGTGGCTAGGATTCGGCGCTCTCACCGCTGCGGCAGGGTTCGATTCCCGGTCAGGGAAGTGTGTGCTTTCTTGCACACCAAGTCCACTACAAGACTCTGGAAGGTCCCCCCCCCCACCCACATGCTGGGCTGTGTAGGTTGAAGGAATGTAAAGCGTCCTCCTTCTGCTACTTCCTTTTTTGCCAAACTTCTAAACGACACGTTCCTGCCTCATTCACCACCTCCACACACCCACACCAGCGTGGCTTTATGTTTTCAAGTCTGCAAGTCTTTTAGGGAGGCAAGATAAAGTTTGAGAAATTTGAATGGAACAATGTAAATGATCCGTCACTGCCTTCAGCATATTGCACTCTGGCATGCCAGTGCATCTGCAGGCAGGCACCTGGCCATGATATCCCGCAGTGGCGCGAGGGAAAAGAAAAGTCTCCTTCGAGCCGGATTTGAACCAGCGACCTAAGAATCGCCTTATTAACAACTACAGTCCTCCGCTCTACCAACTGAGCTATCGAAGGTGCTATGCTAAGGGGTCGGAATGAAAACTGACAAGTGCGTTTAGGACAGAGTCTCATGCACTCCTATGACTGTAGAGCGAGTACATCCGGCAAAAGCCTTGCCCTAGCCCCTGAACTTAATCCTATCTCCTTCCTTTCAGACGTAGCTGAGAACGGTGGCCCTGGTGGTCTAGTGGCTAGGATTCGGCGCTCTCACCGCTGCGGCCGGGTTCGATTCCCGGTCAGGGAAGTGTGTGCTTTCTTGCACACCAAGTCCACTACAAGACTCTGGAAGGTCCCCACCCACATGCTGGGCTGTGTAGGTTGAAGGAATGTAAAGCGTCCTCCTTCTGCTACTTCCTCTTTTGCCAAACTTCTAAACGACACGTTGCTGCCTCATTCACCACCTCCACACACCCACACCAGCGTGGCTTTATGTTTTCAAGTCTGCAAGTCTTTTAGGGAGGCAAGATAAAGTTTGAGAAATTTGAATGGAACAATGTAAATGATCCGTCACTGCCTTCAGCATATTGCACTCTGGCATGCCAGTGCATCTGCAGGCAGGCACCTGGCCATGATATCCCGCAGTGGCGCGAGGGAAAAGAAAAGTCTCCTTCAAGCCGGATTTGAACCAGCAACCTAAGGATCGCCTTGTTAACAACTACAGTCCTCTGCTCTACCAACTGAGCTATCGAAGGTGCTATGCTAAGGGGTCGGACTGAAAACTGACAAGTGCGTTTAGGACAGAGTCTCATGCACTCCTATGATTGTAGAGCGAGTACATCCGGCAAAAGCCTTGCCCTAGTCCCTGAACTTAATCCTATCTCCTTCCTTTCAGACGTAGCTGAAAACGGTGGCCCTGGTGGTCTAGTGGCTAGGATTCGGCGCTCTCACCGCTGCGGCCGGGTTCGATTCCCGGTCAGGGAAGTGTGTGCTTTCTTGCACACCAAGTCCACTACAAGACTCTGGAAGGTCCCCCCCCCCACCCACATGCTGGGCTGTGTAGGTTGAAGGAATGTAAAGCGTCCTCCTTCTGCTACTTCCTTTTTTGCCAAACTTCTAAACGACACGTTGCTGCCTCATTCACCACCTCCACACACCCACACCAGCGTGGCTTTATGTTTTCAAGTCTGCAAGTCTTTTAGGGAGGCAAGATAAAGTTTGAGAAATTTGAATGGAACAATGTAAATGATCCGTCACTGCCTTCAGCATATTGCACTCTGGCATGCCAGTGCATCTGCAGGCAGGCACCTGGCCATGATATCCCGCAGTGGCGCGAGGGAAAAGAAAAGTCTCCTTCAAGCCGGATTTGAACCAGCAACCTAAGGATCGCTTTGTTAACAACTACAGTCCTCCGCTCTACCAACTGAGCTATCGAAGGTGCTATGCTAAGGGGTTGGACTGAAAACTGACAAGTGCGTTTAGGACAGAGTCTCATGCACTCCTATGATTGTAGAGCGAGTACATCCGGCAAAAGCCTTGCCCTAGCCCCTGAACTTAATCCTATCTCCTTCCTTTCAGACGTAGCTGAAAATGGTGGCCCTGGTGGTCTAGTGGCTAGGATTCGGCGCTCTCACCGCTGCGGCCGGGTTCGATTCCCGGTCAGGGAAGTGTGTGCTTTCTTGCACACCAAGTCCACTACAAGACTCTGGAAGGTCCCCCCCCCCCACCCACATGCTGGGCTGTGTAGGTTGAAGGAATGTAAAGCGTCCTCCTTCTGCTACTTCCTTTTTTGCCAAACTTCTAAACGACACGTTGCTGCCTCATTCACCACCTCCACACACCCACACCAGCGTGGCTTTATGTTTTCAAGTCTGCAAGTCTTTTAGGGAGGCAAGATAAAGTTTGAGAAATTTGAATGGAACAATGTAAATGATCCGTCACTGCCTTCAGCATATTGCACTCTGGCATGCCAGTGCATCTGCAGGCAGGCACCTGGCCATGATATCCCGCAGTGGCGCGAGGGAAAAGAAAAGTCTCCTTCAAGCCGGATTTGAACCAGCAACCTAAGAATCGCTTTGTTAACAACTACAGTCCTCCGCTCTACCAACTGAGCTATCAAAGGTGCTATGCTAAGGGGTTGGACTGAAAACTGACAAGTGCGTTTAGGACAGAGTCTCATGCACTCCTATGATTGTAGAGCGAGTACATCCGGCAAAAGCCTTGCCCTAGCCCCTGAACTTAATCCTATCTCCTTCCTTTCAGACGTAGCTGAAAATGGTGGCCCTGGTGGTCTAGTGGCTAGGATTCGGCGCTCTCACCGCTGCGGCCGGGTTCGATTCCCGGTCAGGGAAGTGTGTGCTTTCTTGCACACCAAGTCCACTACAAGACTCTGGAAGGTCCCCCCCCCCCACCCACATGCTGGGCTGTGTAGGTTGAAGGAATGTAAAGCGTCCTCCTTCTGCTACTTCCTTTTTTGCCAAACTTCTAAACGACACGTTGCTGCCTCATTCACCACCTCCACACACCCACACCAGCGTGGCTTTATGTTTTCAAGTCTGCAAGTCTTTTAGGGAGGCAAGATAAAGTTTGAGAAATTTGAATGGAACAATGTAAATGATCCGTCACTGCCTTCAGCATATTGCACTCTGGCATGCCAGTGCATCTGCAGGCAGGCACCTGGCCATGATATCCCGCAGTGGCGCGAGGGAAAAGAAAAGTCTCCTTCGAGCCGGATTTGAACCAGCGACCTAAGAATCGCCTTATTAACAACTACAGTCCTCCGCTCTACCAACTGAGCTATCGAAGGTGCTATGCTAAGGGGTCGGAATGAAAACTGACAAGTGCGTTTAGGACAGAGTCTCATGCACTCCTATGACTGTAGAGCGAGTACATCCGGCAAAAGCCTTGCCCTAGCCCCTGAACTTAATCCTATCTCCTTCCTTTCAGACGTAGCTGAGAACGGTGGCCCTGGTGGTCTAGTGGCTAGGATTCGGCGCTCTCACCGCTGCGGCCGGGTTCGATTCCCGGTCAGGGAAGTGTGTGCTTTCTTGCACACCAAGTCCACTACAAGACTCTGGAAGGTCCCCCCCCCCCCCCCACCCACATGCTGGGCTGTGTAGGTTGAAGGAATGTAAAGCGTCCTCCTTCTGCTACTTCCTCTTTTGCCAAACTTCTAAACGACACGTTGCTGCCTCATTCACCACCTCCACACACCCACACCAGCGTGGCTTTATGTTTTCAAGTCTGCAAGTCTTTTAGGGAGGCAAGATAAAGTTTGAGAAATTTGAATGGAACAATGTAAATGATCCGTCACTGCCTTCAGCATATTGCACTCTGGCATGCCAGTGCATCTGCAGGCAGGCACCTGGCCATGATATCCCGCAGTGGCGCGAGGGAAAAGAAAAGTCTCCTTCAAGCCGGATTTGAACCAGCAACCTAAGGATCGCCTTGTTAACAACTACAGTCCTCTGCTCTACCAACTGAGCTATCGAAGGTGCTATGCTAAGGGGTCGGACTGAAAACTGACAAGTGTGTTTAGGACAGAGTCTCATGCACTCCTATGATTGTAGAGCGAGTACATCCGGCAAAAGCCTTGCCCTAGTCCCTGAACTTAATCCTATCTCCTTCCTTTCAGACGTAGCTGAAAACGGTGGCCCTGGTGGTCTAGTGGCTAGGATTCGGCGCTCTCACCGCTGCGGCCGGGTTCGATTCCCGGTCAGGGAAGTGTGTGCTTTCTTGCACACCAAGTCCACTACAAGACTCTGGAAGGTCCCCCCCCCCACCCAAATGCTGGGCTGTGTAGGTTGAAGGAATGTAAAGCGTCCTCCTTCTGCTACTTCCTTTTTTGCCAAACTTCTTAACGACACGTTGCTGCCTCATTCACCACCTCCACACACCCACACCAGCGTGGCTTTATGTTTTCAAGTCTGCAAGTCTTTTAGGGAGGCAAGATAAAGTTTGAGAAATTTGAATGGAACAATGTAAATGATCCGTCACTGCCTTCAGCATATTGCACTCTGGCATGCCAGTGCATCTGCAGGCAGGCACCTGGCCATGATATCCCGCAGTGGCGCGAGGGAAAAGAAAAGTCTCCTTCAAGCCGGATTTGAACCAGCAACCTAAGGATCGCTTTGTTAACAACTACAGTCCTCCGCTCTACCAACTGAGCTATCGAAGGTGCTATGCTAAGGGGTTGGACTGAAAACTGACAAGTGCGTTTAGGACAGAGTCTCATGCACTCCTATGATTGTAGAGCGAGTACATCCGGCAAAAGCCTTGCCCTAGCCCCTGAACTTAATCCTATCTCCTTCCTTTCAGACGTAGCTGAAAATGGTGGCCCTGGTGGTCTAGTGGCTAGGATTCGGCGCTCTCACCGCTGCGGCCGGGTTCGATTCCCGGTCAGGGAAGTGTGTGCTTTCTTGCACACCAAGTCCACTACAAGACTCTGGAAGGTCCCCCCCCCCCACCCACATGCTGGGCTGTGTAGGTTGAAGGAATGTAAAGCGTCCTCCTTCTGCTACTTCCTTTTTTGCCAAACTTCTAAACGACACGTTGCTGCCTCATTCACCACCTCCACACACCCACACCAGCGTGGCTTTATGTTTTCAAGTCTGCAAGTCTTTTAGGGAGGCAAGATAAAGTTTGAGAAATTTGAATGGAACAATGTAAATGATCCGTCACTGCCTTCAGCATATTGCACTCTGGCATGCCAGTGCATCTGCAGGCAGGCACCTGGCCATGATATCCCGCAGTGGCGCGAGGGAAAAGAAAAGTCTCCTTCGAGCCGGATTTGAACCAGCGACCTAAGGATCGCCTTATTAACAACTACAGTACTCCGCTCTACCAACTGAGCTATCGAAGGTGCTATGCTAAGGGGTCGGAATGAAAACTGACAAGTGCGTTTAGGACAGAGTCTCATGCACTCCTATGATTGTAGAGCGAGTACATCCGGCAAAAGCCTTGCCCTAGCCCCTGAACTTAATCCTATCTCCTTCCTTTCAGACGTAGCTGAAAACGGTGGCCCTGGTGGTCTAGTGGCTAGGATTCGGCGCTCTCACCGCTGCGGCAGGGTTCGATTCCCGGTCAGGGAAGTGTGTGCTTTCTTGCACACCAAGTCCACTACAAGACTCTGGAAGGTCCCCCCCCCCACCCACATGCTGGGCTGTGTAGGTTGAAGGAATGTAAAGCGTCCTCCTTCTGCTACTTCCTTTTTTGCCAAACTTCTAAACGACACGTTCCTGCCTCATTCACCACCTCCACACACCCACACCAGCGTGGCTTTATGTTTTCAAGTCTGCAAGTCTTTTAGGGAGGCAAGATAAAGTTTGAGAAATTTGAATGGAACAATGTAAATGATCCGTCACTGCCTTCAGCATATTG
This sequence comes from Hoplias malabaricus, assembly GCF_029633855.1. Taxonomy (NCBI): domain Eukaryota; kingdom Metazoa; phylum Chordata; class Actinopteri; order Characiformes; family Erythrinidae; genus Hoplias; species Hoplias malabaricus. The sequence continues at coordinate 22,439,683 of NC_089807.1, forward strand.
CACTCTGGCATGCCAGTGCATCTGCAGGCAGGCACCTGGCCATGATATCCCGCAGTGGCGCGAGGGAAAAGAAAAGTCTCCTTCGAGCCGGATTTGAACCAGCGACCTAAGGATCGCCTTATTAACAACTACAGTCCTCCGCTCTACCAACTGAGCTATCGAAGGTGCTATGCTAAGGGGTCGGAATGAAAACTGACAAGTGCGTTTAGGACAGAGTCTCATGCACTCCTATGACTGTAGAGCGAGTACATCCGGCAAAAGCCTTGCCCTAGCCCCTGAACTTAATCCTATCTCCTTCCTTTCAGACGTAGCTGAGAACGGTGGCCCTGGTGGTCTAGTGGCTAGGATTCGGCGCTCTCACCGCTGCGGCCGGGTTCGATTCCCGGTCAGGGAAGTGTGTGCTTTCTTGCACACCAAGTCCACTACAAGACTCTGGAAGGTCCCCCCCCCCCCCACCCACATGCTGGGCTGTGTAGGTTGAAGGAATGTAAAGCGTCCTCCTTCTGCTACTTCCTCTTTTGCCAAACTTCTAAACGACACGTTGCTGCCTCATTCACCACCTCCACACACCCACACCAGCGTGGCTTTATGTTTTCAAGTCTGCAAGTCTTTTAGGGAGGCAAGATAAAGTTTGAGAAATTTGAATGGAACAATGTAAATGATCCGTCACTGCCTTCAGCATATTGCACTCTGGCATGCCAGTGCATCTGCAGGCAGGCACCTGGCCATGATATCCCGCAGTGGCGCGAGGGAAAAGAAAAGTCTCCTTCAAGCCGGATTTGAACCAGCAACCTAAGGATCGCCTTGTTAACAACTACAGTCCTCTGCTCTACCAACTGAGCTATCGAAGGTGCTATGCTAAGGGGTCGGACTGAAAACTGACAAGTGTGTTTAGGACAGAGTCTCATGCACTCCTATGATTGTAGAGCGAGTACATCCGGCAAAAGCCTTGCCCTAGTCCCTGAACTTAATCCTATCTCCTTCCTTTCAGACGTAGCTGAAAACGGTGGCCCTGGTGGTCTAGTGGCTAGGATTCGGCGCTCTCACCGCTGCGGCCGGGTTCGATTCCCGGTCAGGGAAGTGTGTGCTTTCTTGCACACCAAGTCCACTACAAGACTCTGGAAGGTCCCCCCCCCCACCCACATGCTGGGCTGTGTAGGTTGAAGGAATGTAAAGCGTCCTCCTTCTGCTACTTCCTTTTTTGCCAAACTTCTAAACGACACGTTGCTGCCTCATTCACCACCTCCACACACCCACACCAGCGTGGCTTTATGTTTTCAAGTCTGCAAGTCTTTTAGGGAGGCAAGATAAAGTTTGAGAAATTTGAATGGAACAATGTAAATGATCCGTCACTGCCTTCAGCATATTGCACTCTGGCATGCCAGTGCATCTGCAGGCAGGCACCTGGCCATGATATCCCGCAGTGGCGCGAGGGAAAAGAAAAGTCTCCTTCAAGCCGGATTTGAACCAGCAACCTAAGGATCGCTTTGTTAACAACTACAGTCCTCCGCTCTACCAACTGAGCTATCGAAGGTGCTATGCTAAGGGGTTGGACTGAAAACTGACAAGTGCGTTTAGGACAGAGTCTCATGCACTCCTATGATTGTAGAGCGAGTACATCCGGCAAAGCCTTGCCCTAGCCCCTGAACTTAATCCTATCTCCTTCCTTTCAGACGTAGCTGAAAACGGTGGCCCTGGTGGTCTAGTGGCTAGGATTCGGCGCTCTCACCGCTGCGGCAGGGTTCGATTCCCGGTCAGGGAAGTGTGTGCTTCCTTGCACACCAAGTCCACTACAAGACTCTGGAAGGTCCCCCCCCCCACCCACATGCTGGGCTGTGTAGGTTGAAGGAATGTAAAGCGTCCTCCTTCTGCTACTTCCTTTTTTGCCAAACTTCTAAACGACACGTTCCTGCCTCATTCACCACCTCCACACACCCACACCAGCGTGGCTTTATGTTTTCAAGTCTGCAAGTCTTTTAGGGAGGCAAGATAAAGTTTGAGAAATTTGAATGGAACAATGTAAATGATCCGTCACTGCCTTCAGCATATTGCACTCTGGCATGCCAGTGCATCTGCAGGCAGGCACCTGGCCATGATATCCCGCAGTGGCGCGAGGGAAAAGAAAAGTCTCCTTCGAGCCGGATTTGAACCAGCGACCTAAGGATCGCCTTATTAACAACTACAGTCCTCCGCTCTACCAACTGAGCTATCGAAGGTGCTATGCTAAGGGGTCGGAATGAAAACTGACAAGTGCGTTTAGGACAGAGTCTCATGCACTCCTATGACTGTAGAGCGAGTACATCCGGCAAAAGCCTTGCCCTAGCCCCTGAACTTAATCCTATCTCCTTCCTTTCAGACGTAGCTGAGAACGGTGGCCCTGGTGGTCTAGTGGCTAGGATTCGGCGCTCTCACCGCTGCGGCCGGGTTCGATTCCCGGTCAGGGAAGTGTGTGCTTTCTTGCACACCAAGTCCACTACAAGACTCTGGAAGGTCCCCCCCCCCCACCCACATGCTGGGCTGTGTAGGTTGAAGGAATGTAAAGCGTCCTCCTTCTGCTACTTCCTCTTTTGCCAAACTTCTAAACGACACGTTGCTGCCTCATTCACCACCTCCACACACCCACACCAGCGTGGCTTTATGCTTTCAAGTCTGCAAGTCTTTTAGGGAGGCAAGATAAAGTTTGAGAAATTTGAATGGAACAGTGTAAATGATCCGTCACTGCCTTCAGCATATTGCACTCTGGCATGCCAGCGCATCTGCAGGCAGGCACCTGGCCATGATATCCCGCAGTGGCGCGAGGGAAAAGAAAAGTCTCCTTCGAGCCGGATTTGAACCAGCGACCTAAGGATCGCCTTATTAACAACTACAGTACTCCGCTCTACCAACTGAGCTATCGAAGGTGCTATGCTAAGGGGTCGGACTGAAAACTGACAAGTGCGTTTAGGACAGAGTCTCATGCACTCCTATGATTGTAGAGCGAGTACATCCGGCAAAAGCCTTGCCCTAGCCCCTGAACTTAATCCTATCTCCTTCCTTTCAGACGTAGCTGAAAACGTTGGCCCTGGTGGTCTAGTGGCTAGGATTCGGCGCTCTCACCGCTGCGGCCGGGTTCGATTCCCGGTCAGGGAAGTGTGTGCTTTCTTGCACACCAAGTCCACTACAAGACTCTGGAAGGTCCCCCCCCCACCCACATGCTGGGCTGTGTAGGTTGAAGGAATGTAAAGCGTCCTCCTTCTGCTACTTCCTTTTTTGCCAAACTTCTAAACGACACGTTCCTGCCTCATTCACCACCTCCACACACCCACACCAGCGTGGCTTTATGTTTTCAAGTCTGCAAGTCTTTTAGGGAGGCAAGATAAAGTTTGAGAAATTTGAATGGAACAATGTAAATGATCCGTCACTGCCTTCAGCATATTGCACTCTGGCATGCCAGTGCATCTGCAGGCAGGCACCTGGCCATGATATCCCGCAGTGGCGCGAGGGAAAAGAAAAGTCTCCTTCGAGCCGGATTTGAACCAGCGACCTAAGGATCGCCTTATTAACAACTACAGTCCTCCGCTCTACCAACTGAGCTATCGAAGGTGCTATGCTAAGGGGTCGGAATGAAAACTGACAAGTGCGTTTAGGACAGAGTCTCATGCACTCCTATGACTGTAGAGCGAGTACATCCGGCAAAAGCCTTGCCCTAGCCCCTGAACTTAATCCTATCTCCTTCCTTTCAGACGTAGCTGAGAACGGTGGCCCTGGTGGTCTAGTGGCTAGGATTCGGCGCTCTCACCGCTGCGGCCGGGTTCGATTCCCGGTCAGGGAAGTGTGTGCTTTCTTGCACACCAAGTCCACTACAAGACTCTGGAAGGTCCCCCCCCCCCACCCACATGCTGGGCTGTGTAGGTTGAAGGAATGTAAAGCGTCCTCCTTCTGCTACTTCCTCTTTTGCCAAACTTCTAAACGACACGTTGCTGCCTCATTCACCACCTCCACACACCCACACCAGCGTGGCTTTATGCTTTCAAGTCTGCAAGTCTTTTAGGGAGGCAAGATAAAGTTTGAGAAATTTGAATGGAACAGTGTAAATGATCCGTCACTGCCTTCAGCATATTGCACTCTGGCATGCCAGCGCATCTGCAGGCAGGCACCTGGCCATGATATCCCGCAGTGGCGCGAGGGAAAAGAAAAGTCTCCTTCGAGCCGGATTTGAACCAGCGACCTAAGGATCGCCTTATTAACAACTACAGTACTCCGCTCTACCAACTGAGCTATCGAAGGTGCTATGCTAAGGGGTCGGACTGAAAACTGACAAGTGCGTTTAGGACAGAGTCTCATGCACTCCTATGATTGTAGAGCGAGTACATCCGGCAAAAGCCTTGCCCTAGCCCCTGAACTTAATCCTATCTCCTTCCTTTCAGACGTAGCTGAAAACGTTGGCCCTGGTGGTCTAGTGGCTAGGATTCGGCGCTCTCACCGCTGCGGCCGGGTTCGATTCCCGGTCAGGGAAGTGTGTGCTTTCTTGCACACCAAGTCCACTACAAGACTCTGGAAGGTCCCCCCCCCACCCACATGCTGGGCTGTGTAGGTTGAAGGAATGTAAAGCGTCCTCCTTCTGCTACTTCCTTTTTTGCCAAACTTCTAAATGACACGTTGCTGCCTCATTCACCACCTCCACACACCCACACCAGCGTGGCTTTATGTTTTCAAGTCTGCAAGTCTTTTAGGGAGGCAAGATAAAGTTTGAGAAATTTGAATGGAACAATGTAAATGATCCGTCACTGCCTTCAGCATATTGCACTCTGGCATGCCAGTGCATCTGCAGGCAGGCACCTGGCCATGATATCCCGCAGTGGCGCGAGGGAAAAGAAAAGTTTCCTTCGAGCTGGATTTGAACCAGCGACCTAAGGATCGCCTTTATAACAACTACAGTCCTCCGCTCTACCAACTGAGCTATCAAAGGTGCTATGCTAAAGGGTCGGACTGAAAACTGACAAGTGCGTTTAGGACAGAGTCTCATGCACTCCTATGATTGTAGAGCGAGTACATCCGGCAAAAGCCTTGCCCTAGCCCCTGAACTTAATCCTATCTCCTTCCTTTCAGACGTAGCTGAAAACGGTGGCCCTGGTGGTCTAGTGGCTAGGATTCGGCGCTCTCACCGCTGCGGCAGGGTTCGATTCCCGGTCAGGGAAGTGTGTGCTTCCTTGCACACCAAGTCCACTACAAGACTCTGGAAGGTCCCCCCCCCACCCACATGCTGGGCTGTGTAGGTTGAAGGAATGTAAAGCGTCCTCCTTCTGCTACTTCCTTTTTTGCCAAACTTCTAAACGACACGTTCCTGCCTCATTCACCACCTCCACACACCCACACCAGCGTGGCTTTATGTTTTCAAGTCTGCAAGTCTTTTAGGGAGGCAAGATAAAGTTTGAGAAATTTGAATGGAACAATGTAAATGATCCGTCACTGCCTTCAGCATATTGCACTCTGGCATGCCAGTGCATCTGCAGGCAGGCACCTGGCCATGATATCCCGCAGTGGCGCGAGGGAAAAGAAAAGTCTCCTTCGAGCCGGATTTGAACCAGCGACCTAAGGATCGCCTTATTAACAACTACAGTACTCCGCTCTACCAACTGAGCTATCGAAGGTGCTATGCTAAGGGGTCGGACTGAAAACTGACAAGTGCGTTTAGGACAGAGTCTCATGCACTCCTATGATTGTAGAGCGAGTACATCCGGCAAAAGCCTTGCCCTAGCCCCTGAACTTAATCCTATCTCCTTCCTTTCAGACGTAGCTGAAAACGTTGGCCCTGGTGGTCTAGTGGCTAGGATTCGGCGCTCTCACCGCTGCGGCCGGGTTCGATTCCCGGTCAGGGAAGTGTGTGCTTTCTTGCACACCAAGTCCACTACAAGACTCTGGAAGGTCCCCCCCCCACCCACATGCTGGGCTGTGTAGGTTGAAGGAATGTAAAGCGTCCTCCTTCTGCTACTTCCTTTTTTGCCAAACTTCTAAATGACACGTTGCTGCCTCATTCACCACCTCCACACACCCACACCAGCGTGGCTTTATGTTTTCAAGTCTGCAAGTCTTTTAGGGAGGCAAGATAAAGTTTGAGAAATTTGAATGGAACAATGTAAATGATCCGTCACTGCCTTCAGCATATTGCACTCTGGCATGCCAGTGCATCTGCAGGCAGGCACCTGGCCATGATATCCCGCAGTGGCGCGAGGGAAAAGAAAAGTTTCCTTCGAGCTGGATTTGAACCAGCGACCTAAGGATCGCCTTTATAACAACTACAGTCCTCCGCTCTACCAACTGAGCTATCAAAGGTGCTATGCTAAAGGGTCGGACTGAAAACTGACAAGTGCGTTTAGGACAGAGTCTCATGCACTCCTATGATTGTAGAGCGAGTACATCCGGCAAAAGCCTTGCCCTAGCCCCTGAACTTAATCCTATCTCCTTCCTTTCAGACGTAGCTGAAAACGGTGGCCCTGGTGGTCTAGTGGCTAGGATTCGGCGCTCTCACCGCTGCGGCAGGGTTCGATTCCCGGTCAGGGAAGTGTGTGCTTCCTTGCACACCAAGTCCACTACAAGACTCTGGAAGGTCCCCCCCCCCACCCACATGCTGGGCTGTGTAGGTTGAAGGAATGTAAAGCGTCCTCCTTCTGCTACTTCCTTTTTTGCCAAACTTCTAAACGACACGTTCCTGCCTCATTCACCACCTCCACACACCCACACCAGCGTGGCTTTATGTTTTCAAGTCTGCAAGTCTTTTAGGGAGGCAAGATAAAGTTTGAGAAATTTGAATGGAACAATGTAAATGATCCGTCACTGCCTTCAGCATATTGCACTCTGGCATGCCAGTGCATCTGCAGGCAGGCACCTGGCCATGATATCCCGCAGTGGCGCGAGGGAAAAGAAAAGTCTCCTTCGAGCCGGATTTGAACCAGCGACCTAAGGATCGCCTTATTAACAACTACAGTCCTCCGCTCTACCAACTGAGCTATCAAAGGTGCTATGCTAAGGGGTCGGAATGAAAACTGACAAGTGCGTTTAGGACAGAGTCTCATGCACTCCTATGACTGTAGAGCGAGTACATCCGGCAAAAGCCTTGCCCTAGCCCCTGAACTTAATCCTATCTCCTTCCTTTCAGACGTAGCTGAGAACGGTGGCCCTGGTGGTCTAGTGGCTAGGATTCGGCGCTCTCACCGCTGCGGCCGGGTTCGATTCCCGGTCAGGGAAGTGTGTGCTTTCTTGCACACCAAGTCCACTACAAGACTCTGGAAGGTCCCCCCCCCCCACCCACATGCTGGGCTGTGTAGGTTGAAGGAATGTAAAGCGTCCTCCTTCTGCTACTTCCTCTTTTGCCAAACTTCTAAACGACACGTTGCTGCCTCATTCACCACCTCCACACACCCACACCAGCGTGGCTTTATGTTTTCAAGTCTGCAAGTCTTTTAGGGAGGCAAGATAAAGTTTGAGAAATTTGAATGGAACAATGTAAATGATCCGTCACTGCCTTCAGCATATTGCACTCTGGCATGCCAGTGCATCTGCAGGCAGGCACCTGGCCATGATATCCCGCAGTGGCGCGAGGGAAAAGAAAAGTCTCCTTCAAGCCGGATTTGAACCAGCAACCTAAGGATCGCCTTGTTAACAACTACAGTCCTCCGCTCTACCAACTGAGCTATCGAAGGTGCTATGCTAAGGGGTCGGACTGAAAACTGACAAGTGTGTTTAGGACAGAGTCTCATGCACTCCTATGATTGTAGAGCGAGTACATCCGGCAAAAGCCTTGCCCTAGTCCCTGAACTTAATCCTATCTCCTTCCTTTCAGACGTAGCTGAAAACGGTGGCCCTGGTGGTCTAGTGGCTAGGATTCGGCGCTCTCACCGCTGCGGCCGGGTTCGATTCCCGGTCAGGGAAGTGTGTGCTTTCTTGCACACCAAGTCCACTACAAGACTCTGGAAGGTCCCCCCCCCCACCCACATGCTGGGCTGTGTAGGTTGAAGGAATGTAAAGCGTCCTCCTTCTGCTACTTCCTTTTTTGCCAAACTTCTAAACGACACGTTGCTGCCTCATTCACCACCTCCACACACCCACACCAGCGTGGCTTTATGTTTTCAAGTCTGCAAGTCTTTTAGGGAGGCAAGATAAAGTTTGAGAAATTTGAATGGAACAATGTAAATGATCCGTCACTGCCTTCAGCATATTGCACTCTGGCATGCCAGTGCATCTGCAGGCAGGCACCTGGCCATGATATCCCGCAGTGGCGCGAGGGAAAAGAAAAGTCTCCTTCAAGCCGGATTTGAACCAGCAACCTAAGGATCGCTTTGTTAACAACTACAGTCCTCCGCTCTACCAACTGAGCTATCGAAGGTGCTATGCTAAGGGGTTGGACTGAAAACTGACAAGTGCGTTTAGGACAGAGTCTCATGCACTCCTATGATTGTAGAGCGAGTACATCCGGCAAAAGCCTTGCCCTAGCCCCTGAACTTAATCCTATCTCCTTCCTTTCAGACGTAGCTGAAAACGGTGGCCCTGGTGGTCTAGTGGCTAGGATTCGGCGCTCTCACCGCTGCGGCCGGGTTCGATTCCCGGTCAGGGAAGTGTGTGCTTTCTTGCACACCAAGTCCACTACAAGACTCTGGAAGGTCCCCCCCCCCCACCCACATGCTGGACTGTGTAGGTTGAAGGAATGTAAAGCGTCCTCCTTCTGCTACTTCCTTTTTTGCCAAACTTCTAAACGACACGTTGCTGCCTCATTCACCACCTCCACACACCCACACCAGCGTGGCTTTATGTTTTCAAGTCTGCAAGTCTTTTAGGGAGGCAAGATAAAGTTTGAGAAATTTGAATGGAACAATGTAAATGATCCGTCACTGCCTTCAGCATATTGCACTCTGGCATGCCAGTGCATCTGCAGGCAGGCACCTGGCCATGATATCCCGCAGTGGCGCGAGGGAAAAGAAAAGTCTCCTTCGAGCCGGATTTGAACCAGCGACCTAAGGATCGCCTTATTAACAACTACAGTCCTCCGCTCTACCAACTGAGCTATCGAAGGTGCTATGCTAAGGGGTCGGACTGAAAACTGACAAGTGCGTTTAGAACAGAGTCTCATGCACTCCTATGATTGTAGAGCGAGTACCTCCGGCAAAAGCCTTGCCCTAGCCCCTGAACTTAATCCTATCTCCTTCCTTTCAGACGTAGCTGAAAACGTTGGCCCTGGTGGTCTAGTGGCTAGGATTCGGCGCTCTCACCGCTGCGGCCGGGTTCGATTCCCGGTCAGGGAAGTGTGTGCTTTCTTGCACACCAAGTCCACTACAAGACTCTGGAAGGTCCCCCCCCCACCCACATGCTGGGCTGTGTAGGTTGAAGGAATGTAAAGCGTCCTCCTTCTGCTACTTCCTTTTTTGCCAAACTTCTAAATGACACGTTGCTGCCTCATTCACCACCTCCACACACCCACACCAGCGTGGCTTTATGTTTTCAAGTCTGCAAGTCTTTTAGGGAGGCAAGATAAAGTTTGAGAAATTTGAATGGAACAATGTAAATGATCCGTCACTGCCTTCAGCATATTGCACTCTGGCATGCCAGTGCATCTGCAGGCAGGCACCTGGCCATGATATCCCGCAGTGGCGCGAGGGAAAAGAAAAGTTTCCTTCGAGCCGGATTTGAACCAGCGACCTAAGGATCGCCTTATTAACAACTACTGTCCTCCACTCTACCAACTGAGCTATCGAAGGTGCTATGCTAAAGGGTCGGACTGAAAACTGACAAGTGCGTTTAGGACAGAGTCTCATGCACTCCTATGATTGTAGAGCGAGTACATCCGGCAAAAGCCTTGCCCTAGCCCCTGAACTTAATCCTATCTCCTTCCTTTCAGACGTAGCTGAAAACGGTGGCCCTGGTGGTCTAGTGGCTAGGATTCGGCGCTCTCACCGCTGCGGCAGGGTTCGATTCCCGGTCAGGGAAGTGTGTGCTTCCTTGCACACCAAGTCCACTACAAGACTCTGGAAGGTCCCCCCCCCCACCCACATGCTGGGCTGTGTAGGTTGAAGGAATGTAAAGCGTCCTCCTTCTGCTACTTCCTTTTTTGCCAAACTTCTAAACGACACGTTCCTGCCTCATTCACCACCTCCACACACCCACACCAGCGTGGCTTTATGTTTTCAAGTCTGCAAGTCTTTTAGGGAGGCAAGATAAAGTTTGAGAAATTTGAATGGAACAATGTAAATGATCCGTCACTGCCTTCAGCATATTGCACTCTGGCATGCCAGTGCATCTGCAGGCAGGCACCTGGCCATGATATCCCGCAGTGGCGCGAGGGAAAAGAAAAGTCTCCTTCGAGCCGGATTTGAACCAGCGACCTAAGGATCGCCTTATTAACAACTACAGTCCTCCGCTCTACCAACTGAGCTATCGAAGGTGCTATGCTAAGGGGTCGGAATGAAAACTGACAAGTGCGTTTAGGACAGAGTCTCATGCACTCCTATGACTGTAGAGCGAGTACATCCGGCAAAAGCCTTGCCCTAGCCCCTGAACTTAATCCTATCTCCTTCCTTTCAGACGTAGCTGAGAACGGTGGCCCTGGTGGTCTAGTGGCTAGGATTCGGCGCTCTCACCGCTGCGGCCGGGTTCGATTCCCGGTCAGGGAAGTGTGTGCTTTCTTGCACACCAAGTCCACTACAAGACTCTGGAAGGTCCCCCCCCCCCCAACCCACATGCTGGGCTGTGTAGGTTGAAGGAATGTAAAGCGTCCTCCTTCTGCTACTTCCTTTTTTGCCAAACTTCTAAACGACACGTTGCTGCCTCATTCACCACCTCCACACACCCACACCAGCGTGGCTTTATGTTTTCAAGTCTGCAAGTCTTTTAGGGAGGCAAGATAAAGTTTGAGAAATTTGAATGGAACAATGTAAATGATCCGTCACTGCCTTCAGCATATTGCACTCTGGCATGCCAGTGCATCTGCAGGCAGGCACCTGGCCATGATATCCCGCAGTGGCGCGAGGGAAAAGAAAAGTTTCCTTCGAGCTGGATTTGAACCAGCGACCTAAGGATCGCCTTTATAACAACTACAGTCCTCCACTCTACCAACTGAGCTATCGAAGGTGCTATGCTAAGGGGTCGGAATGAAAACTGACAAGTGCGTTTAGGACAGAGTCTCATGCACTCCTATGACTGTAGAGCGAGTACATCCGGCAAAAGCCTTGCCCTAGCCCCTGAACTTAATCCTATCTCCTTCCTTTCAGACGTAGCTGAGAACGGTGGCCCTGGTGGTCTAGTGGCTAGGATTCGGCGCTCTCACCGCTGCGGCCGGGTTTGATTCCCGGTCAGGGAAGTGTGTGCTTTCTTGCACACCAAGTCCACTACAAGACTCTGGAAGGTCCCCCCCCCCCACCCACATGCTGGGCTGTGTAGGTTGAAGGAATGTAAAGCGTCCTCCTTCTGCTACTTCCTCTTTTGCCAAACTTCTAAACGACACGTTGCTGCCTCATTCACCACCTCCACACACCCACACCAGCGTGGCTTTATGTTTTCAAGTCTGCAAGTCTTTTAGGGAGGCAAGATAAAGTTTGAGAAATTTGAATGGAACAATGTAAATGATCCGTCACTGCCTTCAGCATATTGCACTCTGGCATGCCAGTGCATCTGCAGGCAGGCACCTGGCCATGATATCCCGCAGTGGCGCGAGGGAAAAGAAAAGTCTCCTTCAAGCCGGATTTGAACCAGCAACCTAAGGATCGCCTTGTTAACAACTACAGTCCTCCGCTCTACCAACTGAGCTATCGAAGGTGCTATGCTAAGGGGTCGGACTGAAAACTGACAAGTGTGTTTAGGACAGAGTCTCATGCACTCCTATGATTGTAGAGCGAGTACATCCGGCAAAAGCCTTGCCCTAGTCCCTGAACTTAATCCTATCTCCTTCCTTTCAGACGTAGCTGAAAACGGTGGCCCTGGTGGTCTAGTGGCTAGGATTCGGCGCTCTCACCGCTGCGGCAGGGTTCGATTCCCGGTCAGGGAAGTGTGTGCTTCCTTGCACACCAAGTCCACTACAAGACTCTGGAAGGTCCCCCCCCCCACCCACATGCTGGGCTGTGTAGGTTGAAGGAATGTAAAGCGTCCTCCTTCTGCTACTTCCTTTTTTGCCAAACTTCTAAACGACACGTTCCTGCCTCATTCACCACCTCCACACACCCACACCAGCGTGGCTTTATGTTTTCAAGTCTGCAAGTCTTTTAGGGAGGCAAGATAAAGTTTGAGAAATTTGAATGGAACAATGTAAATGATCCGTCACTGCCTTCAGCATATTGCACTCTGGCATGCCAGTGCATCTGCAGGCAGGCACCTGGCCATGATATCCCGCAGTGGCGCGAGGGAAAAGAAAAGTCTCCTTCGAGCCGGATTTGAACCAGCGACCTAAGGATCGCCTTATTAACAACTACAGTCCTCCGCTCTACCAACTGAGCTATCGAAGGTGCTATGCTAAGGGGTCGGACTGAAAACTGACAAGTGCGTTTAGGACAGAGTCTCATGCACTCCTATGATTGTAGAGCGAGTACATCCGGCAAAAGCCTTGCCCTAGCCCCTGAACTTAATCCTATCTCCTTCCTTTCAGACGTAGCTGAAAACGTTGGCCCTGGTGGTCTAGTGGCTAGGATTCGGCGCTCTCACCGCTGCGGCCGGGTTCGATTCCCGGTCAGGGAAGTGTGTGCTTTCTTGCACACCAAGTCCACTACAAGACTCTGGAAGGTCCCCCCCCCACCCACATGCTGGGCTGTGTAGGTTGAAGGAATGTAAAGCGTCCTCCTTCTGCTACTTCCTTTTTTGCCAAACTTCTAAATGACACGTTGCTGCCTCATTCACCACCTCCACACACCCACACCAGCGTGGCTTTATGTTTTCAAGTCTGCAAGTCTTTTAGGGAGGCAAGATAAAGTTTGAGAAATTTGAATGGAACAATGTAAATGATCCGTCACTGCCTTCAGCATATTGCACTCTGGCATGCCAGTGCATCTGCAGGCAGGCACCTGGCCATGATATCCCGCAGTGGCGCGAGGGAAAAGAAAAGTCTCCTTCAAGCCGGATTTGAACCAGCAACCTAATGATCGCCTTATTAACAACTACAGTCCTCCGCTCTACCAACTGAGCTATCGAAGGTGCTATGCTAAGGGGTCGGACTGAAAACTGACAAGTGCGTTTAGGACAGAGTCTCATGCACTCCTATGATTGTAGAGCGAGTACATCTGGCAAAAGCCTTGCCCTAGCCCCTGAACTTAATCCTATCTCCTTCCTTTCAGACGTAGCTGAAAACGTTGGCCCTGGTGGTCTAGTGGCTAGGATTCGGCGCTCTCACCGCTGCGGCCGGGTTCGATTCCCGGTCAGGGAAGTGTGTGCTTTCTTGCACACCAAGTCCACTACAAGACTCTGGAAGGTCCCCCCCCCACCCACATGCTGGGCTGTGTAGGTTGAAGGAATGTAAAGCGTCCTCCTTCTGCTACTTCCTTTTTTGCCAAACTTCTAAATGACACGTTGCTGCCTCATTCACCACCTCCACACACCCACACCAGCGTGGCTTTATGTTTTCAAGTCTGCAAGTCTTTTAGGGAGGCAAGATAAAGTTTGAGAAATTTGAATGGAACAATGTAAATGATCCGTCACTGCCTTCAGCATATTGCACTCTGGCATGCCAGTGCATCTGCAGGCAGGCACCTGGCCATGATATCCCGCAGTGGCGCGAGGGAAAAGAAAAGTCTCCTTCAAGCCGGATTTGAACCAGCAACCTAATGATCGCCTTATTAACAACTACAGTCCTCCGCTCTACCAACTGAGCTATCGAAGGTGCTATGCTAAGGGGTCGGACTGAAAACTGACAAGTGCGTTTAGGACAGAGTCTCATGCACTCCTATGATTGTAGAGCGAGTACATCTGGCAAAAGCCTTGCCCTAGCCCCTGAACTTAATCCTATCTCCTTCCTTTCAGACGTAGCTGAAAACGTTGGCCCTGGTGGTCTAGTGGCTAGGATTCGGCGCTCTCACCGCTGCGGCCGGGTTCGATTCCCGGTCAGGGAAGTGTGTGCTTTCTTGCACACCAAGTCCACTACAAGACTCTGGAAGGTCCCCCCCCCCACCCACATGCTGGGCTGTGTAGGTTGAAGGAATGTAAAGCGTCCTCCTTCTGCTACTTCCTTTTTTGCCAAACTTCTAAACGACACGTTGCTGCCTCATTCACCACCTCCACACACCCACACCAGCGTGGCTTTATGTTTTCAAGTCTGCAAGTCTTTTAGGGAGGCAAGATAAAGTTTGAGAAATTTGAATGGAACAATGTAAATGATCCGTCACTGCCTTCAGCATATTGCACTCTGGCATGCCAGTGCATCTGCAGGCAGGCACCTGGCCATGATATCCGGCAGTGGCGCGAGGGAAAAGAAAAGTCTCCTTCGAGCCGGATTTGAACCAGCGACCTAAGGATCGCCTTATTAACAACTACAGTCCTCCGCTCTACCAACTGAGCTATCGAAGATGCTATGCTAAGGGGTCGGACTGAAAACTGACAAGTGCGTTTAGGACAGAGTCTCATGCACTCCTATGATTGTAGAGCGAGTACATCCGGCAAAAGCCTTGCCCTAGCCCCTGAACTTAATCCTATCTCCTTCCTTTCAGACGTAGCTGAAAACGGTGGCCCTGGTGGTCTAGTGGCTAGGATTCGGCGCTCTCACCGCTGCGGCCGGGTTCGATTCCCGGTCAGGGAAGTGTGTGCTTTCTTGCACACCAAGTCCACTACAAGACTCTGGAAGGTCCCCCCCCCCCACCCACATGCTGGGCTGTGTAGGTTGAAGGAATGTAAAGCGTCCTCCTTCTGCTACTTCCTTTTTTGCCAAACTTCTAAACGACACGTTGCTGCCTCATTCACCACCTCCACACACCCACACCAGCGTGGCTTTATGTTTTCAAGTCTGCAAGTCTTTTAGGGAGGCAAGATAAAGTTTGAGAAATTTGAATGGAACAATGTAAATGATCCGTCACTGCCTTCAGCATATTGCACTCTGGCATGCCAGTGCATCTGCAGGCAGGCACCTGGCCATGATATCCGGCAGTGGCGCGAGGGAAAAGAAAAGTCTCCTTCGAGCCGGATTTGAACCAGCGACCTAAGGATCGCCTTATTAACAACTACAGTCCTCCGCTCTACCAACTGAGCTATCGAAGATGCTATGCTAAGGGGTCGGACTGAAAACTGACAAGTGCGTTTAGGACAGAGTCTCATGCACTCCTATGATTGTAGAGCGAGTACATCCGGCAAAAGCCTTGCCCTAGCCCCTGAACTTAATCCTATCTCCTTCCTTTCAGACGTAGCTGAAAACGGTGGCCCTGGTGGTCTAGTGGCTAGGATTCGGCGCTCTCACCGCTGCGGCCGGGTTCGATTCCCGGTCAGGGAAGTGTGTGCTTTCTTGCACACCAAGTCCACTACAAGACTCTGGAAGGTCCCCCCCCCCCACCCACATGCTGGGCTGTGTAGGTTGAAGGAATGTAAAGCGTCCTCCTTCTGCTACTTCCTTTTTTGCCAAACTTCTAAACGACACGTTGCTGCCTCATTCACCACCTCCACACACCCACACCAGCGTGGCTTTATGTTTTCAAGTCTGCAAGTCTTTTAGGGAGGCAAGATAAAGTTTGAGAAATTTGAATGGAACAATGTAAATGATCCGTCACTGCCTTCAGCATATTGCACTCTGGCATGCCAGTGCATCTGCAGGCAGGCACCTGGCCATGATATCCCGCAGTGGCGCGAGGGAAAAGAAAAGTCTCCTTCGAGCCGGATTTGAACCAGCGACCTAAGGATCGCCTTATTAACAACTACAGTCCTCCGCTCTACCAACTGAGCTATCGAAGGTGCTATGCTAAGGGGTCGGACTGAAAACTGACAAGTGCGTTTAGGACAGAGTCTCATGCACTCCTATGATTGTAGAGCGAGTACATCCGGCAAAAGCCTTGCCCTAGCCCCTGAACTTAATCCTATCTCCTTCCTTTCAGACGTAGCTGAAAACGTTGGCCCTGGTGGTCTAGTGGCTAGGATTCGGCGCTCTCACCGCTGCGGTCGGGTTCGATTCCCGGTCAGGGAAGTGTGTGCTTTCTTGCACACCAAGTCCACTACAAGACTCTGGAAGGTCCCCCCCCCCCACCCACATGCTGGGCTGTGTAGGTTGAAGGAATGTAAAGCGTCCTCCTTCTGCTACTTCCTTTTTTGCCAAACTTCTAAACGACACGTTGCTGCCTCATTCACCACCTCCACACACCCACACCAGCGTGGCTTTATGTTTTCAAGTCTGCAAGTCTTTTAGGGAGGCAAGATAAAGTTTGAGAAATTTGAATGGAACAATGTAAATGATCCGTCACTGCCTTCAGCATATTGCACTCTGGCATGCCAGTGCATCTGCAGGCAGGCACCTGGCCATGATATCCCGCAGTGGCGCGAGGGAAAAGAAAAGTCTCCTTCAAGCCGGATTTGAACCAGCAACCTAAGGATCACCTTATTAACAACTACAGTCCTCCGCTCTACCAACTGAGCTATCGAAGGTGCTATGCTAAGGGGTCGGACTGAAAACTGACAAGTGCGTTTAGGACAGAGTCTCATGCACTCCTATGATTGTAGAGCGAGTACATCCGGCAAAAGCCTTGCCCTAGCCCCTGAACTTAATCCTATCTCCTTCCTTTCAGACGTAGCTGAAAACGTTGGCCCTGGTGGTCTAGTGGCTAGGATTCGGCGCTCTCACCGCTGCGGCCGGGTTCGATTCCCGGTCAGGGAAGTGTGTGCTTTCTTGCACACCAAGTCCACTACAAGACTCTGGAAGGTCCCCCCCCCACCCACATGCTGGGCTGTGTAGGTTGAAGGAATGTAAAGCGTCCTCCTTCTGCTACTTCCTTTTTTGCCAAACTTCTAAATGACACGTTGCTGCCTCATTCACCACCTCCACACACCCACACCAGCGTGGCTTTATGTTTTCAAGTCTGCAAGTCTTTTAGGGAGGCAAGATAAAGTTTGAGAAATTTGAATGGAACAATGTAAATGATCCGTCACTGCCTTCAGCATATTGCACTCTGGCATGCCAGTGCATCTGCAGGCAGGCACCTGGCCATGATATCCCGCAGTGGCGCGAGGGAAAAGAAAAGTCTCCTTCAAGCCGGATTTGAACCAGCAACCTAATGATCGCCTTATTAACAACTACAGTCCTCCGCTCTACCAACTGAGCTATCGAAGGTGCTATGCTAAGAGGTCGGACTGAAAACTGACAAGTGCGTTTAGGACAGAGTCTCATGCACTCCTATGATTGTAGAGCGAGTACATCTGGCAAAAGCCTTGCCCTAGCCCCTGAACTTAATCCTATCTCCTTCCTTTCAGACGTAGCTGAAAACGTTGGCCCTGGTGGTCTAGTGGCTAGGATTCGGCGCTCTCACCGCTGCGGCCGGGTTCGATTCCCGGTCAGGGAAGTGTGTGCTTTCTTGCACACCAAGTCCACTACAAGACTCTGGAAGGTCCCCCCCCCCACCCACATGCTGGGCTGTGTAGGTTGAAGGAATGTAAAGCGTCCTCCTTCTGCTACTTCCTTTTTTGCCAAACTTCTAAACGACACGTTGCTGCCTCATTCACCACCTCCACACACCCACACCAGCGTGGCTTTATGTTTTCAAGTCTGCAAGTCTTTTAGGGAGGCAAGATAAAGTTTGAGAAATTTGAATGGAACAATGTAAATGATCCGTCACTGCCTTCAGCATATTGCACTCTGGCATGCCAGTGCATCTGCAGGCAGGCACCTGGCCATGATATCCGGCAGTGGCGCGAGGGAAAAGAAAAGTCTCCTTCGAGCCGGATTTGAACCAGCGACCTAAGGATCGCCTTATTAACAACTACAGTCCTCCGCTCTACCAACTGAGCTATCGAAGATGCTATGCTAAGGGGTCGGACTGAAAACTGACAAGTGCGTTTAGGACAGAGTCTCATGCACTCCTATGATTGTAGAGCGAGTACATCCGGCAAAAGCCTTGCCCTAGCCCCTGAACTTAATCCTATCTCCTTCCTTTCAGACGTAGCTGAAAACGGTGGCCCTGGTGGTCTAGTGGCTAGGATTCGGCGCTCTCACCGCTGCGGCCGGGTTCGATTCCCGGTCAGGGAAGTGTGTGCTTTCTTGCACACCAAGTCCACTACAAGACTCTGGAAGGTCCCCCCCCCCACCCACATGCTGGGCTGTGTAGGTTGAAGGAATGTAAAGCGTCCTCCTTCTGCTACTTCCTTTTTTGCCAAACTTCTAAACGACACGTTGCTGCCTCATTCACCACCTCCACACACCCACACCAGCGTGGCTTTATGTTTTCAAGTCTGCAAGTCTTTTAGGGAGGCAAGATAAAGTTTGAGAAATTTGAATGGAACAATGTAAATGATCCGTCACTGCCTTCAGCATATTGCACTCTGGCATGCCAGTGCATCTGCAGGCAGGCACCTGGCCATGATATCCCGCAGTGGCGCGAGGGAAAAGAAAAGTCTCCTTCGAGCCGGATTTGAACCAGCGACCTAAGGATCGCCTTATTAACAACTACAGTCCTCCGCTCTACCAACTGAGCTATCGAAGGTGCTATGCTAAGGGGTCGGACTGAAAACTGACAAGTGCGTTTAGGACAGAGTCTCATGCACTCCTATGATTGTAGAGCGAGTACATCCGGCAAAAGCCTTGCCCTAGCCCCTGAACTTAATCCTATCTCCTTCCTTTCAGACGTAGCTGAAAACGTTGGCCCTGGTGGTCTAGTGGCTAGGATTCGGCGCTCTCACCGCTGCGGTCGGGTTCGATTCCCGGTCAGGGAAGTGTGTGCTTTCTTGCACACCAAGTCCACTACAAGACTCTGGAAGGTCCCCCCCCCCCACCCACATGCTGGGCTGTGTAGGTTGAAGGAATGTAAAGCGTCCTCCTTCTGCTACTTCCTTTTTTGCCAAACTTCTAAACGACACGTTGCTGCCTCATTCACCACCTCCACACACCCACACCAGCGTGGCTTTATGTTTTCAAGTCTGCAAGTCTTTTAGGGAGGCAAGATAAAGTTTGAGAAATTTGAATGGAACAATGTAAATGATCCGTCACTGCCTTCAGCATATTGCACTCTGGCATGCCAGTGCATCTGCAGGCAGGCACCTGGCCATGATATCCGGCAGTGGCGCGAGGGAAAAGAAAAGTCTCCTTCGAGCCGGATTTGAACCAGCGACTTAAGGATCGCCTTATTAACAACTACAGTCCTCCGCTCTACCAACTGAGCTATCGAAGATGCTATGCTAAGGGGTCGGACTGAAAACTGACAAGTGCGTTTAGGACAGAGTCTCATGCACTCCTATGATTGTAGAGCGAGTACATCCGGCAAAAGCCTTGCCCTAGCCCCTGAACTTAATCCTATCTCCTTCCTTTCAGACGTAGCTGAAAATGGTGGCCCTGGTGGTCTAGTGGCTAGGATTCGGCGCTCTCACCGCTGCGGCCGGGTTCGATTCCCGGTCAGGGAAGTGTGTGCTTTCTTGCACACCAAGTCCACTACAAGACTCTGGAAGGTCCCCCCCCCCACCCACATGCTGGGCTGTGTAGGTTGAAGGAATGTAAAGCGTCCTCCTTCTGCTACTTCCTTTTTTGCCAAACTTCTAAACGACACGTTGCTGCCTCATTCACCACCTCCACACACCCACACCAGCGTGGCTTTATGTTTTCAAGTCTGCAAGTCTTTTAGGGAGGCAAGATAAAGTTTGAGAAATTTGAATGGAACAATGTAAATGATCCGTCACTGCCTTCAGCATATTGCACTCTGGCATGCCAGTGCATCTGCAGGCAGGCACCTGGCCATGATATCCGGCAGTGGCGCGAGGGAAAAGAAAAGTCTCCTTCGAGCCGGATTTGAACCAGCGACCTAAGGATCGCCTTATTAACAACTACAGTCCTCCGCTCTACCAACTGAGCTATCGAAGATGCTATGCTAAGGGGTCGGACTGAAAACTGACAAGTGCGTTTAGGACAGAGTCTCATGCACTCCTATGATTGTAGAGCGAGTACATCCGGCAAAAGCCTTGCCCTAGCCCCTGAACTTAATCCTATCTCCTTCCTTTCAGACGTAGCTGAAAACGTTGGCCCTGGTGGTCTAGTGGCTAGGATTCGGCGCTCTCACCGCTGCGGTCGGGTTCGATTCCCGGTCAGGGAAGTGTGTGGTTTCTTGCACACCAAGTCCACTACAAGACTCTGGAAGGTCCCCCCCCCCCACCCACATGCTGGGCTGTGTAGGTTGAAGGAATGTAAAGCGTCCTCCTTCTGCTACTTCCTTTTTTGCCAAACTTCTAAACGACACGTTGCTGCCTCATTCACCACCTCCACACACCCACACCAGCGTGGCTTTATGTTTTCAAGTCTGCAAGTCTTTTAGGGAGGCAAGATAAAGTTTGAGAAATTTGAATGGAACAATGTAAATGATCCGTCACTGCCTTCAGCATATTGCACTCTGGCATGCCAGTGCATCTGCAGGCAGGCACCTGGCCATGATATCCGGCAGTGGCGCGAGGGAAAAGAAAAGTCTCCTTCGAGCCGGATTTGAACCAGCGACTTAAGGATCGCCTTATTAACAACTACAGTCCTCCGCTCTACCAACTGAGCTATCGAAGATGCTATGCTAAGGGGTCGGACTGAAAACTGACAAGTGCGTTTAGGACAGAGTCTCATGCACTCCTATGATTGTAGAGCGAGTACATCCGGCAAAAGCCTTGCCCTAGCCCCTGAACTTAATCCTATCTCCTTCCTTTCAGACGTAGCTGAAAACGGTGGCCCTGGTGGTCTAGTGGCTAGGATTCGGCGCTCTCACCGCTGCGGCCGGGTTCGATTCCCGGTCAGGGAAGTGTGTGCTTTCTTGCACACCAAGTCCACTACAAGACTCTGGAAGGTCCCCCCCCCCCACCCACATGCTGGGCTGTGTAGGTTGAAGGAATGTAAAGCGTCCTCCTTCTGCTACTTCCTTTTTTGCCAAACTTCTAAACGACACGTTGCTGCCTCATTCACCACCTCCACACACCCACACCAGCGTGGCTTTATGTTTTCAAGTCTGCAAGTCTTTTAGGGAGGCAAGATAAAGTTTGAGAAATTTGAATGGAACAATGTAAATGATCCGTCACTGCCTTCAGCATATTGCACTCTGGCATGCCAGTGCATCTGCAGGCAGGCACCTGGCCATGATATCCCGCAGTGGCGCGAGGGAAAAGAAAAGTCTCCTTCGAGCCGGATTTGAACCAGCGACCTAAGGATCGCCTTATTAACAACTACAGTCATCCGCTCTACCAACTGAGCTATCGAAGGTGCTATGCTAAGGGGTCGGACTGAAAACTGACAAGTGCGTTTAGGACAGAGTCTCATGCACTCCTATGATTGTAGAGCGAGTACATCCGGCAAAAGCCTTGCCCTAGCCCCTGAACTTAATCCTATCTCCTTCCTTTCAGACGTAGCTGAAAACGTTGGCCCTGGTGGTCTAGTGGCTAGGATTCGGCGCTCTCACCGCTGCGGTCGGGTTCGATTCCCGGTCAGGGAAGTGTGTGGTTTCTTGCACACCAAGTCCACTACAAGACTCTGGAAGGTCCCCCCCCCCCACCCACATGCTGGGCTGTGTAGGTTGAAGGAATGTAAAGCGTCCTCCTTCTGCTACTTCCTTTTTTGCCAAACTTCTAAACGACACGTTGCTGCCTCATTCACCACCTCCACACACCCACACCAGCGTGGCTTTATGTTTTCAAGTCTGCAAGTCTTTTAGGGAGGCAAGATAAAGTTTGAGAAATTTGAATGGAACAATGTAAATGATCCGTCACTGCCTTCAGCATATTGCACTCTGGCATGCCAGTGCATCTGCAGGCAGGCACCTGGCCATGATATCCCGCAGTGGCGCGAGGGAAAAGAAAAGTCTCCTTCGAGCCGGATTTGAACCAGCGACCTAAGGATCGCCTTATTAACAACTACAGTCCTCCACTCTACCAACTGAGCTATCGAAGGTGCTATGCTAAGGGGTCGGACTGAAAACTGACAAGTGCGTTTAGGACAGAGTCTCATGCACTCCTATGATTGTAGAGCGAGTACATCCGGCAAAAGCCTTGCCCTAGCCCCTGAACTTAATCCTATCTCCTTCCTTTCAGACGTAGCTGAAAACGGTGGCCCTGGTGGTCTAGTGGCTAGGATTCGGCGCTCTCACCGCTGCGGTCGGGTTCGATTCCCGGTCAGGGAAGTGTGTGCTTTCTTGCACACCAAGTCCACTACAAGACTCTGGAAGGTCCCCCCCCCACCCACATGCTGGGCTGTGTAGGTTGAAGGAATGTAAAGCGTCCTCCTTCTGCTACTTCCTTTTTTGCCAAACTTCTAAATGACACGTTGCTGCCTCATTCACCACCTCCACACACCCACACCAGCGTGGCTTTATGTTTTCAAGTCTGCAAGTCTTTTAGGGAGGCAAGATAAAGTTTGAGAAATTTGAATGGAACAATGTAAATGATCCGTCACTGCCTTCAGCATATTGCACTCTGGCATGCCAGTGCATCTGCAGGCAGGCACCTGGCCATGATATCCCGCAGTGGCGCGAGGGAAAAGAAAAGTCTCCTTCAAGCCGGATTTGAACCAGCAACCTAATGATCGCCTTATTAACAACTACAGTCCTCCGCTCTACCAACTGAGCTATCGAAGGTGCTATGCTAAGGGGTCGGACTGAAAACTGACAAGTGCGTTTAGGACAGAGTCTCATGCACTCCTATGATTGTAGAGCGAGTACATCTGGCAAAAGCCTTGCCCTAGCCCCTGAACTTAATCCTATCTCCTTCCTTTCAGACGTAGCTGAAAACGTTGGCCCTGGTGGTCTAGTGGCTAGGATTCGGCGCTCTCACCGCTGCGGCCGGGTTCGATTCCCGGTCAGGGAAGTGTGTGCTTTCTTGCACACCAAGTCCACTACAAGACTCTGGAAGGTCCCCCCCCCCACCCACATGCTGGGCTGTGTAGGTTGAAGGAATGTAAAGCGTCCTCCTTCTGCTACTTCCTTTTTTGCCAAACTTCTAAACGACACGTTGCTGCCTCATTCACCACCTCCACACACCCACACCAGCGTGGCTTTATGTTTTCAAGTCTGCAAGTCTTTTAGGGAGGCAAGATAAAGTTTGAGAAATTTGAATGGAACAATGTAAATGATCCGTCACTGCCTTCAGCATATTGCACTCTGGCATGCCAGTGCATCTGCAGGCAGGCACCTGGCCATGATATCCGGCAGTGGCGCGAGGGAAAAGAAAAGTCTCCTTCGAGCCGGATTTGAACCAGCGACCTAAGGATCGCCTTATTAACAACTACAGTCCTCCGCTCTACCAACTGAGCTATCGAAGATGCTATGCTAAGGGGTCGGACTGAAAACTGACAAGTGCGTTTAGGACAGAGTCTCATGCACTCCTATGATTGTAGAGCGAGTACATCCGGCAAAAGCCTTGCCCTAGCCCCTGAACTTAATCCTATCTCCTTCCTTTCAGACGTAGCTGAAAACGTTGGCCCTGGTGGTCTAGTGGCTAGGATTCGGCGCTCTCACCGCTGCGGTCGGGTTCGATTCCCGGTCAGGGAAGTGTGTGGTTTCTTGCACACCAAGTCCACTACAAGACTCTGGAAGGTCCCCCCCCCCCACCCACATGCTGGGCTGTGTAGGTTGAAGGAATGTAAAGCGTCCTCCTTCTGCTACTTCCTTTTTTGCCAAACTTCTAAACGACACGT
Organism: Hoplias malabaricus; assembly: GCF_029633855.1. Taxonomy (NCBI): domain Eukaryota; kingdom Metazoa; phylum Chordata; class Actinopteri; order Characiformes; family Erythrinidae; genus Hoplias; species Hoplias malabaricus. The sequence goes on from NC_089807.1 coordinate 22,463,453, forward strand.
TGCTGCCTCATTCACCACCTCCACACACCCACACCAGCGTGGCTTTATGTTTTCAAGTCTGCAAGTCTTTTAGGGAGGCAAGATAAAGTTTGAGAAATTTGAATGGAACAATGTAAATGATCCGTCACTGCCTTCAGCATATTGCACTCTGGCATGCCAGTGCATCTGCAGGCAGGCACCTGGCCATGATATCCCGCAGTGGCGCGAGGGAAAAGAAAAGTCTCCTTCGAGCCGGATTTGAACCAGCGACCTAAGGATCGCCTTATTAACAACTACAGTCCTCCACTCTACCAACTGAGCTATCGAAGGTGCTATGCTAAGGGGTCGGACTGAAAACTGACAAGTGCGTTTAGGACAGAGTCTCATGCACTCCTATGATTGTAGAGCGAGTACATCCGGCAAAAGCCTTGCCCTAGCCCCTGAACTTAATCCTATCTCCTTCCTTTCAGACGTAGCTGAAAACGGTGGCCCTGGTGGTCTAGTGGCTAGGATTCGGCGCTCTCACCGCTGCGGTCGGGTTCGATTCCCGGTCAGGGAAGTGTGTGCTTTCTTGCACACCAAGTCCACTACAAGACTCTGGAAGGTCCCCCCCCCACCCACATGCTGGGCTGTGTAGGTTGAAGGAATGTAAAGCGTCCTCCTTCTGCTACTTCCTTTTTTGCCAAACTTCTAAATGACACGTTGCTGCCTCATTCACCACCTCCACACACCCACACCAGCGTGGCTTTATGTTTTCAAGTCTGCAAGTCTTTTAGGGAGGCAAGATAAAGTTTGAGAAATTTGAATGGAACAATGTAAATGATCCGTCACTGCCTTCAGCATATTGCACTCTGGCATGCCAGTGCATCTGCAGGCAGGCACCTGGCCATGATATCCGGCAGTGGCGCGAGGGAAAAGAAAAGTCTCCTTCGAGCCGGATTTGAACCAGCGACCTAAGGATCGCCTTATTAACAACTACAGTCCTCCGCTCTACCAACTGAGCTATCGAAGATGCTATGCTAAGGGGTCGGACTGAAAACTGACAAGTGCGTTTAGGACAGAGTCTCATGCACTCCTATGATTGTAGAGCGAGTACATCCGGCAAAAGCCTTGCCCTAGCCCCTGAACTTAATCCTATCTCCTTCCTTTCAGACGTAGCTGAAAACGGTGGCCCTGGTGGTCTAGTGGCTAGGATTCGGCGCTCTCACCGCTGCGGCCGGGTTCGATTCCCGGTCAGGGAAGTGTGTGCTTTCTTGCACACCAAGTCCACTACAAGACTCTGGAAGGTCCCCCCCCCCCACCCACATGCTGGGCTGTGTAGGTTGAAGGAATGTAAAGCGTCCTCCTTCTGCTACTTCCTTTTTTGCCAAACTTCTAAACGACACGTTGCTGCCTCATTCACCACCTCCACACACCCACACCAGCGTGGCTTTATGTTTTCAAGTCTGCAAGTCTTTTAGGGAGGCAAGATAAAGTTTGAGAAATTTGAATGGAACAATGTAAATGATCCGTCACTGCCTTCAGCATATTGCACTCTGGCATGCCAGTGCATCTGCAGGCAGGCACCTGGCCATGATATCCCGCAGTGGCGCGAGGGAAAAGAAAAGTCTCCTTCGAGCCGGATTTGAACCAGCGACCTAAGGATCGCCTTATTAACAACTACAGTCCTCCGCTCTACCAACTGAGCTATCGAAGGTGCTATGCTAAGGGGTCGGACTGAAAACTGACAAGTGCGTTTAGGACAGAGTCTCATGCACTCCTATGATTGTAGAGCGAGTACATCCGGCAAAAGCCTTGCCCTAGCCCCTGAACTTAATCCTATCTCCTTCCTTTCAGACGTAGCTGAAAACGTTGGCCCTGGTGGTCTAGTGGCTAGGATTCGGCGCTCTCACCGCTGCGGTCGGGTTCGATTCCCGGTCAGGGAAGTGTGTGCTTTCTTGCACACCAAGTCCACTACAAGACTCTGGAAGGTCCCCCCCCCCCACCCACATGCTGGGCTGTGTAGGTTGAAGGAATGTAAAGCGTCCTCCTTCTGCTACTTCCTTTTTTGCCAAACTTCTAAACGACACGTTGCTGCCTCATTCACCACCTCCACACACCCACACCAGCGTGGCTTTATGTTTTCAAGTCTGCAAGTCTTTTAGGGAGGCAAGATAAAGTTTGAGAAATTTGAATGGAACAATGTAAATGATCCGTCACTGCCTTCAGCATATTGCACTCTGGCATGCCAGTGCATCTGCAGGCAGGCACCTGGCCATGATATCCCGCAGTGGCGCGAGGGAAAAGAAAAGTCTCCTTCGAGCCGGATTTGAACCAGCGACCTAAGGATCGCCTTATTAACAACTACAGTCCTCCGCTCTACCAACTGAGCTATCGAAGGTGCTATGCTAAGGGGTCGGACTGAAAACTGACAAGTGCGTTTAGGACAGAGTCTCATGCACTCCTATGATTGTAGAGCGAGTACATCCGGCAAAAGCCTTGCCCTAGCCCCTGAACTTAATCCTATCTCCTTCCTTTCAGACGTAGCTGAAAACGTTGGCCCTGGTGGTCTAGTGGCTAGGATTCGGCGCTCTCACCGCTGCGGTCGGGTTCGATTCCCGGTCAGGGAAGTGTGTGCTTTCTTGCACACCAAGTCCACTACAAGACTCTGGAAGGTCCCCCCCCCCCACCCACATGCTGGGCTGTGTAGGTTGAAGGAATGTAAAGCGTCCTCCTTCTGCTACTTCCTTTTTTGCCAAACTTCTAAACGACACGTTGCTGCCTCATTCACCACCTCCACACACCCACACCAGCGTGGCTTTATGTTTTCAAGTCTGCAAGTCTTTTAGGGAGGCAAGATAAAGTTTGAGAAATTTGAATGGAACAATGTAAATGATCCGTCACTGCCTTCAGCATATTGCACTCTGGCATGCCAGTGCATCTGCAGGCAGGCACCTGGCCATGATATCCCGCAGTGGCGCGAGGGAAAAGAAAAGTCTCCTTCGAGCCGGATTTGAACCAGCGACCTAAGGATCGCCTTATTAACAACTACAGTCCTCCACTCTACCAACTGAGCTATCGAAGGTGCTATGCTAAGGGGTCGGACTGAAAACTGACAAGTGCGTTTAGGACAGAGTCTCATGCACTCCTATGATTGTAGAGCGAGTACATCCGGCAAAAGCCTTGCCCTAGCCCCTGAACTTAATCCTATCTCCTTCCTTTCAGACGTAGCTGAAAACGGTGGCCCTGGTGGTCTAGTGGCTAGGATTCGGCGCTCTCACCGCTGCGGTCGGGTTCGATTCCCGGTCAGGGAAGTGTGTGCTTTCTTGCACACCAAGTCCACCACAAGACTCTGGAAGGTCCCCCCCCCCCCCACCCACATGCTGGGCTGTGTAGGTTGAAGGAATGTAAAGCGTCCTCCTTCTGCTACTTCCTTTTTTGCCAAACTTCTAAACGACACGTTGCTGCCTCATTCACCACCTCCACACACCCACACCAGCGTGGCTTTATGTTTTCAAGTCTGCAAGTCTTTTAGGGAGGCAAGATAAAGTTTGAGAAATTTGAATGGAACAATGTAAATGATCCGTCACTGCCTTCAGCATATTGCACTCTGGCATGCCAGTGCATCTGCAGGCAGGCACCTGGCCATGATATCCCGCAGTGGCGCGAGGGAAAAGAAAAGTCTCCTTCGAGCCGGATTTGAACCAGCGACCTAAGGATCGCCTTATTAACAACTACAGTCCTCCGCTCTACCAACTGAGCTATCGAAGGTGCTATGCTAAGGGGTCAGACTGAAAACTGACAAGTGCGTTTAGGACAGAGTCTCATGCACTCCTATGATTGTAGAGCGAGTACATCCGGCAAAAGCCTTGCCCTAGCCCCTGAACTTAATCCTATCTCCTTCCTTTCAGACGTAGCTGAAAACGGTGGCCCTGGTGGTCTAGTGGCTAGGATTCGGCGCTCTCACCGCTGCGGCCGGGTTCGATTCCCGGTCAGGGAAGTGTGTGCTTTCTTGCACACCAAGTCCACTACAAGACTCTGGAAGGTCCCCCCCCCCACCCACATGCTGGGCTGTGTAGGTTGAAGGAATGTAAAGCGTCCTCCTTCTGCTACTTCCTCTTTTGCCAAACTTCTAAACGACACGTTGCTGCCTCATTCACCACCTCCACACACCCACACCAGCGTGGCTTTATGTTTTCAAGTCTGCAAGTCTTTTAGGGAGGCAAGATAAAGTTTGAGAAATTTGAATGGAACAATGTAAATGATCCGTCACTGCCTTCAGCATATTGCACTCTGGCATGCCAGTGCATCTGCAGGCAGGCACCTGGCCATGATATCCCGCAGTGGCGCGAGGGAAAAGAAAAGTCTCCTTCAAGCCGGATTTGAACCAGCAACCTAAGGATCGCCTTGTTAACAACTACAGTCCTCCGCTCTACCAACTGAGCTATCGAAGGTGCTATGCTAAGGGGTTGGACTGAAAACTGACAAGTGCGTTTAGGACAGAGTCTCATGCACTCCTATGATTGTAGAGCGAGTACATCCGGCAAAAGCCTTGCCCTAGTCCCTGAACTTAATCCTATCTCCTTCCTTTCAGACGTAGCTGAAAACGGTGGCCCTGGTGGTCTAGTGGCTAGGATTCGGCGCTCTCACCGCTGCGGCCGGGTTCGATTCCCGGTCAGGGAAGTGTGTGCTTTCTTGCACACCAAGTCCACTACAAGACTCTGGAAGGTCCCCCCCCCCCCCCACCCACATGCTGGGCTGTGTAGGTTGAAGGAATGTAAAGCGTCCTCCTTCTGCTACTTCCTTTTTTGCCAAACTTCTAAACGACACGTTGCTGCCTCATTCACCACCTCCACACACCCACACCAGCGTGGCTTTATGTTTTCAAGTCTGCAAGTCTTTTAGGGAGGCAAGATAAAGTTTGAGAAATTTGAATGGAACAATGTAAATGATCCGTCACTGCCTTCAGCATATTGCACTCTGGCATGCCAGTGCATCTGCAGGCAGGCACCTGGCCATGATATCCCGCAGTGGCGCGAGGGAAAAGAAAAGTCTCCTTCGAGCCGGATTTGAACCAGCGACCTAAGGATCGCCTTATTAACAACTACAGTCCTCCGCTCTACCAACTGAGCTATCGAAGGTGCTATGCTAAGGGGTCGGACTGAAAACTGACAAGTGCGTTTAGGACAGAGTCTCATGCACTCCTATGATTGTAGAGCGAGTACATCCGGCAAAAGCCTTGCCCTAGCCCCTGAACTTAATCCTATCTCCTTCCTTTCAGACGTAGCTGAAAACGGTGGCCCTGGTGGTCTAGTGGCTAGGATTCGGCGCTCTCACCGCTGCGGCCGGGTTCGATTCCCGGTCAGGGAAGTGTGTGCTTTCTTGCACACCAAGTCCACTACAAGACTCTGGAAGGTCCCCCCCCCCCACCCACATGCTGGGCTGTGTAGGTTGAAGGAATGTAAAGCGTCCTCCTTCTGCTACTTCCTTTTTTGCCAAACTTCTAAACGACACGTTGCTGCCTCATTCACCACCTCCACACACCCACACCAGCGTGGCTTTATGTTTTCAAGTCTGCAAGTCTTTTAGGGAGGCAAGATAAAGTTTGAGAAATTTGAATGGAACAATGTAAATGATCCGTCACTGCCTTCAGCATATTGCACTCTGGCATGCCAGTGCATCTGCAGGCAGGCACCTGGCCATGATATCCCGCAGTGGCGCGAGGGAAAAGAAAAGTCTCCTTCGAGCCGGATTTGAACCAGCGACCTAAGGATCGCCTTATTAACAACTACAGTCCTCCGCTCTACCAACTGAGCTATCGAAGGTGCTATGCTAAGGGGTCGGACTGAAAACTGACAAGTGCGTTTAGGACAGAGTCTCATGCACTCCTATGATTGTAGAGCGAGTACATCCGGCAAAAGCCTTGCCCTAGCCCCTGAACTTAATCCTATCTCCTTCCTTTCAGACGTAGCTGAAAACGGTGGCCCTGGTGGTCTAGTGGCTAGGATTACCAACTGAGCTATCGAAGGTGCTATGCTAAGGGGTCGGACTGAAAACTCACAAGTGCGTTTAGGACAGAGTCTCATGCACTCCTATGATTGTAGAGCGCGTACATCCGGCAAAAGCCTTGCCCTAGCCCCTGAACTTAATCCTATCTCCTTCCTTTCAGACGTAGCTGAAAACGGTGGCCCTGGTGGTCTAGTGGCTAGGATTCGGCGCTCTCACCGCTGCGGCCGGGTTCGATTCCCGGTCAGGGAAGTGTGTGCTTTCTTGCACACCAAGTCCACTACAAGACTCTGGAAGGTCCCCCCCCCCACCCACATGCTGGGCTGTGTAGGTTGAAGGAATGTAAAGCGTCCTCCTTCTGCTACTTCCTTTTTTGCCAAACTTCTAAACGACACGTTCCTGCCTCATTCACCACCTCCACACACCCACACCAGCGTGGCTTTATGTTTTCAAGTCTGCAAGTCTTTTAGGGAGGCAAGATAAAGTTTGAGAAATTTGAATGGAACAATGTAAATGATCCGTCACTGCCTTCAGCATATTGCACTCTGGCATGCCAGTGCATCTGCAGGCAGGCACCTGGCCATGATATCCCGCAGTGGCACGAGGGAAAAGAAAAGTTTCCTTCGAGCTGGATTTGAACCAGTGACCTAAGGATCACCTTTATAACAACTACAGTCCTCCACTCTACCAACTGAGCTATCGAAGGTGGTATGCTAAAGGGTCGGACTGAAAACTGACAAGTGCGTTTAGGACAGAGTCTCATGCACTCCTATGATTGTAGAGCGAGTACATCCGGCAAAAGCCTTGCCCTAGCCCCTGAACTTAATCCTATCTCCTTCCTTTCAGACGTAGCTGAAAACGTTGGCCCTGGTGGTCTAGTGGCTAGGATTCGGCGCTCTCACCGCTGCGGCCGGGTTCGATTCCCGGTCAGGGAAGTGTGTGCTTTCTTGCACACCAAGTCCACCACAAGACTCTGGAAGGTCCCCCCCCCCCCACCCACATGCTGGGCTGTGTAGGTTGAAGGAATGTAAAGCGTCCTCCTTCTGCTACTTCCTTTTTTGCCAAACTTCTAAACGACACGTTGCTGCCTCATTCACCACCTCCACACACCCACACCAGCGTGGCTTTATGTTTTCAAGTCTGCAAGTCTTTTAGGGAGGCAAGATAAAGTTTGAGAAATTTGAATGGAACAATGTAAATGATCCGTCACTGCCTTCAGCATATTGCACTCTGGCATGCCAGTGCATCTGCAGGCAGGCACCTGGCCATGATATCCCGCAGTGGCGCGAGGGAAAAGAAAAGTCTCCTTCGAGCCGGATTTGAACCAGCGACCTAAGGATCACCTTATTAACAACTACAGTCCTCCGCTCTACCAACTGAGCTATCGAAGGTGCTATGCTAAGGGGTCGGACTGAAAACTGACAAGTGCGTTTAGGACAGAGTCTCATGCACTCCTATGATTGTAGAGCGAGTACATCCGGCAAAAGCCTTGCCCTAGCCCCTGAACTTAATCCTATCTCCTTCCTTTCAGACGTAGCTGAAAACGTTGGCCCTGGTGGTCTAGTGGCTAGGATTTGGCGCTCTCACCGCTGCGGCCGGGTTCGATTCCCGGTCAGGGAAGTGTGTGCTTTCTTGCACACCAAGTCCACTACAAGACTCTGGAAGGTCCCCCCCCCCACCCACATGCTGGGCTGTGTAGGTTGAAGGAATGTAAAGCGTCCTCCTTCTGCTACTTCCTTTTTTGCCAAACTTCTAAACGACACGTTGCTGCCTCATTCACCACCTCCACACACCCACACCAGCGTGGCTTTATGTTTTCAAGTCTGCAAGTCTTTTAGGGAGGCAAGATAAAGTTTGAGAAATTTGAATGGAACAATGTAAATGATCCGTCACTGCCTTCAGCATATTGCACTCTGGCATGCCAGTGCATCTGCAGGCAGGCACCTGGCCATGATATCCCGCAGTGGCACGAGGGAAAAGAAAAGTTTCCTTCGAGCTGGATTTGAACCAGTGACCTAAGGATCACCTTTATAACAACTACAGTCCTCCACTCTACCAACTGAGCTATCGAAGGTGGTATGCTAAAGGGTCGGACTGAAAACTGACAAGTGCGTTTAGGACAGAGTCTCATGCACTCCTATGATTGTAGAGCGAGTACATCCGGCAAAAGCCTTGCCCTAGCCCCTGAACTTAATCCTATCTCCTTCCTTTCAGACGTAGCTGAAAACGTTGGCCCTGGTGGTCTAGTGGCTAGGATTCGGCGCTCTCACCGCTGCGGCCGGGTTCGATTCCCGGTCAGGGAAGTGTGTGCTTTCTTGCACACCAAGTCCACTACAAGACTCTGGAAGGTCCCCCCCCCCACCCACATGCTGGGCTGTGTAGGTTGAAGGAATGTAAAGCGTCCTCCTTCTGCTACTTCCTTTTTTGCCAAACTTCTAAACGACACGTTCCTGCCTCATTCACCACCTCCACACACCCACACCAGCGTGGCTTTATGTTTTCAAGTCTGCAAGTCTTTTAGGGAGGCAAGATAAAGTTTGAGAAATTTGAATGGAACAATGTAAATGATCCGTCACTGCCTTCAGCATATTGCACTCTGGCATGCCAGTGCATCTGCAGGCAGGCACCTGGCCATGATATCCCGCAGTGGCACGAGGGAAAAGAAAAGTTTCCTTCGAGCTGGATTTGAACCAGTGACCTAAGGATCACCTTTATAACAACTACAGTCCTCCACTCTACCAACTGAGCTATCGAAGGTGGTATGCTAAAGGGTCGGACTGAAAACTGACAAGTGCGTTTAGGACAGAGTCTCATGCACTCCTATGATTGTAGAGCGAGTACATCCGGCAAAAGCCTTGCCCTAGCCCCTGAACTTAATCCTATCTCCTTCCTTTCAGACGTAGCTGAAAACGTTGGCCCTGGTGGTCTAGTGGCTAGGATTCGGCGCTCTCACCGCTGCGGCCGGGTTCGATTCCCGGTCAGGGAAGTGTGTGCTTTCTTGCACACCAAGTCCACCACAAGACTCTGGAAGGTCCCCCCCCCCCCACCCACATGCTGGGCTGTGTAGGTTGAAGGAATGTAAAGCGTCCTCCTTCTGCTACTTCCTTTTTTGCCAAACTTCTAAACGACACGTTGCTGCCTCATTCACCACCTCCACACACCCACACCAGCGTGGCTTTATGTTTTCAAGTCTGCAAGTCTTTTAGGGAGGCAAGATAAAGTTTGAGAAATTTGAATGGAACAATGTAAATGATCCGTCACTGCCTTCAGCATATTGCACTCTGGCATGCCAGTGCATCTGCAGGCAGGCACCTGGCCATGATATCCCGCAGTGGCGCGAGGGAAAAGAAAAGTCTCCTTCGAGCCGGATTTGAACCAGCGACCTAAGGATCGCCTTATTAACAACTACAGTCCTCCGCTCTACCAACTGAGCTATCGAAGGTGCTATGCTAAGGGGTCGGACTGAAAACTGACAAGTGCGTTTAGGACAGAGTCTCATGCACTCCTATGATTGTAGAGCGAGTACATCCGGCAAAAGCCTTGCCCTAGCCCCTGAACTTAATCCTATCTCCTTCCTTTCAGACGTAGCTGAAAACGTTGGCCCTGGTGGTCTAGTGGCTAGGATTTGGCGCTCTCACCGCTGCGGCCGGGTTCGATTCCCGGTCAGGGAAGTGTGTGCTTTCTTGCACACCAAGTCCACTACAAGACTCTGGAAGGTCCCCCCCCCCACCCACATGCTGGGCTGTGTAGGTTGAAGGAATGTAAAGCGTCCTCCTTCTGCTACTTCCTTTTTTGCCAAACTTCTAAACGACACGTTGCTGCCTCATTCACCACCTCCACACACCCACACCAGCGTGGCTTTATGTTTTCAAGTCTGCAAGTCTTTTAGGGAGGCAAGATAAAGTTTGAGAAATTTGAATGGAACAATGTAAATGATCCGTCACTGCCTTCAGCATATTGCACTCTGGCATGCCAGTGCATCTGCAGGCAGGCACCTGGCCATGATATCCCGCAGTGGCACGAGGGAAAAGAAAAGTTTCCTTCGAGCTGGATTTGAACCAGTGACCTAAGGATCACCTTTATAACAACTACAGTCCTCCACTCTACCAACTGAGCTATCGAAGGTGGTATGCTAAAGGGTCGGACTGAAAACTGACAAGTGCGTTTAGGACAGAGTCTCATGCACTCCTATGATTGTAGAGCGAGTACATCCGGCAAAAGCCTTGCCCTAGCCCCTGAACTTAATCCTATCTCCTTCCTTTCAGACGTAGCTGAAAACGTTGGCCCTGGTGGTCTAGTGGCTAGGATTCGGCGCTCTCACCGCTGCGGCCGGGTTCGATTCCCGGTCAGGGAAGTGTGTGCTTTCTTGCACACCAAGTCCACCACAAGACTCTGGAAGGTCCCCCCCCCCCCACCCACATGCTGGGCTGTGTAGGTTGAAGGAATGTAAAGCGTCCTCCTTCTGCTACTTCCTTTTTTGCCAAACTTCTAAACGACACGTTGCTGCCTCATTCACCACCTCCACACACCCACACCAGCGTGGCTTTATGTTTTCAAGTCTGCAAGTCTTTTAGGGAGGCAAGATAAAGTTTGAGAAATTTGAATGGAACAATGTAAATGATCCGTCACTGCCTTCAGCATATTGCACTCTGGCATGCCAGTGCATCTGCAGGCAGGCACCTGGCCATGATATCCCGCAGTGGCGCGAGGGAAAAGAAAAGTTTCCTTTGAGCCGGATTTGAACCAGCGACCTAAGGATTGCCTTATTAACAACTACAGTCCTCCGCTCTACCAACTGAGCTATCGAAGGTGCTATGCTAAGGGGTCGGACTGAAAACTGACAAGTGCGTTTAGGACAGAGTCTCATGCACTCCTATGATTGTAGAGCGAGTACATCCGGCAAAAGCCTTGCCCTAGCCCCTGAACTTAATCCTATCTCCTTCCTTTCAGACGTAGCTGAAAACGTTGGCCCTGGTGGTCTAGTGGCTAGGATTTGGCGCTCTCACCGCTGCGGCCGGGTTCGATTCCCGGTCAGGGAAGTGTGTGCTTTCTTGCACACCAAGTCCACTACAAGACTCTGGAAGGTCCCCCCCCCCACCCACATGCTGGGCTGTGTAGGTTGAAGGAATGTAAAGCGTCCTCCTTCTGCTACTTCCTTTTTTGCCAAACTTCTAAACGACACGTTGCTGCCTCATTCACCACCTCCACACACCCACACCAGCGTGGCTTTATGTTTTCAAGTCTGCAAGTCTTTTAGGGAGGCAAGATAAAGTTTGAGAAATTTGAATGGAACAATGTAAATGATCCGTCACTGCCTTCAGCATATTGCACTCTGGCATGCCAGTGCATCTGCAGGCAGGCACCTGGCCATGATATCCCGCAGTGGCGCGAGGGAAAAGAAAAGTCTCCTTCGAGCCGGATTTGAACCAGCGACCTAAGGATCGCCTTATTAACAACTACAGTCCTCCGCTCTACCAACTGAGCTATCGAAGGTGCTATGCTAAGGGGTCGGACTGAAAACTGACAAGTGCGTTTAGGACAGAGTCTCATGCACTCCTATGATTGTAGAGCGAGTACATCCGGCAAAAGCCTTGCCCTAGCCCCTGAACTTAATCCTATCTCCTTCCTTTCAGACGTAGCTGAAAACGTTGGCCCTGGTGGTCTAGTGGCTAGGATTCGGCGCTCTCACCGCTGCGGCCGGGTTCGATTCCCGGTCAGGGAAGTGTGTGCTTTCTTGCACACCAAGTCCACTACAAGACTCTGGAAGGTCCCCCCCCCACCCACATGCTGGGCTGTGTAGGTTGAAGGAATGTAAAGCGTCCTCCTTCTGCTACTTCCTTTTTTGCCAAACTTCTAAACGACACGTTGCTGCCTCATTCACCACCTCCACACACCCACACCAGCGTGGCTTTATGTTTTCAAGTCTGCAAGTCTTTTAGGGAGGCAAGATAAAGTTTGAGAAATTTGAATGGAACAATGTAAATGATCCGTCACTGCCTTCAGCATATTGCACTCTGGCATGCCAGTGCATCTGCAGGCAGGCACCTGGCCATGATATCCCGCAGTGGCGCGAGGGAAAAGAAAAGTTTCCTTCGAGCTGGATTTGAACCAGCGACCTAAGGATCGCCTTTATAACAACTACAGTCCTCCGCTCTACCAACTGAGCTATCGAAGGTGGTATGCTAAAGGGTCGGACTGAAAACTCACAAGTGCGTTTAGGACAGAGTCTCATGCACTCCTATGATTGTAGAGCGAGTACATCCGGCAAAAGCCTTGCCCTAGCCCCTGAACTTAATCCTATCTCCTTCCTTTCAGACGTAGCTGAAAACGTTGGCCCTGGTGGTCTAGTGGCTAGGATTCGGCGCTCTCACCGCTGCGGTCGGGTTCGATTCCAGGTCAGGGAAGTGTGTGCTTTCTTGCACACCAAGTCCACTACAAGACTCTGGAAGGTCCCCCCCCCCCCACCCACATGCTGGGCTGTGTAGGTTGAAGGAATGTAAAGCGTCCTCCTTCTGCTACTTCCTTTTTTGCCAAACTTCTAAACGACACGTTCCTGCCTCATTCACCACCTCCACACACCCACACCAGCGTGGCTTTATGTTTTCAAGTCTGCAAGTCTTTTAGGGAGGCAAGATAAAGTTTGAGAAATTTGAATGGAACAATGTAAATGATCCGTCACTGCCTTCAGCATATTGCACTCTGGCATGCCAGTGCATCTGCAGGCAGGCACCTGGCCATGATATCCCGCAGTGGCGCGAGGGAAAAGAAAAGTCTCCTTCGAGCCAGATTTGAACCAGCGACCTAAGGATCACCTTATTAACAACTACAGTCCTCCGCTCTACCAACTGAGCTATCGAAGGTGGTATGCTAAAGGGTCGGACTGAAAACTCACAAGTGCGTTTAGGACAGAGTCTCATGCACTCCTATGATTGTAGAGCGAGTACATCCGGCAAAAGCCTTGCCCTAGCCCCTGAACTTAATCCTATCTCCTTCCTTTCAGACGTAGCTGAAAACGGTGGCCCTGGTGGTCTAGTGGCTAGGATTCGGCGCTCTCACCGCTGCGGTCGGGTTCGATTCCAGGTCAGGGAAGTGTGTGCTTTCTTGCACACCAAGTCCACTACAAGACTCTGGAAGGTCCCCCCCCCCCACCCACATGCTGGGCTGTGTAGGTTGAAGGAATGTAAAGCGTCCTCCTTCTGCTACTTCCTTTTTTGCCAAACTTCTAAACGACACGTTCCTGCCTCATTCACCACCTCCACACACCCACACCAGCGTGGCTTTATGTTTTCAAGTCTGCAAGTCTTTTAGGGAGGCAAGATAAAGTTTGAGAAATTTGAATGGAACAATGTAAATGATCCGTCACTGCCTTCAGCATATTGCACTCTGGCATGCCAGTGCATCTGCAGGCAGGCACCTGGCCATGATATCCCGCAGTGGCACGAGGGAAAAGAAAAGTTTCCTTCGAGCTGGATTTGAACCAGTGACCTAAGGATCACCTTTATAACAACTACAGTCCTCCACTCTACCAACTGAGCTATCGAAGGTGGTATGCTAAAGGGTCGGACTGAAAACTGACAAGTGCGTTTAGGACAGAGTCTCATGCACTCCTATGATTGTAGAGCGAGTACATCCGGCAAAAGCCTTGCCCTAGCCCCTGAACTTAATCCTATCTCCTTCCTTTCAGACGTAGCTGAAAACGTTGGCCCTGGTGGTCTAGTGGCTAGGATTCGGCGCTCTCACCGCTGCGGCCGGGTTCGATTCCCGGTCAGGGAAGTGTGTGCTTTCTTGCACACCAAGTCCACCACAAGACTCTGGAAGGTCCCCCCCCCCCCACCCACATGCTGGGCTGTGTAGGTTGAAGGAATGTAAAGCGTCCTCCTTCTGCTACTTCCTTTTTTGCCAAACTTCTAAACGACACGTTGCTGCCTCATTCACCACCTCCACACACCCACACCAGCGTGGCTTTATGTTTTCAAGTCTGCAAGTCTTTTAGGGAGGCAAGATAAAGTTTGAGAAATTTGAATGGAACAATGTAAATGATCCGTCACTGCCTTCAGCATATTGCACTCTGGCATGCCAGTGCATCTGCAGGCAGGCACCTGGCCATGATATCCCGCAGTGGCACGAGGGAAAAGAAAAGTTTCCTTCGAGCTGGATTTGAACCAGTGACCTAAGGATCACCTTTATAACAACTACAGTCCTCCACTCTACCAACTGAGCTATCGAAGGTGGTATGCTAAAGGGTCGGACTGAAAACTGACAAGTGCGTTTAGGACAGAGTCTCATGCACTCCTATGATTGTAGAGCGAGTACATCCGGCAAAAGCCTTGCCCTAGCCCCTGAACTTAATCCTATCTCCTTCCTTTCAGACGTAGCTGAAAACGTTGGCCCTGGTGGTCTAGTGGCTAGGATTCGGCGCTCTCACCGCTGCGGCCGGGTTCGATTCCCGGTCAGGGAAGTGTGTGCTTTCTTGCACACCAAGTCCACCACAAGACTCTGGAAGGTCCCCCCCCCCCCACCCACATGCTGGGCTGTGTAGGTTGAAGGAATGTAAAGCGTCCTCCTTCTGCTACTTCCTTTTTTGCCAAACTTCTAAACGACACGTTGCTGCCTCATTCACCACCTCCACACACCCACACCAGCGTGGCTTTATGTTTTCAAGTCTGCAAGTCTTTTAGGGAGGCAAGATAAAGTTTGAGAAATTTGAATGGAACAATGTAAATGATCCGTCACTGCCTTCAGCATATTGCACTCTGGCATGCCAGTGCATCTGCAGGCAGGCACCTGGCCATGATATCCCGCAGTGGCGCGAGGGAAAAGAAAAGTCTCCTTCGAGCCGGATTTGAACCAGCGACCTAAGGATCGCCTTATTAACAACTACAGTCCTCCGCTCTACCAACTGAGCTATCGAAGGTGCTATGCTAAGGGGTCGGACTGAAAACTGACAAGTGCGTTTAGGACAGAGTCTCATGCACTCCTATGATTGTAGAGCGAGTACATCCGGCAAAAGCCTTGCCCTAGCCCCTGAACTTAATCCTATCTCCTTCCTTTCAGACGTAGCTGAAAACGTTGGCCCTGGTGGTCTAGTGGCTAGGATTCGGCGCTCTCACCGCTGCGGCCGGGTTCGATTCCCGGTCAGGGAGGTGTGTGCTTTCTTGCACACCAAGTCCACTACAAGACTCTGGAAGGTCCCCCCCCCCACCCACATGCTGGGCTGTGTAGGTTGAAGGAATGTAAAGCGTCCTCCTTCTGCTACTTCCTTTTTTGCCAAACTTCTAAACGACACGTTGCTGCCTCATTCACCACCTCCACACACCCACACCAGCGTGGCTTTATGTTTTCAAGTCTGCAAGTCTTTTAGGGAGGCAAGATAAAGTTTGAGAAATTTGAATGGAACAATGTAAATGATCCGTCACTGCCTTCAGCATATTGCACTCTGGCATGCCAGTGCATCTGCAGGCAGGCACCTGGCCATGATATCCCGCAGTGGCGCGAGGGAAAAGAAAAGTTTCCTTCGAGCTGGATTTGAACCAGCGACCTAAGGATCGCCTTTATAACAACTACAGTCCTCCGCTCTACCAACTGAGCTATCGAAGGTGGTATGCTAAAGGGTCGGACTGAAAACTCACAAGTGCGTTTAGGACAGAGTCTCATGCACTCCTATGATTGTAGAGCGAGTACATCCGGCAAAAGCCTTGCCCTAGCCCCTGAACTTAATCCTATCTCCTTCCTTTCAGACGTAGCTGAAAACGTTGGCCCTGGTGGTCTAGTGGCTAGGATTCGGCGCTCTCACCGCTGCGGTCGGGTTCGATTCCAGGTCAGGGAAGTGTGTGCTTTCTTGCACACCAAGTCCACTACAAGACTCTGGAAGGTCCCCCCCCCCCACCCACATGCTGGGCTGTGTAGGTTGAAGGAATGTAAAGCGTCCTCCTTCTGCTACTTCCTTTTTTGCCAAACTTCTAAACGACACGTTCCTGCCTCATTCACCACCTCCACACACCCACACCAGCGTGGCTTTATGTTTTCAAGTCTGCAAGTCTTTTAGGGAGGCAAGATAAAGTTTGAGAAATTTGAATGGAACAATGTAAATGATCCGTCACTGCCTTCAGCATATTGCACTCTGGCATGCCAGTGCATCTGCAGGCAGGCACCTGGCCATGATATCCCGCAGTGGCGCGAGGGAAAAGAAAAGTCTCCTTCGAGCCGGATTTGAACCAGCGACCTAAGGATCGCCTTATTAACAACTACAGTCCTCCGCTCTACCAACTGAGCTATCGAAGGTGCTATGCTAAGGGGTCGGACTGAAAACTGACAAGTGCGTTTAGGACAGAGTCTCATGCACTCCTATGATTGTAGAGCGAGTACATCCGGCAAAAGCCTTGCCCTAGCCCCTGAACTTAATCCTATCTCCTTCCTTTCAGACGTAGCTGAAAACGTTGGCCCTGGTGGTCTAGTGGCTAGGATTCGGCGCTCTCACCGCTGCGGCCGGGTTCGATTCCCGGTCAGGGAAGTGTGTGCTTTCTTGCACACCAAGTCCACTACAAGACTCTGGAAGGTCCCCCCCCCCCACCCACATGCTGGGCTGTGTAGGTTGAAGGAATGTAAAGCGTCCTCCTTCTGCTACTTCCTTTTTTGCCAAACTTCTAAACGACACGTTGCTGCCTCATTCACCACCTCCACACACCCACACCAGCGTGGCTTTATGTTTTCAAGTCTGCAAGTCTTTTAGGGAGGCAAGATAAAGTTTGAGAAATTTGAATGGAACAGTGTAAATGATCCGTCACTGCCTTCAGCATATTGCACTCGGGCATGCCAGTGCATCTGCAGGCAGGCACCTGGCCATGATATCCCGCAGTGGCGCGAGGGAAAAGAAAAGTTTCCTTTGAGCCGGATTTGAACCAGCGACCTAAGGATCGCCTTATTAACAACTACAGTCCTATGCTCTACCAACTGAGCTATCGAAGGTGCTATGCTAAGGGGTCGGACTGAAAACTGACAAGTGCGTTTAGGACAGACTCTCATGCACTCCTATGATTGTAGAGCGAGTACATCCGGCAAAAGCCTAGCCCTAGCCCCTGAACTTAATCCTATCTCCTTCCTTTCAGACGTAGCTGAAAACGGTGGCCCTGGTGGTCTAGTGGCTAGGATTCGGCGCTCTCACCGCTGCGGCCGGGTTCGTTTCCCGGTCAGGGAAGTGTGTGAGTAGTATATATCCTACACCTTCTGTCAAACACCTCTGTGAATGATTTATGACCCCTTGATTTATGACCCCTGATTTATGACCCAGGTGACAGGTCAGTACAGGATGTCCTTATATGGGCTTCCCCTCACACCTACACCCCACCCCCTGACACCCTCACACCCCCCAACATGTTTGGGGTGGGTTGTGCTTGCATGTGTTATTTAAAATGACCCTGGTGGATTTCTATGGCTAAACGCTTTTTAAAATGTCTACAGTGTGTGTAAATCAGTCTCTTTTAAGAGAATCTGCAGTTACACCAACTATTAGTTCTGAAACCAACGTTGCTTTTGCGCCAAGGAAGAAACGGCGTGGTAAAGCATTTGGTAGCAGCCCTCGCGAATATTTTAGGGATGTTAAAATTAACCTGTTTGATTCTCGGGCTTATGACGTTTGTGGGATGGTCAAAAGTGGATCAACGCCTTCCAGTGATGTCTGTTAAAAGAAACATAAGCCGACACTGAAACCACACGAAGTCAAGACACGAACAACACGCAAGCCATCATGTTTGAGGACATTCTTCCAGCAGACCATCCCGACACCCGTGGACCTATGTGGTGTGAAAATTATCGACTGTCGGACATTGAATATACGCCGATTGACACGGGTCATGGGCTTGTAAACTACAGCTATGGTGAATCGACGGCGGTTGCCAAAGCGGTATCAGACAACAGTTTGTTGGGTCAATATGGTGATGATCTCAGTTGTGTGGACATTGCGAACCCGCATGTTTTTCGACAAGACCCGGTGGATGATTTGGCAACGTTGATGGCTAGACAACTGACAATCGCTGAAGCTCCTGAAGACAACGCTATATCTGCTCCGATTGATGTGGTGGACGGGCAAGTAAGCTCTACGGCGCTAAAACTGATAAAGTCCACTGTCGTTGTAATCCTACAACACATCATAAACAACAAGCTGAAGGAAACATGTCTTGGTTGTGAAGTGGATCACCCTAGTCAACTTCGACATTCGTGTCTGTTTGAACCTGATATCTTCTTTTTTGAAAAATACTATAAAGATATAGCAAGGACATTGTTCACGCCCGCCTTAAAACATGCCATAGCTGGGCTTCTAAAGTGTTTTGGAATAGAACTACCCCTTCTAAAAATTCAAGGATGTGTTGAAACAGTCGTCTGTGAATTACAATGCGAGCCGTACATTGTGGAAAAGCTGCAGGAACTAAGAGAAAGTCTGATTGATCAAACCTCTGAACAGTTTGTCAGCGATGCCGTTGACTGTTGGGAAGGTGATTCAAAGACTTGCAGAGCTGTTTAAGTGAAAATGGGTATAGTTTGCGGACACCAAAGTCTGTCAAAGCGTGTGCTGAAACACCGTGTGAACTGCGAATTGACACGTTTGTTGTATAAATGTATTGACGATAGTGTGGATGATTTTACACTCATTAATAGTGTGTATGATGTCAATGTTAAACGTTTACAAAATTTCAAGAACCAAATGAATATTGTTAAATCAACATCGCATGATTGGTGTCATTTGACACAGTTATGTATAGATTCTGACGAAACAACCCTTGTGACTATTAGTAAATTACTGTCTCTCATGCCTAAGAGTGAAAATGTGGTAAAAATTGGTTATGTGCTTTGTCTATGTACATATATAATAGACATTTGTGTGATAAAACTTTCAACAAAGAAACCAATTGATGTTTGTAAAGTGATTGAAACATTTGTTGAATATCTAGTTGAGAAAAATGTAGATGTGTGTGCAAACTTTTTAAATTTCATCGATGCATTGTGAATAAAACAGTCAAACAAACAAATCTGGGGTCATTATTTTCAACAATGTCATCTATCGACACATCAAATCTTATGAGAACGGTATATTACACGCCGTCTAATTCTGGTTCATTAGGTGGTAAAAATCGTTTGAAACGGGGTGTTTTAGAGAATACAGGATTGTGTCTGTCTGATCAACAGGTTTCAGACTGGTTATCTGGAGAGGATGCATACACACTCCACAAACCCATACGACATAATTACAAAAGAAACCGGGTTATAGTATATGGCATTGACGCTCAATTCCAAGCTGATCTTGTTGATATGAGTGCGTATTCTAGGGAAAATGACGGATATAAATATATGTTGACATGTATTGACGTGTTCAGCAAATATGCGTGGGCTCGACTGTTAAAAAATAAGTCTGGTATAGAAGTCTCAAAGGCATTTGCGAACATATTAGAAGAAGGCAGAGTTCCTCAAAAGTTACAGACTGACAGGGGTAAAGAGTTTTTCAACAAACATTTTCAAATTTTAGTATCAAAAAACAAAATCACACATTTTGCTACAGGTAGTGAGCTAAAAGCCAGTGTCATAGAGCGGTTTAATAGAACGCTAAAAAGTCGTATGTGGCGTTATCTAACAGCTGTAAACTCCAAAAGGTACATTGATGTTTTACAAGATATTATGAGCGGTTACAATAATAGTTACCACCGTAGTATCAAAACCAAGCCAGCTGATGTGACGAAAGAAAACGAATCTAGCGTGTTTAAAACGCTGTATGGTGTGAGAAACAAATTAGACAAGAAAACCATATTTAAGTACAAGACTGGTGACGTTGTGCGTATTTCTAAAGTCAGGGGTCCGTTTACAAAGGGGTATGAGGAGAACTATACACAGGAGTTTTTCACTATATCAGAATGTATCCGACGACAACCACCCGTTTATAAATTGAAAGATTATGACGGTGACATTATACACGGCCGTTTCTATGAAGAAGAGTTGCAAAAAATACGCATGTCTACAGAAAAAGCATTCAAAGTTGAAAAGATTTTGGATAAAAAAAAACAGGGTAAAAAAACAATGGTTTTAGTGAAATGGTTAGGTTGGCCGTCAAAATTTAACAGCTGGGTTCCTGAAAATGATGTTGTGGACATACAAAGGCCTTAAAAGGTGTTGTACTTTGTGAACTAGTTCATTTACATCAAAGGACAAATATGGGGGACAATGGTTTTTGCGTCAAACTGCCGAGCAATTCGTCTATGTCGGTATACCCCGATAATCAAATTTCTAATTATAGAACAAAACTAGCGAAACCAATCGATCTAAAAGGTGACTGGGAAGTAGGGGTGATAGAGTTTCAATACCCACGAACGTGGACAACCTTTTGTGAGCTAGATGCCACATTTAGCGTAATTGATAAAAAATCTGGCAAAACAACACAAATAACACTACCTACAGGGTATTATAACCATATACCGGCATTAGTTGCTGAGATTAATATCCATCTAGCAGACCATTCAATAGGTCTTGTTTATGACCAAATAAGTCACAGGTTATTTATTAAGACGTTATCTGATATCGGTTTGATATTTAATGGTAAACTAGCCATCATCTTGGGTTTTAAACCGGGTGTGATACTAGAGTGTGTAGTTAAAACAAATGACCCGGATGTCGTACAAAAAGAGTACGCGCCACACCCTGTCGACATCTATGGTGGTTTCTACTCAATGTTTGTTTACACAGACATTGTTGATTACCAATTAATTGGTGACAGTTTTGTACCTCTGTTAAGATGTGTACATATATCAGGGAACAACCATGATATTGTCACAGTTAGATACAGTAAGCCACACTACGTGTCGACAACAAAATCACAGATAAACGATATCGCTATAGAAGTGAAAACCGATCAGAACCAGCACGTAAATTTTTCTTATGGGAAAGTGGTTGTAAAGCTACACTTTAGACCTGTAAAACAAGGAATTAGGTTTTGAAAATGGAATCTTTCAACAGACAGGCCATGGATCCTGAACGTTACGTTTCTTACTATCAAAGTCAGGCCGGAGGCCACATGCCCGGCTATACAGGTAGCCCAACAATGTATGGTGCGGGATTTGGTGGGATTTTTAGAAATTTATTCAGAATGGCTATACCGTTGTTCAAGAAGGGTTTTAATATAGCCAAACCACATCTAAAAACAGCTGCTAAAAACATTGTAAGTGATGTTGTCAGTAACGGTCTGACGCGTATGATGGCACACAATCAAGATGGGTCGGGTATGTTGGTGATGGCTCGAAAATCTGTGAAACGACCCCCTGGTAAGAGGCGTGGCCGTCCTGCTAAGAAAACCAAGCTTGAGATGAAAAAACACATAGTGTCAAAAAGAAAGCGTAAGGGGAAGCTGACAACAACCTCGACCTGTAGGAAACCTATTAAAACCATTTTCTGATCATGGCTCTACTTCATCGCATGTCTGAGGAGTGTATTAAATCAGAACTGGACTTGTTTACAGTACCTTTAACACAAACCGCTATTGAGAAAAACACTTATGTCGAAATTCCGCCGCTGTCAGCAATATCCGACACTGCCCCACTGGAGTTTTTCATAGCCGGCCATGGTGAAGATTATATGGATCTAAATAACACACTATTATACCTTCGTCTTAAAATCACAAAATCTGACGGAAGCGACATTGATGACGGAGCCGCTGTGGGGTTGATAAACTATCCTGGAGCCACAATATTTTCACAGGTCGACGTGTCCTTAGGAGACAGGCTGGTATCACAGAGTTCAAGTACCTACCCATACCGTAGCATGATAGAATGTCTTGCCAACTATGGTCGGGACACCCTGGAAACTGTCTTCTCTGCAGGCCTCTTTTATCTGGACACTGCAGGGCATATGGATGAAACAAACCCCGCAAGGAACAATCGCGGTTTGGCAAAGAGGGCCGCATTTACAAACGCTAGTAATGTGGTAGAACTGCTGACCCCGATTCATAGCGACATATTTTTTCAGGAGAAATTGATGCTTAACGGTGTTGATATAAAAATTCGCATGACACGTAATAAGGATGATTTCTGTCTAATGCGGCATGACGCGTTAGCATACAAAGTGAATATTCTCTCTGCATCGTTATTTGTCAAAAAAGTATCTGTGTCACCAGCTGTAAGGTTGGGTCATGCCCAGACATTGTTGTCAACAACGGCTAAATACCCCATTGACAGAGTGTGTCTAAAAAACTTTTCCATACCCGCTGGAACACGTGTTTCTAACCAAGAAAATTTGTTCTTGGGGACTCTACCCAAGTCTATGATAATAGCCATGGTTGATAATGATGCATTCACAGGCGCGTATAATAAAAACCCCTTCGCGTTTAAACATTACAACTTGGAGTTTCTTGCGGTCTATTTAGACGGCCAACAATTTCCAGCCAAACCACACCAACCCGATTTCCACACTGGTTCCGCCGTGCGCGAATTCTTCCAGTTAGCGCTTGCATCTGGAAGACATCTGAAAAACCAGGCATTGCCAATTGATAGGCAGGATTTCCTACAGGGCTACACTCTGTATGCGTTTAACCTCACACCTGATGAAGAATGCGGTCAACACGTGTCTTTGGTCAAATCAGGTAATATTAGACTGGAGGTCCGTTTCAGACAGCCGCTCCCGCATACTGTAAATTTGGTTGTGTATGCTGTTTTTGACAGCATCATTGAAATCTCTAACCGAAGACAAGTTTTAGTGGATTATTACTAATGAATACGTTGGAGCTGTCTGCTGTAATGGACAAAGTGGCTGTTAACACACATTTTCTCGGTGTGTTAGCATGTGACCAATTACCAACAAATGGTATATGGAAATTACCTGTGACGGCTATTGTCAATACACACTCATCTGATCTTCCTGGCGAACATTGGCTTGCTATCTACATAAGTGAAGACCGTGTCGGGTGTTTTTTTGACAGTTTTGGAAATGCACCTACCTATGACAAGTTCCCTAAAATTATTAGTGATTTCCTTAAAACAACATGCACGACTTTGAGGTATTCTACCAGACAAGTTCAAGATTTTACATCAACTACATGCGGTCAACATTGTGTGTTTTTTCTATACCACATGGTTAGACTGTGTAATTATGAAGAAGTGATGTCAAAATATGGTTTTAATTTAACTAAAAATGACAATATGGTTTCAGCCTTTGTGAAACATTTGTATCCGTGTGTTTGTAAGAACAGGTCGTTTATTTGTATACAACATGTTCAAAAAGGAGAGATGTTTATTGTATAACCCTGTGTAGTGTAAAGCTGACGAATAAAAACACTGATTTTCAAAAAAGATTTTCAACTCTGGTTCGTTTATTTACAAATATACATGTAACAATAATAAAACAACAAATGACAGTTTTCAAACAATGTGAAAAATATTCAGAACAATCAATTAAACAACACAATCACACACACATCAAATAAAATAAAAATAAAATATATAACAATTAGAAGTTTAACCAAACACTTCTGTCTAAAACGGGGGAGTGAAATCTGGGGTGTTCAACACTCTTAACAGGCGATTGCAAAGTGTCTTTCACTGGTGTAGCATAATCAGCAGACTTTTTATTTTTTAACAAATTAATTTTTTGTCTGACAAACTTATTTGGTATGGTAGAAAGAGGGATGTTTAAAACAGCAAAAGCCTCTAGAAACTCGCTCCACCCCTGAGGTCTACGATCATCGCTAACACGGTGTGCGGCGGTGATGCTTTTCACCAAGTCCAGAATATGTGACCCTGGGATCGTACGTCCATTTAAGACAAATTCTCCTAATTCATTCCAGGAAGACACATCTTTTGATTTAGACATTGTATCTAAAACATACTGAACATTCTGTCTGCTTCGCGAAGATACATTTCTAAGAACATCATCGAGTATGGAATGTTTGTTACCAGTCTGATCGACAACATTTATTTCCTTATTAACAGTATCCGCATGCGGCAATGACAATGTTAAAGTATTGGTCTCCATATCACCATGTTTAGCGATGGTTAAATATCTCTGTAACACGGATGTATAAAGTTTGGCCTTCTCGTGGGGGTCGAGATCCCTCCTGGCCAAAATATCTCTGATCGACACGTCCAAATCATTTTCTACAATTTGTCGGACAGCGCCCCGACTGTTATCACTCTTTAACTTATCCAACTGGTGCTGAGGTACCAAAAATAATTTTTCAGCATACTCCATGTCTTCAGTTTATCTCCCCGCTATCAAGCTTGCTATAAATGGTAAAGCAACGCTTAACAATGGTAAAATAAAGCCGCCTTTCTGATTAATTATTTTCTTTTTCCGTGAAACACCAACCTTTTTATCAGCGATAAATTTAATTTCAGACTTCTTCTTCTTTAACTCACGATATTGTGTTGATGTGAGAGGTACAGTGCCATTAAGAACATTAAGGGCAACCTCACACAGAGTTAAGATAAGTTCATTAGACGCCGTTTGTAAAATAACACGTCTCTGTGCTGGTGTGGCTTTAAATAAAAGTTTAAGAAGCGGCAGGTTTCTATATAGTCTGTCCGACATGCTGATCTATCTGCGTATTTTCGGAATGTAAACAACAGGCGTGTTTGAAAGCAGATCTGTTCTGAGACGAAAGTTTTCAGGAGTCTTAGCTTTATAATCAATTAAAAGGTGACCGAACGGCTTGCTAACAGCATTTTGAAAACATTCCATGAAAAATTTGGTGTTGCCGGGGTACATCTGTCTACCTAATACACAAACCTGATTGTTGTCTCTTGGATTTTTAAATAATATGAGATAGTTTGTATTCAAACTAATTGTCCTACTAGACTTTCCTTGAAAAAACAAATTTTGCATTAAGTAAATGGCGCTTAAATTTCTGTGATGTACATACTGTGTAAACACCTTTTCCACTTCGGCATTATTGCTGGCATCTTTCATAACATCATCAATTATTAACAAATTATTTCTGTTAAGCGGTAAAAGTGTGTCGTCACATAGCGACGTTGGTATCCCTTGAACAAAAATAATATTTCTTATCTTTAACATTTCATCATAAAGGGGTTGCCAGCAGTCATAAATGTATACTATATTTTCTATTTTATTTGAAATCAACTCATCAGAACGCTCAATCAACTGTTTTACAAAAAAAGTTTTTCCGGAATTTGATGGTCCGCTTATTACACACGAAAATGGGTGTTGTAATCTAAAATCAAACCCGTCAACATCTATCACACCTCGACCGTCTTTAGTACCCATAAGGAAGTGTTGAAAAATCAGGCAACAGGACACGTTTGTTGTACACAACTTTAAACCGCTTCACTACTGATTTGTTTTTCAGCGTGAGGTTCTTTTTATTTCTCACAATGCCGTCAGCGCGAGCAAGTATGTGTCGGCTAGTATCGCGATTCGTCACATAATTATCAACAAGGTCAATAAGTGTGTCGAGTCTAATAACTTTTGAGTTTTCAGAATTTAGCGTAATGCCCTTTGCTTTCATGCATGTTTTACCGCCAGCTGTAAGATAACCGTACGTCTTAGGACCTCCCGAGCAGAACTCTGTAATGTAATCACCACCACCAATCTCGTCTGTCAAATCGCCTAAATAAGGCCCCAGAGGGGGTTCCCAATCACCTTCACGAGAAATACAAAAATAACACTGTCAGTGTCGCTATACAACAATCTGTCTCCCAATTTATCCATTAGATTATACAATTCTAAACGAGCGTGCGCTGTTGTAAATGCGCCGAGGAATACATTAATATCACGTGTTGGACAGCTGTCTCCAGCCGAATAGCACCACTGAATCAATGCTGCGGTGTCGGACACAAATGAAAAGTGTTTAACCTCATAGCCGTCACCAAAGATGTGTTGTGAAAACTGTTCAGGGTCCGTTAACACTTCAGACACGGGCAGGTTTTCCCTCATTGAAAAACGGCCCCACAAGCTGTTTAACAACAATTTGTTAATAGAGCGACGCGCCTGGTTAAGGCATATCTTGTCAGGATTCAGTTGGATATTTTCCTTTTCAAAATAATCCCTGATGTATTCGGCCCTCTCTTCCTCTGTGACAGCATGTGCTGGATAACCACTGGCCTCCTGCTTGTACTGTAAAAACGTCTTTACATACTCGCAGAACAATGTCTCTGAACTGTCTGGGAAATGCCAAACTTCATGGATTTTTGCAACTACATACCCTTTCTCAACAGCCTTCACTAGTTCAATACTGACCCATGACCCCGTTATAGATCTCTCTTCATCACTATGCATACATGAATGCAACTGGTTTTCGTGCTCGGCACATGTGCGGCACAGCGGGAACATTAACTTTCCATTACAACGGTATGGTAAAACAGGGTGAAGGAGTTTTCTTGGCGGATATACTGTTGCCTTGACTAGACCATAGTAATCCTCAAGAGGTTGAAAGTCTTTGAAAAATATTTGGGGGTGCCCTACTGGGTATTTCTTCCGGGCCTGGCAGAATGGGTACAAGCTGGTGAAGTCCAAATATCTAATCTTCTCACCCTCCTTTGCTTTGTAATACAAATTATACGCATTTGTTCGACCACCAAAAAGTGCGTCTCTTGGTTTGAGCCTTTCAGGAGCTGTGTAATTAGAAATGAACGTGGCAACATCCAAATCATCCCTCTTAGCAGATGCCCACTGACATTCCCACATCACTTCAACTTCTAGACCATATGCACGAACAAGCGTCTCCACCTTGGTATCAAACCGCATTCGCAAATCTCCATACAAGACCTTTGACATAGGATGGCACTGGTTCGGGTTGTAACGACATTCATGACCATGATGCATGCAACCATTAAATTCTAAAGCTTTTCGCACACCATCTTTTTCATAATAACCATCCACATAATATGCGCCAAACTTCATTTCCCCGTGAGTTAAAGCGTGGTGCACATCAACATCTCTTACCTGCTTAACATACTCAAGCCATTCAATAGAGACGTTAGAGAATGTCTTGTGCTGGTTAATGTATGCGTTGTTGTGTGTCAGCGCCAGCGTGTCTTTTGGTAGAAAATGTGTTTTGTATACTGCCATACAACATGATGCTAATGTCGTATAATTAAACGGGTCTAGCTTTGTGCACTGAATGAATTCTTCGCGATACTTGATACATGCTTCGCGCAGTAAAACAACGTCGTTCCTGCCGTAAACATACAACTCCTTTTGGAAGTCAAAAACACCGTTTGAGACAGTGTCGTACCATTCGTCAAACTCTTTTTTACCTTTGTCGTTCATAGTGTCATAACCATAAAAACCCTTTTCAGGGTATGGCCCCACATAGTTCTCATTTTGTTTTAAATTGAATTTGTGTGGGAAATGTCCTTTCTCGGAGCATGTTAGATTTAAGGCTGATGTTGTTTTAGCCAAACGCATTGGAATGAATGAATATGAGTCTATGTAACGTTGTTTGTATGTTTCATCATACATGGAGATCAGTCTACACCCCATCATGGTGATTTTGACAGCGACACCCACACTAGAAAAATATTCCAATAATAGAAAATTGTCAAAACCGGCCGCATTGTGTGCTAACCATGTGTACCCTTGATATTTGAGCTGTCTAAACTTTCTCATAAGCCTTTCTATGCAGTCAGACCCTTCTGCAGTGAATTCTGTACCATCATATGTAATAGCGCAGACAAAATTAGCTTCATGCTTTCCATTTTCAAAGCGTGTCTCAAAGTCGAAAAAGATGTAGGAATTACTGGGTTCTTTTATTTTGATCGGCTGTATGTAACATTCATGTGTGGTGTCCGATATTAAATCTTCACCACAATGAACACAACGACCCGACACACACTTGTGGGGTTTTGGTTTTATTAAACTTACGTGATAACGATGGCCACATTTTTTGCAATACTTAGTTAGATTGCATGAGGATGCTATCACCCCTGTAATAGACTGTTGTTTTTGTTTCTTATGCTGCTCATAGCAATAGACAGACTTGCAGTAACGCGAACAGTCATCACAATATTTCACACGCCTGGGGTGTTTGTGACACATCGCATCTTGACACACATCGCAACTATATTTACAGCTATGATCTCTGGCGTTAGTGTAGCCCGTATAACAAAACGTGCAAACATGCGGCACCCCCATGAACGCTTTCAAATTTTTTACCAAATAATAATGACCGTCATGGAGGTACAGAAACGCAGTCTTGGTATGTGGTTTGTCTTTGGTTTGGTACTTTTCTAATTTACCCGAACGACTCTTGTGGAACACAACTATTTTAATACCATACTTATATTCAAAACGACCAATATCATTAAAACCTACTCTATGGTCACGTGTGTAGCCAATGTTTATCTGTATCTGTTCGGCTATAGGTTCTAATGTGTTATGTGGTACATGCGGATTCAGAAAAAGAGCAATGCAGATTGCAAAACACAGATTGTTTGAGATGTTTGTTGGGCAGAAAAGATTCAGTCTGTTCCTTTTGATCACCTGATCGTGTGCTAGGTCACGCACCTTACGACGAACACCACCATTTTTACCCACGACTATCGAGACAGTCAGAGCCAAACTCTCATCCGTTTTAATACTGTTATTGCTCTGCATAACCCTTTCAATAGCGTCTGAAAATCTGTCCACACTGTAACCGTCCCTTGAAGACAACACCGTGTTTACATCAGATGTTAAACTACTACCTCTTAGGGTGATGTCGATAACACCGCCATCACCAGCCAAGACCCTGGAGAATGACACAATTTCTGACAACACATCGTGTATATAGGACGTGTATGAAGCTATGTCTGTGGATGGCGCGTCATGTAAATTCAGCATCCGGTGAAGCACAACGCTGTTAAACCGATTCCTAGACACTATGGTATAATCGTCTACAACACCACCATTTCTCACCAATTCTGCTATATGACCGTCAGATAAACCAAAGTTAGGAGCTGTTGGGTCAAATGCTGAATGTCCAGGTGTTGTCACACCGCTACCTGTTTGTTCATTGTTTATGTGTTGTGTATTATTTTGAATATCATTTTCTAGGTCTGCTATAGCCATGTCACATTCTTCGATAAGACAGTGTAGTTTTTCACTTGGAGACAACCGCCCCCAAGCATCATATGTTGCATCACATCACATGCAAAATCTGTTGATTGTTCGCCACTACTATCATATCTACAACGCTTAACCGGTTGTGTATGTGATGCTTGTCTTGTGTTTGTTAACCATTTGTCCAGTGTAATTTGTAATAAGCCATGTGCGTTACTGTTATCGCTGTCTTGTATGTCTACGTCTTGCTGGTTGCTAAGCGATTCAATACCCATATCATATTCGTCCATAAGACAAAGCATTTTTTCACTCGGAGACAACTGTTTCCACGCTTCATATATTGGGTCATCAAGCGCAAAATCTGTAGATGCCATGACTGTTTAGACCTATTTGGTTTTCGATACACAAATTGTTGGTTTTTAAATGTCAATGGTTTAAAATAATGCTATTACTTTTGAATGTACGTTAATGATTTGATTTATTTAACACATACTTGAAAAAAAAACCACAGTATATTATTAACACAATAATAATAATAATAACAATTATAATATTAACTATTATCATCTACAAGACGGTCCTGCAACAGGGATCCGTGTTGATTTTTTTAACTGCAAAAGTCTGTTTAATTTATACAACAATTCTAACGCTGTTTCACTGTGCGCAACCTGTTTCTTACACAAACCATGAATATCCTTAACTAAATTGGCATTAGCTGTTTGTTCTTTACACAAGGCTTCAATACATTCAAACTGTTTCTGAATAATATTGTCACGCCTGCGGTTTAAAGCAGCCTGCCTACGCTGTTCAATAGAGATTTTAGCGATCTCCTGTGACATCTGTCTCATCAACGTTATAAGCTCAACAGGGTTGTTAGCACAATTACAACCCCCCACCTGGTTTTGTTGTTGTTGTTGTTGTTGTTGTTGTTGTTGTTGTTCGTGATCTTGATTGGATTTTATTTCATCCGTAACAGAGTCCCCAGGTTCGATCAGAGCATCATTTAACACATCATTCGGCACAACAGCAGCACCGTTGTCCTCCTTTACTGTAAAGCTGTTATCATTCCATGTTTTAAATAACTCATCAGACCATCCAGCGGCGCACAGACCAGGATCAACACAGTCCTCATACACCGACAGATCGAAAATGTCCAAATCTATGAACAGATAAAATAATGAAACACTCGTTAACACACAAACCTCATGTTATAAATAATACAAATAATATTTAATTGTGTTTTTATTACCATTTGTTTTGTGGATATCGTCCAATCTAAGACGTTTACCACTACTTGAGCGCGATGTTTGAGCACCACCAGATCCAAAACTACCACGTTTTCCTTGTGGAACAGGCACCCTGATGTCCCTTGGGACACTTTGATTGGCTCGGGTAGGACTGCTTGTTAAACACGGCGTAAATGTTTGCGGCGCTTGGTCGTTGTTGGCGTACGTAGCATCCAATGGTTCAACAACGGCAGAGGTGCCGGGAACAACTTCAAACCCTGGCGGTGTTAAGAGATTTGTTTCTTCAACCAAACGTGTCAACCCTACTACAGAGAACATATAAATTACACACTATTGCGACACACAATCAAAATATAACACCATGAGTTATAAGATGTATCAGACAACCTACCAAGAGGATTTAAATACCCCGTAGCATCCACAGTTTCTGAAGAAATGAAAAAATAATCTCATGAATAACAACTAAAATCAAAAAAGACACATAAAATAATAAAGAGCCATAAAGAGTCATACCTTCACAAAGTTGTGATAAACCTTCAATGCTCCTAATGGCACGGATGGTTTCTAACTCAGATGTAACTAGACAAGATAAACCCTGTTAAGTGGGTAAGAAAATATTATATCACCGAAATTCTGACAAAAAATTAGGTAGAAATCTGTAGTTTAACACTTACCGAAAATGAAGGACTCCATTGCGACTTCCAAATAGTGTCGGTATAGGCTTTCTCACAAACACAGGATTCAAGCTAACTCTATATACATGGGGGCTGTGGGTGTGTCAGGGGTGTGGTGTGGGTGTGAGGGGAAACCCATATAAGGGCATCCTGTACTGACCTGTCAGTCATAAGCCCGAGAATCAAACTGGTTAATTTTAACACCCCTAAAATATTCGCGAGGGCTGCTACCAAATGCTTTACCACGCCGTTTCTTCCTTGGCGCAAAAGCAACGTTGGTTTCAGAACTAATAGTTGGTGTAACTGCAGATTCTCTTAAAAGAGACTGATTTACACACACTGTAGACATTTTAAAAAGCGTTTAGCCATAGAAATCCACCAGGGTCATTTTAAATACATATGCAAGCACAACCACCCCCAACATGTTGGGGGGTGTGAGGGTGTCAGGGGGTGGGGTGTAGGTGTGAGGGGAAGCCCATATAAGGACATCCTGTACTGACCTGTCACCTGGGTCATAAATCAGGGGTCATAAATCAAGGGGTCATAAATCATTCACAGAGGTGTTTGACAGAAGGTGTAGGATATATACTACTTGTGTGCTTTCTTGCACACCAAGTCCACTACAAGACTCTGGAAGCCCCCCCCCCCCCCCCCCCAACCAGATGCTGGGCTGTGTAGGTTGAAGGAATGTAATGCGTCCTCCTTCTGCTACTTCCTTTTTTGCCAAACTTCTAAACGACACGTTGCTGCCTCATTCACCACCTCCACACACCCACACCAGCGTGGCTTTATGTTTTCAAGTCTGCAAGTCTTTTAGGGAGGCAAGATAAAGTTTGAGAAATTTGAATGGAACAGTGTAAATGATCCGTCACTGCCTTCAGCATATTGCACTCGGGCATGCCAGTGCATCTGCAGGCAGGCACCTGGCCATGATATCCCGCAGTGGCGCGAGGGAAAAGAAAAGTTTCCTTCAAGCCGGATTTGAACCAGCGACCTAAGGATCGCCTTATTAACAACTACAGTCCTCTGCTCTACCAACTGAGCTATCGAAGGTGCTATGCTAAGGGGTTGGACTGAAAACTGACAAGTGCGTTTAGGACAGACTCTCATGCACTCCTATGATTGTAGAGCGAGTACATCCGGCAAAAGCCTAGCCCTAGCCCCTGAACTTAATCCTATCTCCTTCCTTTCAGACGTAGCTGAAAACGGTGGCCCTGGTGGTCTAGTGGCTAGGATTCGGCGCTCTCACCGCTGCGGCCGGGTTCGGTTCCCGGTCAGGGAAGTGTGTGAGTAGTATATATCCTACACCTTCTGTCAAACACCTCTGTGAATGATTTATGACCCCTTGATTTATGACCCCTGATTTATGACCCAGGTGACAGGTCAGTACAGGATGTCCTTATATGGGCTTCCCCTCACACCTACACCCCACCCCCTGACACCCTCACACCCCCCAACATGTTTGGGGTGGGTTGTGCTTGCATGTGTTATTTAAAATGACCCTGGTGGATTTCTATGGCTAAACGCTTTTTAAAATGTTTACAGTGTGTGTAAATCAGTCTCTTTTAAGAGAATCTGCAGTTACACCAACTATTAGTTCTGAAACCAACGTTGCTTTTGCGCCAAGGAAGAAACGGCGTGGTAAAGCATTTGGTAGCAGCCCTCGCGAATATTTTAGGGATGTTAAAATTAACCTGTTTGATTCTCGGGCTTATGACGTTTGTGGGATGGTCAAAAGTGGATCAACGCCTTCCAGTGATGTCTGTTAAAAGAAACATAAGCCGACACTGAAACCACACGAAGTCAAGACACGAACAACACGCAAGCCATCATGTTTGAGGACATTCTTCCAGCAGACCATCCCGACACCCGTGGACCTATGTGGTGTGAAAATTATCGACTGTCGGACATTGAATATACGCCGATTGACACGGGTCATGGGCTTGTAAACTACAGCTATGGTGAATCGACGGCGGTTGCCAAAGCGGTATCAGACAACAGTTTGTTGGGTCAATATGGTGATGATCTCAGTTGTGTGGACATTGCGAACCCGCATGTTTTTCGACAAGACCCGGTGGATGATTTGGCAACGTTGATGGCTAGACAACTGACAATCGCTGAAGCTCCTGAAGACAACGCTATATCTGCTCCGATTGATGTGGTGGACGGGCAAGTAAGCTCTACGGCGCTAAAACTGATAAAGTCCACTGTCGTTGTAATCCTACAACACATCATAAACAACAAGCTGAAGGAAACATGTCTTGGTTGTGAAGTGGATCACCCTAGTCAACTTCGACATTCGTGTCTGTTTGAACCTGATATCTTCTTTTTTGAAAAATACTATAAAGATATAGCAAGGACATTGTTCACGCTCGCCTTAAAACATGCCATAGCTGGGCTTCTAAAGTGTTTTGGAATAGAACTACCCCTTCTAAAAATTCAAGGATGTGTTGAAACAGTCGTCTGTGAATTACAATGCGAGCCGTACATTGTGGAAAAGCTGCAGGAACTAAGAGAAAGTCTGATTGATCAAACCTCTGAACAGTTTGTCAGCGATGCCGTTGACTGTTGGGAAGGTGATTCAAAGACTTGCAGAGCTGTTTAAGTGAAAATGGGTATAGTTTGCGGACACCAAAGTCTGTCAAAGCGTGTGCTGAAACACCGTGTGAACTGCGAATTGACACGTTTGTTGTATAAATGTATTGACGATAGTGTGGATGATTTTACACTCATTAATAGTGTGTATGATGTCAATGTTAAACGTTTACAAAATTTCAAGAACCAAATGAATATTGTTAAATCAACATCGCATGATTGGTGTCATTTGACACAGTTGTAGCGTAGTAAGGTACACCACAAATACATATACATATAATTTTATAATTTTTTTTATAGCCTTGACTTTATTCAAACTCCTTCAACCTCTGATATTTGACTTAATGAAATTAATTAAGATTTATAATTGGTTTAAGCAATTAGAACATTAATAATTAGTTTGAGAATGAATAATAATCATGCTAAATGAGTTCTTCCGGATTTTCAGAAATTCTAATGAACAAACTGCACACACTGTGATTTCAAATAATGAGAGTTTTATTAATAAAGAGAAGTATTTAATTAACATAGCACAACCTTGTAATCTCACTGTGTCCGGCAGGGGGAACTGATTCAAGCTTAAAGGTGAGCTAGGCTTTCCTAATTTGGGACTGAAGTTACTAGCTAAGGTTTAGTTAATACAAAATTTATCAAGAACTTAATTCGGTTTCAGCTCTGGAAATGCATAAGTTTAGCTTACTTTTTCGTCGATTTTCACCACCCGTTTGGATGCAGAGGCTCTTTGAAGTCCTAGGAATGGAGGCGTCTCACTTAGTCTCGCGGTTCTTACCGCCGAAGTATCCAGGCTGGTTTAGCGTGGAGGTTTTTCTTCGTTGATTGAGTTGTCTCGGGCGTACCCGGAGTGTGATGACGCAGGCGGCAGGATCCTCTCTTCGGCCTTCGGTCCGGAGTGGGAGAGTCCAAAATATGGACGTTTTGGACGAGCGGTTCGCTAGTTATGGCAGCTCCAGAACTGAAACCGCTTCAATAAACTCACTTATTCTAAGACTTCTGATGTATCGGCAGTGTTTCCTTACTCTGGCCACGAATAAGTTCACCTGCTTCGATCAGTTGTGAGATTAAACTTAGATTGGGTTATAAGCATAAACAAGATTAAAAGAAAAGAAAGATATTCAAATTACTCGACGTATTAGTAAAACTTCATACTCTTAGCTAATTTCGAGACGTCTCTCGTAAGCTTTTGAAGTCTGAGAGGTTTTTCTTTTGTTTCGTTGTCGGCGTGGAAGAGACAGCGTTTCTTTGTCGTTCAAGGTTTCTCGTCGGCGTCCTCTCTTTCCACTTTCTTTCGTGGTCCGTTACTTCTGTAGAGTCCTCGCGACTCTTCAAAACTTCGAACTGGATGTGAGCAGTCGAGCTGCTATTTTCAAGGCTGGCGCGGTCACGCCCTAATGGGAGGCGTCCTCTTTCTGATTGGACGCGAGTTCAGTCTCACGTGACTCTCGCTAGGGGGAGAGAGTCGAAGGGAGTTTGAATCATTGATTCTCACATAAAGAATATGAATTTCTCATATCAAAATTCTTATACCCGCTATCAACATATAACAATGAGTACATTGTACTATTAACATCAGACAGTTACATAAGGTTTCATCTTTACGTCCCATTTATGATGCTATGCTGGGAAAGTATATTAGTTCGTTTAATCCTATTCAGAGGTAGGATTTCTCTTCATGATAGAAAACAGTCCACAATATACACATTTCATTAGGAGGTAGGCATTCATCTGAGGGTACAGAAAGTGACATCAATACATAGGTTTAATACACAAATAATCAGAGTTTGATTATTTTCCGCTATTTTTTTCCAGCGACTCCGAGCGAGGCGTAGTTTCGCCAGTGTCCATTTAGTGTCGCTGTTGATCCGTGCTTCGGCTGGTGATTCACGGGAGTTCACTCGAGGTCACTTTGGTTTGAACATTTGTTGATCTCCGTGAAAGATAAGGATTAGACATTTAGGTGCCATTGTCATAAAAACGGGCCGTAAAAGCTCTCTTCTTTGTTTGAGGTTCCTGTCTCTTTAAGTTAGTTATCTCGACAGTTCCTGTTAGTTAAAAGAGAGAAGGGGGGTGTTGGGGCCATGTGTTACTTAAAAGGGTTCTTTTGATGTTTTCAGCTTATGTGTGTGCGTGTGTGTGGGGCTTTGACCCCCGCGGGCACAGACAGTCCTCTGGAATGTGACTTGGTCGCAGAGGAAAGGTCCTATTCAGACTGGAAAAGTTTTAATCCAAAACTTTTCATTTCTTCATTTCGATCTGGTATTCATATTTGGTCCATACTCCACTACATTCCCCCCTTTCTTTTCAGTTTTATGGTTCGTCAGGGACCACGGAGCTGAAAAGAACTTTTGCTGTGGAGGAAGGTGAGGTCAGCAAGCATATTCAAACACATTTCCAGAGCTGATGTATTCCTATTAGTGTATGGGTGTATATGGAATGTGTATGTTTGCGTGCTGAAGGGATCCTAATTATTTAGGGGCAGGTCTTGTTCAAACGCAACCTCGAGAGCTGATTCTTCGACATGGCCTTCGGCTTCATATCTAAAACTTGGGGGTTCACCTCTCTGGGCTCTCTTATGTCTAACGAATTTGACCATTTTATTAGACCAAGTTTCTAATCTGCTCTGGAGGGCTCGAGTGCGTTTGAAATAGAACCAAGCTATACCAAAAGTCAAAAGATATCCTAATCCTACCAGGGTAACTAGTAAGGTGTCCGGGGTGGACCATGCATAGGTGACAGGCTGAACTGGCCATAGGGGTTGAGACGATAGTTCTCTAAGAGTGTTATCTATGGGGGTTAGGTCAATGACTTGGGTTCCCTCATATTCTAGGTGAGTTAGGGTTTTAGTATCTAGCTCGATGGTGTGTTTGGAGAAGAACTCTGAGATTTCTATGTCGCTCTCATATTGGTCAGGGTTTAGGTGATACAGGGCCAGGTCTCCTACATGTAAGATTGCGTTTACGGGGACGTCTACCCAGAAGGTTTGGCTAGGAAGGAGTACCCTTTCTGAGGTGTCATGTTGATCATAGGTTAGTAGGGCCTCTCTAAAGGGGGTGTTAACCAACCAACGATTTCCAACAATTTCAGCTTGAGTACTGGTTACCAAACGTCGGGGCGTGACGACTACCGGGCATTGAGTATTACTCATCATAGGCTTAAGGCCACAGATCCCATTTGCGCTGTCACGAATGAAAGGTTTGCTAGGGCACAAGTAGTGAATGTCTTTAGTGAGTGTGCACATAAGCAAATTGGGTACCAGATATAGGTCAGGGTTATCGTCTTGGTATGCTACAAGAGATGTTGTTTTCACACGAACGTAGGCAGAATCTTGCCAGAAACCAACGTTGACAACATCTTTCAAACGGTATATGTTTTCAGGCGCCATTATGGGAAGGTTAATAATGAATGCTAATTCTCGGTCTTGAGGATTAACATAAATTGGGATGGCGCTACCTAAGGTATAGGCTAGGTGGGCCTGGAGATCAGTAACTACTTCTCGAGTTGCTGTGGATAAAATCTCCTGTACTAAGGATAGGGGCACCAGGTAGGGAGGGATTCTCCCCATGGCTAGGC
This sequence comes from Hoplias malabaricus, assembly GCF_029633855.1. Taxonomy (NCBI): domain Eukaryota; kingdom Metazoa; phylum Chordata; class Actinopteri; order Characiformes; family Erythrinidae; genus Hoplias; species Hoplias malabaricus. The sequence goes on from NC_089807.1 coordinate 22,500,546, forward strand.
TATCTACAGAGGAGCTGATTTCTTGTAGCATATCAGACAATAACATATTCACAAGCTGGATGTGGGCAAGGTCAAGTTGTACTACTGAAAGCATGGAGTTAACCGTCTGGAGCGTTTTGTTCAAAGCGACACTGTGAGCGTTGAGCACTACGACGGTGCCACGTAGGGTTTGCCCAATGGTTTGCAGGTGCTGCTGCTGTTTGTCTAATTGGGTTTTAATGTTCGGAATTTCCGCTTGCAATTCCCCTACTTGACGTTTAACAGTGGCTACATTGACGGCATTGACGGCGGACGTTCCGAGACTCAGTAGTGATCCCACAGTTGCAGCTGTCATTAGTAATCCGCCTATGAAGCGTTTAGGTCGTTTATTAAAACCATTTAGTTCTGATTGCGTTACGGTAAACTTTTGTAGCTGGCGGAGCATGTGAGTTACGTCGGCTTCAGCATGGCTGATAGCTTCCTCAGTCCATCTAACTCCATTCCGGCCAGTCTGCAGAGTGGTTATCGGTAGGTTTTTGCTACACGCTTCGGCGGGATTCAACCGTACAAATACTCTCTGGGTATGGAGGCGGCAATTAGTGATTAGCAGTCCCGGCTGGTCTTTCAGTATTATTCCTGAGTCAGGACCTGGTTCGATCACTTCAGGGAGCACGGCGGTTCCTAGGGAGCCGACGATCAGGAGAATGAGCAGCGGGGCCATCCTACCGGAAGAGATGCTCATGGTTAGATTTAGGGTATTTACGGCGAGTCGTTTAGACAAATTATAAAATTTTCACGATACCCTCCTTTTGATAAAATTTTCCTAGGGTAAACACTTTATAATAATTGACGATGAGGGACTAGGGTCTTGCACCCTGAGCGTCCTCAGTCTGGTTAGAAGCTCGTTGCCTGCTAAAGAGTGAGAGAAAAAGGGAAAAGGGATAGGAGAACTAAGGTGTGAGTAGAAGGTTATAGTTGTTTGTTAACTAACACCCTTCCTGCCTTTGGTTCTGTCGTTTATGATCTAACACAAGCGTTAGTATCCCCTACAAGTCCCATGGGGGTTGTGTGTGGTCGGATTTGGTTGCGGTGGACCCATTTGAATTCGGTACTGCCCCGAGCTTTGTTTATTTTGATCCTGTACACAACGGGGGACAGTTTGTCTGTTATCTTATAGGGACCGGACCATCGGGGTAGGAATTTGCGGGCCAAATTCCCCCCTGTTTTTCGTGACCTTCCAACAGGTTGGACAAAGATGTAGTACCATACTTTGTCCCCTATTTGGAGTTCATCGTGGGATGCTTTGTGATCGTAGTACGCTTTGCGACCTTCTGCACTTCTTTCCAGTTTCTGTTGGGCAAAGGCGAAAGTAGCTTTGAGGTGTTTCTGCAGGTCTTCCATATACTGATGAGTGGTGTAGGCTACGGCTATGCTAGCTTCACCTGGCTGATATAACAGATGTAGAGGCAGAGTCATTTGTCTCCCTGTCATCAACTCAAAGGGTGAGACCCCGACCGCGTCGTGTGGGGTCGCCCGTATGGCCATCAGTACGAGGGGGAGTTTGACATCCCAGTCTCGTTGGTTTGCTGCTACGTACTTTTTCAGTATGCTAACAACAGTTCGGTTGGCTCGTTCTACCTGACCTGAGCTTTGAGGATGGTAGCTAATGTGAAGGCTGGCTTTTACTCCTAAGAGTTGCCAGAGCTGCTGCATGACCTCGGCTGTGAAATGTGTCCCTCTGTCAGAGTCGACACGGCTGGGTAGGCCAAACCGTGAGAAGACATGGTTCATCAGTAAGTATGCAGTGGTTAGCGCTGTGTCATTCGGTGCGGGGAGGCATTCTACCCATTTAGTGAATGCACACGTGACTGTGAGCAAGTACTTGTTACCTCTTACTGTTCGAGTGAGTGGTCCAACCCAGTCTATCTGGAGGTTTGACCAAGGGAAGGATAATCCCTTCTTTTGCAAGGGGGCTCTATGAAGAGGATTTGAGGGTTGAAATTGGCAACATACCAGACAGCCTTTAATATAGTCAGCCACATCTTTTACCATGTGGGGCCAATATGCCACCTGCCTGAGCGCATGGTGTGTTGCTTTGACCCCTTTGTGTCCCGCAGATGGGGAGTCATGGGCGTGCATCAGCATCACCCCCCTGTGGCACTGAGGAACCACGAACGTAGGTGAAGTGTGCGACTCAGTGGCATGAACTAGCAAGCCTTTGACGACTTGGAGGGATGCTCTGGCGCCGTATAGGTCTTTAAGGCCTGGTATGGTGTCAAGATCTTGTGCTGCGATGGGATTAGTAGATGGGTCAGAGATGTGGCTAAGCACTTTAGAAATGGATGGGTCTCGAGCTTGGAGAGCAACTAAGTCAGCGTCCGAAAAAGCAGGGTTAATAGAGACAATGGTAGTTTTGGCATTGTCAGGCGACGCCTTCGTTACTGTTCGAGACCGTGTGACAGCTAGGACTTCGATGTCGGGTGGGTTTGGAAAAAGGGAGGGATCGAATGTCCACGATGTGCCTTCGCGGGCCCCTTGTTTGGCTAAGCTATCTGCTTGATCATTGAATTCTTTGTCATCTCCCGGGACTCGGGAGTGACCCTTCACTTTCTTCCAGTAGATCTGCAGGTCATGTGTGTCTACCAAGTGTTCGCATGCCGCGAAGAGCTCTTTGTGTTTAACTGGCTTTTTGTTTGACGTGGTGTAATTGTTGGTTTTCCACAGTCTCAAGTGGCATGTGAAGCTTAGGCGCGCGTAGTTGGAGTCTGTGCAGATCACCAACGTTTTTACGCTTTTCTGGACTGCAGACTGGATTGTGATGAGAATTCCTGCTATTTCAGCATATTGGGAGGACTGAGCACCCAATTTGAAACTTAGGGGTTCGTGAGGCCATCCGTTTATTCCGATAATACCCACCCCTGCCATCAGGGTGTGTTCTCGGCCGAACGAACAACCATCTACATACGCAGTGACAAGGTCTTTGCATGTGTTAGGATCGAAATAGTGGTGGTTAGCCACGGTAGGTAAGAGGGTTTCTAGAGTTTGTGGCACTTGGGAAGGCATGTCTCCTTCGCATCGCCTGCAGGAAGCAAGGCCTGTGCCTAGGGGGCTCTTGTAGTTTTGCGCGTAACGCACCTCTAAGTCAAAGCTTTGGAGAGCCATTAGCCATGATGCTACTCGAGCGTTAGTTACTACACCCTCTCGAATTCGTTGGCTGTTTAGGAAAGTGACTGGTTGATGATGAGTTTCAACAATCACCTTCTGACCACCTAGGTAGTTGGAGAAATGTTTGACTGCCCACACTGTTGCTAGTAGTGCTTTTTCGCAGTCACTGTATTTGTTTTCGGCAGCCAGCATAGTTTTACTAGCATAGGCTATGACACGTTTGTCTCTGTCGTGTAATTGATACAGACCGGAGCTGAGACAGTGGTTCGAGAACCCTACTTCTAGGTAGAATTCTTTGCTACTGTCAGGATAGGCAAGGCATGGAGCCGTGCACAGTTTCGATTTTAGTGCCTGCATGGCGTGTTCCTGGGCTTCGCCCCAGGTGAACGGAGTGTCCTTTTTCAGGAGGTCATAAAGTGGACGAGCTAGGTCCGCGTAGTTCTCTATGAATTGTCGTGAGTAGTTGCATACTCCTAAGAAACTGCGGAGTTCCTTAAGATTGGTGGGTGCTGCGAGGTTTGTTACCCCTTGCACTCGACTCACTTGTGGTTCAACACCATCAGTGCTTACGAGCAGACCGACGTAATTCACTTTTGTTCTGCACCACTGACATTTGGAGAGTGATATTTTCGCACCTGCTGTTGTAAGCTGGTCAAGAACATGATCAATCTCGTCAATGTGTGCCTGTAGGGAGTGGTTACGCATGAGTATGTCGTCCACATATATGAGGGTGCCTCGCTCGCGGGCATCAGGGCATGCTTTGTTTAAGAAAATATTAAACTCCGCGGGTGAGTTGGCATATCCAAAAGGGCACCGAGTGAATGTGTACTGTCGGTTTGCGAAAGTGAAAGCGAGCTTGTGTTGGTCTTCTGCTTGCACCGGGATGGTCCAGAAGCCAGAGGCTACATCGATGGTGGAAAAGTATTTAGCGTTTCGGACCGAGGGAAGTTCTTGCTCCAATTGTGTCATCGGCCATCGAGACAAGGGAACTTGTTGATTTAGTTTCCGATAGTCGATGGTTAAGCGCCATTTACCATTTGGTTTTATGACGGGCCATAATGGTGCCGAGTACGTGCTGTTACAGGGTCGAATTATGCCCTTCTCCAGCAAGTCATCAATGATTTCTTGTACCGGTTCATAGGATGCCAATGGAATTTTGTATTGGCGGACAAATGTGGGTGGTGCTCCTGGACGAGTGGGAATGCGTACTGAATGAATGTCAGTGAGACCACAGTCCGTTGAATCTTTGGAAAAAGATTTTTGATATTTAAGGAGCACTTCACAGAGTTTCTCACGTTCTTCTTTGCTTTGGAGGGCGTCGGCCTCCTTTAGAACTTGTTCGACTTGGATACGAAATTCGGAGTCAGATAGTTCTTTTGAAGTACGTGGATTTGAAGTGTTTTCTCCCGCTTCGGGAAGAAGAGATGGTTCCCGGGAGGATTCCGGGGATGAATCTATGGAAAGAACCGTGATCGTCATTTGATTGTCGTCAGCGAGATCTATCCTGCAAATGGCGTCGTTACTCATGTCCAGAGCTGAGAAGAGGGCAACAGCTCGTGTCGGATGAGTGTAGAACACCTTTGATTCTGCATGATCAAGAAGCAGGGATTCAGGCATTGGTCCTATGATCGGAATTCGCAACTCGAAGTCATGGAATTTCGTACTGACTAACCAACCCAGAGGAGATGAGTGAGGGATTGTTAAGGGTTGAGTGGTTTCGTTCCGTACGAATAGATAGGTGGATCTTGCTCGCGTCTGCACCAAAGGTGTGGCTTCGAGGGTGAGGCCTAGTTCGAAGAACTGAGGTGACGGTTGGAAAAGTGCATGCGCGTGGCTTAAGTGTTGGCCAGGTCGCATGACTAAGCGGATGGGTACATTTGCTGCGTTCGCAGGTACCACAAGTGAACCTTGGTTAGTGACCTGACATACCTCGGGAATAGTTTGTCCTGAGCCTAGGTTGCTGAGATCGGAGGACCAGGTTTCCGTTGAAACATCAGTCAAAGACCACAGTACACTATTGAGGGTGTCTACGTGGACGTCGAGGCGCACCAAGAAGTCACTTCCAATGTAAACGTCGTGCGGCAAGTTAGGGACGACTAAGAAATAATGGGTGATTACCCTTTTGTTCCACTGGACGGTTAAAGCGCAAATTCCATCAGTGGGTGACATTGCTTTTGATGTCAGGTTAAGAGGAAAGCGACAAGGACTGCTCACCAAAGGAATATTTGGTTGAGTGAGGCGCAGAGTGTTAAAGAGGGTTTGGCTTATGGCGGACTGGTCGGTCCATAGAGCCAGAACTGCATTGTCTACATGATAGTCCTGCATTGTGAGACCATTCACGATGGGAAGGCCTGGAGCGTCTGTTGTGGACGGCTGTGTGAAAGTGCATAGGAATGTGTTCCGTTGTTCTAACATGGCACTAGGGGGCCAGGGAGAGACTGCTGTCTCTGGTGTGGCCGCCATGGGCTCAGTTTCCTCTTCCTCGAAGTGAGGGATCTGACTTGGTGGATCTCCTATTGATTCAGGCCGGATTTCGAGGCGGCAACACTGAGCTTCCCGGTGGTGTGGGGTGCAGATGGGTAAAGGCTCACGCACTTGTGCCCAGATCTTTGACCTTTTGAAGTCAATCAGTGGTTCGAAGCGATTAAGGAGATCTTTGCCGATGAGGAAGGGAATTGTTTCGAGAGGAGACACATCGACTGGATGCACTAAGGTCATTGGTCCAATGGCTAAGTGTATTAGTGCCATAGACTGGATAGTGAGGCCTGCATGTGAATACGGCTGAATTTTAAGAGAACAGTTTTGGAGCTGTATCTCGCGATTTTCAAGCCGCGCAATGGCTCGAACCTGGTGGAATAAGGCGGAAGACATGAGCGTGACATCTGATGCAGTGTCCAACAGGGCCTCATGTACTAGCCTTCTCTCCACAATGGTGGACAAGTAGAATTTGCGTGCAACCCCTTTCTCAGTTAAGTGTCCCATGAATTGTCGGACGGGTGTGTCGCCTTCAATGACTGAAGGGTCATTTGGCGTTAAACCTTCTTTACCGTCTAACTGAACAACTAAAACAGCACTGGAGGGTGGTTGCGAGTCACCCCCCTGTATCATCGGGTTTTCAGTGTTTGTTTGGGTCACGAGGAGATCGCACGGTGCGCTGCAAGACGGAGCTTCGCTTGTCACTTCTCCTACATAACTCTCTAACATTTCTGGAGTGTTAGAGGATGGCTTTGGGTTAGACCGCACAGAGGTGATAGAAAGAACGTCAGGTTTTTTCTTTTTCTCTTTGCAAATCATTGCAAGCATTCGGCGGATGTCCTCTAACTCCTTAGAGCTGAGTTCCGTGTCTTTAAGCTTGTCTTTAGCGTGATTTTCTTTATTTTGATACCAGTATTTCTCTTTCTTTTCTCTATAGGAATCAGAAAGCTGGTTCGGAGCTGTTCGCTCATATCCCTTATGGGGATGTGATGGTTTTCCACGGCCCGCACCGCGGTTTTCTACAGGGTAATAGTTACGACCATACCCAGCCCTGTCCCGAGGGTTCCAGAAATCTTTGTCGTGATTTCTGTCTGGCCTGCGAGGAGGGTAGCGCTTGTATTGGTGTGAGGGCGGATGAGGTTTCGGGCCCTCACTGGTCCACGGAGTGGAGGAAGGGTCCAGGGCGGATCTTTGTGGATCGGCCTGGGTGGCACCTTCTAACTCTAAATGTGGGGAGTTGGAGTCGACGTTGAAGACTTGGGGTGTTTCGGACCGCCTGTTGGGGATTTGTTGGGATTTTAGGAAACCTCTGAGTGCTAAATCGCGCAGCTGTCTGCTAGACAGGGTGCGAGGGCAAGCTGAGACTCCCAACTGATGACTGGTGTGGGGATGGAGGTTTTGGATAAATAGTGATTTGAAATTTAACTCTTCCTCCATTCCGGAGTCATTTCTAGGTCCGAAGTACGCCTGTCTGAGTCGGTTATAATATTGCTGAGGGGATTCCTGGCGTTGCTGTTTTATGTTCAAAGCAGCGGCCAGTCCGGTCTGTGACAGGTGATTGGAGAATTCTTCCTCCAATGCTTGGCACAGCACATCATATCGCGCTTTTACATAGTCTGGCTGACGTTCAATGAAGTTACTGACGTCTCGGTTGGAGGTCAGTTTGATCACATATAGTCTGTCATCTATGGTGATCCCGGGGAACCTTTGGAGGTAAAAGTCAATATCTTTTAGGTAGGAAAAGATATCATTAGAACCGTCAGGTTTGGGATCAAAGCGGGTTATATTACGCGCGATTTTATCTAGGTCCTTGTATGAGGGACCGTGAGAGGGTAAAGGTTGAGGGGACCAGACACTGGGTTGCAGTGCTCTGGGTCTAGCAGGGCGTTGTAAGGGACGACTGACAGGAGACACAGGGGAAGGTGAGATACCCGTTGATACCAGAGGAGGTGCTGCAGCAGCTCTAAAGGTTACGGTCCCTGAGTCTGGTTCCTGATCCTCACTATCTTCCTGCTGGCCTTGTCTTTCTGTAGCGGCACTAGGTGGCACATCGGGTGTGACCTGGGGCAGCGTGTTCCCTTCAGCTATTTCGCTTTGAAGTCGACTTAGCTCTGCCTCTACCTTTGCCTGCTGTCGCCTTGATACCTCAAGCTCACGTTCGCTGGCTCTGAGCTGTACTACAGCGAGGAGGGCTATCTGACCTAATGCCTCAGTTAGGGGCTTGCCCTTGAGGATGTCGGTTAAGTGGTTCTCTACCCACTTAGCCACCATGTGGTCACGATGCGCCTGTGAGGTTTTCTGCACAGTTTCTGCGAGTCCCGGCATCACATCACTGGTGATGCTGGTCAGAACAGAGAATGCCTCATCCCACAAACCTTCTATATATACTTCCGAGGAAAAAGTCCCTTCTGCCATGTTAGCTGTGTTTTAACCGCGAGGTGTAACTTACTTCTATTTAGTTAGGATTAATTCCGCTAATCCTTTTTCTTAACTAAATCTGAACTAAATTCACCTGTATCGAGTGCTCTAAGAGTAACTGCTAGTACGTATGGTGTTAGAGTTCACTTGTGAATCTCTAAGGGAAGTCTGTTAGTAGGAGAGGGTGGAGTGAAAGTTGCTATGCGCGAGTGAATAAAAGAAGAGAGAGAAAAAAAAATTTTCAATAATTAAAATTATTAAAAATTTTGAATTAAAGGATTGTCGAAAAATTTGGATGAAGGAATTTTAATATTAAGTGAGGTTTATTATTAGATATAATTTCCAATTAAGGAATTATGAAAGTAAAAGAATTTTCCAAATTAAAGAATTATTAAGAACAGCAAGATTAAAAGACTCTCTCTTTTAACTGCGTTTGTGATCTGGTATCAAGTTAAAGTGTCAATCTCTAATTACTGCACACTGTCTGCTGTAGTTGTACCAACTTATTATGCTTCCAAGCCCTTACTTGTAATTATTCAGAAGTGTTTTAGTTTGTTCATTAAAAAGCCTTTTTCCGGCCTCGCGTGGGCGCCAAAAATTTATAATGGTCTGTATATATGTAGCGTAGTAAGGTACACCACAAATACATATACATATAATTTTATAATTTTTTTTATAGCCTTGACTTTATTCAAACTCCTTCAACCTCTGATATTTGACTTAATGAAATTAATTAAGATTTATAATTGGTTTAAGCAATTAGAACATTAATAATTAGTTTGAGAATGAATAATAATCATGCTAAATGAGTTCTTCCGGATTTTCAGAAATTCTAATGAACAAACTGCACACACTGTGATTTCAAATAATGAGAGTTTTATTAATAAAGAGAAGTATTTAATTAACATAGCACAACCTTGTAATCTCACTGTGTCCGGCAGGGGGAACTGATTCAAGCTTAAAGGTGAGCTAGGCTTTCCTAATTTGGGACTGAAGTTACTAGCTAAGGTTTAGTTAATACAAAATTTATCAAGAACTTAATTCGGTTTCAGCTCTGGAAATGCATAAGTTTAGCTTACTTTTTCGTCGATTTTCACCACCCGTTTGGATGCAGAGGCTCTTTGAAGTCCTAGGAATGGAGGCGTCTCACTTAGTCTCGCGGTTCTTACCGCCGAAGTATCCAGGCTGGTTTAGCGTGGAGGTTTTTCTTCGTTGATTGAGTTGTCTCGGGCGTACCCGGAGTGTGATGACGCAGGCGGCAGGATCCTCTCTTCGGCCTTCGGTCCGGAGTGGGAGAGTCCAAAATATGGACGTTTTGGACGAGCGGTTCGCTAGTTATGGCAGCTCCAGAACTGAAACCGCTTCAATAAACTCACTTATTCTAAGACTTCTGATGTATCGGCAGTGTTTCCTTACTCTGGCCATGAATAAGTTCACCTGCTTCGATCAGTTGTGAGATTAAACTTAGATTGGGTTATAAGCATAAACAAGATTAAAAGAAAAGAAAGATATTCAAATTACTCGACGTATTAGTAAAACTTCATACTCTTAGCTAATTTCGAGACGTCTCTCGTAAGCTTTTGAAGTCTGAGAGGTTTTTCTTTTGTTTCGTTGTCGGCGTGGAAGAGACAGCGTTTCTTTGTTGTTCAAGGTTTCTCGTCGGCGTCCTCTCTTTCCACTTTCTTTCGTGGTCCGTTACTTCTGTAGAGTCCTCGCGACTCTTCAAAACTTCGAACTGGATGTGAGCAGTCGAGCTGCTATTTTCAAGGCTGGCGCGGTCACGCCCTAATGGGAGGCGTCCTCTTTCTGATTGGACGCGAGTTCAGTCTCACGTGACTCTCGCTAGGGGGAGAGAGTCGAAGGGAGTTTGAATCATTGATTCTCACATAAAGAATATGAATTTCTCATATCAAAATTCTTATACCCGCTATCAACATATAACAATGAGTACATTGTACTATTAACATCAGACAGTTACATAAGGTTTCATCTTTACGTCCCATTTATGATGCTATGCTGGGAAAGTATATTAGTTCGTTTAATCCTATTCAGAGGTAGGATTTCTCTTCATGATAGAAAACAGTCCACAATATACACATTTCATTAGGAGGTAGGCATTCATCTGAGGGTACAGAAAGTGACATCAATACATAGGTTTAATACACAAATAATCAGAGTTTGATTATTTTCCGCTATTGTTTTCCAGCGACTCCGAGCGAGGCGTAGTTTCGCCAGTGTCCATTTAGTGTCGCTGTTGATCCGTGCTTCGGCTGGTGATTCACGGGAGTTCACTCGAGGTCACTTTGGTTTGAACATTTGTTGATCTCCGTGAAAGATAAGGATTAGACATTTAGGTGCCATTGTCATAAAAACGGGCCGTAAAAGCTCTCTTCTTTGTTTGAGGTTCCTGTCTCTTTAAGTTAGTTATCTCGACAGTTCCTGTTAGTTAAAAGAGAGAAGGGGGGTGTTGGGGCCATGTGTTACTTAAAAGGGTTCTTTTGATGTTTTCAGCTTATGTGTGTGCGTGTGTGTGGGGCTTTGACCCCCGCGGGCACAGACAGTCCTCTGGAATGTGACTTGGTCGCAGAGGAAAGGTCCTATTCAGACTGGAAAAGTTTTAATCCAAAACTTTTCATTTCTTCATTTCGATCTGGTATTCATATTTGGTCCATACTCCACTACACAGTTATGTATAGATTCTGATGAAACAACCCTTGTGACTATTAGTAAATTACTGTCTCTCATGCCTAAGAGTGAAAATGTGGTAAAAATTGGTTATGTGCTTTGTCTATGTACATATATAATAGACATTTGTGTGATAAAACTTTCAACAAAGAAACCAATTGATGTTTGTAAAGTGATTGAAACATTTGTTGAATATCTAGTTGAGAAAAATGTAGATGTGTGTGCAAACTTTTTAGATTTCATCGATGCATTGTGAATAAAACAGTCAAACAAACAAATCTGGGGTCATTATTTTCAACAATGTCATCTATCGACACATCAAATCTTATGAGAACGGTATATTACACGCCGTCTAATTCTGGTTCATTAGGCGGTAAAAATCGTTTGAAACGGGGTGTTTTAGAGAATACAGGATTGTGTCTGTCTGATCAACAGGTTTCAGACTGGTTATCTGGAGAGGATGCATACACACTCCACAAACCCATACGTCATAATTACAAAAGAAACCGGGTTATAGTATATGGCATTGACGCTCAATTCCAAGCTGATCTTGTTGATATGAGTGCGTATTCTAGGGAAAATGACGGATATAAATATATGTTGACATGTATTGACGTGTTCAGCAAATATGCGTGGGCTCGACTGTTAAAAAATAAGTCTGGTATAGAAGTCTCAAAGGCATTTGCGAACATATTAGAAGAAGGCAGAGTTCCTCAAAAGTTACAGACTGACAGGGGTAAAGAGTTTTTCAACAAACATTTTCAAATTTTAGTATCAAAAAACAAAATCACACATTTTGCTACAGGTAGTGAGCTAAAAGCCAGTGTCATAGAGCGGTTTAATAGAACGCTAAAAAGTCGTATGTGGCGTTATCTAACAGCTGTAAACTCCAAAAGGTACATTGATGTTTTACAAGATATTATGAGCGGTTACAATAATAGTTACCACCGTAGTATCAAAACCAAGCCAGCTGATGTGACGAAAGAAAACGAATCTAGCGTGTTTAAAACGCTGTATGGTGTGAGAAACAAATTAGACAAGAAAACCATATTTAAGTACAAGACTGGTGACGTTGTGCGTATTTCTAAAGTCAGGGGTCCGTTTACAAAGGGGTATGAGGAGAACTATACACAGGAGTTTTTCACTATATCAGAATGTATCCGACGACAACCACCCGTTTATAAATTGAAAGATTATGACGGTGACATTATACACGGCCGTTTCTATGAAGAAGAGTTGCAAAAAATACGCATGTCTACAGAAAAAGCATTCAAAGTTGAAAAGATTTTGGATAAAAAAAAACAGGGTAAAAAAACAATGGTTTTAGTGAAATGGTTAGGTTGGCTGTCAAAATTTAACAGCTGGGTTCCTGAAAATGATGTTGTGAACATACAAAGGCCTTAAAAGGTGTTGTACTTTGTGAACTAGTTCATTTACATCAAAGGACAAATATGGGGGACAATGGTTTTTGCGTCACACTGCCGAGCAATTCGTCTATGTCGGTATACCCCGATAATCAAATTTCTAATTATAGAACAAAACTAGCGAAACCAATCGATCTAAAAGGTGACTGGGAAGTAGGGGTGATAGAGTTTCAATACCCACGAACGTGGACAACCTTTTGTGAGCTAGATGCCACATTTAGCGTAATTGATAAAAAATCTGGCAAAACAACACAAATAACACTACCTACAGGGTATTATAACCATATACCGGCATTAGTTGCTGAGATTAATATCCATCTAGCAGACCATTCAATAGGTCTTGTTTATGACCAAATAAGTCACAGGTTATTTATTAAGACGTTATCTGATATCGGTTTGATATTTAATGGTAAACTAGCCATCATCTTGGGTTTTAAACCGGGTGTGATACTAGAGTGTGTAGTTAAAACAAATGACCCGGATGTCGTACAAAAAGAGTACGCGCCACACCCTGTCGACATCTATGGTGGTTTCTACTCAATGTTTGTTTACACAGACATTGTTGATTACCAATTAATTGGTGACAGTTTTGTACCTCTGTTAAGATGTGTACATATATCAGGGAACAACCATGATATTGTCACAGTTAGATACAGTAAGCCACACTACGTGTCGACAACAAAATCACAGATAAACGATATCGCTATAGAAGTGAAAACCGATCAGAACCAGCACGTAAATTTTTCTTATGGGAAAGTGGTTGTAAAGCTACACTTTAGACCTGTAAAACAAGGAATTAGGTTTTGAAAATGGAATCTTTCAACAGACAGGCCATGGATCCTGAACGTTACGTTTCTTACTATCAAAGTCAGGCCGGAGGCCACATGCCCGGCTATACAGGTAGCCCAACAATGTATGGTGCGGGATTTGGTGGGATTTTTAGAAATTTATTCAGAATGGCTATACCGTTGTTCAAGAAGGGTTTTAATATAGCCAAACCACATCTAAAAACAGCTGCTAAAAACATTGTAAGCGATGTTGTCAGTAACGGTCTGACGCGTATGATGGCACACAATCAAGATGGGTCGGGTATGTTGGTGATGGCTCGAAAATCTGTGAAACGACCCCCTGGTAAGAGGCGTGGCCGTCCTGCTAAGAAAACCAAGCTTGAGATGAAAAAACACATAGTGTCAAAAAGAAAGCGTAAGGGGAAGCTGACAACAACCTCGACCTGTAGGAAACCTATTAAAACCATTTTCTGATCATGGCTCTACTTCATCGCATGTCTGAGGAGTGTATTAAATCAGAACTGGACTTGTTTACAGTACCTTTAACACAAACCGCTATTGAGAAAAACACTTATGTCGAAATTCCGCCGCTGTCAGCAATATCCGACACTGCCCCACTGGAGTTTTTCATAGCCGGCCATGGTGAAGATTATATGGATCTAAATAACACACTATTATACCTTCGTCTTAAAATCACAAAACCTGACGGAAGCGACATTGATGACGGAGCCGCTGTGGGGTTGATAAACTATCCTGGAGCCACAATATTTTCACAGGTCGACGTGTCCTTAGGAGACAGGCTGGTATCACAGAGTTCAAGTACCTACCCATACCGTAGCATGATAGAATGTCTTGCCAACTATGGTCGGGACACCCTGGAAACTGTCTTCTCTGCAGGCCTCTTTTATCTGGACACTGCAGGGCATATGGATGAAACAAACCCCGCAAGGAACAATCGCGGTTTGGCAAAGAGGGCCGCATTTACAAACGCTAGTAATGTGGTAGAACTGCTGACCCCGATTCATAGCGACATATTTTTTCAGGAGAAATTGATGCTTAACGGTGTTGATATAAAAATTCGCATGACACGTAATAAGGATGATTTCTGTCTAATGCGGCATGACGCGTTAGCATACAAAGTGAATATTCTCTCTGCATCGTTATTTGTCAAAAAAGTATCTGTGTCACCAGCTGTAAGGTTGGGTCATGCCCAGACATTGTTGTCAACAACGGCTAAATACCCCATTGACAGAGTGTGTCTAAAAAACTTTTCCATACCCGCTGGAACACGTGTTTCTAACCAAGAAAATTTGTTCTTGGGGACTCTACCCAAGTCTATGATAATAGCCATGGTTGATAATGATGCATTCACAGCCGCGTATAATAAAAACCCCTTCGCGTTTAAACATTACAACTTGGAGTTTCTTGCGGTCTATTTAGACGGCCAACAATTTCCAGCCAAACCACACCAACCCGATTTCCACACTGGTTCCGCCGTGCGCGAATTCTTCCAGTTAGCGCTTGCATCTGGAAGACATCTGAAAAACCAGGCATTGCCAATTGATAGGCAGGATTTCCTACAGGGCTACACTCTGTATGCGTTTAACCTCACACCTGATGAAGAATGCGGTCAACACGTGTCTTTGGTCAAATCAGGTAATATTAGACTGGAGGTCCGTTTCAGACAGCCGCTCCCGCATACTGTAAATTTGGTTGTGTATGCTGTTTTTGACAGCATCATTGAAATCTCTAACCGAAGACAAGTTTTAGTGGATTATTACTAATGAATACGTTGGAGCTGTCTGCTGTAATGGACAAAGTGGCTGTTAACACACATTTTCTCGGTGTGTTAGCATGTGACCAATTACCAACAAATGGTATATGGAAATTACCTGTGACGGCTATTGTCAATACACACTCATCTGATCTTCCTGGCGAACATTGGCTTGCTATCTACATAAGTGAAGACCGTGTCGGGTGTTTTTTTGACAGTTTTGGAAATGCACCTACCTATGACAAGTTCCCTAAAATTATTAGTGATTTCCTTAAAACAACATGCACGACTTTGAGGTATTCTACCAGACAAGTTCAAGATTTTACATCAACTACATGCGGTCAACATTGTGTGTTTTTTCTATACCACATGGTTAGACTGTGTAATTATGAAGAAGTGATGTCAAAATATGGTTTTAATTTAACTAAAAATGACAATATGGTTTCAGCCTTTGTGAAACATTTGTATCCGTGTGTTTGTAAGAACAGGTCGTTTATTTGTATACAACATGTTCAAAAAGGAGAGATGTTTATTGTATAACCCTGTGTAGTGTAAAGCTGACGAATAAAAACACTGATTTTCAAAAAAGATTTTCAACTCTGGTTCGTTTATTTACAAATATACATGTAACAATAATAAAACAACAAATGACAGTTTTCAAACAATGTGAAAAATATTCAGAACAATCAATTAAACAACACAATCACACACACATCAAATAAAATAAAAATAAAATATATAACAATTAGAAGTTTAACCAAACACTTCTGTCTAAAACGGGGGAGTGAAATCTGGGGTGTTCAACACTCTTAACAGGCGATTGCAAAGTGTCTTTCACTGGTGTAGCATAATCAGCAGACTTTTTATTTTTTAACAAATTAATTTTTTGTCTGACAAACTTATTTGGTATGGTAGAAAGAGGGATGTTTAAAACAGCAAAAGCCTCTAGAAACTCGCTCCACCCCTGAGGTCTACGATCATCGCTAACACGGTGTGCGGCGGTGATGCTTTTCACCAAGTCCAGAATATGTGACCCTGGGATCGTACGTCCATTTAAGACAAATTCTCCTAATTCATTCCAGGAAGACACATCTTTTGATTTAGACATTGTATCTAAAACATACTGAACATTCTGTCTGCTTCACGAAGATACATTTCTAAGAACATCATCGAGTATGGAATGTTTGTTACCAGTCTGATCGACAACATTTATTTCCTTATTAACAGTATCCGCATGCGGCAATGACAATGTTAAAGTATTGGTCTCCATATCACCATGTTTAGCGATGGTTAAATATCTCTGTAACACGGATGTATAAAGTTTGGCCTTCTCGTGGGGGTCGAGATCCCTCCTGGCCAAAATATCTCTGATCGACACGTCCAAATCATTTTCTACAATTTGTCGGACAGCGCCCCGACTGTTATCACTCTTTAACTTATCCAACTGGTGCTGAGGTACCAAAAATAATTTTTCAGCATACTCCATGTCTTCAGTTTATCTCCCCGCTATCAAGCTTGCTATAAATGGTAAAGCAACGCTTAACAATGGTAAAATAAAGCCGCCTTTCTGATTAATTATTTTCTTTTTCCGTGAAACACCAACCTTTTTATCAGCGATAAATTTAATTTCAGACTTCTTCTTCTTTAACTCACGATATTGTGTTGATGTGAGAGGTACAGTGCCATTAAGAACATTAAGGGCAACCTCACACAGAGTTAAGATAAGTTCATTAGACGCCGTTTGTAAAATAACACGTCTCTGTGCTGGTGTGGCTTTAAATAAAAGTTTAAGAAGCGGCAGGTTTCTATATAGTCTGTCCGACATGCTGATCTATCTGCGTATTTTCGGAATGTAAACAACAGGCGTGTTTGAAAGCAGATCTGTTCTGAGACGAAAGTTTTCAGGAGTCTTAGCTTTATAATCAATTAAAAGGTGACCGAACGGCTTGCTAACAGCATTTTGAAAACATTCCATGAAAAATTTGGTGTTGCCGGGGTACATCTGTCTACCTAATACACAAACCTGATTGTTGTCTCTTGGATTTTTAAATAATATGAGATAGTTTGTATTCAAACTAATTGTCCTACTAGACTTTCCTTGAAAAAACAAATTTTGCATTAAGTAAATGGCGCTTAAATTTCTGTGATGTACATACTGTGTAAACACCTTTTCCACTTCGGCATTATTGCTGGCATCTTTCATAACATCATCAATTATTAACAAATTATTTCTGTTAAGCGGTAAAAGTGTGTCGTCACATAGCGACGTTGGTATCCCTTGAACAAAAATAATATTTCTTATCTTTAACATTTCATCATAAAGGGGTTGCCAGCAGTCATAAATGTATACTATATTTTCTATTTTATTTGAAATCAACTCATCAGAACGCTCAATCAACTGTTTTACAAAAAAAGTTTTTCCGGAATTTGATGGTCCGCTTATTACACACGAAAATGGGTGTTGTAATCTAAAATCAAACCCGTCAACATCTATCACACCTCGACCGTCTTTAGTACCCATAAGGAAGTGTTGAAAAATCAGGCAACAGGACACGTTTGTTGTACACAACTTTAAACCGCTTCACTACTGATTTGTTTTTCAGCGTGAGGTTCTTTTTATTTCTCACAATGCCGTCAGCGCGAGCAAGTATGTGTCGGCTAGTATCGCGATTCGTCACATAATTATCAACAAGGTCAATAAGTGTGTCGAGTCTAATAACTTTTGAGTTTTCAGAATTTAGCGTAATGCCCTTTGCTTTCATGCATGTTTTACCGCCAGCTGTAAGATAACCGTACGTCTTAGGACCTCCCGAGCAGAACTCTGTAATGTAATCACCACCACCAATCTCGTCTGTCAAATCGCCTAAATAAGGCCCCAGAGGGGGTTCCCAATCACCTTCACGAGAAATACAAAAATAACACTGTCAGTGTCGCTATACAACAATCTGTCTCCCAATTTATCCATTAGATTATACAATTCTAAACGAGCGTGCGCTGTTGTAAATGCGCCGAGGAATACATTAATATCACGTGTTGGACAGCTGTCTCCAGCCGAATAGCACCACTGAATCAATGCTGCGGTGTCGGACACAAATGAAAAGTGTTTAACCTCATAGCCGTCACCAAAGATGTGTTGTGAAAACTGTTCAGGGTCCGTTAACACTTCAGACACGGGCAGGTTTTCCCTCATTGAAAAACGGCCCCACAAGCTGTTTAACAACAATTTGTTAATAGAGCGACGCGCCTGGTTAAGGCATATCTTGTCAGGATTCAGTTGGATATTTTCCTTTTCAAAATAATCCCTGATGTATTCGGCCCTCTTTTCCTCTGTGACAGCATGTGCTGGATAACCACTGGCCTCCTGCTTGTACTGTAAAAACGTCTTTACATACTCGCAGAACAATGTCTCTGAACTGTCTGGGAAATGCCAAACTTCATGGATTTTTGCAACTACATACCCTTTCTCAACAGCCTTCACTAGTTCAATACTGACCCATGACCCCGTTATAGATCTCTCTTCATCACTATGCATACATGAATGCAACTGGTTTTCGTGCTCGGCACATGTGCGGCACAGCGGGAACATTAACTTTCCATTACAACGGTATGGTAAAACAGGGTGAAGGAGTTTTCTTGGCGGATATACTGTTGCCTTGACTAGACCATAGTAATCCTCAAGAGGTTGAAAGTCTTTGAAAAATATTTGGGGGTGCCCTACTGGGTATTTCTTCCGGGCCTGGCAGAATGGGTACAAGCTGGTGAAGTCCAAATATCTAATCTTCTCACCCTCCTTTGCTTTGTAATACAAATTATACGCATTTGTTCGACCACCAAAAAGTGCGTCTCTTGGTTTGAGCCTTTCAGGAGCTGTGTAATTAGAAATGAACGTGGCAACATCCAAATCATCCCTCTTAGCAGATGCCCACTGACATTCCCACATCACTTCAACTTCTAGACCATATGCACGAACAAGCGTCTCCACCTTGGTATCAAACCGCATTCGCAAATCTCCATACAAGACCTTTGACATAGGATGGCACTGGTTCGGGTTGTAACGACATTCATGACCATGATGCATGCAACCATTAAATTCTAAAGCTTTTCGCACACCATCTTTTTCATAATAACCATCCACATAATATGCGCCAAACTTCATTTCCCCGTGAGTTAAAGCGTGGTGCACATCAACATCTCTTACATGCTTAACATACTCAAGCCATTCAATAGAGACGTTAGAGAATGTCTTGTGCTGGTTAATGTATGCGTTGTTGTGTGTCAGCGCCAGCGTGTCTTTTGGTAGAAAATGTGTTTTGTATACTGCCATACAACATGATGCTAATGTCGTATAATTAAACGGGTCTAGCTTTGTGCACTGAATGAATTCTTCGCGATACTTGATACATGCTTCGCGCAGTAAAACAACGTCGTTCCTGCCGTAAACATACAACTCCTTTTGGAAGTCAAAAACACCGTTTGAGACAGTGTCGTACCATTCGTCAAACTCTTTTTTACCTTTGTCGTTCATAGTGTCATAACCATAAAAACCCTTTTCAGGGTATGGCCCCACATAGTTCTCATTTTGTTTTAAATTGAATTTGTGTGGGAAATGTCCTTTCTCGGAGCATGTTAGATTTAAGGCTGATGTTGTTTTAGCCAAACGCATTGGAATGAATGAATATGAGTCTATGTAATGTTGTTTGTATGTTTCATCATACATGGAGATCAGTCTACACCCCATCATGGTGATTTTGACAGCGACACCCACACTAGAAAAATATTCCAATAATAGAAAATTGTCAAAACCGGCCGCATTGTGTGCTAACCATGTGTACCCTTGATATTTGAGCTGTCTAAACTTTCTCATAAGCCTTTCTATGCAGTCAGACCCTTCTGCAGTGAATTCTGTACCATCATATGTAATAGCGCAGACAAAATTAGCTTCATGCTTTCCATTTTCAAAGCGTGTCTCAAAGTCGAAAAAGATGTAGGAATTACTGGGTTCTTTTATTTTGATCGGCTGTATGTAACATTCATGTGTGGTGTCCGATATTAAATCTTCACCACAATGAACACAACGACCCGACACACACTTGTGGGGTTTTGGTTTTATTAAACTTACGTGATAACGATGGCCACATTTTTTGCAATACTTAGTTAGATTGCATGAGGATGCTATCACCCCTGTAATAGACTGTTGTTTTTGTTTCTTATGCTGCTCATAGCAATAGACAGACTTGCAGTAACGCGAACAGTCATCACAATATTTCACACGCCTGGGGTGTTTGTGACACATCGCATCTTGACACACATCGCAACTATATTTACAGCTATGATCTCTGGCGTTAGTGTAGCCCGTATAACAAAACGTGCAAACATGCGGCACCCCCATGAACGCTTTCAAATTTTTTACCAAATAATAATGACCGTCATGGAGGTACAGAAACGCAGTCTTGGTATGTGGTTTGTCTTTGGTTTGGTACTTTTCTAATTTACCCGAACGACTCTTGTGGAACACAACTATTTTAATACCATACTTATATTCAAAACGACCAATATCATTAAAACCTACTCTATGGTCACGTGTGTAGCCAATGTTTATCTGTATCTGTTCGGCTATAGGTTCTAATGTGTTATGTGGTACATGCGGATTCAGAAAAAGAGCAATGCAGATTGCAAAACACAGATTGTTTGAGATGTTTGTTGGGCAGAAAAGATTCAGTCTGTTCCTTTTGATCACCTGATCGTGTGCTAGGTCACGCACCTTACGACGAACACCACCATTTTTACCCACGACTATCGAGACAGTCAGAGCCAAACTCTCATCCGTTTTAATACTGTTATTGCTCTGCATAACCCTTTCAATAGCGTCTGAAAATCTGTCCACACTGTAACCGTCCCTTGAAGACAACACCGTGTTTACATCAGATGTTAAACTACTACCTCTTAGGGTGATGTCGATAACACCGCCATCACCAGCCAAGACCCTGGAGAATGACACAATTTCTGACAACACATCGTGTATATAGGACGTGTATGAAGCTATGTCTGTGGATGGCGCGTCATGTAAATTCAGCATCCGGTGAAGCACAACGCTGTTAAACCGATTCCTAGACACTATGGTATAATCGTCTACAACACCACCATTTCTCACCAATTCTGCTATATGACCGTCAGATAAACCAAAGTTAGGAGCTGTTGGGTCAAATGCTGAATGTCCAGGTGTTGTCACACCGCTACCTGTTTGTTCATTGTTTATGTGTTGTGTATTATTTTGAATATCATTTTCTAGGTCTGCCATAGCCATGTCACATTCTTCGATAAGACAGTGTAGTTTTTCACTTGGAGACAACCGCCCCCAAGCATCATATGTTGCAGCACATCACATGCAAAATCTGTTGATTGTTCGCCACTACTATCATATCTACAACGCTTAACCGGTTGTGTATGTGATGCTTGTCTTGTGTTTGTTAACCATTCGTCCAGTGTAATTTGTAATAAGCCATGTGCGTTACTGTTATCGCTGTCTTGTATGTCTACGTCTTGCTGGTTGCTAAGCGATTCAATACCCATATCATATTCGTCCATAAGACAAAGCATTTTTTCACTCGGAGACAACTGTTTCCACGCTTCATATATTGGGTCATCAAGCGCAAAATCTGTAGATGCCATGACTGTTTAGACCTATTTGGTTTTCGATACACAAATTGTTGGTTTTTAAATGTCAATGGTTTAAAATAATGCTATTACTTTTGAATGTACGTTAATGATTTGATTTATTTAACACATACTTGAAAAAAAAACCACAGTATATTATTAACACAATAATAATAATAATAACAATTATAATATTAACTATTATCATCTACAAGACGGTCCTGCAACAGGGATCCGTGTTGATTTTTTTAACTGCAAAAGTCTGTTTAATTTATACAACAATTCTAACGCTGTTTCACTGTGCGCAACCTGTTTCTTACACAAACCATGAATATCCTTAACTAAATTGGCATTAGCTGTTTGTTCTTTACACAAGGCTTCAATACATTCAAACTGTTTCTGAATAATATTGTCACGCCTGCGGTTTAAAGCAGCCTGCCTACGCTGTTCAATAGAGATTTTAGCGATCTCCTGTGACATCTGTCTCATCAACGTTATAAGCTCAACAGGGTTGTTAGCACAATTACAACCCCCCACCTGGTTTTGTTGTTGTTGTTGTTGTTGTTGTTGTTGTTGTTGTTCGTGATCTTGATTGGATTTTATTTCATCCGTAACAGAGTCCCCAGGTTCGATCAGAGCATCATTTAACACATCATTCGGCACAACAGCAGCACCGTTGTCCTCCTTTACTGTAAAGCTGTTATCATTCCATGTTTTAAATAACTCATCAGACCATCCAGCGGCGCACAGACCAGGATCAACACAGTCCTCATACACCGACAGATCGAAAATGTCCAAATCTATGAACAGATAAAATAATGAAACACTCGTTAACACACAAACCTCATGTTATAAATAATACAAATAATATTTAATTGTGTTTTTATTACCATTTGTTTTGTGGATATCGTCCAATCTAAGACGTTTACCACTACTTGAGCGCGATGTTTGGGCACCACCAGATCCAAAACTACCACGTTTTCCTTGTGGAACAGGCACCCTGATGTCCCTTGGGACACTTTGATTGGCTCGGGTAGGACTGCTTGTTAAACACGGCGTAAATGTTTGCGGCGCTTGGTCGTTGTTGGCGTACGTAGCATCCAATGGTTCAACAACGGCAGAGGTGCCGGGAACAACTTCAAACCCTGGCGGTGTTAAGAGATTTGTTTCTTCAACCAAACGTGTCAACCCTACTACAGAGAACATATAAATTACACACTATTGCGACACACAATCAAAATATAACACCATGAGTTATAAGATGTATCAGACAACCTACCAAGAGGATTTAAATACCCCGTAGCATCCACAGTTTCTGAAGAAATGAAAAAATAATCTCATGAATAACAACTAAAATCAAAAAAGACACATAAAATAATAAAGAGCAGAGTCATACCTTCACAAAGTTGTGATAAACCTTCAATGCTCCTAATGGCACGGATGGTTTCTAACTCAGATGTAACTAGACAAGATAAACCCTGTTAAGTGGGTAAGAAAATATTATATCACCGAAATTCTGACAAAAAATTAGGTAGAAATCTGTAGTTTAACACTTACCGAAAATGAAGGACTCCATTGCGACTTCCAAATAGTGTCGGTATAGGCTTTCTCACAAACACAGGATTCAAGCTAACTCTATATACATGGGGGCTGTGGGTGTGTCAGGGGTGTGGTGTGGGTGTGAGGGGAAACCCATATAAGGGCATCCTGTACTGACCTGTCAGTCATAAGCCCGAGAATCAAACTGGTTAATTTTAACACCCCTAAAATATTCGCGAGGGCTGCTACCAAATGCTTTACCACGCCGTTTCTTCCTTGGCGCAAAAGCAACGTTGGTTTCAGAACTAATAGTTGGTGTAACTGCAGATTCTCTTAAAAGAGACTGATTTACACACACTGTAGACATTTTAAAAAGCGTTTAGCCATAGAAATCCACCAGGGTCATTTTAAATACATATGCAAGCACAACCACCCCCAACATGTTGGGGGGTGTGAGGGTGTCAGGGGGTGGGGTGTAGGTGTGAGGGGAAGCCCATATAAGGACATCCTGTACTGACCTGTCACCTGGGTCATAAATCAGGGGTCATAAATCAAGGGGTCATAAATCATTCACAGAGGTGTTTGACAGAAGGTGTAGGATATATACTACTTGTGTGCTTTCTTGCACACCAAGTCCACTACAAGACTCTGGAAGCCCCCCCCCCCCCCAACCAGATGCTGGGCTGTGTAGGTTGAAGGAATGTAATGCGTCCTCCTTCTGCTACTTCCTTTTTTGCCAAACTTCTAAACGACACGTTGCTGCCTCATTCACCACCTCCACACACCCACACCAGCGTGGCTTTATGTTTTCAAGTCTGCAAGTCTTTTAGGGAGGCAAGATAAAGTTTGAGAAATTTGAATGGAACAGTGTAAATGATCCG
Organism: Hoplias malabaricus; assembly: GCF_029633855.1. Classification (NCBI taxonomy): domain Eukaryota; kingdom Metazoa; phylum Chordata; class Actinopteri; order Characiformes; family Erythrinidae; genus Hoplias; species Hoplias malabaricus. The sequence goes on from NC_089807.1 coordinate 22,524,328, forward strand.
TCACTGCCTTCAGCATATTGCACTCGGGCATGCCAGTGCATCTGCAGGCAGGCACCTGGCCATGATATCCCGCAGTGGCGCGAGGGAAAAGAAAAGTCTCCTTCGAGCCGGATTTGAACCAGCGACCTAAGGATCGCCTTATTAACAACTACAGTCCTCTGCTCTACCAACTGAGCTATCGAAGGTGCTATGCTAAGGGGTTGGACTGCAAACTGACAAGTGCGTTTAGGACAGAGTCTCATGCACTCCTATGATTGTAGAGCGAGTACATCCGGCAAAAGCCTAGCCCTAGCCCCTGAACTTAATCCTATCTCCTTCCTTTCAGACGTAGCTGAAAACGGTGGCCCTGGTGGTCTAGTGGCTAGGATTCGGCGCTCTCACCGCTGCGGCCGGGTTCGATTCCCGGTCAGGGAAGTGTGTGCTTTCTTGCACACCAAGTCCACTACAAGACTCTGGAAGGTCCCCCCCCCCCACCCACATGCTGGGCTGTGTAGGTTGAAGGAATGTAAAGCGTCCTCCTTCTGCTACTCCCTTTTTTGCCAAACTTCTAAACGACACGTTGCTGCCTCATTCACCACCTCCACACACCCACACCAGCGTGGCTTGATGCTTTCAAGTCTGCAAGTCTTTTAGGGAGGCAAGATAAAGTTTGAGAAATTTGAATGGAACAGTGTAAATGATCCGTCACTGCCTTCAGCATATTGCACTCGGGCATGCCAGTGCATCTGCAGGCAGGCACCTGGCCATGATATCCCGCAGTGGCGCGAGGGAAAAGAAAAGTCTCCTTCGAGCCGGATTTGAACCAGCGACCTAAGGATCGCCTTACTAAGTACAGTCCTCCGCGCCACCAACTGAGCTATCAAAGGGGTTATGTTAAGGGGTTGGACTGAAAACTGACAAGTGCGTTTAGGACAGACTCTGATGCACTCCTATGATTGTAGAACGAGTACATCCGGCAAAAGCCTAGCCCTAGCCCCTGAACTTAATCCTATCTCCTTCCTTTCAGACGTAGCTGAAAATGGTGTCCCTGGTGGTCTAGTGGCTAGGATTCGGTGCTCTCACTGCCGTAGCCTGGGTTCGATTCCCGGTCAGGGAAGCGTGTGCTTTCTTGCACACCAAGTCCACTACAAGACTCTGGAAAGTCCCCCCCCCCACCCACATGCTGGGCTGTGTAGGTTGAAGGAATGTAAAGCGTCCTCCTTCTGCTACTTCCTTTTTTGCCAAACTTCTAAACGACACGTTGCTGCCTCATTCATCACCTCCACACACCCACACCAGCGTGGCTTTATGCTTTCAAGTCTGCAAGTCTTTTAGGGAGGCAAGATAAAGTTTGAGAAATTTGAATGGAACAGTGTAAATGATCCGTCACTGCCTTCAGCATATTGCACTCTGGCATGCCAGTGCATCTGCAGGCAGGCACCTGGCCATGATATCCCGCAGTGGCGCGAGTGAAAAGAAAAGTCTCCTTCGAGCCAGCGACCTAAGGATTGTTTTATTAACAACTACAGTCCTCCGCTCTACCAACTGAGCTATCGAAGGTGCTAGACTAATGGTTGGACTGAAAACTGACAAGTGCGTTTAGGACAGACTCTGATGCACTGCTATGATTGTAGAACGAGTACATCCGGTAAAAGCCTAGCCCTAGCCCCTGAACTTAATCCTATCTCCTACCTTTCAGACGTAGCTGAAAACGTTGTCCCTGGTGGTCTAGTGGCTAGGATTCGGCGTTCTCACTGCCGTGGCTTGAGTTCGATTCCCGATCAGGGAAACGTGTGCTTTCTTGCACACCAAGTCCACTACAAGACTCTGGAAGGCCCACCCCCCACCCACATGCTGGGCTGTGTAGGTTGAAGGAATGTAAAGCGTCCTCCTTCTGCTCCTTTATTCTTTGCCAAACTTCTAAACGACACGTTGCTGCCTCATTCACCACCTCCACACACCCACACCAGCGTGGCTTTATGCTTTCAAGTCTGCGAGTCTTTTAGAGAGGCAAGATAAAGTTTGAGAAATTTGAATGGAACAGTGTAAATGATCCGTCACTGCCTTCAGCATATTGCACTCTGGCATGCCAGTGCATCTGCAGGCAGGCACCTGGCCATGATATCCCGCAGTGGCGCGAGGGAAAAGAAAAGTCTCCTTTGAGCCGGATTTGAACCAGCGACCTAAGGATCGCCTTATTAACTACAGTTCTCCACTCTATCAACTGAGCTATCAAAGGGGCTATGCTAAGGGGTTGGACTGCAAACTGACAAGTGCGTTTAGGACAGACTCTGATGCACTCCTATGATTGTAGAACGAGTACATCCGGCAAAAGCCTAGCCCTAGCCCCTGAACTTAATCCTATCTCCTTCCTTTCAGACGTAGCTGAAAATGGTGTCCCTGGTGGTCTAGTGGCTAGGATTCGGTGCTCTCACTGCCGTGGCCTGGGTTCGGTTCCTGGTCAGGGAAGCGTGTGCTTTCTTGCACACCAAGTCCACTACAAGACTCTGGAAGGTCCCCCCCCCCACCCACATGCTGGGCTGTGTAGGTTGAAGGAATGTAAAGCGTCCTCCTTCTGCTACTTCCTTTTTTGCCAAACTTCTAAACGACACGTTGCTGCCTCATTCACCACCTCCACACACCCACACCAGCGTGGCTTTATGCTTTCAAGTCTGCAAGTCTTTTAGGGAGGCAAGATAAAGTTTGAGAAATTTGAATGGAACAGTGTAAATGATCCGTCACTGCCTTCAGCATATTGCACTCTGGCATGCCAGTGCATCTGCAGACAGGCACCTGGCCATGATATCCCGCAGTGGCGCGAGGGAAAAGAAAAGTCTCCTTTGAGCCGGATTTGAACCAGCGACCTAAGGATCACCTTATTAACTACAGTTCTCCGCTCTATCAACTGAGCTATCAAAGGGGCTATACTAAGGGGTTGGACTGCAAACTGACAAGTGCGTTTAGGACAGACTCTGATGCACTCCTATGATTGTAGAACGAGTACATCCGGCAAAAGCCTAGCCCTAGCCCCTGAACTTAATCCTATCTCCTACCTTTCAGACGTAGCTGAAAACATTGTCCCTGGTGGTCTAGTGGCTAGGATTTGGCGCTCTCACTGGACTCACTCACTCATAGGAGAGCATCAGAGTCTGTCCTTAACGCACTTGTCAGTTTTCAGTCCAGCCACCTAGTCTAGCACCTTCAATAGCTCAGTTGGTAGAGCGGAGGACTGTAGTTGTTAATTTTCAGCACTAGCTGTTCTCACTTGGCCTGATTACTAGGCGGCTTGGAGTATGGTCTTCCTCTGGAGATGGGAAGACCAAGGTGCAGGCGGTCTCTTACAGGTCCTTGGAGCTGTGTGACTGCGCCACCATGCCACCCATCCCTGGTATTATATTTCATTAAATCTGTGCTACTTTGTTGCCTGAATTGATTCTATGTCCCTATTATAGTATTCTTTTGCTCTTTTTTAATTGTCAGATGAAATGGTTTTCTACAAGACATGAGACAGAACATGTAAAAGTTTGTTAAAATGATCTGTTGGCATATTCATTTAAGGAACATACCTTTTTTGACAAATGCAGTACCAGCATTTCAAGTCAACCTGCATGTAAAGAGACAACAAAGTGTTTGTATAAAATTCTTTAGGACTTGTAGTTAATAATCTTGACGTTAGACTTCAGTACTTTAGTTCTGACTAAAAAATTAAGATGATTAAAATTCTTATTTATTTATTAACCCCTTTTATTTATGGATCTTGGTCTTCATCCTAAATCTTGAAAAATAGACCTCAACTACATTACCATCAAATGTGTGCAGTCACTTGTAATGTAAATCATTTTAATCCTGTATAAAATATTTTCATAATCTAGTGCTAGTTGTGATAAAACTATTCTATATGTGTATTTTTGGATTCAGATTGATTTTTAATGGAGAGATCATATACTTTCATATTCTCTGGATAAGTTAATTTTTGTCAGTGTTTCTGTCCCAAAGTTTTGATACATTAAATTCTAGTTATTATTAGTTTTTATTATAGATTCATTCAAGTTTCTGGGTAATTGCAGGTCATTAACTGCTCAATATGTTGGATACATCCAAATAAATTATTTTTAAAGCTTTCATACATATATTTGAAACATTATGTTTAGAATCATTTTGTAAATAATAAAATTATTGCTTGGTTGCAAAATTTGATCAAAATATTTAGAATAATGTGTTTAAACATTTGAACAGTAGTGTAGACTACATAAGGTGGATCTGAAATTGTATAGTACTAGTTTAGGTAATGTAAAACAATGCAAGTAGAATGGCATTGGTTATAATTTATTATTATTATTGTAAAAATACAGAAATTGGATTGATATTAACATAGTAACATTACAATTAGTTGAACTCGCTGTTTAAGTGAATTTCAAAGTGTTTGTGTTTACACTGTAAGTGAACTCTAAAGTGGACTTGGTTCTATTTCAGATTCTTTTTAGCTGTTTAACACTACACCTCTTTCCGAACTCGAGACCCCACCTGGGTAACACTGAATAATGGATTGGGTTGGTCAAGTTTATTACATAACATCTGATTGAGTCATCATAAAAACACAACAGGTAAGTTATTTCAAAATTTTCACATGTAGTAATTTTTTCTCCTTAAATATTTCAATTTTATTGTAATTCATAATTATTTCTCATATAGCATCTAGTAAGGAGATCTTTAATGCAGCTTCATTCTAAATTGAATTCATGAATAAATTATGATGTTTTTCCCCTGTATCTAAAGTGTCACAATCTTGTTTGTGCGATTCAATAATAATCACTCTCCATTCTCCCATATATAGTATTGTGTTTGTAAAAAGCATGTGAGGGTGAAATTTTTTTTTTATAGCTTTATAGGCGTACTAGTTAAAAGTTTCTTCACACTCACACTTCACACTTCTTTTGAACAAACATGGTAATTTATGGAACCAAAAGTGGCCCTTCTGCATCACCAAATAAAGTGAGAAACAGGATTTCACGTAAGTATGTTGAAATTACATAAGGTTTAGCAAAAGGCTGAGCTTAACACTTGATTAATTACAACATGCTTAAAGGAGTTTGCGTAAAGAATCAGTGTGATGCAGTATGCTACAGTACTGTGCAGCTGGATAGTAAATTAATGATGTTGCTTCATTATTATTAATTGCAGTACAGTGATGTTAATAACAATTGTGTTTAGCAGTATTGATGAACTGACACATTTCTAGCTATAAATACCAAAACTGAAGATGTAGATCTTTAGAAACATTGGCTAAATTCGGTGTGCCAAACAGGTAGGATAACTAGACAATTAGCCAAGATACTTATGTAGCTTGCTAGCTAAAAATTGGGAGGGGGTATATGAACAGGACTGATGACTTGGGGAAATGTATTAAAAATAAAAATGCAGTAGAATTACTATATACCATCACAAGGAGCAACATGTTACAATAAATTTGTTCATTTAGAAGGTGGAAACATGATGTCACTAGTGATTGCTCAAAAAACCATTAAAGTTAGCTTGTGCTCATTTTTAAATTTGCCTCATAGAAAGAGCCATGGTGCAGATATATTTGGACCAGTGCAAAGAATAATGTCCACTGTAGAAACCAGGGAAGTTTTCTGAATGAGGAGAAAGTCACTAACAAAACCTAAAATATTCATTGTTATGTATAGCACCATAAATTCTAAATATTATTTCTTAGCAATTTGGGAGATGTCTAGCTCTGGTTTTCATTATCACAAAGCAAACTCCATGTAGCTCAGGTTATGTCACTGAGAAATAACACACTTCACCATCTAAAAGTTATTTTGGGGTATGTAAACCATACTGAAACTAATGCCACTTGTATGAAGCTGACATTTTCCCATTCCAACTTAAATGGCACAGATTGTCTTAAAACAGTTTACAGCTTTATAAATCATATTTAATTAAGTAAATGACATTTAACATCTGCCTAAACCCACATATCTTCTGTATTCCTTGCAAGAATGCAGTGCTCAATATTCTTATCCATGGTGATATGCAGAGCACAAAGCAACCCTCTAGTTACCTACTCATCACTAATGTGAAATGTATGTAGTGTAACATATATATATATTTTTATAATTTGTTTTATAGCCTTGACCTTATTCAAACTCCTCCAATCTCTGATATTTGACTTAATGATATTAATTAAAATTTATAATTGGCTTAGGTAATTAAAACATTAATAATTAGTTTGAGAATGAATAATCATCATGCTAAATGAGTACGTCAGGATTTTCAGGAAAATAATGAACAAATTGCAAACACTGTGATTTCAAATAATGAGAGTTTTATTAATAAAGAGAGGATATTTAATTAACATAGCTTAGCCTTATAATCTCACGGTATCACCGCAGGGAAACCCGATTTTGACCTTAAGGTGGGCTAGGCGCTGCTGTCTTGTGATTAAATTGTTGCTAACTAAGGTTAATAAATGGTAAATTATAAAGAGGTATTACTTAGACATTAGCTCCTGGAAAAAGTGTTAAATACACTAGCTTACTCGTTCGCCGTTTCACCGAGCCGTCGCGTCCTGCTGTTTAATCTCCGTGTTCTGGGGAGTTTCTCGTCGTTTCCACGTGGTGAGAGACAGGCCCACTTATGGAGGAGATCTCTTTCCGGTTGAGTTGGAAGCTCTCGGCTTCCAGGCAGAGCTGCGTCGATCGAGGTTTCCCTTCTTTTAGAGTTTCACAGGCGTGGCTGGTTTCCACCGGAGTGGAGCGGCTTTCTCCGAGTATTAGCTCGTCTCGTTGTTCAGTTTTCCAGGAGTAATGTCTTCAGGAATCAGCTTATAACGTTAATATATCTGCTATCGACTAATCAAAAGGTTGATATCTTATTCTGGCCACAAATAAGTTTCACCTGCTTTGATCACTCGTGAGATCACACTTCAATGGGTAATAAAACATAAACAAGATTAAAAGAAAAGAGATATTCAAAACTCGACACGTTATAAAAAAAGAAAGCGTCTCTTTGTTGTTCAAAGTTTCTCGGATTTTCTCGCTGTTGTTTGTCGTATTCTCTTCCCCGTGAACTGTTACTTCTGTTCTGTCGAGCTCTCGTGATCTTCTGAACTGTTACTTCTGTTATGTCGAGCTCTTGTGATCTTCTGAACTTGTCTCTTCTGTTTCTTCGAACTGATCTTTGTTGAGCTGCTCTGTGTTTTCAAAGCTAGCGCGGTCACGCCCTAACGGGAGGTGTCTTTTTCTGATTGGGCACAAATTCAGCCTCACGTGACTCTCACGAGGGGGAGAGATTAGAAGGGGTTTTGAATCATTGATTCACACAGAAAGAATATGAATTTCGCGTATCGAAATTCTTATACATGTTATCAACATATAACAATGAGTACACTGGACTATTAATATCAAACGTTTACATAAGGTTTCATCTTTACGTCCCATATATGATGTATTTGGTCCATACTCCACTACATGTATTAATAGGGTGTTTATACCTCAAAGGTATTGCACAAAAATTCCAGAGAACAATTTCACAGCACTTTAAGCTTATGCTTAAGTTTGTAATACAAGACCATCACATATCAGGTATGATTCTGTGGTGGATAATTTTTCAGCGATGCAGTGTTGATAGTATGTGCTGGTACAAGTGGCTCGGACAAAGCACTGCTGCTGGAGTTTTCTGTTTGTGCAGACATGCAGTTGCTGTGGATGCATGGGGGAGAAAAATCAGGGTCTTGTCAGTTCTACATCGCACAGAGTATAGCCATGAATAACTAGATAAGTAGTCAAGCCTTGAAGTAATAAAGGCATGTACTGTTTCTGCATCCTGCAGGGATAAGGCATTTCTAATCTTAGCAATATTGCAAAGATGTAAAAGAGCTGTGTCAAATGATAAATCTGGGTCAATAATGACACCAGGCTGAACCAGGTTTAACTGGAAAGTCAGCGAGATTTAAAATTAAATCTGATCATTTATTTCTTGCCACCTTTGGACCCAAAAGCATTACCTCTGTTTTGTTGCTGTTTAGAAGGAGGAAGTTACGCAACATCCAGCCTTTCACGTCTTTTACACAGTCCTCTATTTTCTTTAATCTGTCTTTGTCATCGGGCTTGGCTGAAATATACAATTGCGTGTCGTCTGTGTAACAGTGAAAGTTAATGTCATGGTTTCTTATAACTGTGCCTAGCGGTAACATGTATAATATAAATAATAATGGCCCTAAAACAGAACCTTGCGGAATTCCAAATCTTACTTTAGAATAATTTGAATTTAGATTGTTTACTTTTACAAATTGATAATGTTCCGTTAAGTAAGATTTGAACCATAATAGGGTTGTCCCTGTAATTCCAACCATGTTTTCTAACCATTCTAGGAGAATATTGTGGTCTATTGTATCGAAGGCTGCGCAAGAAACACCAACAGGGATACGTGGCCTTGATCAGAGGCAAGAAGAAGATCATTTGTTATCTTGACTAGAGCTGTCTCTGTACTATGATGTGGCCTGAATCCAGATTGGAATTTTTCATATATATGATTCTTATGTAGATATGAACTAAGTTGTTGGGCCACGGCTTTTTCTAAGATCTTGGATCGAAATGGCAGATTAGAAATAGGCCTGTAATTAGACAGTGTACTAGCATCAAGATTTGGTTTCTTGATCATAGGTTTAATAACTGCTAGTTTAAAAGCTTTGGGTACATGGTCCAGGCTAAGGGATGAGTTTTCTGTAGTTAAAAGAAGATTGATATTAGCTGGTAGTACTTCTTTGAGTAATTTTGTGGGAATTGCATCAAGTGTGCAAGTAGTACAGTTTGCGGTGGTGATAATCTTCTCTAGTTCTAACTGTGGGCGTGGGTAAAAGGTTTCAAGTCTTTCTTTTACAATTACATTGTGATTGATTTTTTGTAGTTCTGCAAAACACACTAAACAGTACTCTAGGATTATTTTTATTATTGGAGATCAGCGAGGCCAGATATGCTGAGCGAGCTTTAGTGAGGGCATTTCTATACTCTATAAGGCTGTCCTTCCAGGCAGAGTGGAACACTTCCAGCTTGGTTGATCACCATTTCTGCTCTAGTTTCCGTGATGTTTGTTTTAAAGTACAGGTTTTATCATTATACCATGGTGTGAGCTTTTTCTGTCTTATACTTTTACTTTTAAGTGGTGCTACCTTTTCTAAAGTAGATCGACAGGTATTTTCTAAATAGTCAGTACCTGATGACCCCTGTGAAGAGCTAGTGATGCAGTGGGTGGTTTGGGTACTCATGTGATGGGCTCAGTGATTAACCGTAGATGTTAAGGGTAGATGGTTTCTGATCGGATCATAAACAGCCACAGCAAACTTAAAGTGTAGCTGTAGGATTGGAACAAATGAAATTGTGTTGCTGCTGGTAGGAAGAGAGTGGGGTTGCCCCTATGTGAAGCTCTAATGGACTGCCATAGGATATTTCACGTCTTATCTTGTGTATGATTATAATTAGTAAACAATGTGAGCTTTTTACATTTTTCTGCATGATACTAAAAACAGTAGTAGTAGTACTAGAAAGTACCTCCACTCAGGTGTAACCTGCAGTGGAATGAGTACTGGCAGACTACACTTAAGAGAAATATGGACGCTATATTAAAATCACACTAAAAGAGGAAGCATAGGGTCTACATATTGGGGTGTTTTAAAATGATTTTTGTTTAGATAATAATAGTTTCTTATACTAAAATAGGCACAAAAAGTAAGGAAATAAATCTTATACCATTGGAAAGTTTGTTAATTCCCCTTTCAATGGTGCCACATTTGAAAGAAACATGCATTTGTGGGATGAGCAGTAGAGCTGAGTATGTGGGTTGTGTCTATGAAAAATTAGTCAAATCCTCTCTGCCAATGCCAAACAGCTTATTCTGCCATTATATATGGTGTTTGGTGGACTGGATGATTGAAGTTTGAAGAAACAAGACATTTTGGCAATTTAACAATTTATTCATTTAACAAACAGAACCCTCAGTAGCATGTGGAAGAACATGCACAGCCACAACAGCCTGGCACCTCCTCCCCATGCTGGTCACCAGTCTGGTCAAACAATGCCGTGGGATGGCATCCCATTCTTCAACCAGCATTTGTCGTAAGTCAGCCAACGTGGTTGTGTTGGATACTCTGACACGAGCAGCACACCCAAGCTGATCCCACAAGTGTTCAATGGGGTTGCGGTCAGGACTGCTGGCAAGACATTCCATCCTCTCCACTCCCAAATTCTGGAGGTAGTATCTGAAAAACCTTGCTCTGTGGGGGTGAGCGTTGTCATATTGGAGGATAGAGTTCGGTCCCAGACTATGGAGATATGGGATTGCCATTGGTTGTAGAATTTCATCTCAATATCTCTCTGCATTGAGATTTCCTCCGATGATGGCAAGCCTCGTTTTTTCAGTGAGGGAGATGCCGCCAAACACCATCACACCAAAAGATGTTACTCTATCAATGCAGCAATCAGCATAGTGTTCTCTGTGTATTCTCCACACTTTGACACTATGATCCAATTGGCGTAGGCAGAATCTTGACTCATTACTGAATATAATATTCCTCCACATGTTCAGATTCCAGTGCACATGTTGCTCACACCAGTGCAAATAGGCCTAACAGTGAATGGCAGTCAGGCAGGCCTCCTGGCAGCCAGATGAGATTGGAGATTGGCTGCGTGCAGTCTGTTCTGGATTGTCTGAGCAGAGAGCCATCGGCCATATCATCCTACAAACCTTGACTGTAAATCTGTAGAAGACAGCCTATAGTAACCTAAGTGATGAGTGTCGTCTTTTTGGGATGCCCACTTCGCGGCCTGTCTCTGACGTCCCCCATTATTGGGAACTTGGACATCAATTTGGAGATGGTACTAGGGCTCACTCCAAATAACACCAGCTTAAAATTGCCCTATCGCACGGGCCCTATCCAGATCAGTCAAAGGTGGCATGCCAATTCTTGGCATAGACACCTACTGACCCCTGTAGCAGGGCCCATGCTCACAGGTGCTGCGAGCACCTGGAGTTACCAAAAGCAAAGTGTCAGAAAGAAAACAAGTGTCATTAGCAACAGCACATTAAGCTTTTTGCATTGGCAGAGAACATTTGGCAACACCCATAGCTTTATAGATCATCCCACAAATACATGTTCCTTACAAATGTGGCACCATTTAAAAGGGAAATTAACAGGCTTTCCAATGTTATAAGATTTATTGCCAAAGATCATAGTTAAAACAAAGAAATTTCTTACATTTTGTGCTAAGTTTATTCATTCATTCATTCATTCATTCATTCATTATCTTTAACCGATTATCCAGTTCCAGGTCAGGGTGGGTCCAGAGCCTACCTGGAACCATTGGGCGCAAGGCAGGAATACACCCTTGAGAGGGCGCTAGACCTTCTACTATGTTTATATGGATATGAAATGTATTACAACTACTATGTACATGTAAAGTTTCTTGGGAGAGTGCTTTGCTGTGTTGTTAAGACAGGTGATGGAAAAGAATCTCCGCAGACACGGTTAAAAGTGTAAATACATCTTTATTTACCAAAACAGTGCCTTACGGGTTCTTAAGAATCCCGTGAGAGTAGTGTTCAATTGAGCGCTCAGATTCTTTGCTCCATGTCATCTCCCTCACATCTCGCTAGGACCCCAATCTATATAGTTCTCTCCTTTCCGAATAAGGTAAACATAAAGGATAATTTACAATGCATGTTAAGGGAGGGGTAAAATTTATGGCCTCCTGCCCTTACTGCCAGCTCATCCTGAACAATCCTCTTCTGTAGAGCACAGACACAGCGCATATGGCTGAACATGAAAAACACAGTGAACATTTCTTAATACTGCCTTACGAGGCCTTCTGATAAATATACCTCATAATTTCTTCCCTTCGAGACTGTTAAAGTCTCGTAAAATTAAGCAACCCATACATATAAATGTCATAACAAATAAGTGATACCTTCCTACACACAATTTTAACATCACTTGCATTATGATGTAACACAATTTCATGGAGTGTGAGGGCGAAAAAACCTGCCCGGCAGCCATCTTTCTTGAAAATCCTTCAAACATTTTAGACAGGAAAAATTCCCTCAACGATCCCTTCTGCCCAGGCGATCAAAAAACTTGTACTCAATTCCAATTAAATTTACTCTATATATGTAGGGAGTTGACTTAAGTAACTGTGTACGAAAATCTCAGAAAATAAAATCAAACCAATGTCCAAATTCAGGCTGGTCGACCCATTGGACCTTCCAATGGACCTGTCCCTACCTGACACACCCCTTGGCCCTAACATCGATAAAAACAAAAAACTCAATACACTTACACAGATTACATTTCATCAGTCTATAAGTCTTCATAATAAACAGTTGTTACAATTTTTAATATCACTCGTATAATGACTTATCAATATCAAAGATTACTAATAATAAACAATTCAGTAGGAACATATGACATAATATTCTCTTTTCAGCAATTTTGTCTTCTGATGTGATGTTGATGACATATTGAGCTTCAGTAAGTCTTCACCATTCTTGTTTCAAAGTCCTTCTGTTTTATTGTCTTCTGTTTGAGTTTTTTGGATCCCTGTAGCATTTCAGGAATCTCCAACAACCATTCTCCCTTACAGTGATCTTCCCCCCTTTTTCTTTCTGGAAGAAAGAAACAACAACCAGTATCTTTTGCAAAAATGACAGATGCAAATAAACATCAAGTAAACTTTAATAATAGTAATACTAATGGATTAATACATTGTATAAGCTACAGTGTATACTTCATCCTACAATCTTTATAATTGATTACTAAATAAGAAACCTAACAAAATAAAAGAATAATGACATAATTGAATAGAAAAAATATATAATAGTGGATATTCAAAATGGATATCTTTCCACCAGGTTGTAGTCCAACATTTCCTCCTCATGTTTCTCTGAGTCAGTTCTACTTAATAATGGCATCTGTACTTGATCTCCAGGCATTACAACTCCAACCCATTTCAAAATCATAGCTTTTGCACAAGTTAATAACAGTGTACAAAAACAAAACATTATACACACTGCTAAAAGAGCTGCTCCAAAAACATGAGCCAACATTGCTCCTAGTGGTCCTAATTTCTCCAATAACCAAGCATTCACAGACCATCCAGCTCCTTTTGATGGACCAAATGCCTCCCTTATATGCTTCAATGCTTCTATAACACTAGTCATATTATCAGAATTATCCGGAATCAAAGTATAACAGGCATCCCCTGTTAGATTCAAAGCTACACATAAACCCCCTTGCTTAGCTAAAATGTAATCCAGAGCCATGTCATGTTTCAACAAAGTTAATCTGTGACGTTTTTGTGTATTTGACAAATACTGAAACCCTCTTATTGTCTCATTAGCAAACCCTTGTAAAGTGTACGTAATATTATCTATATGATCTGCTAAAAATGTCACACCATACCATGGGAATAATCCTATACCCCATTTTTCTCCTATACTGATTCGCCAATGGTAGGCTTCCAAGCTATGAAACTGAGCCATTTCCCTTTTCTTTCTTCCTTTCTTCTCACAGAATTATCTTCAGAATTCCCTTCATCAGTTGCTTCAACTTTTTGGAGAGTATAAACCTCATAAGGAAGCTTTAATGTTGCCATATAACAACAGCCTGTCCACCCATATGGTAGAAATATGTATGCTTTATCTCCACAAACCCACCAAATATCCTTAAAATTTCCTATAGTCACATTTACAGGCAAAATGTCATACTGCACCATTAATGTTCTACTCTGTTTGCTATCTGGTGTATGAAAATTCACTTTAAACAAAACATCCTTAGGTTTATGTTCTTTAAAATTCATCTTATAACGAGCACAATTAGATATTCCCATAAACATCCCCTGTCCATTGTGAGTATCATTGGAACAAAAACAGTCTTTAGTCTCCACAGATTTTACTTCCATAGCATCAGGCCGTGCTGTCAGTAGATTTTCATGCTGATCAAGGAAATTCACATATGGCAGCTTCATCAACCAAGTACAATTTAATCTAGGTCTAAACGAATGCACTGACATAGCCATTATTTTATCTACTTCAGAGTTTTGCTGATATAACAACCACGATAAAGCATAAGATTGACACATAGCATGCAGTGGTTCTGGTACTGTCTCTAAGATTGAAGGCCATGTGCTTGGTGATGGAACTTTCACCACACATGGACCAGTCAACATCTTACTCATTCTTACGGAATGGGTTTGAGGTATATTTATCAGACGGCCTCATAAGACAGTATTAAGAAATGTTCAGTGTGTTTTTTAGAGCATATGGCTGAACATATGTATGTGCGCTACAGAGAGGGATGTTTAGGATGAGCTGTCAGTGAGGCAGGACACTATCAATTTTACATCCTCCCTTAGAGCATGCAATTGTAAACTATTCTCTATGTTTGCCTTATTTGGAAAGGAGAGAACTATATAGACGAAAGGATCTGAGCCAGCGGGGAGAGACAAATAGACATGAAGGGGAGATGATCGGAGCGCTCAATTGAACACCCTCTCACGGGATCCTTAAGAACCCGTAAGACACTGTTTTGGTAAATAAAGATGTATTTACACTTTTAACCGTGTCTGCGGAGATTCTTTTCCATCACCTGTCTTCACAACACAGCAAAAGTTACAACAAAGATGGCGACGAGGATGGGATGTGAGCTGTGACCTGTCTGCTTCAGATGACCCCTGCATTCGAACTCCCGCTTAAAAGCCGGCAAATAGAAGGTGAGATTTTCACAAATTTGAGCGCTGGTTGGGTGTTTGGGCTGTCTGATGCAGAAAAGGTTGCACTCATAAATAGACTCAATAGTGTATGTAGTGTTGTGTTGGAAATGGTGTTGGATAAAGATTCTCCGTTCTAAATTTTTAACTATAGTCATTGTAATAGAGAGATGAAGGAAATAAAAGGGAATAATGAAGAAACAGTAAAAAGGAAATGTTGAAGTATAAGTGTAGAATAGCTTTCTTGGAGACTATACATTAAGAAAATATAGACAATGAGCTCCAGAAAGACGTTTTTAGATGCTGAGAATAGGAGAAAGGAGAGCAAGGTGTAAAGCTGAGTAATTAATAGGGTACATTGGGGAAACTGTAAGGTTTAATCATGGGAATTAAAGGAAAAATTGTTATTGGGGAAAGGAGAAAAAATTTTTGAAATCTCCATATGATGGCTTTTATTGGGAGAAAAAAGGGATCATGGGTCTAGTTCCTCTCATTTTATTGAATTTTTAAAATCTTATGCTTTGCAAGGGGGGTCTCTTTCTGCAAGTGTGTAAGGCCTAAAATTCACTTTTGTAAAAGAGAGAAATGGCAGGACTTTGATTTGTGACGTACTGATAAAAGCCACGTTGATTTGATTTAAATAGAAACTAATAGTTATTGGGCAAATTAGAAAATATTGATGTATAGTGCTGTGCAGGGGTTTGGAGCTCCTGAGAATGGGTGCGTTTGAACTGAATTTTTTTTATGGGTGTGGTGCTTGTTATGATCTAAAATAAAAGGGAATAGAGGATTAATTTAACATAGTGAATTGGTGGAGCAGTAATTTGTTTGTGTTCTCTTTGCAATAGTTTGATGAAATTGAGATACATTGAATGGGGTAATTGTTTTAGGCCAGTGGAACTGAGGAATGGCCTTATATGGAGAGAACTGCTACAAGATGGAAATTAGAATTGAATTAATAAAGTGTGTTGGAATGGTGTTATTTCAGTTGCTCAGAAAAAAGGGTTGAATTTTATAGTCTATGGTGTTGAGATCTCTGTGAAGTACTGTTACTTTATATGAGAAAAATAATAATTTTTAGCTGCCAACTGATAAGTGAAATTACTGCCAATTGTGTGAATATTGGAGTGTTTGACATTGGTGCTTTCTGGGGTTTAAACATACCACTGCGATGTTTATATGTGAAGAGTACAACATAGTACATTAATCTTATCTTAATATATACATCTTAGGAACCAAGATGCAGGGTTGGACATTTACTATCATGTGGTCATAGAATAGTATGTGAAATGTTTATGCTAAACTGGTTAAGCCGAACCAGATGTTAAAGGGAGCTGCATTAAGGATGAACTTATTGCCATCAATCACTTTAGACCCTTTTTAGGGGGGTTGAGATTAAGGTCGTTTAGGCTTCAAGCCAATGAAGAGATTTGTTGGAGGTGTTTACAATATTGAATGAAGGGTAAAAATGTTATGAATGAACTAAATGTTGGTAAATAAAATACAAATAAGCATATTGAATGTTTAATTACTGAGAAGTAAGCTGAATGTATTAAATTTCTATTTGTCTTTTTATCCTGTGGGGTGTGTGTGTGTGTGTGTGTGTGTGAGTTCTCTCATCTGTGAGGAGACGGTGAGAAGAGGAAGGAGGAAAAGAGGGGGTCTGCCCATAGCAGAGCAGACTGCACAAAGGCCAGTCATTTTATCCACAAACTTCTTTCACAAACACCTGCATTGATACATTTAGATTAAATCATTAATAGGTCTCATTGTTAAAAAGTAATAATTGGAAATTCCTTGATTTGTTTATCTATTTGCATTTAGTCCATTATTGTTGCTAGTACATGACATAGACTTCTTCAAAGAAAGCTTGGCAACAGGTTGTTCATTGTTAAGGTAATAATTTGATTATAAAGAATTAACAACGAGGTTTATGAAGAAAAATTATTATTTGAAAAGGGATTTCTGATTTAAGCTTTCCTATGAGTAATGGGGTTGCAAATATTTAGTGGTAATCATATTTAGAAGTGCTTGTTGAGCCTTATATAAGTTTGTATATTCTTTAATTACAAGATAGTTATTGAATGTTTAATAACTTTAGGTTTATGGTGCACTTAGTAGTTATATCACTTAGTAAAGGGGATTTAGTGGTGTGAATTGTATTGCATATTAAGGTTTGATTTCTCTGAAGTTGGCAAATTCAATTGGGGATTAATTTTTATTGATTGTGGTAATATAGTGGCCTATAAACAGAGGAAAAAAAAGGGAGAGAAATAATTAATAAGTGTAAGTTGGGAACATATTTAGTCATTATTATGCCAAAAATGGGCACTAATGTTTCAAAAGGGGTTACTCCTGTTGATATAGTTAAGAAAAATAATCCTTTAATAAAAGGCATTGCAAGAATATCAGAAAAATCTTATAAGCGATGGCCTGACATAGACCAACCATGGCCGGTAGAGGGGACACTTAACCCAGATGTAATTAAAACAATAGAGGTACTTGTATCAACATATAAAGCAGGACAGAAGAAAGGGCGTAAAGGAGAAAAGCGAAAGGAAAAAAGAGAAATAGAGCTTGGCATTCTCCAGTTAATTGAACAAGAGAGTCAGAAACTGATGAAGGCAGCGAAGGACAAGAGGGAGAAAAGTGTAGACGCGATTAACCAACTTACGAAAAAAACCGAAAGACAGATGACCGAAGTTAATGTGTCTTTTTCACATGTGGACTCAGTTAAGACACCACCACCTTATGAGAAGGAAGTGAAAAGTGAAAAAGCCTATCCTCAGCTTCCAGTGATTAGTCAAGGAGGAGATTATCACATTGAAGACGAAGATGAATGCATCATTGAAACAGGACAAGCAGAGACAACGATATAGCTGTATCCGAGTTTCAAAAGCAAGAAGAAAACTCGACGTCTGCAGACTAGAGGTGAACTGAGAATGAGAAGGAGGACCATTGCAGATGAGGATCTGAGTGACAAGGAGGAGGCCATGGGTGGATATGACCCAGCCATCAGACGAATGCTAGCTAAAGCAGAAAAAAGAGGAGATGTGAGTAGAAAGAAAGAGGACTCAAGAGATGGAAGTTCTGATGAAACAGAGAATGAAGAAAGTGATGATGGATGGAAGAGTAAGGGATCTTTCTCTGAAAGAGGATTCTTTCCTGCAACATCCAGCACAAGAGGAGAAGACAGACGAAGAGCTTTGAGAGAAGTAGAAAAAAGTATAGACCAATGTTTATTGAACTTAGATAATGCTTCTAGCTCACTGGAGACACAACTGAAAGAGTTGCAGACA
The DNA here is from genome assembly GCF_029633855.1 of Hoplias malabaricus. Classification (NCBI taxonomy): domain Eukaryota; kingdom Metazoa; phylum Chordata; class Actinopteri; order Characiformes; family Erythrinidae; genus Hoplias; species Hoplias malabaricus. The sequence continues at coordinate 22,542,365 of NC_089807.1, forward strand.
TATGAGGAGGATCTGAAAAATGAAGACACTAAAAAATCTAAAAGACAATACACATTGCGTCCAAGGAAAAGGAAAACACTTGAAAAGATGTGTCCAGTGATAGTCCGTGGACGGAATTTGGAATACAAGCCTTGGCAAAATACAGATATGTCAGATATCATGGAAAAGTTGCCTACTTTGCAAGAAGGAGCACATCCTTGGATTTCAAAATTGGAAGAGCTTCTGGTGGGAACGCAGCCCCACCAGAAGGTGACATAAAGAGACTTTTAGCAAATCTCCTGGGAGTTCCAGCCATGGAAGAAATTCTACAGAAAGCGGGCCTAGAACGATATGTAAGAACTGCTGTTAATGATCCAGAGCTGTTTGCTGCAATTAGAGGTCGAATGTGGAGAGCATTGAAAGATTCATTTCCAACCAATGTGCATCCTGACAATATCCTGATTGAGCCTTTGGGAGAAGATGAGAACCCGAGAGCCTATGTGTCAAGAGTCCATCAGGTATGGAGAAATGTCACAGGAAATGATCCAGATCATCCAAATGATTAAATCAGATGGAGCAGTCAATTTTGCGAGCCAAATTACAGAAGGGACTACCCTTACCAGTGAGAAGTAAACTGGCAGAAGTAGTGGGTCTCGGAAGCATGGCAAAGAGTGTCTATACAGATCATATAGCCCATCAAGTGGAGCTATATAGAAAGAAGGAACATGATCAGAAAATACAGGATGAAGAGACCCTCAGAAAGCTGAACCAAATACAACTGGTGGACAACAAGAAAAAAGAAAAGAAACAAGCTGTAGTCATACAAAGTCAGCCTCCTAATCAGCCAGGACCGCATCTGGATCAGACTCAACCTCAAGTGAGCCAGTCAGCATCAGTTGCTCCAGTGACTCCCTGGACACAGCCAGTGTTTGGTCAGGTGCAGACATGGAGAGGAAGAAGTCAAGGAAATCTAGGAAGAGGAAGACCAGGAAGATTCAGTCTGAACTTTCAGCAGCCTCCTGAAGTGTGCTATAATTGTGGACAGTTTGGTCATTTTGCTCGTGAATGCAACCGGCCAGGAGGAAACTTCAGGGGATACTTTAGAGGAGGATTCAGAGGAGGATTCAGAGGACAACCAAGGTCAATCAAGGGACCTGTGAACCCTTATAGGGGCCCAGAACCAGGATTCTAGGGATGCCCGGAGAACTCGTGTGGGAGGTGTCAGCTGGTAGCAATAGGGCCGGAGAGAGATCCAACAATAGAGGTGAAAATAAATAATCGACCATTGACAATGATGGCAGATAGTGGAGCTTCTTTCACCTGTATTCGGCCTGAAGATGCTATACACCTCCCCAAGTCTGGTCAGATGATTCGGACAATCGGGTTTGAGGGAGTAAAACAGCTGATTCCTCTCACAGAACCAATTGAGCTCTGCTATAAACATCTGAAGACTACAATACCCATACTGGTATCAGAACATACACCTATTGCGCTTTGTGCAAGAAGAGATGCTTTGTGCAAACTGAACTGTACAATAAAATGCACACCAGACGGCTGCCTGGTGGAAGTGCCGAGTGAAATGATTAATCAACTGATGATGAAAACAGAGACTGAAGCTTCTTCAGTATTTTGGATTGGAAATCTTAGCGAAGAATTCTAGTTTATTGTATTGAAGTTTATTGTAGCAAACATGCCTGATGCAAAGACTCCAGAGTATCCATTTCATTGTACACTGAAATACTTTAAAGATGTTGAACAATCAGATGGAGAACAATGGCTGAGTCATCAACCAAAGCAAGTTGAATTACGTTCATGTTGCATAATTTTGGGACCACAAGGAACTGCTATGAAGATAGACAAAAATGATTACTTGCATAAAGAGTTTGAGATGGGAAAAAGTGTACCACATGTGACTTTACTGGTGTCTGAAGATTGTGAGCAGAAACAAATAGGTGAAATGATGGCAGAAGCAGAAGAAGTTGTCTTTAAACCGCTTAAAGAGAATCTTTCCATCTGGAGGAGTGAAGATCAGCGATTTATTAAGATTATGATTACTGCTCAAGGACAAGGACAGCCACAAGTCATCAGGATGACACGTGAATCCCTTTACAATGAGAAAATGGATTCAAACTCTTTGAAAGAGGAAATGCTGCGATATGTTCCAAAATGTTTATGGTCACAACATAGCACTGACATTGGATTTGTGAAGTCAGCTCAACCAGTGAAAGTTGAACTCCGACCAGGAACAAAACCTCCGTGGAAGCCTCAGTATCCTTTGAATGAAGAAGCAATCAAAGGGATCGAACCACAAATTGAAGGTCTTGTGAAGGCAGATGTTCTGAAGATAACACAGAATCCGCAGAGTAATACACCTTTGTTGCCTGTGAAGAAGCCAGATAACTCTTATCATTTAGTACATGATTTGAGAGCAGTAAATGAAGTAGTAGTAGACTTTCCAGCAGAAGTGCCAGATCCACATGTTTTGTTAGCCCAAATTCCTACGGATGCAAAGTATTTCACAGTATTAGATTTATGTGGTGCATTTTTTAGTGTTCCACTAAGTGTAGAAAGTCAGGGTTTATTTGGGTTTACTTACAAGGGACAATTCTATGAGTATAAGAGATTACCACAGGGATATAAACATAGTCCTCACATTTTCAATAAAGTATTGAAAGATGATTTAGTTGGGGTAGATCGGAAGTTAAAAAGTACTGTCATTCAATACATGGATGATATTCTTCTTAGTGCACCAGATGAGGAAATAGGTCATAAACTAAGTGTAAAGATGCACAAACTGTTGTCAAAGTTTTTGTGTAGAGAAGTCATAAGCAGGTGGGGACTTCCAGATCGAATATCCTCCGATAATGGGAAAGAGTTTGTGGATAAAACGGTGAAATTAATTTTGCAAAAATTGGGAATTAAACAGCGTCTGGGAGCTGTGTACCATCCGCAAAGTCAAGGGATTTGTGAAAAAATGAATGGTGTCTTGAAAAATCGGATTGTTAAAATCTGTCAGCACACGGGGTTAAATTGGATAGCAGCACTTCCATTAGCATTAATGGTTTGTCGCTCAAGTGAGCTGCGTGATTTACACATGACTCCTCATGAGTTGATGACAGGCAGACGAATGCCAACGCCATGTTTGCGTACAAGTGGGAAAGGTCCAAGTTTAGCTCTTTTAGAAGATGATATGAGAGCATATGTTTCATACTTAGCTAATTTACATAAAAGAATATCCACATACGTTTCAGAAAAGCAAAGAAAAGAGGAGGAGCAGGAGAGGCTGGATAAGCAAAGGAAGAATACAGTGCAGCCTGGAGACAAGGTGTTTGTAAAGATATTTAGAAGAAAATGGTATAACGAACGCAGAGAAGGACCTTTTGAAGTTGTTCGCAGTACTGGAACGGCAGTTCAAGTCAAGGGATCACCAACGTGGTATCATTTATCTCACTGTGTTAAAGCACCAAGTGAAGAGGAGCCTTCCTCAAAGGGAGGAGAGGTTGCAGGTTCAGGAGAACCAAAAGGACATGGGGGAGAACAGGTTGAAAATAACATGCAAGAAACAAATTAGAGTAGATCTCCTGAAAAGGAGATTGTCCCTGGTTTGGATGATGCTGATGTATATTTCTGACGATGCCAGACATGACACAGCAGATTGTAAACAAGACAAAAGGTTTGGAGAAGTTGAATTTCAATATGTCCCAGAAACAGCAGGTCCCATTCCAGAAAGCAGTAATTCCATTTCAAAACAGTTCAGAGACTTGGATCAAGAGAAGAGTCCAAGACCAGTTCGGAAAAAGGTTAGACCTAAACGGTATGAGAACTAAAGAGAATTAAACTTTAAAGAACTTTACTTTTTCAGTGTCGAAAGTTTGTGAGGGGATAAATAGATCACATCTAACTACACTAATGCCTTTGATAATTTCAACAACGTCATCACCTTTCAAGACAGTGGTTAAAGCTAAATTAGGTAAAGCAGTTCATCTTCCCTGTAAATGTGGAAGATTTAATACAGGGGGTAATAGTCCTCCTGAGGGGAAAAATAGTCGTGGTGAAAAAGTGGTGTTAACAGGACCTGAAGTTGATCATTTGCCTCATGACCAGAGAAAGTATCTTTTGTTTAATGCCTTTAGGTGGTTCAGAGTTAGAGATGATTGTTCAATTCTTTTACGTAATGTTACATGAGAAGATCAAGGGGAATACACTTTTACTTATTTGGAGCCAGAGCTTAAGTTTGTGCCATTTCAAAATGTGTGGAGAGAAGGGTACATAACTCGTACAGTGATAGTGATGATAAAGGACCAGAGTCCTATTGAAGTTTTTACATCTATTAAAAGAGTTCAGGACCAAACCACTATGGCAATGACTTTAAAGGTTACTAAAGAACAAATTAAGCCAATTACTTTAGCTCCAGAAATAAGTAAAGGAAATAATGTAACTAATCGGATTACTACTTTAGATATGCCATTAAAGGAGATGAATAGTACTACACTGTCAATGATGACTTCTGCTTCGGGTACATCTGAATCTAGCACAACTGTTGAAAATGGAAAAATAACAAGATCACATAATGTTGTAAAAGTAACCCAGACTCCAGAAGTAATGTCCTTTCCATTGCAGAAGGAAATAAACATAACACAAGGTCCAGAGTTAAATATGGAGCATGAAGTGAATATCAGTCAAGTGACTTTTGAAGCTAGAAACCCAATGGAAGATATGGATTCAAAGGGTTTAGTAACCACTGAGAAAATCACTTTAGAAGGGCAGAGAGAGTTTTTTTATTCTGACTGGACATCTGAAGAAATGACTGACCATTACCATGCATTACAGAAAAGAGAAGTAAAATGGAAAGCATATGGATTTGATTCTTCAGTGTTACAAATCACAGACCCATGGGCATCTAGAAATTTATGGTTTCAGCAAATAACCCATTCCGTAAGAATGAGTACGATGTTGACTGGTCCATGTGTGGTGAAAGTTCCATCACCAAGCACATGGCCATCAATTTTAGAGACAGTACCAGAACCATTGCATGCTATGTGTCAATCTTATGCTTTATCGTGGTTAATATATCAGCAAAACTCTGAAGAAGATATAATAATGGCTTTATCAGTGCATTTGTTTAGACCTAGATTAAATTGTACTTGGTTGATGAAGTTGCCATATGTGAATTTCCTTAATCAGCATGAAAATATACTGACAGCACGGCCTGATGCGATGGAAGTAAAATCTGTGGAGACTAAAGACTGTTTTTGTTCCAATGATACTCACAATGGACAGGGGATGTTTATGGGAATATCTGATTGTGCTCGTTATAAGATGAATTTTAAAGAGCCTAAACCTAAGGATGTTTTGTTTAAAGTGAATTTTCATACACCAGATAGCAAACAGAGTAGAACATTAATGGTGCAGTATGACATTTTGCCTGTAAATGTGACTATAGGAAATTTTAAGGATATTTGGTGGGTTTGTGGAGATAAAGCATACATATTTCTACCATATGGGTGGACAGGCTGTTGTTATATGGCAACATTAAAGCTTCCTTATGAGGTTTATACTCTCCAAAAAGTTGAAGCAACTGATGAAGGGAATTCTGAAGGTAATTCTGTGAGAAGAAAGAAAAGGGAAATGGCTCAGTTTCATAACTTGGAAGCATATCATTGGAGAATCAGTATAGGAGAAAAATGGGGTATAGGATTATTCCCATGGTATGGTGTGACATTTTTAGCAGATCATATAGATAATATTACGTACACTTTACAAGGGTTTGCTAATGAGACAATAAGAGGGTTTCAGTATTTGTCAAATACTCAAAAAAGTCAGATTAACTTTGTTGAAACATGACATGGCTCTGGATTACATTTTAGCTAAGCAAGGGGGTTTATGTGTAGCTTTGAATCTGACAGGGGATGCCTGTTATACTTTGATTCCAGATAATTCTGATAATATGACTAGTGTTATAGAAGCATTGAAGCATATAAGGGAGGCGTTTGGTCCATCAAAAGGAGCTGGATGGTCTGTGAATGCTTGGTTATTGGAGAAATTAGGACCACTAGGAGCAATGTTGGCTCAGGTTTTTGGAGCAGCTCTTTTAGCAGTGTGTATAATGTTTTGTTTTTGTACACTGTTATTAACTTGTGCAAAAGCTATGATTTTGAAATGGGTTGGAGTTGTAATGCCTGGAGATCAAGTACAGATGCCATTATTAAGTAGAACCGACTCAGACAAACATGAGGAGGAAATGTTGGAAAACAACCTGGCAGAAAGATATCCATTTTGAATATCCACTATTATATATTTTTCCATTCACTTATGACATTATCTTTTATTTTGTTAGGTTTATCATTTAGTAATCAGGTATAAAGATTGTAGGATGAAGTATACACTGCAGCTTATAAAATGTATTAATCCATTAATGTTACTATTATTAAAGATTTATTTGATGTTTATTTGCATCTGTCATTTTTGCAAAAGATACTGGCTGTAAGATCACTGTAAGGGAGGATGGTTGTTCGAGATTCCTGAAATGCTACAGGGATCCAAAATCTCAAAAGAGGACAATAAAACAGAAGGACTTTGAAACAGAATGGTGAAGACTTGCTGAAGCTCAATATGTCATCAACATCACATCAGAAGACAAAATTGCTGAAAAGACAATATTATGTCATATGTTTCTATTGAATTGTTTATTATTAGTAATCTTTGATAGTGATAAACCATTATATGAGTGATATTAAAAATTGTAACAACTGTTTATTATGAAGATTTATAGACTGATGAAATGTAATCTGTGTAAGTGTATTGAAATCTCAGAGTTATTTTTGTTTTATCGATGTTAGGGCCAAGGGGTGTGTCAGGTAGGGACAGGTCCATTGGGGGGTACGATGGGTCGACCAGCCTGAATTTGGACATTGGTTTGATTTTATTTTCTGAGATTTTTATATACATTTACTTAAGTCAACTCCCTACACATATAGAATAAATGTAATTGGATTGGAGTACAGTTTTGTGATCGCCTAGGCAGAGGGATCGTTGAGGGAATTTTTCCTGTCTAAAATGTTTGAAGGAGTTTCAAGAAAGATGGCTGCCGGGCAGGTTTTTTCGCCCTCACACTCCATGAAATTTTGTTACATCATAATGCAAGTGATGTTAAAATTGTGTGTAGGAAGGTATCACTTATTTGTTATGACATTAACATGCATGGGTTGCTTAAATTTTTACGAGACTTTAATAGTCTCGAAGGGAGTAAATTATGAGGTATATTTATCAGACGGCCTCATAAGACAGTATTAAGAAATGTTCAGTGTGTGTTTTAGAGCATATGGCTGAACATATGTATGTGCGCTACAGAGAGGGATGTTTAGGATGAGCTGTAAGTGAGGCAGGACACTATCAATTTTACACCCTCCCTTAGAGCATGCAAATGTAAACTATTCTCTATGTTTGCCTTATTTGGAAAGGAGAGAACTATATAGACGAAAGGATCCGAGCCAGCGGGGAGAGACAAATAGACATGAAGGGGAGATGATCGGAGCGCTCAATTGAACACCCTCTCACGGGATCCTTAAGAACCCGTAAGACACTGTTTTGGTAAATAAAGATGTATTTACACTTTTAACCGTGTCTGCGAAGATTCTTTTCCATCACCTGTCTTTACAACACAGCAAAAGTTAACAACAGGTTATTTGCTGAAACCATAAATTTCTAGATGCCCATGGGTCTGTGATTTGTAACACTGAAGAATCAAATCCATATGCTTTCCATTTTGCTTCTCTTTTCTGTAATACATGGTAATGGTCAATCATTTCTTCAGATGTCTAGTCAAAATCAAAATACTCTCTCTGTCCTTCTAAAGGGATTTTCTGAGTGGTTACTAAACCATTTGAATCCATGTCTTCCATTGGGTTTCTGGCTTCAAAAGTCACTGGACTAATATTCACTTCATGCTCCATATTTAATTCTGGACCCTGTGTTATGTTTATTTCCTTTTGCAATGGAAAGGACATTACTTCTAGAGTCTGGGTTACTTTTACAACATTATGTGATCTTGTTATTTTTCCCTTTTCAACAGTTGTGATAGATTCAGATGTACCCGAAGCAGAAGTCATCATTGGCAGTGTAGTACTATTCATCTCCTTTAATGGCATATCTAAAGTAGTAACCTGATTTGTTACATTATTTCCTTTACTTATTTCTGGAGCTAGAGTAATTGGCTTAATTTTTTCTTTAGTAACCTTCAAAGTCATTGTCATAGTGGTTTGGTCCTGAACTCTTTTAGTAGATGTAAAAACTTCAATAGGACTCTGGTCCTTTATCATCACTATCACTGTACGAGTTATGTACCCTTCTCTCCCCACATTTTGAAATGGCACAAACTTAAGCTCTGGCTCCAAATGAGTACAAGTGTATTCCCCTTGATCTTCTCATGTAACATTACGTAAAAGAATTGAACAATCATCTCTAACTCTGAACCACCTAAAGTCATTAAACAAAAGATACTTTCTCTGGTCATGAGGCAAATGATCAACTTCAGGTCCTGTTAACACCACTTTTTCACCACGACTATTTTTCCCCTCAGGAGGACTATTACCCCCTGTATTAAATCTTCCACATTTACAGGGAAGATGAACTACTTTACCTAATTTAGCTTTAACCACTGTCTTGAAAGGTGATGACGTTGTTGAAATTATCAAAGGCATTAGTGTAGTTAGATGTGATCCATTTATCCCCTCACTAACTTTTGACACTGGAAAAGTAAAATTCTCTAAAGTTTCATTCTCTTTAGTTCTCATACCGTTTATGTCTAACCTTTTTCCGAACTGGTCTTGGACTCTTTTCTTGTTCCAAGTCTCTGAACTGTTTTGAAATGGAATTACTGCTTTCTGGAATGGGACCTGCTGTTTTTGGGACATATTGGAATTCAATTTCTCTAAACCTTTTGTCTTGTTTACAATCTGCTGTGTCATGTCTGGCATCGTCAGAAATATACACAGAGTCATCAGCATCATCCAAACCAGGGACAATCTCCTCTTCAGGAGATCTACTCTGATTTGTTTCTTGCATGTTATTTTCAACCTGTTCTCCCCCATGTCCTTTTGGTTCTCCTGAACCTGCAACCTCTCCTCCCTTTGAGGAAGGCTCCTCTTCACTTGGTGCTTTAACACAGTGAGATAAATGATACCACGTTGGTGATCCCTTGACTTGAACTGCCGTTCCAGTACTGCGAACAACTTCAAAAGGTCCTTCTCTGCGTTCGTTATACCATTTTCTTCTAAATATCTATACAAACACCTTGTCTCCAGGCTGCACTGTATTCTTCCTTTGCTCATCCAGCCTCTCCTGCTCCTCCTCTTTTCTTTGCTTTTCTGAAACGTATGTGGATATTCTTTTATGTAAATTAGCTAAGTATGAAACATATGCTCTCATGTCATCTTCTAAAAGAGCTAAACTTGGACCTTTCCCACTTGTACGCAAACATGGCGTTGGCATTCGTCTGCCTGTCATCAACTCATGAGGAGTCATGTGTAAATCACGCAGCTCACTTGAGCGACAAACCATTAATGCTAATGGAAGTGCTGCTATCCAATTTAACCCCGTGTGCTGACAGATTTTAACAATCCTATTTTTCAAGACACCATTCATTTTTTCACAAATCCCTTGACTTTGCGGATGGTACACAGCTCCCAGACGCTGTTTAATTCCCAATTTTTGCAAAATTAATTTCACCGTTTTATCCACAAACTCTTTCCCATTATCGGAGGATATTCGATCTGGAAGTCCCCACCTGCTTATGACTTCTCTACAAAAAAACTTGGCAACCGATTGAGCATCCTTATGCTTAGTTGGCCATGCCTCTGGCCATCGTGAAAACCTGTCCACAACAACCAGCATATACCTTTTACCTTCAACTGGTTTTATCATGTCAACAAAGTCCACAACTAACTCACACATAGGACCCCTTGGTGTTGGAATGTAACCAGGCAGAACCATCAACCCCCTGCGAACATTATTTTTCAAACAAATTGTACATCTGCCAATTACGTAGTCTATCTGTTCAAGCAAATATGGTGCCCAAAAACCATTCTCCTTTGTAATCTTCCCCCTAACTTCTCCCCTAGCCACATGAGCTAATCCATGTGCCTCTTGAATCATCAGACCTAACAAGTCCGGGGGTGCTACTATCAGCCCCTCTTGGTTTCTCCAGAGACCAGTAGAATCCCTGCTGGCACCTCGATCTATCCACAATTGTTTATCTATATCAGGAACAGCTTCCTGCATTAAAAGTACATCATTAAGTGTCACCTTCTCTTCGAAGTCCACTTCATGAGTTACCAAAAACACTTCCCCTAGTTTGTCAGCTCCTATAATGGCTTTGGCAGCTTCATCAGCTGCTGTATTCCCCTGTAAGACCCTTGATGCATCCATTTTATGAGCTGCACATTTAGCTATTGGCCCTGTGAAGGACTGGCGTCCCCTCCAGGGTGTATTCCTGCCTTGCGCCCGATGATTCCAGGTAGGCTCTGGACCCCCCGTGATCCTAAATTGGATAAGCGGTTACAGATAATGGATGGATGGATGGATGGACATTTAGCTATTGCTATTTCTTTAGGTTTCATCATAGCATGCAACAGTTTCATTATTTGAGCATGATGCTCTATTGGTGACCCATCAGTTTTCTTAAACCCCCTGTTTTTCCACACTGATCCAAACAAATGGCACACATTATGGGCATACGCCGAATCTATGTATATGTTCACTCGCTTACCTTCAGCCAACAAACATGCTTCTGTTAACCCCACAAGATCAGCAAGTTGTACAGATGCAAGTTGTGGAATTACTTCAGCCTTTTCAACAACAAATTCGGTCCCCTGGGCTCTTACTATTGCATAGCCAGCCCTCAATTTATCTCCTACACGATAACAGGACCCATCTGTCCAATACTCCACTTCAGCCTCACGCAACGGAATAGCTTGCAAATCAGATCTAAGTCTCGAATACCTCTCTGCGTCTCGTACACAGTCATGTGGTTCACCATCCTCTGGAGTTGGCAAGTTCTCAGCTGGATTTACCGTGACACACCTCGCTAGGGTGACATCTTCTTGTTCTGAGAGCCTATGATAATCTCTAATTCTAGGCATAGTTAGAGTATATTTACCAAAGTTTAAGAGATTTCTAAGACTATGATGTGTAAGAATTGTCACTGGATAACCCATAGTGACAGATGATGCTTTCTCATACATTAAGTACACTCCCACCATTGCTCTGTAGCAACTTGGTAACCCCAATTCCACTTCTGAAAAAGCAATTGAATAATAAGCAATTGGTTGGGGATTGGTTCCTGTACCTGTTGGCTGACAAAGAACTGCACATGCATATTTTCCTCCAGTAGAAGTGGACACATATAACAAAAAATTCTTAGAATAATCTGGCAGAGCTAATGCTGGAGCCTCTTGTAACCTCTGTTTTATTGTCCCAAAAGCTAAAAGGCCATCCTGCGTCCAGGAAAGATTACAATAAAGCTGAGCATTCCTTGTATCTTTAATCATAGCTCTCAAAGGTCTTGTTAAACTAGCATAGTCCTCTACCCATGCTGACGAATACCCTGCAATACCCAAAAATGTCATCATTTCTCTAACTGTTCTGGGTTTGGGAGCTTTGCGAATAGCTTCTAACTGCTTATCAGAAATACATCTGTGTCCCTGTTTTATGGTCTGGCCTAAATAAACTACCCTTTCCTGACAATACTGCAATTTTTCTAAGAGACTTTGTGCCCTTTTTCTGCCAGCATCTGTAACAAAGTAATTGAATCTTTATGACATGTTTCCTCATCTGGTGCACAAAGAATAATATCATCCATGTATTGAATGACAGTACTTTTTAACTTCTGATCTACCCCAACTAAATCATCTTTCAATACTTTATTGAAAATGTGAGGACTATGTTTATATCCCTGTGGTAATCTCTTATACTCATAGAATTGTCCCTTGTACGTGAACCCAAATAAACCCTGACTTTCTATACTTAGTGGAACACTAAAAAATTCACCACATAAATCTAATACTGTGAAATACTTTGCATCCGTAGGAATTTGGGCTAACAAAACATGTGGATCTGGCACTTCTGCTGGGAAGTCTGCTACTACTTCATTTACTGCTCTCAAATCATGTACTAAACGATAAGATTTATCTGGCTTCTTCACAGGCAACAAAGGTGTATTACTCTGCGGATTCTGTGTTATCTTCAGAACATCTGCCTTCACAAGACCTTCAATTTGTGGTTCGATCCCTTTGATTGCTTCTTCATTCAAAGGATACTGAGGCTTCCACGGAGGTTTTGTTCCTGGTTGGAGTTCAACTTTCACTGGTTGAGCTGACTTCACAAATCCAATGTCAGTGCTATGTTGTGACCATAAACATTTTGGAACATATCGCAGCATTTCCTCTTTCAAAGAGTTTGAATCCATTTTCTCATTGTAAAGGGATTCACGTGTCATCCTGATGACTTGTGGCTGTCCTTGTCCTTGAGCAGTAATCATAATCTTAATAAATCGCTGATCTTCACTCCTCCAGATGGAAAGATTCTCTTTAAGCGGTTTAAAGACAACTTCTTCTGCTTCTGCCATCATTTCACCTATTTGTTTCTGTTCACAATCTTCAGACACCAGTAAAGTCACATGTGGTACACTTTTTCCCATCTCAAACTCTTTATGCAAGTAATCATTTTTGTCTATCTTCATAGCAGCTCCTTGTGGTCCCAAAATTATGCAACATGAACGTAATTCAACTTGCTTTGGTTGATGACTCAGCCATTGTTCTGCTTCTGATTGTTCAGCATCCTTAAAGTATTTCAGTGTACAATGAAATGGATACTCTGGAGTCTTTGCATCAGGCATGTTTGCTACAATAAACTTCTCCCACATCTTTGCTGGTTCCAAGAATTCTTCACTAAGATTTCCAATCCAAAATACTGAAGAGGCTTCAGTCTCTGTTTTCATCATCAATTGATCAATCATTTCACTCGGCACTTCCACCAGGCAGCCATCTGGTGTGCATTTTATTGTACAGTTCAGTCTGCACAAAGCATCTCTTCCCAAAAGTGCAATAGGTGTATGTTCTGATACCAGTATGGGTATTGTAGTCTTCAGATGTTTATAGCAGGGCTCAATTGGTTCTGTGAGAGGAATCAGCTGTTTTACTCCCTCAAACCCGATTGTCCGAATCATCTGACCAGACCTGGGGAGGTGTATAGCATCTTCAGGCCGAATACAGGTGAAAGCAGCTCCACTATCTGCCATCATTGTCAATGGTTGATTATTTATTTTCACCTCTATTGTTGGATCTCTCTCCGGCCCTATTGCTACCAGCTGACACCTCCCACATGAGTTCTCTGGGCATCCCTAGAATCCTGGTTCCGGGCCCCTATAAGGGTTCACAGGTCCCTTGATTGACCTTGGTTGTCCTCTGAATCCTCCTCTGAATCCTCCTCTAAAGTATCCCCTGAAGTGTCCTCCTGGCCGATTGCACTCACGAGCAAAATGACCAAACTGTCCACAATTATAGCACACTTCAGGAGGCTGCTGAAAGTTCAGACTGAATCTTCCTGGTCTTCCTCTTCCTAGATTTTCTTGACCTCTTCCTCTCCATGTCTGCACCTGACCAAACACTGGCTGTGGCCAGGGAGTCACTGGAGCCTCTGATGTTGACTGGCTCACTTGAGGTTGAGTTTGATCCAGATGTGGTCCTGGCTGATTAGGAGGCTGACTTTGTATGACTACAGCTTGTTTCTTTTCCTTTTTCTTGTTGTCCACCAGTTGTATTTGGTTCAGCTTTCAGAGGGTCTCTTCATCCTGTATTTTCTGATCATGTTCCTTCTTTCTATATAGCTCCACTTGATGGGCTATATGATCTGTATAGAAACTCTTTGCCATGCTTCCGAGACCCACTACTTCTGCCAGTTTACTTCTCACTGGTAAGTGTAGTCCTTTCTGTAATTTGGCTCGCAAAATTGACTGCTCCATCTGATTTAAATCTGGATCATTTCCTGTGACATTTCTCCATACCTGATGGACTCTTGACACATAGGCTCTCAGGTTCTCTTCTTCTCCCAAAGGCTCAATTAGGATATTGTCAGGATGCACATTGGTTGGAAATGAATCTTTCAATGCTCTCCACATTTGACCTCTGATTGCAGCAAACAGCTCTGGATCATTAACAGCAGTTCTTACATATCGTTCTAGACCCGCTTTCTGTAGAATTTCTTCCATGGCTGGAACTCCCAGGAGATTTGCTAAAAGTCTCTTTATGTCACCTATTGCAGGCTGCGTTCCCACCAGAAGCTCTTCCAATTTTGAAATCCAAGGATGTGCTCCTTCTTGCAAAGTAGGCAACTTTTACAGATATCTGACATATCTGTATTTTGCCAAGGCTTTTATTCCAAATTCCAAATGTCTTCTCCTCTTGTGCTGGATGTTGCAGGAAAGAATCTTCTTTCAGAGAAAGATCTCTTACTCTTCCATCCATCGTCACTTTCTTCATTCTCTGTTTCATCAGAACTTCCATCTCTTGAGTCCTCTTTCCTTCTACTCACATCTCCTCTTTTTTCTGCTTTAGCTAGCATTCTTCTAATGGCTGGGTCATATCCACCCATGGCCTCCTCCTGGTCACTCAGATCCTCATCTCCAATGGTCCTCCTTCTTATTCTCAGTTCACCTCTAGTCTGTAGACGTCGAGTTTTCTTTTTGCTTTTGGAACTCGGATACAGTTTTATCGTTGTCTCTGCTTGTCCTGTTTCAATGATGCATTCATCTTCGTCTTCAATGTGATAATTTCCTCCTTGACTAATCACTGGAAACTGAGGGTAGACTTTCTCAGCTTTCACTTCCTTCTCATAAGGTGGTGGTGTCTTAACTAAGTCCACGTGTGGAAAAGACACTTTAACCTCGGCCATCTGTTTCTCGACTTTCTTCGTAAGTTGATTCATGGCTTCTGCCCCCTGCTCCCTCTTTTCCTTAGCCGCCTTGATCAGTTTCTGACTTTCTTGTTCAAATAACTGGAGAATGCCAAGCTCTATTTCTCTTTTTCCTTTCGCTTTTCTCCTTGATGCCCTTTCTTCTGTCCTGCTTTATATGTTGATACGAGTACCTCTATTGTTTTAATTACATCTGGGTTAAGTGTCCCCTCTACCGGCCATGGTTGGTCTATGTCAGGCCATCACTTATACAATTTTTCTGATATTCTTGCAATGCCTTTTATTAAAGGATTATTTTTCTTAACTATATCAACAGGAGTAACCCCTTTTGAAACATTAGTGCCCATTTTTGGCATAATAATAACTAAATATGTTCCCAACTTACACTTATTAATTATTTCTCTCCCTTTTTCCTCTCTGTTTATAGGCCATTATATTACCACAATCAACAAAAATTAAACCCCAATTGAATTTGCCAACTTCAGAGAAATCAAACCTTAACATGCAATACAATTCACACCACTAAATCCCCTTTACTAAGTGATATAACTACTAAGTGCACCATAAACCTAGATTTATTAAACATTCAATAACTACCTAGTAATTAAAGAATATACAAACTTATATAAGGCTCAACAAGCACTTCTAAATATGATTATCACTAAATATTTGAAACCCCATTACACTTATAGCAAAGCTTAAATCAGAAACCCCTTTTCAAATAATAATTTTTCTTCATAACCCTCGTTGTTAATTCTTTATAATCAAATTATTATCTGAAAAATGAACAACCTGTTGCCAAGCTTTCTTTGAAGAAGTCTATGTCATGTACTATAGCACGTATAATGGACTAAATGCAAATAGATAAACAAATAAATGAATTTCCAATTATTACTTTTTAATAATGAGACCTATTAATGATTTAATCTAAATGTATCAATGCAGGTGTTTGTGAAAGAAGTTTGTGGATAAAATGACTGGCCTTTGTGCAGTCTGTTCAGCTCTGGGTATGTTGACCCCCATTTTACCTCCTGTTCTGTCTCACCGTCTCCTCACAGATGAGAGAAACAGATTCTCCCACACACCCCACAGGATAAAAACAGACAAATAGAGATTTAATACATTCAGCTTATTTCTTAGTATTTAAACATTCAATATGCTTATTTGTATTTTATTTACCAACATTTAGTTCATTCATAACATTTTTACCCTTCATTCAGTATTGTAAACACCTCCAATAAATCTCTTCATTGGCTTGAAGCCTTAAATGACCTTTTTCTCAACCCCCTAGAAAGGGTCTAAAGTGATTGATAGCAAAACTAGTCCATCTTCAATACAGCTTCCGTTAGCATCTGGTCCGGCTTAAACAGTTTAACATAAACATGTCACATACTATTTTATGACCACATGATAGTAAACTTATATACTAAGATAAGACTATGTTGTAATCTTCACATATAAAACATTGCTGTGGTATGTTTAAACCCCAGAAAGCACCAATGTCAAACACTTAATTTTTCCCAGTATTCACACATTGGCAGTACTTATCAGTTGGCAGCTAAAAAATTTCTTCACACAAAGCAACAGCACCTCACAGAGATCCAAACACCAGAAATTATAAGAATCAACCCCTTTTTCTGAGCAACAATTGTTAATTCCTTAAACCCAAATAAACAATATTAAAGCTCAACATCCAACCAAACATTTAAGGCCATTCCTCAGTTCCACTGGCCTAAAACAATTACCCCATTCAATGTGTCTCAATTTCATCAAACTATTGCATTCAAAGAGAACACAAACAAATTACTGCTCCACCAATTCACTCTCACCTACTATGTTAAATTAATCCTCTATTCCCTTTTATTTTAGATCATAAGCACAAAACAAACACCACACCCATAGAAAAAACTCAGCTCAAACGCATCCATTCTCAGGAGCTCCAAACCCCTTCACAGCACTATACATCCATATTTGTTCATACATTTATATTTTTAATTTGCCCAAATAACTATTAGTTTCTATTTAAATCAAACCAACGTGGCTTTTATCAGTACGTCGCAAATCAAAGTCCTGCCATTTCTCTCTTTTTCAAGAGTGAATTTTAGGCCTTACACACTTGCAGAAAGAGACCCCCCCTGCAAAGCATAAGATCTCAAAAATTCAACAAAATGTAAGGAACTAGACCCATGATCTTTTTCTCCCAATAAAAGCCATCATGTGGAGATTTTCAACATTTTTCTCCTTTTTTCTTCAATATCAATTTTCCCTTTAGTTCCCATGATTAAACCTTACAGTTTCCCCAATGTGCCCTATTAATTACTCAGCTTTAACCTCGCTCTCCTTTCTCCTATTCTCAGCATCTAAAAACGTCTTTCTGGAGCTCATTGTCTATATATTCTTAATGTATAGTCTCTAAGAAAGCTCATAAAATCGTCTTTCTGGAGCTCATTTTCTACTGTTTTCTTTAATTTACTGTCTCCCAGAAAGCTCATTTATTTTTACTTTATATTTCTTAATTTAAAACGTCTTCCGTTCAGGCTTATTGTCATAAATATGAACAAGAAGGGAGGGGGTGAGACACACTCCCCCACTTTCTCCTTTTTTTTTCTTCCCAAAATTTTTTTTCAGTTGACACACACACATAGTTACAGACTAAGGGACAAAGTTATAAGATGGGAAAAGGGAGGGGGTGAGGCACACACATTCAGCTGACACACACACATACACAGCAAGACACTCCTTTTTTCTTAACTCACTAAGCACACACACATACAAAGCATCCAACATCCCCCAAACAGCGCTTACACACACCCATCTCTTTCAATTCTCATAGTCGACTCATTCACACATTAACAGCATGCTTTTTTATTGCTGCCCTTTCTCTTATTTCCTTATTTCCTTATTCCTTTATTTCCTTATTTTTAATTTATGCTACCTTATGAGGTGTAATAATTCAAAAAGAGGCAGCATCAATACAGTGTTCGTCAACAGTGTTTCAAGTGGGCACCCCTAATTAAATCTCTGCATCACACCTCCAGTTTCTCATCAAACTGACCCAAAAATCACCTAGTGAATTTTTCAGGATTTGCGGCCGGGCTATCCACGAGGGCTTTTTTACGAATCAGGGCGTCCTCTCTTTATTTAACTCTCTTATTGTCTCTTTTCCTCTTTTTTTCCATATATTCCTCTTATATTTCTCTTCCTTATATTTTTTTAAACCTTAAATTCCTTATATTCCTTTTCTTTAAACCTTAAATTCCTTATATTCCTCTTCTTTTTAACCTTAAATAAATTTTAACCAAATGCCACTGGGCCCAGTGCTTCTCACTATTTAATATAATCCCAATTCCACAATAACTCAAAGCTTACTTTCACGCAATGACTGTGATTCATGTCTTACAGTTTCAAGCAAAAATAGGGCCCTGTTTACCCAAATGTGCATGTCATCATCAGCTCACCTCATCGTTACTAATTAAGCTTTTCTACACTTATATTTCAACATTTCCTTTCCTTTTCTTTTTCCTTTTCACTTTTTTCTTCATTATTCCCTTTTACTATGACTATATTTAAAATTTAGAACGGAGAAACTTTATCCAACACCATCATCAACACAACACTACATACACTAATGAGTCTATCTCGGTGCAACTCTTTCTGCATCAGACAGCCTAAACACCCAACGTGCGCACAAATTTGTGAAAATCTCACCTTCTATTTGCCGGCTTTAAGCGGTAGTTCGAATGCAGGGGCCATACGAAGCAGGCAGGTCACAGCTCGAATCCCATCCTCATCGCCATCTTTGTTGTTAACTTTGCTGTGTTGTGAAGACAGGTGATGGAAAAGAATCTCCGCAGACACGGTTAAAAGTGTAAATACATCTTTATTTACCAAAACAGTGCCTTACGGGTTCTTAAGGATCCCGTGAGAGTAGTGTTCAATTGAGCGCTCAGATTCTTTGTTCCATGTCTAAGATCTCCCTCACATCTCGCTAGGACCCCAATCTATATAGTTCTCTCCTTTCCGAATAAGGTAAACATAAAGGATAATTTACAATGCATGTTAAGGGAGGGGTAAAATTTATGGCCTCCTGCCCTTACTGCCAGCTCATCCTAAACATTCCTCTTCTGTAGAGCACAGACACAGCGCATATGGCTGAACATGAAAAACACAGTGAACATTTCTTAATACTGCCTTACGAGGCCTTCTGATAAATATACCTCACAAGTCTTCCTCTAGTCCATCAGTGGACACAGGACACTTTTGGCTGGATGTTTTTGGTTGGTGACTAATCTCAGTCCACCATTGACACTAAAAGTATTACTAAAGGACACTAAAGGATGCTAAAGTGTACTTCAACACAGTGATGATAATAAGATTCAAGAACAATTTAAAATCAGTTCAAATGGATCGCGACGCATTTAAGATGCATTTAAGATCATTTTAGTGATCATTAATTATATCATGTGAAACTACATGCCATGGATTTGTGCACCAATTCAGGGTTTAAATATTAATCACGCTCTGGTCCTGATGTGGAAGTGAACTGAGTGTTTATTCCTGAAATCTATACCATAGTATGATTTAAGCAACACACTGCATTTCACAGTTACATTGTGTGTCTGCTCCATTATATGCAGCGAATTATTCCGAGAATATTCTCAGAAAAAAAAAAAATAGAAGAGTTTCTACGTGGCAGAAGCGTACTTTACAACAGTATTACTTTCCTCAAACATGTGGAAGTACAAATTTGATACTTAGGCTCAGATTTATGGCATACATCAGTTCCATCAGCAGTTTGCAAGCCTCTGTTGTCACATTTTGTCAGTAACTCACTGCCCTCACCAATGATGGAAATATCAGCTGTATCCTCATCTCTGGCAGCCTGGACAACAAAGATCTTCATTCAGGATGTGCAGTGTAGTGAAAGAACATTCAAGTGTAGTCACCTCAGTTGTACTCCTTGTTGAATTCCAGCTCTACTGGTTTTGTTCACTTCAGTATATTTTCTTTAAAAATCTTTAACGGTTATACAAATGATTATGCTACAACTGATGCTAAAGATCTCATCTAAATAACTTAAATTAGCCTCCTTTATGCATTTCTCTCTGCCCACCTGCATTTCTCACTGCCCCACTAGTTTTCTTGCTTCAGTCCATATTTACATAATTATATAAAGAAAATGAATTAGTTCATGTTCTGTTAATTTTGTAAATTTTAACTGAGTTAACTAAGTACATTTTTAACTAAGTAAATTGTATCTAATTTCACAGCTCCAAAAATAAACTTCTTCACATGCTTTTGTTTCTTTTTTTCTCTCAATAAATAGGCTTCTATTTTTTCAATATAACCTCCTTCAACTCATTAATCACTGCCAAAATCACTGCTACTCCCTAACAAAGAAATTTTGTATGTGGAATTATATTTAAAATATTACATTACACCAAAAACCAGCACTGAGATTGAGAATATATTTTAACCTACTTAGCTAGTACGTTATGTCTTCTTAATGTGTTTAAGCAGTTTTATTTCTTATTTTATTTCTTATACTAAGGGAAGCGGTTCTGTGTGACATAAAATATTGTTTTTATTGCGTTACTGTTTTTTTCCCAATTCTTGCCTAATGCCTAAGATTATGTGTTGCTGTAACAAGTGAATTTCCCCGATGTGGGATAAATAAAGTCAAATCTAAGTCTAAAACCCCACAATAATGCTCACATCGTCTTGTAAAATACGCCATCAAATCACATAATTACTAAAATTAAAATACTCATGTAAGAGCGATTGTCATATCATTTAAATATTTTCTGTGTCGGGGGAAAAAAGGAGCTAGCTAGAGTTAAACAGGTTAGCCTAGCTAAAGTTTGTCATTTGAAATAACGGTTCAATATTACGTATGTAACAGACAGTAACTGATAAAATAACATACATAACATTAACAATATTAACTACATTTGGGCAATATCAAAATACTTATTTATCCTAAGATATAAATTTAAACTGAAATACTTACTCACAGAAGAAGGTGTTCACTGAGGCCTTTGAGAGCTGCTCACATGCTGCAGACACAGTAAAGTGTGCAACTCTTTATCGTCTTCTTCTTCTGTGATTTTACAGCGGTTCACTTTTGCCACCTCCTTGTTTCGCATCCAGAGCTTGTTTATTTTATAGCTGTTGTTCCAGTCCAGTTGTCTTCAAAAAATCGTTTTCCAGCCCAGCTAACAGGAAACGTTCCCACCACTTTGGCTAACGTTCTTACAGTAACATCAATGGAATGTTCTATAAACATTATTAGACCTTGATAAAAGTTCCCCCAGTGTTAGTCTGAAATTTTCCATGTGAACATTACATGAACATTCTTTTAACATTTTTTATATAAATGCTATAAGGTGTAATATGGTATTCTTCAGACATATTAGGAAAGAGTCACCTGTTTTACATCAATGTTTGGGATAAAGTACAACTACGACTGTTCAACTACATACATTTTTGTCTTATATTTAATTCAGTAATATATTTAAGATAATCTATTACTTTTTATCTATTTTTTTATCTATGTTTTCCCAACTGAAATGTAATAACAGCTGCTGTTAGGAGAAATAAAACATTTTCCACCATGCAGCCATTGCCAAGGTTACAGAGATTTGGCAGTTAGTGGACTGTCCAGTTTTATCTGGAAGGAGCAGGTTTTGTCCGGTTCTTTCCAGGGACCCTCTAATGGACCCTCTAAGAAGTGAGGTATAAAATAATGTTTTTGATGTTATTACCTGTTTTATAAGATTTTTATGAGGTTTGTAGAGCGTTTTATAAATACATTCCATGAATATAGTACATTTTAGCTAACTGATTTTAGTTTAAGAGAGCAAACACAATTAGCTCCCTCACTAGCTAACTCTGCATTAGTCATTAGTCAAAAAAAATATATATGTTTTTGTATGTGGCACTGCCCAGAATGTGCAAGTTTTATACGAGTGTGTGAATGTGTTTTGCATCATATTTACCACTCCAACTGGAGCACAACTGTGAGTGTATGATATTTTTGTACTTGTGTGTGTAGAATTGAACTTGTGCACCTGCAGTGAATAATTTATGAAGGTGTAACTGTTAAGCTGGGCTTGTGGGAGAGGAAAAATCTACAGGTTTACAACTCCTGATGTGATTTTCTCTGTGACTTCAAATTTACTGATACACATGTGTTATTGATACACAAACATACCTCCATAACTCACGCCCCCACCCCCCACCACAACCACTGCATCCATCCATCCATCCATCCATTATCTGTAACCGCTTATCCAATTTAGGGTCGTGGGGGGTCCAGAGCCTACCTGGAATCATCGGGCGCAAGGCGGGAATACACCCTGGAGGGGACGCCAGTCCTTCACAGTGCAACACAGACACACACACATTCACTCACACACTCACTCCTACAGACACTTTCGAGGCGCCAATCCACCTGCAACGTGTGTTTTTGGACTGTGGGAGGAAACCGGAGCACCCGGAGGAAACCCACGCGGACACGGGGAGAACACACAACCACTGCAGCAAAAGTAAATTAAATAGCAAATAAGAATATATACACTACACAATAAAATTACACAATATTTATTTTTATAAATTCAGTTACATAGTCTGGCTGTGATAAAGCACAAGTTAAAATACTAGTACTTTGTATGGTGAGGGCTCCGGATTCCTCCCACGGTCCAAAAACACACGTTGGTAGGCGGATTGGTGACTCCAAAGTGTCCGTAGGTGTGAGTGAATGTGTGTGTGTGTCTGTGTTGCCCTGTGAAGGACTGGCGCCCCCTCCAAGCTGTATCCCCTGCCTTGCACCCAATGATTCCAGGTAGGCTCTGGACCCACCGCGACCCTGAATTGGATAAGCGGTTACAGATAATGAATGAATGAATGAATGAATGAATGTATGGTGAGGAATAAAACAAATAAATGTGTAAGTTGGGGTCAAACTTGGTCATATGATTAATCCATTTTAAAAATTAGCACATTAGCCTTGACAGCACTATTTTAAAGCTTATACGTACAATCTAAACAGGCTCCATTCTGTTTTCAACTGTAAAACCTATCTAACATAACTATAATAATATTAGCTAGTTTAATTTACCTTTCTTTCTTTCCTCTCCTCTATTCTATTTCTCCCCCTCTCTCTCTTGCTCACTTGTCAGGTGTGTAGAGATGGATGTGTAGTGTGGTATGCGTCAAAAACTGCTGTATTACTTCAAGAATGCTGTGTTTTAGCTGCACTGAATGGCTTGGGTAGATTGTAACAATGCTTTATATGAACTGATAAATAGAAAGATACTTGCATAAATTTGTTTGTTTACTTAATAAATCTGTTTGTTAATTTTGCATGTGAAGGATACAGAGACCCCCTAAAAGATTTGTGTTTTTTGATGTTGATGATAATAATAAACATTTTAAAATTCATTAAGCTTACACTGATTTTGCCTCAGTATATTTTTATCATAGCAGTTTAGTTTCATTATTGACATAGACCACCATAGCAAATAACAGTGATTTGGATAAAGGTTTTTTATTTTTTTTAAATGGGAAAGTTTGAGGCCTGTTAAGGGAATTCACATAACTATACTGGGAAAAATTAATGGAATGTTAACAGGACCAGTATTTGGCACTGCCCTGGTGACTGTTCCTTGTATCTGACACAAGGTGAAAAAAAAACAAACACAACAAAATAAATGTTCCACTGCAGTGCACAAAAGGTGTTACTGTGTATACATTCTACTAACTTGCAGTGAGTGAATAAGAAAGAACAAGAAAACTATAACTATATCATGTTAAGGTAGCATTCAGGGGAAAGATGGGGGATCAGGGGGAAATGATTTTTTCACTTTCAGGGAACATTTCCAAAGCAACATTTCCACAACCATAATAGAATGTTAAGCAAATGTTTTTACATTGCACATAATCAGAACATTCGAAGACAATGTTCCTAGAATGCAAAATTGTCGGTACAAATGAGTGTGTGGGTCATATTCTGGGAATGTTATCCTAACTTTAATATTAAGCAAACTGTACAGATTATTGTTGAGGGAACATTCCAAAGCAACCAAAACAGAACATCATGGGAATGTTCTCAGAACATAATTTTGCAAAGTTCTAAGAACATTCCAAGAGAGTGTTCCTAGAATGTTAAATTACTGGTGTAAATAAGGTTGAGGTAACGTTCCCAGAATATTTTTGTAACTTAAGAAACACATAGTGAGAACATTAAAAAAACTGGACAAATCCAGTACAAATTCCCACAACCCAAATGGAACATTCTGAGAACATAATTTTGTTAGATTGGAGACAGTTACCAGTGTTGTCTTTTATTTTTAGATGTGGGCCACATATGATTAATACAAAGTATTTAATAAAATGCTCTGATCAGTGTAGTGTGCTAACTGCAATGGCAATCACCTCACAAGCCAACAGTGCCAACATGCAGCCAGAACTGGCCCAGCTGGAATTGGGCCAGATGCAGGGTGCCGCATTCATGCCAAGTCACAGCCAACCGACAGTGCCAACGTGCAGCCAGAATTTGGCAAGATACAGGGTGTCGCATTCACGCCAAGACAGCAGCCAGCCAACATGCAGCCAGAGTTGGGCCAGACGTGGTGTGCCACATTCATGCCGAGACCGCAGCCAGCCGACAGTGCCGAGCCTGAGCCAGAATCAGCCCAGATCTATCTTGCTAGTTGGGACACAGGTCAGCAGGAGTCCTTGGAAAGAGCATTTCACAGTTATGACAAATATCCTCATGACAGTGTAACAAGCTGTTCAGTCAGGCTTAGTAAAACTATGCCTTCATACTTGTACTAGTTACTGCATTCTGGATTTTTTTTCATGGCTTTGAAAAGTTAATAAACAAGTAAATATTGTTCATTCAATTGTCATTCAAAAAATCATATTAGTGATACCAAACACTGCTTTAACAAAATTAAATCTGTAAGTATAGCAATATAAACATATTTATAATTATATTTATAGGTACTTATCTAGTAGTTAAGATAGATAGACTTGGTATCTGTTCTCAGTATTGGCAGATACTTGAACATGAAATATCGGTATCATATCAGAAGGGAAAAAGTGATATCTGTGCATCCTTACTAAAAATGCTTCTTTCAGCAACTTCAAAGGTCGGCAGACCATATGCCCGAACACGAGCTCTGCTAGACTAAAAGAAATGGAATCTTGTACAGCCTCCCATGCAGCAATCATGTCTAATGGAACCTTTTCATCCCATGATTTACCAGTGTCCAAACAGATGTACAGATTGCAAGGGACTTCTTCCATAAAGGTTTCTCTTCCCTTGTATATAAACATGCTCCCTTCTGTAGGTATAAAGTCAAAGGGAGAGATAACCCATGGTTTATCTCACGCCTGAGTTATCTGACCTCTTGCATGGGCTTTAGCCAGAAAAACTATATCTGAGGCTGACTGGCTTACTTTCAGGCAACCCAGAAATACAGGGTGAGCCATTTATATGGTTACACCTTAATAAAATGGGAATGGTTGGTGATATTAACTTCCTGTTTGTGGCACATTAGTATATGGGAGGGGGGAAACTTTTCAAGATGGGTGGTGGCCATGGCGGGCATGTTGAAGTCCAACTTTTGTTTTTTCAATGGGAAGAGGGTCATGTGACACGTCAAACTTATTGGGAAAACTTATTGGTGTGCTTGATTTTAACGTAACTTTATTCTTTCATGAATTATTTACAAGTTTCTGACCACTTATGAAATGTGTTCAAAGTGGTGCCCATTGTGTTGGATTGTCAATACGACCCTCTTCTCCCACTCTTCACACACTGATAGCAACACCGCAGGAGAAATGCTAGCACAGGCTTCCAGTATCCGTAGTTTCAGGTGCTGCACACCTTGATGGTATGGTGTGGTATATGGGGTACAAAGATAGTGGGGCCAGGCTTCATCAATAGAAACCTCAAGGCCACTGGATATGAGAAATTGTTACATTATGATGTGTTTCCCTCTTTATGCACTGAAGATGGCACTCCCTGGGTTTTTCCAGCAAGATGGTGCACCACCACATTATGGTTGTCAGGTCAGAGCATTCCTAGATGAACAGTTTCCTGGAAACTGGAAGCTTGGTTTTTCATTGTTTATAGTGGAAGAAGTCCATAGAGCTCTCCTTTCTAGGGATATTACCAAATCTGCAGGTCCAGATGGTCTAGAACCTCAGTTTCTAAAGCTAGCCGCTGACTTTATTGCTAAACCCTTTCAATGTATTTTCAACTTACTATTACTACAAACTGTATCCCTGCAATATGGAAGGTTGCTCAAGTTCTTTGAAAGGGGGATCCTACTTGTTTGAACAATTACAGACCGATTTCCAAGTTGTGCATTCTGTCAAAGTTCCTTGAAAGGTTGCTAAATTATCAGTTGAAAAACTTTTTTCAGATAAACAATATCCTCTCCCCATATCAGTCTGGTTTCAGGAAACAACATAATACCATTACAGCCTCTCTAAAAGTCACAAACAATCTAAAAGATTCATTGGACAATAAAAAATTCTGTGCAGCCCTTTTTGTTGCCTTTTCTAAGACCTATGATACTGTGGATCATTCCATCTTGAAACAACAATGCGCGAATATTGGTCTGTCTAATCATACAGTTAGATGGTTTTCTAATTATCTGTCAGACCGAATGCAGTGTATATATTTTGAAGATATCACCTCTACAATGTTAAATGTTTATTCTGGCATGCCCCAGGGCTCTGTTTTAGGTCCAATTTTATTCAGTATTTATGTAGATGTACTTGGCAGAAATGTCCCTGATGCTAATTTCCGTTTCTATGCTGATGATATGGTCATTAACTCTTGTGGTTCCACTCTTATCAAGGCCATTGGCTATCTACAGATTACCTTTAACCTTGTGGAACATCAACTTATAGACCTGAACCTTGTTTTAAATGTTTCTAAAACCAAAATAATGATTTTTTTTTTCAAATGACTGGAAGATACCTGAGCCCCCATCCTAGTGTGTTCTCCCTACAAGGGAATGCAATTGATTGTTACAAGTATCTGGGCGTCTTGATTGATGACAGGCTTTCTTTTAGACCTCATATAGAAAACCTGGTTAAAAAATTGGGTTTTTATCGCCATAGGACATGTTTTACATTTATTTCCAGGAAACTGAATGAATTTATTTCTCTTGGAACATTCAGAAAAATTGTAAGGAAATAAGAATCAGCCTCTTATGTTTTCTACTCTTGTTTTGTATGTAGTCTCATTATTCTATCCTACTGATCTAACTAGATTGTAATTTGTCTATACTATTGTTGTTTGATTTGGTGTTTTATGGTGTAATTGTAAATTGTCTGTTTTTATATGTTGAAACTGATCTTTTAGGCTGCTGTTTTAGCCAGGCTTCCCTTGAAAATGAGATCATTGTGTCTCAACCGGGCTGACCTGGTTAAATAAAGGCCAAATAAAATATAAATAAAAATTGGCATAACAGATTTTAAGGACTGGTGAAAGCTTTTAAGAGCACCTTGGAACTCTAACTGGAAACTACTGAATATGCTGAATATTCAATGTATTTATCACTTCGCAGAAACTCTATACAAAAAAATTGATACTTTGATTGCCTGAATTATTTCGAGCAAGCCACAAGTAGAAAAGAATTTTATCAGTGCTTGAATTACCACTGGAGCTGTAATTTTCCACAATGTTACAGCCTCAGGGAATTGGACACAAAGAAGCAGGAGGAACAATTTCATTGGGTTTTCCTCTGGTCTGACAAACATGACAAATACAGCAGTAATTTGAAACATTAAATTATTGCACGTTCATTTAAATAAGACACAATGCATTCAGGAAGACAATTCTTAAATTCTTCCAACAAAATCAACTGTCTCAAAGGTTTAAAATTAGTAACTTTGCTCGCAGAACACCATTTATCAAATATTACCCTCTGTTCTCACTCAAATTCTACAATGAACCCTCGCTAAGTGACAGGTGGAAAGAGTACTAAAATATTCTACTCAACTAAAAGCACTGTCAGTTTGTTTGAATTTTACTCAAGTATAAATAAACTTATAGTCTAAAAATGTACTCAAGTGAAAGCAAAATGTAGTGGGTGGTGCAGTAGGCAAAATAGACGGTGTTGGCTGTACTGGCGTGTCTGCATGAAGCAAGACAGGGGAATAGGTGTGCATGAGGGAAACTGGTCGCAGTGACTGGACTGAGACCATATCCTTTGCCTTCAGCCCCAGTTCACGCAGCTTAATCTCCCTCTCATACTCCAACTCCATTTGATAATGTTAACTCATTATTAATGCATAGGGTGTTGCTGTGTTCTTCATTACGAGATGATCAATAACAGTATTATAAAGCGAAACATATTCTAACGCTAATGTTCTTAATGAACAGGGTGTTACTGTGTTCTTCCTTAGGGGTTAAAGAACAGTATTATAGTGATACACATGAATCTGCTGCTGGGCTGTGGTCAATTGCTGCTGTTTTCGCCCCCCCTTTTTTCTCTCTCATACAACCCACAAGTAATCCAGTGTGAAAAACCACCTAAAAATCAAGGTGCTCCTTCAAAATTTGTGTGTCATGTTCGTCATGAAGGATTCTAATGATATTCGCTATAATCAGAAATAAAGATGGTGCAAAGGATCAAGAAAGACGACGTTTACTTTCAGTTTCGTTTTGACTCAAATGACGTCATCTCACGCTATCTCTGGGCAGAAAACTATGAGTCATCAGCAAAAACATATTCCTATTATTGATTTATAGGTTTTCAAGGTTTTTGTAGGTTTCACATCAAATAATAATGCATTAGATCAACAAATATAAACTAAAAAGCTTAAATAATTATTTATTGTGTATTTTTATCTTTAATAGCTATATACACAGGGTTCATAGGGTTAAGCTTTGTATTAAAACTGAAGATATTTTTCTGTTAATTTTGTATGTATTTATTTTTTAGTTTGTTAGTCTAAATTACTCTATCAGAAAATGTGCAGCATTAAAAGAATATGATTAAATAAGACTTTAATTTGTAATATTGGTGGGAATAAACAGTGTTTATGTAATAAAGAAATGTTATGTATTTCAAATTAACTCAGAGTAAAAGTTACTTAGTTAATTTTTTAACAGTGAAGGGGGGCTTAGCGCATCTCTCCTGTGTAGCGCAAACAGCACAAGGGGATATAAATTCCAACGAGTTTGTAATAATTAATGGAATAATTTGACAAATTAAATAAATTGCTCATGGAGAGGCTTGAAGGTATGAACATCATTATTAAAATAGTTGAAGTTATGTCTATTCAACATCATATTCCTACTTACACCTTTCTTGCACTTGAAGCCGAAGTGGTCCCTTAAATATGGCCAGGTGTTCATTTCCTTCCAGAGTGATTCAGAATTTGACAGGGTTTCACATTCATCTGGGTCTGCATCAGTGATGGACTTGTCCGTCTCCATATTTCTTGTGATTTTAGCCATAGGTTGCTCTCCAGCCCATCATTCACTCTGGTAGATTCCATTTTTACACAGTTGTAAAAGTGTTTTAAAACATAGTCAAGTAAAATACTACAAGCAAAATGCTCCTGCTGGTGGGTCTTTGCCATTGCCGTTGGCGACGACCCTCACCGCTTCTGTCCCAGTGTGACGACCTCCACCGCTCCAGAAAAGGCAGCTCCCGCCGCTCCTGTTCCAGCAATGGCGGCATCTGCCGCTCCTGCTCCCGCAAAGACAGCATCCCGTGATTGTGGCCCCAGCCTCCTCTGTTCGTGTTCCTAGATTGGCCCCAAGGTCTTCGGGATCGATTCTGAGAACTGTGCCTCCTCTGTTCTGTTTTGGCTGTTCAGATTGAGTGTGTGTGACAAAGTCTCAATTAAAAGAATGAATCCAGGAAGTGATTATGAAGAAGAGATTAGAAATTAATAGGGAAAGATATTGATAAAGATAACCACTATGAGCCCTTTTCAAGATTTTTTTAATTGTAAATCACATGAGCCTTTTAAAGAGGACTTTTATTAAATGATTTTATTATGCTAATCATCATGAGCTTGAAAATAGGACATTATGAAATATATAAGTTTTAGATAACATAAATGAGACTTTGTTGGAGACTATCACATGAAGGACTTTTTAGATATCAAGAAAATAAAAAGGGAAAGCGAAGTAATAAAGCAGAGTGTTGTGAAAATGTGTGTGAAAGAGAATCACAATTAACAAAAGTGTTTCTGGGTGTGATTTAATTGGATACAGTTGAATACCTAGAAACTGCTTATCAATGGCAATTAAAATGTAAAATTAGTATTGGAGAAAAGGAGAAAAATTGAAATCTCCATATGCTGGCTTTTATTGGGAGAAAAAAGAGATCATGGGTCTAAGTACCTTCCACTCCTTGAAGCCTTCGAGATCTAATGCCTGCATGCGATGACCCTGCTTGACAATTGCATAAGACCTAGGTTTTGAGGTATACTTTTCAGACGGCCTCATAAGACAGTATTAAGTTCAGTGTGTTTTTTATGTTCAGCCATATGCTCTATGTCTGTGCTCTACAGAGAGGGATGTTTAGGATGAGCTGTCAGAGAGCAGGAAACTATCAATTTTACACCCTCCCTTTAGAACATGCAAATGTAAACTACCCTCTATGTTTGCCTTATTTGGAAAGGAAAGGACTATATAGACGAAAGGGTCCGAGCCAGCGGAGAGAGATCTTAGACATGGGAGAGAGAATCGGAGCGCTCAATTGAACACTATCTCTCACGGGATCCTTAAGAACCCGTAAGACACTGTTTTGGTAAATAAAGATGTATTTACACTTTTAACCGTGTCTGCGGAGATTCTTTTCCATCACCTGTCTTCACAACACAGCAAAAGTTAACAACAGTTTCACTCTTAAGAAAAAAAAAGAGAGAAGAGAGAGATGGCAGCACGTTGATTTGTGACATACTGATAAAAGCCACATTAATTGGATTTACATAAGGAGTATAAGACAGTGAGTTAATCATTGGGGCAAATTTAAAAGTAAAATGTGCATAGAGGTGCTCCTTGGGGTGGTATTTAAGAACGTAAGAGAACATTCACCTGAGCCTGTTTGGGTCTAAGCTGAAAATTGTGGAAGACACAAAAAGGCTTATAAGTAAAAATATATAATGTGCAGTGATGTGCAAAAGTTTGGGCACTAAGAAGATTGAAAGGTTGCCTCGCAGCGGGTATGGCGCTTGTGTGAAATTGTATGTGAGCTCAGTAGAGATTAAATATAATAATTTATGGGTAATATTTGTGTATAGAGAGGGCTTTTTTCAATGGTGTTTTTGGTTGGATTTACTGTAGAACTTCTTGGTTGTTTATTTGGGATTAGCAAATGAATATTTATTGCTTGGATAAACTGTTAAATTTTATAATGTCTGGTGTCTAGATCTTTGTGCAGCGCTGTTAATGTATAATTATTAGCCAACTAATGAGTACAAAAGTACTACTAATATTTGAATATTGGAAATAAATTCTGAGAGTTTGACAGTAGAAATTTCAAAGATTTAAAACATACCACTCGAATGGTTGTTCATATATTGAAGTATAAATTACAAGTACTAGAATAATACTGATATATTAAGTTTTTAAGAACCTAAGGGATGCAGTTATGTGACTATGTCACACAAGATATGTTGAAAGAAAAGTGTGGTGTCAGTTGACCATATAGTTGGTTTCTAAGTGTTTCAGTGGATAGTAAGTTGAGACTAAAATATAACCAGGTGGAAAGGGATGATTTGTTGAGGATGCATTCCTTCTATTTTCTTTGCTATCAGTCACTCTCTGGTCCCTCACTCCTTTCATTTAGTCCTTCCTGTTTAGAAGAAGGGGCGTTATCCTTGTCCCGAAACAACAAAGATACTTGCTGAAGTTTGTTTTACATGAAAAATAAAATTTTCAATATCAAATTGGAAGATAAAATGTTATGAATGGACTAAAGTGTTGCATGTTTAATTACCAATAAGTAAGCTCAGTGTGTTAACTTCCTGTCTGTTTCCCTTATCTTGTGGGTTGTATGAGAGAGAAAAAAGGGGGGCGAAAACAGCAGCAATTGACCACAGCCCAGCAGCAGAAGGGGTTACTGAAGTCACTGCGAGCAGCTGGATCCTGTCTAAGCAAGGCCTGTATATGTTTATCCAGAGTCTTTCACAAATACCTGCATTTAATAATATGTATATATACTCATATAGTAATTATTGCTGATACTCATGTAGACTGCTTTTACTTATTGACTACTGTAAGAAGTTTTTCAATTTAGGCTTAATTTTCATTTGTGTGTAGGCATATAAGCGGCTATATGACATTTATGAAAAGAACTTGGCAACAGGTTGACTTATGCAGTTAATGTATAAAGACAATATACTTATTAGGTTAATAATTATATAAAGAGTTGTAAAAAGTGTTTAGTATTTCAGCAAATGTTTGTTTTGATTAAGCTGGAGTTAATTGAAAGTTTAATACTGTGATTTTTGCTGGTTTCAGGTGATCGGATGTATTAATTACTTAGTAAAGGGTATTTAGTAGTGTGAATTTGCAATGCATATTAAGGTTTGATTTCTCTGAAGTTGGCAAATTATAATCAGGGGTACTTTATGTTGATACAGTGGCCTATAAACAAATGGAAATGAGGGAGAAAACATTTTAAATAAGTTTAAGCTGGTTAAAAATTATTTTAGTATTATATTAGTATTACTTTATAATCAGGAGACACACTAAGCCAGTATCATGCCAAAAATGGGCATTAATGTTTTAAAAGGGGTTACTCCTGTTGAGATAGTTAAGAAAAAGTATCCTTTAATAAAAGGCATTGTAGAAATATCTACTAAATTTTATAAACGATGGCCTAACATCGACCAACTGAGGGGACACTTAACCCAGATGCAATTAAAACAGTGGAGGTACT
Organism: Hoplias malabaricus; assembly: GCF_029633855.1. Lineage (NCBI taxonomy): Eukaryota > Metazoa > Chordata > Actinopteri > Characiformes > Erythrinidae > Hoplias > Hoplias malabaricus. The sequence goes on from NC_089807.1 coordinate 22,575,241, forward strand.
TGTGGCCACATACAAATCAGGGAAGAAAAAAGGGAAGCAGGAATAAAAGTGTAGGGAAATAAGACAATTAGAGCTTGGCATTCTCCAGTTGTTTGAACAAGAGATTCAGAAACTGATAAAGGCTGCAAAAGAAAAGAGGGAGAAAGGTGCAGAAGCAATAGGTCAGCTTACTAAGGTAATAGAAAAACAAATGGCAGAAATAAATGTACCTTTTTCACATGTGGACTCAGTTAAGACACCCCCCACCTTATGATCAGTCAAGGAGGAAGCTATCACATCCAAGCTGAGGATGACTACGTAATAGAAGCAAGACAAGCAGAGACAACAATAAAACTGTATCTGAGTTCCAAAAGCAAAAAGAGAACTCTACGTCTGCCGACTAAAGGAGACCTGAGAATGAGAAGGAGGACCATTCAAGATGATGATGATCTGAGTGACCAGGAGGAGATCATGGGTGGATATGACCCAGCAATCAGACGAATACTGGCTAAAGCAGAAAAAAGAGGAGATGTGAGTAGAAGGAAATAGGACTCAAGAGATGATAGTTCTGATGAAACAGAGAATGAAGACAGCGATGATGGTTGGAAAAGTAAGGGACCTTTCTCTTCAAGAGGATTCCATCCTGCAGCATCCAGTACAAAAATAGAAGAATGCCTATCATACTTAGATAATGCTCTTAGCTTAGAAAGCCAAAATGCACTGGAGGCACAACTGAAAGAGTTTTAGGTATATAAAGAAGATTTGAGAAATGAAGACATTAAAAATTTTGAAAGACTGTACACATGCCCCAAAAAAAATGTAAGACATTTGAAAAGATGTGTTCAGTAAACATCCGAGGACGGAATTTGGAGTACAAGCCATGGCAGAATACTGAAATGTCAGATATCATGGAAAAATTGCCTACTTTGCAAGATAGAGCTCATCCTTGGATTTCAAAGTTGGAAGAGCTTCTGGTGGGAACGCAGCCTGTAATAGGAAACATAAAGAGACTTTTACCAAATCTCCTGGGGTTCCAGCCCTGGAAGAAATTCTACAGAAAGTGGGCCTAAATCGATATGTAGGAACTGCTGTTAATGATCCAGAGCTTTTTTTCTGCAAATAGAAGTCTAACATGGATAGCACTGAAAGATACATTTCCAACAAATGTTCATCCTGATAATATTCTTATTGAGCCTTTAGGAGAGGAAGAAAACCCAAGAGCCTATGTGTCAAGAGCCCATCAGATATGGAGAAATGTCACAAGAAAAGACCCACATTTAAATCAAATGGAGCAGTCAATTTTGCAAGCCAAATTACAAAAGGGACTACTCTTATCAGTGAGAAGTAAACTGGCAGAAGTAGTGGGTCTTGGAAGCATGGCGAAAAAAAATGTTTATACGGATCATATAGCCCATCAAGTGGAGCTATATAGGAAAAAGGAACATGATCAGAAAGCACAGGATCTAGAAACTCTCAGAAAACTGTGCCGGTTGTTGTTTACGCTTCTCTCACAAGAATATAAATATATATATATATATATTTTCATCCTATATATAGTTGGAAAGTAGACCCTTCAAAGTTTCCGAGGTATGTTGTATTTTTTTTTGGATAAAATCTCGCAGAGTTATATACGTGTTTATGTGGAATTTCAATTTTATATAGGCATAGCCGACCTCAGAGGGTTAAGATGCTGTTCTTTTCATTGTAATAAACCTGATAATTTTGCAATGAAAGAATGGTGTTGTTGTAAAAGTCTTTTTCAGCATCTTCTTCACAATACTGAAAATAAACAACATTTTCCTGGTTCTTCTCCTTCGCCAGCTCCTAGGTGTCTAGGTCTAAGTGCCCTGGGAGTTGCGCGTTTAGGAGGGGGCATCTGTCATGCCCTAGCCCTAGCCCTGTATATATATGTATATATAAATAAAAAAAAAATTATATATATATATATATATATATATATATATATATATATATATATATATATATATATATATATGTTTACCCCGTTTCACATCTGTCTGCCCATGTCTGTTCCTGTTTAATTTTTTTCAGTTTAATGTAGTTAGTGTTTTTACTCCTGCTCATGTATGTTTGGTTTTAGTTTAGTTTTGGTCCTGTTTAATAAAGTGTTCCTTGCATGTACATCCACCTCCTCATCTTCCCTGCCACACTTTTCAGCTGCCTGAAGAGGAATGGCTTCATTTTATGATGAGTAAGTAAAATATATTTGTTTCATTTTTCTGCAGCACATTTGATTAGCATTGATGCTGTGCTAGTTCAATATATTCTAGTGAAGGAATTTGTGAAGCTGATAGTAAATGTTTTGTAAATGTGCAGAGGCCAGCTGATAGAGGGAAAACTGGCTTGTAGTTAACTTTGGGTGCTCTCTGTTGCTTTTAAGAAGTCCATCCATCCATCCATTATCTGTAACCGCTTATCCAATTTAGGGTCGCGGGGGTCCAGAGCCTACCTGGAATCATTGGGCGCAAGGCGGGAATACACCCTGGAGGGGACGCCAGTCCTTCACAGGGCAACACAGACACACACACATTCACGTCGACAATCCACCTGCAACGTGTGTTTTTGGACTGTGGGAAGAAACCGGAGCACCTGGAGGAAACCCACGCGGAGAACACACCAACTCCTCACAGACAGTCACCCGGAGCGGGAATCGAACCCACAACCTCCAGGTCCCTGGAGCTGTGTGACTGCGACACTACCTGCAGCACCACCGTGCCGCCGCTTTTAAGAAGTCGCCCGAAGCTAATATGTATGGCTATGTTGCTCCAAAGTAATCTGAGTCTTTACTAAATAACTAAAATAGCAAATATCAAAGTAGTTGTTCTCACTAATGAGGTGGAGTGGGGGCTAATGGGCCATTATCTTTGACAGTGGGGCAGGGATTTCTCACGTGTTTCATACCTATTTCATGAATAGTCAATGTGTGAGTCACATGTATTGAGAAAAACATTGTCACATCAGATTCATAGCAATATAGAAGAAAAACTAATTAAAGTATCAGAAAGCTGTAAACACTAGTGTGTAGATAGCACCCATGTCTACAAAGTTCAGAGCTCTAAAGAAAGCTTAATTAATTTCCACAATGTGTTTTTTCACTATATATCAACACCTTTGTTTTTTGGGATGTCCATGTTTAGAATTAATTTAAACAAAAACAGGTGAATGAATACATACTTCTCACACATTACTTTTGCTGGATTTGTGCTGAATATTAGCATGTGTAGCTTTTTGGGAACAAACCTTATTAGGAAGGTGAAATTTGTTAAAATATTAAGGAATGTCAGATCACCTCAGATATGGCTGATAGGCCCAGACTCCAAGGGGGTTAACACGACTCTCAGACGAAGACAGGGAAGAATGTGAAGACCTGGGGGAAAACAGCTCATACAGAGACAGATAAGCTCTTACCTCAGACTTCACAGCAGAGACAACAGGCACGGTTTGCTCAAGCACATCCTCCCAGTCAGATGAAACTTCCCTGGCAGAACCCTGAGCTGGTCCAGGCAAGGCACATGTAGTTGTTGCATCCACGACAGTATGTACAGTTAACAAATCTACCTCTAATAAGCATTCCAAAATAAGTGTACAGATCTGTGACTTTAACAAAGTTCTTGAAATCTTGAAATTGAAGTGGCCTGCTATATCAACTAAATCATCTTTCCTACATGTATCCAGTACTTCATAGGTAGGATTAGAGATATTCTGTAAATCAAACTTAAACTTAGCAGTAGCTATCCTTCCTATACAACAACCACTATCACCCCCATAAACAAAGCAGCAAAGGAACAAGCCCCAGCCAAAGCATCAAACATTACATATCCAAAATGTCAAAAGAAACTTGAAAATATCCCGGATCAGCCCCCATAAATGGGTAGACTCGATTCATTGAGTGAATTGCTTCACAAATCAAGTGCAAATTCAAATCAATAGTTCAAAACATTGCTTACAAGCATAGGCAGCACATGCTCTGATCTCGTGTATGCACAGCTCACCTTAAACACTGGATTACACCTCAGAACACGTGTTTGTCACTGGACATAGCAGAAAGCCATGCACAAACACATCGGAAAAAACTAAATGAATTGCAAGAAAAAAATTGTGGGGGTGGAGGAAGGGGGGAAGACGATGTTGTCAAGGCAGCTACCCTAACTGTTAAGCACTGTGGGAATATGTATGGAATGACAGTACTACAAGACACAAGTACTAGATGATACTATCTAACAGATAAGAATGACTAGCGATAGTTAACACAAGCATGCATACCAATTTAGACATATAATAGGATAACAGACAGATGTATATAATTTCTGAAGCATATTATGTCTAATTCTGTAAAGTGAGAGTATAACTGCTCTTCAATGTCAAGGGGTTTGCTTAATAGGTATTTTGGAAAATATATAAATACTGCCTATAATTCTAAAGGTTTGGACAAAGTTATAGTGAACTGAGGATGGTGCCAAAGAAAAGAAAATAATACAATAACTGACCTACCTAGCCAGAGCTAGCCTTAAGAAAAAGAATGCAGGTGCCCGTCCCTTACCTGCTGTGTCTACACTGAGTATTTACTATGTGTTTGTGTGTATAGGTGCACATCAGCTTGCCCCCACCCACATTTGGTCCTTTTAAGTGTCAAGACCTGCCTCCCAGTAAACCACAAAGAATCCAGGTTGGTGAAGAGGCAGAATGCAGCACTTCTTGATTGGTCCAAAAGCACCTGTAGTCAAGTTTAAGAGAAAAATGAAAAGTAAATAATGCAAAACCCATGTGTGTCACTTGCACCTAACGTGTTTTTATGTAAACAAATCATTTGTGTACTTTAGTTAATTAGTTTATTTTAGTTGTCTGCTTCGTTTTCTCTGTTGCCATTTGTTTAGTTTGTCATGATTTCACTTGTCTTGTTTTTCTGTCTGTTCTGTCTGTTCTGTCTGTCGATTGTTTTCTTTTGTGACTTTTCTCTTCTTCATTTCTCTATTTTATTTCTGTCCAACTTTATTTATTTTGGTTTTGTTACTTTGTTTGGTTGTGTCAATTCCTTGGTTCTCCCTGCTTTGTTTTCCTCCCCATGTGTCTCCTTGTGACAAAGGAGTGCCTATCAATACATGAGGACAATTAACACAGAACATAAACATGTCCTTATTAGTCACAGGCATTTTGTGAAATTTTAGGCCTTACATTCCTAGTTCTACATCCCTCTGAAAGTTTTGGTCATTAATTATTCCCTAGTTTTTTCATGATTATCCTGTTTATGTATTTTGTCTTTGTATTATTTGTACTTAATTTATTTTCTTATTTTCTTTGTTCTACTCTTTGGTGTGTAATTTTTCTGTCAGTGTCAGAACTATTAATTCCAGTCAGCAGATTCTGAAATGCTTGGAGAGGGGTTTTTGGAGGGACCAGAGCTGTAAGGAAGAGGCTTCTGTGTCTCTTTTATAAAGGTCAGAATTATCATTTCTTCTGAGATTGTGTCTGGTTCTGTTAGTGCTATATCATAAAAGATTTAGAGTGGTAAAATGGCATAAAATCATCCAGAGCAATAAAAGAAAAATCTATTAGTGATACTTGAATAACATGGAAATACTATTCTACACTGATCTTATAAAATTATAGGTATATAAATAACTCACTGTAGAAGCCTTTGGCTTCAAGAATCATACAAATATAACATTTATTTGTTGTAGCACTAACAGTGAAATTGAAGCATTTGAATATCAAAGCAATACATTTGAAATTGCACAATGAAAGTCCCCAAACCAAAATTTCCCCCAATCGGGTACATCTACTCGAATAACAGCACTACAGCAAAATTACTGGGTGCATTCAGAACCGCATGTTATGGTCCATTATTTATTTATTTTTTTAATTTGTGTATCAAATTCATAGGATATTGAGAACTATGATGCAACAACTATTAAACTTAATTCTTTACTCTGTTGTAGTACTAGGTTTGATATTTGACTCTCACATGTCCAACTTTTCTGTATACAGTGATTGAAATTTGAAATATATCCAAGGAAAATGCTGGTGCAATATATTTTGATAGGGGTTATAGCAATGGTTACAAAGTTAAGGAAAAGGAAGGCTTTGTCTTAGTTTTGGACTGGAGATAATTGTGTAATATTAAGTTGTATTAAGTAATATTAAGTAACTCCCTTAATTCTTAGAATTTAGAATGGCTTAGAATTTAAATTAACTCTAAAATATCTGGAACTGAACACACCTTTTAGTGAGTGTATTTTGCCTTTCAATCTCACTTCTCACTTCACGCCTAATCTGAACTAAAGCTTGCCACTATCCTCTGCCTAATCTGAACTGATGAGTAGCTGCCAGCTGTCAGCTGTCTTCTACCACATGCTCTGTTATTCTGGTATATGGCCAAACAGATGTTCAGTAAGTAGCTTCATCAATCAGACCATTCAGGATTGCACCTTTGCCCTGTCCCCCTCTTTGACTTTCTAGTTATTCAGTCCACTCACATCAAGAGTGACACTCCCTGCCTGTTGAATCTTTGGCAATTTTCTGCAGTGATGGCAATCACTTACTCATGCTGCATGCCAAATTAAAATCAGTGTAGACTGAACAAAGCTGACATTAGGACTAACCTGTGGAGAAATTGAATACATAATGAGGTCTCCATTCAACTGTTGGGATGTGAAAGAGTTGACTAAAATGGCTGCAGCCTAATTGGCTTTCAGAGTTAGAATTTAGAGTTAAGGCTTGCATGGTGCAGACAGGGTAGCTTGTGTCACTTCTTGGTGAAAACTTTCATTCACGTTGATTGATTAATTGATTCTATAATTGCCAAACAAAATGTTGGTGGTAATAATATCCAGTTCAATATGATGTAATTCAGTTCTGTTTTAGCACAATATGCATACACACAGAGTATAACAAACAGTAACCACTATACATTCATTCATTATCTGTAACCATTTATCCAGTTTAGGGTCATGGTGGCTCCAGAGCCTACCCAGAATCATTGGGTGCAAGGTAAGAACACACCTTTGAGGTGGCGCGAGTCCTTCACAGGGCAACATACACACAGACATTTTTGAGTCACCAATCCACCTACCAACATGTGTTTTTGGGAGGAAACCCACATGGACAAAAGGAGAACACACCAAACACCTCATAGACAGTCACCTGAAGTGGGCCTTAAACCCACTTCCAGCTTCCTAGCACTAGAACTACCAAACCGCTGCCATTTGGCAATTATACCTTTAAATCCCAAAGAACTGCCATTTGGCAGGTGTGAACAGCTCTTCTCACCTCCAGTGTTATGTAAATGATGCATTTACATTTGAAAGAAGACAATCTACTGCACTCCACACTCTTCTCTGCAGCAAGTTGGTGAACCCCCACCCACCAAAAAGTCAACATTACCAGACATTTAGATTCAAGGTAGTTTTATTGGTATATGAACAGGAAAGAAACATTTTGCTTGGTTTCCCTGTACAATGAAATAGTAATAAAGGAAGTAATAAAAGATAAAATAAGCATGCAACAATATGATAACAAAAGTATTCATAAATAGAAATGTAAACTATACAGAAATATAAACTATGTTCTTCATGCCACACTGTGCCATCTTTTGCCGTCTCTGTCAGCCACTCGTGTGTCTCCATGCGACCTCTCTTTCCTGGAGGTGGTGAAGTCTCCTCATCTACAGGACCATATGTTTGAGATTTGATTAGTGAAAAGTTCAAATAATGTGAAATTGACACAAACATGGTATTTGAATTATAATTCCAAAACATCTCAAGTATGCCTCCTTTGAACTAATGTAGGATTGTTTTCACAGCGCAAAAAGTGGCATATTGATTAGTCAAAATAGCTCTGATATTTTGTAACCTTATTTTAAGTAGTTTTTGTCTTTTGAAAAACTGCCAATAGATAAAGATATTTTTAAATAAATTTATACAAAAAAACAACCCTCAGGTAGTTGTAAAAAAGGCATTTTTACTTAAACTTTTTAAAACCCAAAGTAAAAGAATAGTATCAGGACATTTTCTCTTGTTTTAAGTCAAAATACAAGTCAAAATTACTCAAATTAAAATAGAATAATATTCTTGAGCAATTGTAACTTCAAGATTGTACTTTTTGCAGTGTATCTCTTCCAAAATCACAACAGCTAGAACCGGCAAACAAACATAGAAAATTTAGGAAATCTTACCAGAAGAGATTTCAGAGTCACCGCTCTGATCAATAGTAATTTCTTCTCCATCGGAGTCACAGGGGTTGACATGGTTCAGGATCATGTCCAAAGCCTGCTGTGTACTGTAAACCTTTGCCATCTTTGCTTCTTGTTCAACAGAGTAAGTGAAATATGTGTGGTGACGTGGCTTTTTATCCACATGGAGGTGGAAACATACATAATCGTTATCATCATCGTTCACGCTATCACCCACCATACCCGTCCCTGTTCACTGTTACCTGGCACTGGCATATTTCGATCTAATGGCTGCAACAATAACATTTTTAAAATAAATATAGAACCCATCTCAGTTCCCTCCATGGTGTATATTTGTAATATTGTATTATAGCGAGAAAGGTTTATTCTATTTTATTTCACTCAGCATGTAGCCAGATAGGCTATTTACTTTGGTGCAGTTTATTTTATAAAGTTTACACACTTTATTAACAAGTTTTCCTGTGTCTGCAGTCATCTTTCTCTTTATTCTAAAACTGACACAAAGACATTATTTGAACTATAATTTCAAAACATCTCAAGTCTGCCTCCTTTGTACTAATTTTGGATTGTTTTCTCACTGATGATTGGTCAAAATAGCTAAATTTCAGATTTTGTAACCATTATTTTAAGTAAATTTGCCTTTTGAAAAACTGCCTCCTTTGTGCTAATGTAGGATTGTTTTCACAGTGCAAAAAGTGGCATATTGATTAGTCTAAACAGCTCTGATATGTTGTAACCTTATTTTAAGTATTATTTTAAGTAGTTTTTGTCTTTTGAAAAACTGCCAATAGGTAAAGATATTTTTACATAAATTTATACAAAAAAACAACCCTCAGCTACTTGTAAAAGGACATTTTTACTTAAACTTTTTAAAACCCAAGTAAAAGAATATTATCAGGACATTTTTTCTTGTTTTAAGTCAAAATATGCCCCATTGGCAAAGTGTTTTTCTTGAGAAGTAAATATGACTCAAATTAAGATAAAATACTATTTTTGAGCAATTTTTACTTAACTGATTTTTTTATTTATATTTCTCAAGGTTTTTGTAGGTTTCACATCAAATAATACTGCATTAGATCAACAAATATAAACTAAAAAGCTTAAATAATTCTTTATTGTGTGTATTCTAAATAAACAAGTATTATTTCATTATATTTTTGAAAGATTATAATAATAATTATTATCAGCAGCTGAGAAAACTGCCAAAGTACCAAAATATTTTTTATTTGTTGAGAACTAAACTCCTGAAAGTCTGTGCCTGCTGTGACTCTCAGAGCTTTGTCAGTCAACACAGTTCACACTATCACCCATCCCCCTGTTTTAGCACCTAGTAGTGGCTTAATGTACATAACAAAAGATGGCCTAATGGGTTGCAAATTACCCCAGCACTGCCATTTGACAGCCTCTGGTAGAAAGAGGGGGTATATGAAAATCCTGGTAGTTCTAGTGTGACACTTCCTGCTGCGCCACCATGCTGCACAAAATCACTATAAAATTAAGTAAATTAGAATAACAGAAATTTATACAGTATTTTTTTTTATCTATGCCTTCTTACAAATGCTGGTGATAGATAGATAGATAGATAGATAGATAGATAGATAGATAGATAGATAGATGTATTCAGAGTATGGCATCACCAGTCAGTGAGCTCCCAAAGCACCCTCTCCCTGCGGCCCTCTTAAAGGCACGTGAATTACCTCTTTTGTTTGGTACTTACCTAGACAAGGGTACAGTAATTTGACACACCTGACACATCATAATTTTAATTACCATGCTCATTTTGAAACACCATCCACATTTTAATATATCATGGTATACAGTATTACCGTTATTTCATCCAAGTCTGTACTTTATACTGTAAGCTTAAAAATGTAACATGTATGCATGAGGAAATGAAGAAGAATCTGTACACATTATTAACGATGTTAGCCTGCTACATCTATTGGTGAGACACCCTCAACCTTTTGAGAAGAGGAATTATCTCACTGATAGAGAATATAATATTTGAGTTTAAAAGTGCTAGTTTTCTAATCTAGGTATACAATTTGTATCATACTTCATGGTGGTATCATATTTTAAAGGAAATAATGCATTAAAATCAACATGTCTGATATGTGCCTAGTTTAACAGCTGTGGGAAATTCAAGAAGTGCCTTACATTCAGATTATATAATTTTTTCTTCAACAAAACTGTGACTGCCAACCCAGAAAACATTCGCAACTAACCAAAGACGCTCCTAAACCATTCTGACACTTTAATAATATATGTTATTTTAAATATGCTAATACTGATAAAGGCGCTGGGTGTGAGACTCCTGCTGCTACAGCGTGGGAGACAATATAGCATATAGTAGGACTGGCACTAAGTAGCTTTTAGCATCTGCCTCTCCTAGCCTTTACAGATGAAGACAAATTGTGCTTTAACATTCCTCATCAAAATATTAATAGTGCAACAGTGTGGCACTGCATTTCCTCTCCTCTGTCATTCTACTCTGATGCTTCTTCTCAATCAGGATTTACCAGTATCACAGTTTTCATTCTGATGTCTTTTTTCAGTTACTGCATATGTGATTATTTGTACTGCTTACTTGCTAGCTGACAAGCTGACTTAATCAAGATTGCTCATTGGGAGAAATAACAAAGCAGAAATAGAAATGGTCAGAAATAGAATGCCATTTACAATGGCAAGAATAATTCCCTCTCAAAGGAGCATCATTTGGATTGTTGACACTAGTCGGTTCTGCAGTCTTCTCTACACATATGTTATAACTCTTGGCAAACTGACATGAGTGAAGCATCAGCCAAACCTAATAAATCCTGCTGCTGATAGACACTATTCAGTTTCTGCAGTTTTCTGCATATTCAGCTAAAAGTGGAGGGCTGCATATGTCCAACCCTCCTGAGTAGAGTATGTGTGGATTAGATGTAATCTTATTACTAAACACAGATTCATGAATTCCATTTTGACTGACACATTTGAAACAAGACAAAGACGTGTTAGCTCAGTGTGGATCATCCTAGAATCGATGGAACATAGTTATATTAGTTGTGGAGGTTTGGTTCAAAATATGCCCAATGCCATCCTACAGAGGTGAATATGAATATGTATAAATATTCCTGTCCAGACGGTACTACAGATCATCCACATCCTTGAAATCGCAAGTAATACTTGCATGTGCAGGGTCCACAATCTCTCAAAGTCTGTGGAAAAGCAATTTCTTTCAGTGATGGATGTAAAAAATGTAATTATAAAATCCATACCAACACTATTTCATTTATTTTTTTTAATTATTACTATTATTTCAGACAGAAGTTGACTTGGGTTGAAAAAAGAGTATTTGGTCACTTTTACAGATTGGATTAAGTTTTTAGTGTAATTAACAAACACTGATTTTGTGTGTGATTGCTCTTTCAGCAACATGCTAGATTAGTGTTAGCTAGCCAGTAAATTTACCTCAGAATTTAAATATCATCCATATCACCTTGCAATTAATAAAAATAATAAAAAATAATAATAACTGACAGACAACCACACAGTAATGTAATTAAGTTAGACCTTGAAGTTTAGATCGTTAGGCTAATTGACCTTATAAATGTTTTTACTGTATTTTTATTCTGCCATTGTATCTACACAGCTAGCAAAATTGTATCGGCCCTCACTCGGGCCGAATCACGCACGCTGGAACCAAAACACTTGGCTCGATGCCTGCACATGAAGTCGGCATTGTCTCGGCCGTGATGTACGGCCATAGAGTGGGCTAATAGTTCTATTTATTTAACATTTTTTACATCGTTTTCCAGACAGTTACCAGTATTGTCTTTTATTTGTAGATGTGGGCCACATAGGATTAATATGCAGTATTTAATAAAATGCTAAATGTTAAATGTTAAATCTTGTGTGGAAAAGAACTTAGCTTGCCCCAAGGCCTCCAGAGCTCCCTCCACTCTAGGAACAGGGAATGCATCACAAATGCTGCAGGAATTCAGTTTCGTAGATTCCATGTATATTCTCAGGGAGCCATCTTTTTTGGTAACGACCACAATAGGTGATGCATATAGGCTCTTACTTGGACGTATCACACCCGCTTCTTCCATTTCTGTGATTGGCTTCCTCACTGCCTGGTACTGGGATGGTGGTATCTTCCTATAGGATAGTCGGAAAGGCCTGGGGTCGACCAGTGGAATCTCATGTTTAACCACTGTAGTGAATACAGTGTCCAAATGATGTTTGGAGAACATATCACTGTTCTGCTTGATTACATCCATCATCTTCAGATACTGTCTCAAAACAGGCATTGCTGAGGTCTAATAAGGACACAATATCTTGTTCAGGGTCACTGTGGGGCTTGTCTTGGGCTAGACTTGTGTGAAGCATGTTGGTTTGTGGGTTGAGGCTACGAGGTGGCAGCTTAATTTTCTCTGCACCCACCTCCTCCCCCCTTTCATAAATTTGGTTTACTAGGAAGACTTCAGCAATGGAGGTTTGTGGCCTTATCTTCATAGGTCGCCCAGACATATTCATTATCTGAACAGGAACACAGCTTTTTTCACATTTGCTAGGACCCGAGTGACAGCTAAACCTTCAGGGAGTTTCTGGGAAGCTAAACCCTTAACAAGGGCAGTGTACCCTCGCCATCTAGGGCCTCCAAAGACTCTTCCAATCACACTAACCTCCTGCCCAGCCAGAATGACCTTTGCTCCAATATATTTCACAGGGCCCACTTTACAAGTTTCATCTTCTGACTCAGCTCCTTCCATTTTCACAAGGACAGAGTACCATTCAGGGTGAGACTCTTTTACCATGGACAGGTACTGTATACCAAATACAGACTTCAGGTGTTCTTGTGAAGCACGTATCACGTTTGTGCCTATCAGCAATGGAACATAGGCCAGATAGTTGCAGACTCGCACAACGAATGCTGGTATTCCGTGATAGGACTTCTCCAGAAATGAAAGATTGATTTGCAGAATGCCCAGATGTGGCACCTGTTGGCCCCCCATGCCCTCTATGCGAATATCCGTATGCTGGAGTGGCTGAGAGTGCAGTTCAGGGTTTCACCGCCAGAACTCATCCGTAATTGTGGTCACTTGAGGTCCAGAATCAATAAGGGCTCTGCACTTCATTCCATTTACTGTAACATTGCCTTCATTTGTTGGCCCAATCAGTGGAGTATAATATGAATGTTTATTGTCTTTGGGGGACTCTTGAAGCATGCCCGCAGTTGCCCATATGACCATGGGATATAGGCGTTTTAATGCTGTCCAACTTGACTTTCTCCCTGAGGCTGATCATCACTGGTCAGGAGAGCTCTACATACTCTAGCCATGTGCCCCACTTTGCCTCAATGGAAACACACTAAAGTGGCTTTGTCAATTTTCTGTGGTGGCACTGCTTTAATTGGGTGGGGTATTGCAGCAATTCTTGCCTCTAATGCTGACATTCTGGCAATTTGTTCTTCCTGTGTCAGGGCCATTTTTTTTTTACCAAAGCTGTTAACTCAGCCAGTTCAGAGTCACATTTTCTCACAAACTCTGGTTTAGGTGTCTGCATGTTTTCTGTGGTCGTCAATTGGACTTGGTTGATTGGTCTTTTTGCTCTTGGCTGTGTGAGATTTGATTCTTTGGCTAGATGATGAAGTTCTGATTGGAGTTCACGAAAAGTCATGAGCCTTGGTTTCACTGGGGCAATACGTATGTACACCTTTTCATCATGTATACCTCTAGTCAAGTTAACTTTCCATCTCTGTCTGCAAAGGGGCTACCACCATTTTGTGTTTCTTCCACAGTGCGAAAAATGGACTCTAATGCAATGGCATATGAACATGCAGTCTCACCTGGCTTTTGGGTTCTTTCATAGAAGTCAGCAAGTAGGTCAAGAGATGACTGGATATCACCATATTCTGCTCTCAGTGTTTGGGTGAATCCACATGCTTGGGTGGGCCTATCAGAGCTTTGGACACCTAAACCAGGAGCTGCAGAAACATCTGAGGTAGGTAAGTGATTGGCAGGGGAATTCAATAGGGGTTGAGGCTAGCTATGGTACTGAGGGGGTGTGACATAGACCTGCTGCTGTGGAGCTACGGCATAGGCCTGGTGCTCCCTTGTGACTGGTACTTGAGAGGAATGTGGGTTGGCTGGGAGACTGTAATGGGTCTGCTGGGTAGCCGGTTGGACTGGGTACTCAGTCGGGGTAAACCCATTTTGATGGCTATAATGGCCAGCTTAGGTTTGTGGACTGTAGTGTAGTGGAGTATGGACCAGATCAAGAAATGAAAAATTAAGACTCTCCACTCTGATGATACGTTTTGGGACAGAACCCACATTCCACAGAATGTGTGTGTGTTGAAAGACTCTGCACACCCCCCCCACACACACTTGGGTTGAGGGAACCCAAGTCATTGGCCTAACCTCTATTGATAACACTCTTAAAGAACTGTCGTCTCAACCCCTCTGGCCAGTACAGCCTGTCACCTATGCATGGTCCACTCCAGACACCTTACTAGTTACACTGGTAGGATTAGGATATCTTTTGACCTTTAGTATAGCTTGGTTCTATTTCAAAGTCACTAGAGCCCCTTAGTCTAATAAAATGGTTAAGTTTGTTAGACATAAGAGAGCCCAGTGAGGTGAACCCCCAAGTTTTAGATATGAAGCCGAAAGCCATGTCGAAGAACCAGCTCTCAAGGTTGCGTTTGAACAAGACCTACCCATTAGTAATTAGAATCCCTTCAGCATGCAAAGTCAACACTCCATATGCACCCATACACTGATAGGAAGACATCAGCTCTGAAAAAGTGTTTGAATATGCTTGCTGATCTCACCTTCCTCCACAGCAAAAGTTCTTTTCAGCTCCATGCTCCCTGCTGGACCATAAAACTGAAAAAAGGGGGGAATGTAGTGGAGTATGGACCAGATCAAGAAATAAAAAATTAAGACTCTCCACTCTGATGATACGTTCTGGGACAGAACCCACATTCCACAGAATGTGTGTGTGTTGAAAGACTCTGCACACCCACCCCCCCACACACACACACAAACTCACGCACACACTTATGTCTACAACAAAGACTAAGCAGAACACACTTCAGTGACCCCAGGATGCCAGATGACTACTCCCCATTCTTCTTCTGGACAGTAAAAGTAGAAACCCAAGTTTATGACTTTTTTTTTGCCTAGAAGATCAATCAGAGCCTTGCAGACCAGGATTAAAGAACCGCAGTTTTATTGCCATCAGCGCCGAGATGGCGACTGCTTATCTTCTACAAAATCAACAGATGGCGTAGAACTGGCCTTGTGGTGACCTCTCGCAACCCTAGTTCAAACCAGACAAACAGCATGGACCAACAGTGCCCCCAAGTGGCACCCCCAAGTGGCATGGACCAACAGTGCCCCCAGTGGTCATATAATTATATGTTTATGCAATGTGTATTAATGTTACCCACTGTTATTCTCAGGTGAATGTCTACTAACTAACCGAGTGATGTGTATTAGTTTCAATCATGAGAAAAAATTCCTGTCTCCATTTAGAAAGATGAATTCATTTCTAACATCTAGAATAGATGGTAATGTACTCGATATATTTATGTGTTTGATAAAAGTAATCCGGTACACTCATTATGCTATATTCAAGTATGTATGAAGTATTTTGATTAAATTAAGGTTATGTATCCATCCAGAAAATGTGAATTTCGGAGAGGTGAAACCGTGAAAGGTCATGTGAACCTCAGACCCAGGATCCAATCAGAGAAAAGAGACCTCCCAAATGGGCATGACCGCGCCACATCTGAAAAAGGAGTCGCTCTGCTCTTACTACTTCTGCTTCGAACTTCACTTCTGCTCTTCTCTTCTGGACCTCTTCTCGTACGGCTCTCGTACGCTCTTTCCGTTCTTTTGTCTTCTCTCTACGCCGACAAGCTGACTCTCAAAAGACTCTTTAAGAAGAGGACTTTACGCAACTTCCAAGGGACGCCTTGTGTCAATTAGCAGTACAATAGAGGAACTACAGAGTAACCGAGTAATTGTCAGTAATATTTTCTTTGTTTTATTTGTGTTCGTGTTTGTAGCCCAATCCAAGTTTAATTTTACAACTGATCAAAGCAGGTGAAACTTATTTGTGGCCAGAATAAAAGACACCGCTAAAACAGAGGAAAATCGTAAAATAAGTATAATCTAATTAATTCAAAGATTAGTTCTGAAGATCGGAGGAAAACAGCAAACTTTTATTCTGACGCCCCCTGTTGGAGGGAACATCCCACTCAGGACATTGAGCCAGAGGAAACCCGTCCACCAACGTCACCATGCTCTTGTCGCTCGCAAGTGACAAAGCCTACACTGACCCAGCATCAATGCTCCCATGAAAGAACTGCGGGAACCAAGCTGGACCTCTCTCCAATCACCTCAAAAGCGCCGCTGTACCCATCGAGTGGTTGAATCATAGAAAAGTAAGCTAAATTCCTCATTTCCAGAGCTGAAAACGAATTAAATCTCTTGGTAAAATGATACCCTAATTAAATCATATAGCAACACCTCATTTACAAGTCATATAGCCTAGCCCACCTCTAAATTCGAACCGGTTTCACCTGCGTTGATTCCGTGAGATTTTGATGATTGTGCTATGTTTATCAAACTAATCTTTCTTTTTAATAAAGTATTTCCATTATATGAAATAATAGGGTGTGGAGTTTGTTCATTAAGGTCTGAAAATCCTGAAGAACTCACGTAGCGGTGACAATATTCCCTCTCTAATTACTTGTTAATATTTTCGTCATTTAAGTCAGTAATAATAATATTAATTATTATAAATTATAATCACTATTAAGCATAACCAGCTGGAATACGGTCACTCCGCTACAGTAGTGAAGCTGAAGCAGTTGGGCTGCAGGATGTACAGGAGTGTTGAGTAAGCTTTGATTGGCTAGGTTGAACACTGGGTTTGGGCTGGTATGTGGCAATGAGATCAGTAGGCTAGGCTGGTTAACTATGGGTGAACCCTCTAAAGACTTTTTTTTAGTTCACCAACAATAAACAGAAATATTAGTCCAAAGGATATAGAAACCAGATCTATGGCTGTTAACTGTGATCCGGGTCACGACACCAAAGATGTAACCTGGGGCTTTATGCGATTTACCACCTGCACACTCAGTCCACCTCTGATGGTACTTTTTTTTTCCTCTGCGTTGTGTATTTTTTTGATTTAGGGGGAAAAGGGAGACTGGACGCCAACAGTGTTCGTTCTGTTCGCAGCTCAGCAGCAGTTTATTTAGTAACCCAACAGGATCCAGTTGATTCTCAGCACAGCATTGCAGCTCTTGGTCACCTTCACACACCATAACAAGAATGCATTTAGCTAGCTCTGTTATACAGCACTACTTAACAATGGGTTTATTATAAAATATACCCAGATCTGTTTATAGATAAATATTGGCACTTGATGCTCACAAAACACTGCAAACTGCACAAAATATTAATAAGTGGAAATAAAATAACCAATACAACACTATTTTACCCTTAGAACAGGGTTAATGGAGCTTAATGCATTTAAAACATGCGACTGACTCCATAGCTCCACACTGAACGCACCCTGACAAAAACAGCATAAAAAACTCTCCAAATCAACAATACAATCTCTAATATAGCATCACAAACAAATTCACCAATATTTTTAAGCACTGATTTACCATGGATGGCTTAATAAACAATTATATTTAACTGGATGCTTCAAATGACATCTTACCTTCACACAGCATAACAAGAATGAGGCTCTGCTACCTGAGCAGACAATTACTACCCACTGGGGCAAGTACTGCAGAACTACTACTACTAGTGGAACTACTGCCTACACTAACATTAGCAACCAGTTTAAAATATTTCTGTTCTTCTTTAAATGCTACACCAGTTATTTTCTGGTGAAACAAGAATCTATATATATATATTCCAATATAGATGGAAAATCTGAGTAAGTTGCTTGCTGATATGAATGGACATCTAGTATAGCAATGATAGACAATTTAGTTTTCGAATTGAACATAACTTTACTTTAATGTGTTTCCATATTTTAGTCATGTTAAGGAACATGTAAATAAGCAGCCATTTAACTGAATCTGTATTGTGTTGTGGTTTGGAGTTGTGTATTAAAATTTAACATATGATTTGTATTCTGTATAGCACTACATTCCTGCACATTTTTACTACTTCTAGTTCTTTGGTATAGTAAATACAGTGTTTGTTAGCATGGACATGAGCACACGCACACTACTGACATTTATGGTTTATTCAGTATTTTGCTTGTTTTGTAAAATTTCCCCATATTTTACATGTGCATATATATCTAATAGTGTGATAGCTTTATCATCGAACACACTTGTAAACACTAGGCTTGCAGAAACACAAGTTACTAGTTTCACACTGTAATATAACATGAAAAGTGATGTTTATTGTACTATGATCATTTGTTTATTACCAGTATTGAAAACAATGCAACCCAAGGGGGGATGAAGACTGATATGACCAAAAATAATTTAGTAATTTAGTATTTATTATGTTGGATATTACAAAAACAAACAATATTTTGTGACATTTCTACCAAAAGAAACCTCTCTTTTCTCAGTCCTTTATGAGTCATTGTAACTGATTAAAGTCTTAGTTGCAACATACAAGTAGCTCTCAAATTATGTTAAAGTAAAAATACTCATGAAGCCAGTTTATGTACTTTAGTAGTGTCTCAAAACAGGAATTGCTTTATAGTTACATATAGTTCCCCACATCCATTGACCTTGTTTTCCAATAAATTTATTTTATTTGTTTTCACAAAATGCAACGGCATGTGGCTTAACAGTGGTTGGGAAGTTGACACAAAATTTAACCTATGCTATGTGTTCTTTATTTCAGATTGCTACATTTTTTACCTGTTTGCACGTTGACACAGTAAGTAAGGTTTTGATAAAACTGTATTACATGAGCACACAGGGAATAAGTACATTGTTCATCTAGATTTACTTGTGCGATATTAACTGCAAATATAACACTATTTTAATAGTGGAATGAAATATTTAATCGATCCTGTAAACGTGTTCTTATTTTTGTCACTCTATCTTTCTCTCTCTCTGTTTTTTCTCTAATACCTCTTCAGGTTTTAGCTGAGTTCCAAAAGGATTTCCTGTCCTAGAGGCTGGTTTAAGTGGGTTTAAGTAGGGAAATTGTCCAACAATACACACAGACACAGGGTCTGTGGCACAGGCACCTTAGTATCTGAGGTGAACATTATTCTTTATTACACTTTATATGTGATTGTCTTCCATCTTGTAAACAACAGACACAGAAGGATTACATCTCTAAGGAGACTGCCACAATGTAAGGGAGTGTGAACCAGTATTAAAGACCTGCCTGGTGAGTTTTCAGATATATTTGATAGTTCTTTTTAGATATACTGACCAAAAATATAAATGCTTTTTTTTGCTCCTATTTTTCAGGAGCTG
This sequence comes from Hoplias malabaricus, assembly GCF_029633855.1. Lineage (NCBI taxonomy): Eukaryota > Metazoa > Chordata > Actinopteri > Characiformes > Erythrinidae > Hoplias > Hoplias malabaricus. The sequence continues at coordinate 22,594,902 of NC_089807.1, forward strand.
ACCTCAAAGATCTAAGATTATTTCTATGTAACTATTAGTAATATTATTAGTAATTATTAATATTACTTTCTCTCAAATATTGTTCACAAATTTGTTTAAATCTGTGTTAGTGAGCACTTCTCCTTTGCTGAAATAATCCATCCACCTCACAGATGTGGCATATCAAGATGCTGATTATAAAGTATGATTATTGCACAGGCATTGGAGCACAGCAAGTTTTCCAAATTAATAATAATATGGTAGTCTCTGAATTTGAAAAGATTTGCCTGAATTTTTCTGTGTCACGCCTGTCTCTGCGGACGTCTCGCATCCTCCCTCAGTTCAGGACGCAGTACCACTTGAGTCTGGGAATGACTCAGAAGACTTCAATTCCCATGATTCAGCTGATGGTCACATGACTTCACCAACCAATAGAACCCCTCTCGCACGCTCCAGGTCACCTGAGTTTTAATTCACAGCTGTTTCGTTTTAGTCATAATCACTCACTCACTATATAAACCCAGACTGTTGCATTCACCATTTGCGAAGTATTGCTAACCTTTCCTGTTACATACCGAGCGAACCTTATGAATGAAAGCCAAACCGTGTATGACCCTACCTTACGTTCTTCTCGACTCTGTGTTTTTGGATCCGGACTGCTATTGTTTAGTACATTGTGTTTTTGACCCCAGCCTGTATCTCACTACTCTTTGGATTGTCCCTTTTGCTCTGTTTGCCTTCTCTTTACGGTGTGCTTTGCACATCCCTACAGTAAATCTCTTCTTGTTAAACACCCGCGAGCGTCTCTCTTGTTTACCAAGCCTGACAGAATACTTCGCCTTCAAAATGCAGACGGCGGGTTCTGGTGACTTAACAACTGCTATCGGTAACCAAGGAAAGTTGTTAGAAGAACATCACTCTATATTGCAGCAATTATCGGAGTCTGTAACTCTATTGAGGCAACAGCAGAGCCAGCAACAAGAGCAAATGGCGGTGATTTCTGAACATTTAAAAAGTCTTGTTCCCCAGCGACCTTTTGCTCCTTTGCTCGAATCTTCGTCGACCTCGAATGAAGTTACACCTTCTTCTGTCCCATCATCTCCCTATAGCGTGAGTAAACCGGATAAATATGATGGCTCTATGGACAAATGTCAGGGATTTTTGTTGCAGTGCTCATTATATTTTAATAGCTCCCCTCCATGCTCTGATTTCGCTCGGATATCATTTTTAGTATCTCGGTTGACTGGTAAAGCTCTTGATTGGGCTACGGCCGTTTGGCCTAATGTACAGAGTCTCTCTTACGGTCGTTTTGAAAAAGACGTTAAGACTGTTTTTGATCGTCCTAATGAGGGGAGATCAAATGGCGAAATAATCGCAAAAATTCATCAAGGCAGCAGATCTGTGGCGGACTATGTATTAGAGTTCCGTATTCTCGCTGCTGGTAGCGGCTGGAATGAACCCGCATTAATCATTGTCTTTCGCAACGGACTTAATGGGGACATCCAGTCGGAGTTAGCCTGTAGGGATGAAAATCTCACACTGGAGGGATTATTCGACTTGGCTATTCGTCTTGACCATCTTTTAAGTACTCGTAAACCTCGCAATATTGGAAAAACATTCCAGGGCACCCACATTCCTATCCTGCGGCAACATCGCAACAGGGCAATCCCTGCACCTGTTTCTTCCACTCATCAAGCATCCGAGTATCCTACTCCCATGCAATGTGATTCGTTGCGTCTTACACCAGAAGAAAGGCTTCACCGTCAACACAACGGTTTATGCATGTACTGTGGCACAGATGATCACATTATATGTCAGTGTCCGGCTCGGCCATGCAAATATCAGGCACCTCACCCTGGAAAGCGCGAGACGCCTCCACAGACTAAATTGGTGAGTACCATCACAAAGGGGCTTGTTTCAAGGTCATTCACTCTTCCAGTGACTATTCACTGCTCTCATGCTTGTTCTCCTATATTTTCAGCCTTGATTGATTCGGGAGCAGAAGGAAACTTCATCACTGCGGCTGTGGTGAAAGACTTGAAGATTCCTGTTATTTCTCTGGAAAGATCCCTACAACTATCAGCTATTGATGGAGACCCCCTAGGAACTGGTTTGGTTTCTCAAATGACTGCTCCTGTCCTGTTAGAGACCAGTGCTCTGCATAAAGAAAAGATCAGTTTATTTGTTATAGACTCTTCAGACTATCCTGTGATTTTGGGTTTGCCATGGTTAATAAAACATAATCCAGTTATCTCTTGGTCCGAAAGGGAGGTTTTGTCTTGGTCCCCACACTGTTTCAAGCATTGTCTGTCAAGACCACAGATCAATATTCATTCCACCTCTATTGAGAGCCCTGATACTAGTACACGATGTGATATTCCTCATGAGTATAGAGACATTATTGAAGTGTTCAGCAAGTTAAAGGCCATGTCACTTCCTCCACATCGTTCATACGATTGTGCTATAAACCTCATAGATGGAGCTAATCTTCCTAAAGCTCGGATTTATCCCCCACAAACCGAAAACCAAGCAATGGAGGAGTACATAAAGGAAGCACTACCACAGGGTTTCATTCGTACTTCCACTTCACCAGTATCGGCGGGATTCTTCTTTGTTGAGAAGAAAGATGGGGGTTTAAGACCATGCATTGACTATAGAGGCCTAAATCAAATAACCAAAAGATTTCCATACCCATTACCATTAGTGCCTGAAGCCTTGGAATAGATTAGGGGAGCAAGGGTTTTTACTAAATTAGACCTCCGTAGCGCTTATAATCTAATAAGAATTAAGGAGGGAGATGAATGGAAAACTGCTTTTTCAACTAGCAATGGACATTATGAATACCTAGTGATGCCTTTTGGTTTGGCAATAGCGCCTTCGGTCTTCCAGTCTTTTATTAATGATGTACTGAGAGATATGCTGGGAAAATTTGTTATTGCATATTTAGACGATATTTTAATTTACTCACCAGACCTTTAAACACATGTTCAACAGGTTCGTCAAGTTCTCCATAGATTGCTAGACAATCAATTATATGTAAAAGGAGAGAAATGTGAGTTCCATGTACCAAGAATCTCTTTCTTGGGATATATAATAAGTAATCAAGGGGTAGTCATGGACGACAACAAAGTAGACGCTGTTATTAACTGGCCAGTTCTCACTACTATAAAGGATCTTCAACGATTTTTGGGGTTCGCTAATTTGTACCGCCGCTTTATTAGAGATTATAGCACAATAGCGGCTCCTTTGACTTCATTACTTAAAGGGTCCCCTAGAAAACTCCAGTGGAACAGTTCAGCTGACACTGCATTCCAAAAGCTTAAAGAGGCGTTTACTACAGCACCAATCCTTCATCATCCTAATCCGAAGATGCCTTTCGTTGTTGAAGTAGATGCGTCCGATGTAGGTATTGGAGCGGTTCTCTCCCAACGTTCAGACGGTGCTAAGAAACTACATCCCATAGCCTTTTATTCACACAAATTAACGTCTACTGAGAGAAACTATGGTATAGGGAACAGGGAATTATTAGCCATTAAATTGGCTCTCGAGGAGTGGCGTCACTGGTTGGAAGGGTCACTACATCCATTCCTAGTTTTAACGGATCATAAAAATCTAGAATACTTACGTAATGCAAAAAGACTCAATCCCCGTCAAGCTCATTGGTCACTCTTCTTTTCGCGTTTTCAATTTACCATTACATACCGCCCGGGTTCGCGTAACACTAAAGCTGATACTCTGTCTAGACAGTTTGTTACGGAAGAAGACTTGGAAAAGCAAACGGAAGAAATACTGTCACCTGGGGTGGTAGTCGCTGCAGTTAGATGGGAAATTGATGATAAAATTGATAAGGCTTTAGAAACCATGAATATTCCTTCTCAGTGCCCCGTCAACAAAAAATATGTCCCTACGGAATTCAGAGACTATTTAATCACTTGGGCTCATTCTTCACTTACCTCTGGTCATCCAGGAGAGACACGTACTCAGGAATTAGTAAAAGCTAGGTATTGGTGGGAGAACATGTCAGTGGATATTCACCGTGTTGTTGCGTCTTGTACAGTTTGCGTACAATGCAAGATCCCAAAGACTTTGCCTGCTGGAAAATTGCATCCATTACCTGTTCCTAACCGCCCATGGTCTCACATAGCAGTTGACTTTATTACTGATTTACCTCTTTCGCAGCAATTCACCACTGTCTTAACGGTGGTAGATAGATTCTCTAGAGCTGTGAGATTTATTCCATTTTCTCAGATTCCTACAGCATTCGAAGCTGCAGAAACCTTGTTCAATTATGTGTTCAGACTGTTTGGAATCCCTGAAGACATTGTATCAGACCGAGGTCCACAGTTTACTTCCCAGGTGTGGCCCGCATTCTTTGAACATCTGGGGGTCAATGTAAGCTTAACTTCTGGTTACCATCCTCCGTCCAATGGACAATGTGAAAGAGTTAACCAGGAACTGGGTAAATTCCTTAGATTATATTGCCACAAGAACCAGGTAGAGTGGGCTCGTTTCCTCCCCTGGGCTGAAATGGCACAGAATTCCCTGGTAAATTCCACAACAGGTATCACCCCATTTGAATGTATTTTGAGTTATCAACCTCCTATCATGCCCTGGACAGCGGTGACTACCGAAGTTCCAACTGTGGACAGCTGGATGAAAAGGAGTGAAGAGGTATGGGAATTTACTCATAAACACATTGAAAGGGTGCTAAACAGATATAAGAACTTTGCTGATCGCCATAGAAAGGAGACTCCACTCTATCAGCCGGGAGATCGGGTCTGGCTTTCAACACGGGACTTCAGATCTGAAGGAGGTTGTAAGAAACTGACTCCTAAATATATTGGTCCATTTAAGATTATGGAAAGGATTAATGATGTTACGTATATGTTGGACTTACCTAAACAGTATAAAGTTTCTAGGTCTTTTCACGTCTCCCCTTTAAAGCCTGTGGTTCCAGGTCCTTTGGACGAGGTGATACCAGGCGAGGCACCTCCGCCTCCGGTGGTTGTGGATGGAGTCCCGGTGTACCAGGTTCGTGGCTAAAGTAAATCTCTTCTTGTTAAACACCCGCGAGCGTCTCTCTTGTTTACCAAGCCTGACATTCTGTAAGTACATTTGATATCAAAATCAAATGTAAATGAGCAAGAAAATTATGTTGCTTGAAAATATATTTATTTTCAAGCATATATATTATATTCATTCCAGTACTTATCAGAGAGAGAAATAACAGGGAGTTCAGGTCAGATTCTGTGAATGTAGCCAATCTACAGCATGTAAAATGTGAGACAGAGATTCTGTGGCAAAGTGCACGAGTTACTATGTTAGCTCTTTTAAATATCAGATCTCTCACAAACAAATCATACTTAATTAATGATTTTATTACAGCACATGGGCTTGATTTTATACTTTTAACTGAGACTTGGCTAAATGAATGTAGTGCTGCAACTGTTTTATTGAAGTCGGCTCCTCCAGATTTTCATTTCTTAAATGCATCTCATGCCAGTAGAAAAGGTGGAGGTCTAGCTGCTCTGTTCCATGGTTCTTTTCAGTGCAAGCAGTTATCATTTGGTGACTTCGCAACATTTGAGAATCTCTGTGTAGTTCTGAAAGGGACACCACAGATATTACTAGTAACTGTCTACAGGCCTCCGAAGTACAGTGCTGATTTTATTGAATTTACAGAGATGCAGTCTTTTATTTCTACTGACTTTGACCATTTTGTTATTGCTGGTGACATACATATTGACAATTCCAAGGACTGTTTTGCCAAGGAACTACACACCATATTGGACTCTTTTGGCCTTTCACAGTACGTTACAGGGAGTACACATCGTCATGGTCACACGCTGGATATTGTTTTCTCAAAGAGTCTCAACATATCAGTGACTGTGAAGGATGTCGCATTGTCAGATCACTACTGTGTGTTCTTTGATATGTGGGCCTCGCCAGTCATCAGAGACAGAAGAGTTTGTGTCAAGAAAAGGATTATAAAGGACTGCACAGCTACACTTTTCATGAGTAAAATGTGCACTACACCATGTGAACGATCCAACTCTGTTGATGATCTGCTGAATAGTTTTAATACAAAAATTGTCAGTGTTATGGATGAGATTGCGCCAGTTAAAATGAAGGCTATGTCTTGCAAACAGAAAGCACCATGGAGAAATGCTTCTGTTGTTCAAATCCAAAAGAGGGAGTGTCACAAGGCAGAACACAGATGGCGTAAAACAAGTCTTCATATTCACAAAGAAATCTACAAAGATAAGCTAAGTGAATACAACGTGACAATATGCAAAACACGACAATCCTATTTCTCTAGCATCATCAAAAATAACATTAACAACAGCAAAATCCTCTTCACCGTGGTCCACAGACTTACTAACTCACCCACACCAATGGCACCTGAATTAGTATCAACTGAGAGATGTAATGAGTTTGCATTTTTTTTAACACTAAAATCCAGAATATCAGACAAGCGTTTAGTACATCTATATCCAACAATGAGTTTGGACCCTCTCTATCACCTCATAAAGACTCCTTAGTTAAAATGTCAGAGTTCAGTACTGTTGACAATAAAATTTTAATCGACATAGTTAATCATCTCAAATCATCCACTTGTTGTCTTGACACACTACCAACCAATTTTTTAAAGAGGGTGTTTCACACTATAGCACCAGACATACTCCACATTGTAAACACCTCACTCATGTTGGGGATTTTTCCGAGCTCACTAAAAACTGCAGTTGTAAAGCCTCTTCTAAAAAAGAAAAAAATAGAATCATCTCTGATAAGTAACTACAGGCCAATTTCTAATTTACCATTCATTGTCAAAATCATTGAGAAAATAGAGTTCAGGCAAATCACTAGTTTCTTGTCCATTAACAGTAGCCTAGACAAATTCCAGTCCGGGTTCAGGTCTAATCACAGCACTGAGACTGCTCTAATCAAGGTAATTAATGACATTCGCTTAAATACAGAGGCTGGAAAGGTATCTCTTCTATTACTTCTTGACCTTAGTGCTGCCTTTGACACCATTGACCATAAGATTCTTATAGATAGACTCACAAACTCGGTTGGACTCTCAGGAACAGTCACAAAGTGGTTTGTTTCTTACCTGGAAGGCAGCAACTACTTTGTAGAAATAGAAAATAATATTTCAGAGAACATGCCAGTAACCTGTGGTGTTCCCCAGGGCTCTATTCTTGGTCCACCTTTATTTAATTTATATATGCTTCCTCTTGGCCGGATTCTACAGGACTATGGGCTGTCCTATCACAGCTATGCAGATGATACTCAGATTTACATGGCCCTGTCCCCAAACGACTCTGGCCCAGTTGACTCATTAAGCAGGTGCCTTGAACACATCACAAACTGGATGGGACACAATTTTCTGCAGCTGACTAAAGATAAAACTGAGTTTGTACTATTTGGGAATAGCACTGGAGACAAAGATTGGCTACTGATGAAAAGAACTGGCTCGCAACCTTGGTGTATTAATGGACTTAGATCTCAGTTTTAGTAGTCATATTAAAGTGGTTACTAGATCAGCATTTTACCATCTTAAGAACATCAGTAAGATTAGAGATTTTCTGACTAAACCAGACCTGGAGAAACTTATTCATGCCTTTATTTGTAGCAGGATTGATTACTGTAATAGTCTCTTAGCTGGACTTCCAAAAAAGACCATTAAACAGCTTCAGCTGATTCAAAATGCAGCTGTCAGAGTTCTCACTAGGAGCAAAAGAAGAGATCACATCACCCCCATCCTCAAATCCTTACACTGGATACCAGTCTGTTACAGAATAGATTTTAAGGTGTTATTACTGTTCTATACATGTCTAAATGGGGTAGGACCAACGTATTTATCAGATCTGCTACAGAGATATGAGCCGAGCAGAGCTCTCAGATATTTAGGAACTAGTCAGTTAGTCCTGCCTCAGGTCAAAACTAAACATGGAGAGGCAGCGTTAAGCTACTATGCTGCTTTTAAATGGAACCAGCTGACTGAGAATATTAGAAGAGCCCTGACTTTAGACACTTTTAAATCAAGACTTAAAACACTCCTGTTTGAGCAGGCTTACAGCTCAGTTTAAAATATTCTACACTTTTCTGTAACTGCATTTTATTTCTTTTATTTCTTTTCTTTTATTGTCATTTTAAATTGTTTTAATAATTTTAATCATTTTACAGCTTTTATGTAATTGTCTTATTGGACATATATGATTTTATTCTGGCTTTTAATTTAATTGCTTCTTTTTCTGTAAAGCACTTTGAATTGCTTCTGTATGAAAGGTGCTCTATAAATAAACTTGCCTTGCCTTGCCTTTATTGTAACATGCTTCAGAAAGAGTGTAATTAACATCATGCAAGGACACCAGTATTTGCATATATTTTTGTTTTTATTTAGGATACCCATCTCGAGGGGTCTTACCCAAGAAGAGAACAAAGTAATTGTTGAAGTGATGGAGTATGACCTTGCTCAGGCAACACCACAGGCACTTGTGAACATGGCCATTGTCATTGAGGGAGCAGTGTTGATGGAATGATTTTTCATTTCACCACATTCTTCACTATGCTCTTTGTATAGTTGTATGCACAGAAATTGGAATATCCAGATGGACTAAAACAAAAATTTGAGGCAAAACATTTTAGTTGGACTATGAGACAGATGCACCAACAGAATTCAGTCCCTATAGAGCAAACTCTTCAAGCCCCAGATGGTATGTCACCTGTTTGTAAGTGTTCCTGTTAAGGTTTTGGCCATTTTATTCAGTTTTATGACTGTGATTTCACTGATCAAGAATTCAGTCTATATTTTAGAGAACCGGCATTTTGCTGGGTTGGTAGTTTCACAAATTTGGAACCTGATTTAAATTCAGCACTTTCGAAAAACAATGCAGGTAGATTGTTTGGTTTTGTTGCTTGCACCACTCTAAAGCATGGAATTGGTGGTAAATTCAGCAATAGCTAGGCATCTGTTTTGCATTTGTTTTTTAATCCATTTGTTGGATATCAGTGTTGGATATATATTTTTTAACTGATTGAGATATGTTCAGATGTGGACTGAATTCTGCAAATTCCACCAGTTTGGAATTAGAAGATTCAGCAGACATAACATCTGACATAGCAGTTAATATTCTCCTCAATTCTTATAAAGCTTTTCAAGGATATTGTTACTAATAACATGTTGTAAAGTGTCAGGGACTGGCTTCACATAATAGGAAGAAGAATGTGCTAGCCATCATCATCACAGCTTGGTAGGAAATATGTAGTTGAATATATCTATTGCAATATGCAAAAGTTAGTGACCATATGTTTTCAGTACAGTAAGTTCAAATGTTTATTTATTACACTTTTAACACATACATTTTGTATTTATTACACTGAACAATTAATGAATATAGAACACCTACCTTGCATCTACACACATTGTCCATTTTATCAGTTCCACAGACCATACAGGAGCATTTCAATGGTCAGGATGATCACAGCACATGTATGATTTGGATGGTGGCTCATTTTTATTGCTGCAGTGCTTGTGCATAACATGCTTGTGCGCTTTTCTTAGTTTTGTACTAGTACAATTAGACAGGAGCCTTTAATATTACTGAGTCTAAGAATTGTCCACCAACCGGAATTATACAGCAAACAGTGTCATGTGGGTGGTGTTCTGTGTCTACGAATTAAAAACCGAGGAACACAAAATGTGCAGCGACAGATCTCTTTCTGACTTTACAGCCAAAATAAGTGAACCAACAAGTTGGTGTGTCTAACAGAGTGTATAGTGAGTTGGCACTGTATTTAAAAACTCATGCAACACTTCTGCACCTGATCCATCATTCATACACACAGTAACACCACTACCACTACCACAACCATCCCCACGTCAGTGCAGTACTTTAGATTGCTGTAGGGTAGTTTCTGAGTTTTGCACAGTGCTGTCTCTAGCAGGTGGAAAACATATTCTGACTAAACTGGTGAAAAATATCTCATCTCTTAAAAAAAAAAAAAGGTTGTTTCTCATCTCACTATTTCAAGGAAACCAACACCTATAAAATAACCAATGTAAACCCTTTCATTTTTGGAGTATATTTTTAGATAATTTTGATTGATTTCAGTTTAGATCACTGTGTTTTTGAAGTACCATTGTTCAGTACTGTTATAAGAACTTTGGAATTGGGAGGTACGCACCAATTGCACTGCAGCTCATTTTAAACACAAAAGAACACCAAATATCTGGATCTCTATCAGTCTTCTTTATTACACACAACAATGAGTAAGCAAACAACTTTTTAGAATAAATATATTTTTTTATGAATGCATTTTTAATTATGCATTTTTTATTAATGCAGATTTTATCATGAATTACATCAATAAAAAAGTACAATCCTTGTTTATAAATGTGCAACTTGCAACCAGAAGGAAATTGCATACAATATGTCAATGGTACAGCACAATGCAGGCAAACATGGAACAATTATATTTGTGGGACACAGATGAATAAGTCGAAGGTTTAGACTAACTGGCATATTAGATTCATCAGGTCCAAAGATGAAAACATCTGAACCATAATGGCTTGTTTTGTACATCTCAACCAAGTCTAGAATAGCAAATGTACCATATCTGAATTTAGCTTCCTATGCATTACAGTCAATATCCCATCATCCTGCATGGGCAAATTAAAAATGTTGACATTAAGGAGGAGATGAGAAAACAGATATGGTTAAAATGAATGTCCCTTTTTACTGTGAGCCATGTAATTCGCATGTAACTGAATCAATGACTGATAACAATAAATAAACAAATCTAAGACAGACAAAATTACTATTTAGTTGTATAGCAAGGTACATCTTTGACATACCACTGCCATAACCGTGTCATATCAATGGATCTGAATCCAATTTTTAACTTGTAGGACACTGCCGGATTGGGCATGGCTCCCTCCCAGCACAAAACTGCTGCAAATGTCACATTGTCTCTACCCTCAGGTCACCACTGTTAAATGTTACATTGCTTAATGTCTTAAGGTGACTCACACATGTCAAACAGTGAAAATTAAACAGAAATGTGATTTTTACACATTAAGGAAATTAACATTTGGAAAAAGAAGATCACAAAAACCTACTTTGGACACGTTTATATTGCTGTATATATAAAGTGAAGCTATGTGTAATGGCTACTGAACTCAGGAAGAAAAGAAAAATAAAACTTCCCTCCACACTTCTGTAGTAGGGCAAATGGAGGATTCTGAGGCATTTAAAACCATTGCAATCAATGGAGATACATTTTGCAAAATGCAAAAAAGTTAATATACATAACCAATGATCATGCTGCCAGAATAAATAACTAACTAAATAAATAAATAAAAAATTAAGGCTATTTACTGAGCAATACATGCAGATTTTAAATGACAATTTTCATTTTTGTGTCTACTTGTCCTAAATATATTTATCTTAAATGTCTCATAGTTTTAGTGATGCATGTTCAAGCTTTGGGACAGCAGGTAATACCTGCTCACTATGCCTCACTATCACAGGCTTAAAACAAGAATCTACATTTGATGCCTTTCATACCATCTTTCACACTTTACAACTGCTACTTCTCCTTGTTTATTCTAATTACAATGAATTACAACAGATAGCTGTAGTTGACACTCATTATATGGAACAGTGTATGTCTTTCTACACATTTAGTACAGAATTAGAAAAATATACATATATATATATATAGTTATACAAGTGTATTTCATATGGCTTTAACATAATCACATGCAAGAAACTACTTCAAGCCTGAATTTTGATCTACCTGAGTGTTTTTCTCTCATAGCAGCAGATATGTTCTTCTCTCAAATCCTGCTTTGCAGTACACCACAGATTTACAACACTTGGTGAATAAATAGTGTTGTGACTGATATGGTAGTAAAAATGTGTGGGCTAAGGTAAACAGGCAGGCTGGACTCTGTGTGCTCTAAATCAGTGAAAGCTGTTGTACGGAGTTGAAGGTAATGATGGACCCTTTTGATCCAGAGCCCTGGAGACAGAGTGTAGTAGAGAATGTGAAGTTTGTGAAAGTGCAGCCTAATGGATGGGAAGCACATCGCTACCCAAATAAGCCTCAAGGTGATTCTCTTCCAGAAGAATGTGGATTTTTTTTGTGCTGCCTTGCACTGCTCTGTAATATATTTCACACTGTAATCTTCATTTACTCTTAATATTAAACATTGTGGCATGGGTTTTCACCTTGATGTAGGGTTCAAGTACAAAAAGTTTTAACTAATGTAAACCTTTATATTATATGAATGTTGTTCAGTTCTTTATACTCACACTTTTCTTGAAAAATGAGTTAAGACAGCAAAAAAAATGATAATAAAAAAAATTAACATAGTTTTTTCAACAAACACATTTTGCATTTTATTTTTTACATTATCATTTGTAGTTTTCCTTTATTTTGCTCAAAGGTACACGGCTATAATAAGTTTCATTAAATACACAGTCTTTCCTCCAGCAGATAACTTTGAAAAAAATGTGGCGATGGAAATATCTCAGATTCAGTTTTCAAATCAAATTTAGGCTTAATTTTTTGGTAATAATTCAGTAAGGCTCTTTCTCCTGTGTATGAAGTGTTAAGACTTTTTATCTGAGACCATCTACTGAGCCCGCTTCTGTCAAAATAGAAATTCTATTCATAGTCTGTTATTTATGGGAAAGTTTATGTCTATGTCTATGTTAATTTTACAACACAGTCAAGGTGGAAAGAAAAAAGATGGCAAAGTACTGTAGGTTCATGTTGCTAAATATAGAATGAGGTCATCAGCTATTTGGAAAAAAAAATAATGATACACATTATGTTTTTGTTAAAAAAAAAACAAGAACTAAATGCATATATTTAGTCTTAGCAAGACTTAATTTTATATGGAATCCCTCATAAGATTCATGGCAGCCAGCTGAAGGATGAGATTGCATTCACATCCAATGCCATGCTTCTCCAATAAAAAACATAGTGTTAAATCAGTGGTAACCAAATTTTTACTGCAGTGCACACACACCCTTTTATTGTTTTTGAACTTCACCCTCCCACCACATGACTTTTGTTTCCCAGCTCCACTGGGAAATATTTTTTAAATATTGAATTTTTTACTAAAATGCAATTTCATCCATCAGTCCATCCAAACAAAATAAAGGGACAAATCATCCTTACAGTGGAATCTTTTTGGCATGCATTATGTATCTCATTAATTTGCCTTGCAATAACTCCATGCCCCACCCCCACCCCAGGGGGGCTGACACTCACTTTGGGAGCCATTGTATTAAATACTAGGCAGTTATCATTAATGCATTAATGCAAAATGTGTGTGTATGAGACTACAATAAAGAATGATTAAATTATTTGATATCTCTCAACATTTACTCTGTTTTTTAAATTAGACACACATAAGTCATCTCAGACATAATGTTAAAAGCTGCAAGTTTATGAGCTCTGTTTATTTATCATGGATTTCCTGAAGGTAATCTTTCCTTGAAGAAAAAAAATGAAAAAAGGTGATACCTTCTTTTAATTCTGAGGCCATTTTACAACCACTAACAGAATAGATCAATATAAAAGATCATCTTTAAAGACTCAGAACTTGCTTATCTCAACAGTAATAGATTTTAACCTTGAGTATAAAAAGCTCTCAAGCTGTATCCTCTGGGACACATCTAATATATTACTGTACAAACCCAACCCATGAGAAAACATTACTTCATAAATAAAGATCTATGTCATACTCAGTTTTGCAGACACCACTAGACTTTATCGCTGCTTAGGCAACAAAGCCTTGCTACATAGGAGAAAACTCTACAAGTTCAGATCTTTTGCTCAGCTGTCAAAGTTCACTGCCTGGAGTGGAAAATTCAGGTACATAGGATTATAATATTAACACTGTCCATTTGCTTTGCACTACTGCCTTTAATAAAATAAAAATGAAAAACCTAACCTTGCGATGACTTTTTATTATATACACTGTTAATAATAAAGCTGCAAAAAGGCTTCTAATGAACAGTTCCATGGATATTTGGATTCCTAAAAAACATTTTAAATTATTTTTTTAAAGAACAATCTGAAAAAAGAGGCATATTACCACAAAAAAGAAAGAAAAAAGACAACAGCCATCATTATATAAAGGTTCACCATAGCATATAATGTCCGTTACCGATTAATATTTGTCCAAGCCAAGAACAATTTAGGAACCATACATTTTTTAACTAGTGTATACTACATTGTACATGAATGCCATTTAGTTGTTTAGATTCTTCATTTGTATTCACGCAGTTGCTCTCTGAGTTGCCCAATGTATGTTTGCACTGGGAAAAAGCAATGTGATGTCTAAGACATCCGATGCATAGCTGAAATGCATGTATATGCAATATGTGCGAGTGTATACAACTCTGGAGGGGGAAATTGCCACCTTAACCTTTAGGTCACAGAAGGGAGCTATTAATTAGAGTGGCTCTAAGTCAATCATAAATGGCCTACTGAATAGTGCATGGATCTAAATTAAAAAGCAGTTCATACAGTGAAGATATGTTTAAGCTGAAATGCTCTGGATGCAATTGAATGCAAACATATTCACATTCATATTGTTTATTCCTGGAAACATGTAAGATCATAAATCAACTCATAATTTTATAAATATATTCAATGGAGATCCATTCTCAGAAGTAACCTGTGTAAACCCACTGAAACGTTTTGTGCCTGGGGTTAAGTGCTTTACTCAGCTGAAATCAAAATCATAACTTTAAAATTATAGTCATGTTTCATGACCTGTGGACTATCACCATCTCAATGTTAAACCCTGGCTCAAAGAGGAAACCAAAATAATTCATGCATATCATGCTGTTTCATTTGCAATCTTGTATGTATGAATCTTGTATGTCAGAATGTAGTCTTTTCAAGACCTCTGGGCACCTTGGAGAAAGAATCCCTACCTAAAACTTGGGTACTCTCTTATACATAATCTGTTTCTACCTGTTGTCACTAGTCTCTGCTAGTCTGTTATTCATAATGCCCAGTGCTCCAACTCCACCAGAGAAGCCATTGTGCCTTGAGTTTCCACACACTGTCTTTGGGTACCCATTTGCAGACTCTGAAAGTTGCTTCTGCATGATGGCTAGTGAGATCTTATTAGAACCTGCCAAGTCCCGCATAGAAATCATCTCACCAGACAGTCTCCTTCCCTCTGTATCTGTTCCCTCCACATTGTGAGGCAGACCAGAGTGGCCCTGTCGGAGACGCGAGCCAGGGCGTATAGCATTGCGTCGTCCTAAGAATGCATTGGCCTTGTTGCAACGCTGGCAACAAAGGCAACTCATTTTGCCAAGCATCCAATTGAGCACCTGTTTGATGATGATGGAGATCACATTGAAGAGTGAATAAATACAGCACACACCCATCAATATGAAAAGGAAGTTGGCAAAGCAATACAGGCCTTGGTAGTTGTAGGCTTCATTTTGACTGCTTACCAGGTCTCCAAAGCCAATGGTGCTGAAAGTAACAAAACAAAAGTAAAGGGAGTCAAGATAAGCCCAGCCTTCTACAGGGGTGTACATGGCTGAGGCACAGCATGAAATAATGATAGCTGAGAGACCTAAGATCAGCATCACATGGTAAACAGAGGGCTTCCAGCCTGGCAGACTGCTGGCTGCGAAGTCCTGGCATATCCCTGGTGGAAGGAGGCCACTGGTGCGTAATCGACGCAGCCGAAATGCTTTCATCACCTCTGCCAATAGTGTAATAATACGCTCCAGGAAGAGGTTGAAGAAGAGGATGGTGGCTGCGCAACCAAGTAGTCCATAGAAGATGAGGAACACTTTGCCAGCCACTGTCACAGGGGTTGTCATCCCAAAACCTACAAATAAAATACAACCGGATCATGTATGAGATTCAGCATAAAAATACATTTGGGTGAGTTCAGCAAAGTGTGAGTAAAATTGTCCTAACAGTCAACAGACAATAGCTTGTAATTACCAGAAGAGTGCTGGTTATTCAGCATTTGTTTTCACTACCCCACGATTGATATAGGTAGTTGACAAAAAGTATGATATTTTAATACACAAGCATATCAGAGAAAAAAATCTAATATTATATTTGATAAAATGTGGCTGTTTAGCCAGTAAGAACCATACACCGTTTAAAAAATTTTAATGAATTATTTGGCACAATGGGATTCAAATTTCACTAAAAATGTCTCCTGCTAAACAAAGGAGACAACACTTGGATCAGGTTTACATGTACACTGCAGAAACATAACTCTTATCATCTCTCATAATTCAGACATATGAAAAACAACAAACACAGTTGAAGGGGACATCTACGGTTATGTAGAAACACAGTATGCTTGAGGATAAAAATTGACTATTGTTTGTATGTGGCTGAGTTTAACTTGTCTGTAAGTTTTAATTCACTCTTTGAATAGCCACAGAAACTAATTTGTAACTCAAGTTTTGTTTTGTAACACTTTCCACCTAACCTGTCAAGACATTCATTCATTCATTATCTGTAACTGCTTATCCAGTTCAGGGTCACGGTGGGTCCAGAGCCTACCTTGAATCATTGGGCACAAGGCGGGGAATACACCCTGGAGGGGGTGCCAGTCCTTCACAGGGCAACACAGACACACACTTTCACTCACACACTCACACCTACGGACACTTTTTGAGTCACCAATCCACCTACCAACGTGTGTTTTTGGACTGTGGGAGGAAACCGGAGCACCCGGAGGAAACCCACACAGACACAGGGAGAACACACCAACTCCTCATAGACAGTCACCCGGAGCGGGAATCGAACCCACAACCTCCAAGCCCCTGGAGCTGTGATACTGCAACACTACCTGCTGCACCCTGTCAAGACATTTTACAGGTAAATATGGATCTCTTACTTATGAAATTTGAGTAAGACATAGAGAGATGTACACATCTACATCTATCTTTGTGGGCAAAGTCTAACATATTAAAAATGAAGAGTGTTGAACTACATTATGCAGTCACTTCCAGTGACTATCCCAACTACAGGTGCTGGTCATAAAATTAGAATATCATGAAAAAGTTGATTTCCATTAAAAATGTGAAACATATATTATACTCATTATACTCATAATATATTCATTACACCGACTAATATATTTCAAGTGTTTTACACTATAGCCAATTGTTCACTATAGAAGCACATCCCCTTCCCATGAGCCCTGTTCCTCCAATGAATGTGTTCCTTTCTGCCTCCTCGCAGTGCTCAATCCCAACCTATATAGTTATGTTTTAAGACTGTTTGGAGGAAGATCGCAAAAGATCCTCAATGTTGACACCCTCTTGAACACTAACTCTAGTTTATAACAGAAGTGTAGCTCTTCCAATTCTTTGAAATCCATATGGGAAAATGATCACGTTGTCTCGTTTGAGGAAAAACAATGGGTCAAAATTTTATGCAATTCAAAGAGTATGTAACATGATATTCACACTAGAATAATTCATTCATTCATTATCTGGAATCATTGGGCGCAAGGCAGGAATACACCCTGGAGGGGGCGCCAGTCCTTCACAGAGCAACAAAGACACACACCTATGGAAACTTTTGAGTCACCAATCCACCTACTAATGCATGTTCTTGGACTGTGGGAGCACCAACTCCTCACAGACAGTCACCCCGGAGCGGGAATCAAACCCACAACCTCCAGGTCCCTGGAGCTGTATGACTGCGACATTACCTGCTGCGCCACTGTGCCGCCCTAGAATAATTCAATTCATGATAATTAATAGAATGTATCAGACATCTTCTAGACGGTACAGGGCTAACCTCAAAAGCAATCCTTGTTGCTGAAAATGCCCTAAAGAGGGTACTTTGATACATGCTCTGTGGCAATGCCCTAAAGTATGGATGCTAGTGCATGATTGTATCCAGAAGATCCTTCATCAGGAAGTGCCTATTTGTATTCACTTATTTGTACTAGGGGATTCTTCCATACTAAAGGGCACAGTTCCAGCTGTTTATATTGATTGGATCAATCAGGGGCAGTGGCTCTGGACTGGCAGACAGGGGTGGTGGTTCCCCTTTTTAAGAAGGGAGACCAGAGGGTGTGTTCCAACTATCAGACTACTCAGCCTCCCCAGTAATGCTGATTCTGCCCTGGTCGGGGAACACAGGACCAGCCATTTACCCTTGCCAGGATCCTGGAGGGTGTATGGAAGTTTGCTCAACCAGTCTACATATGCTTTGTGGATCTGGAGAAGGCATTTTAATGTGTCCCTCAAGATATTCTGTGGGGGGTGCTCTGGGAATATGGAGTACTGGGCTTTTTGCTATGACATATACAGTCCCTATATAAACAGAGCTGGAGTCTGGTTTGTATGGCTGGTAGTAAGTCCAACTGGTTTCCAGTGGGGCTGCCCATTTTCACCAGTTCTGTTCATAACATTTATGGAATTTTTCTGAATTGCTCTGCATAGCCAAGTGGCGGAACATGTACGGTTTGGTGGTCTCAGGATCCTTTGTCTGCTTTTTGCAGATGATATGGTCTTGTTGGCTTCATCGAGTCTATGGTACTTAGTCGGAAAAGGGTGGAGTGCTCGCTCCAGGTTGGAAATGAGATCCTGCCTCAAGTGGAGGAGTTCAATTATCTCTGGGTCTTGTTCATGAGTGAGGGATAGATGGAGTGGGAGATTGACAGATGTATTGATGTGGCATTTGCAGTAATGCAGACTTTGTACTGGTCCATTTTGGTGAAGAGAGAGCTTAGCTGAAAAGCAAAGCTCTCGATTTACTGTTCAATCTACGTTCCAACTCTCACCTATGATCATAAGCTTTGGGTAATGACCGAAAAAGTGAGATCACAGGTACCAGCCACTGAGATGTGTTTCCTCGGCAGGGTGCCTGAACTCTCCCTTAGAGACTGGGTGAGGATTTCAGACATCTGGGAGAGACTCAGAGTGGAGCTGCTGCTCCTACACATCGAGAGGAGTCAGTTGAGGTGGTTCGGACATCTGGTCTGGATGCCTCCTGGACACCTTTCTGGTGAGGTGTTTTGGGCATCTCCAATGCAGAGGAGGCCCTGGAGAAGATCCAGAACACTCTGGAGAGATTATATGTCTCGAGTGGCCTGGCAACACCTCGGTATTCCCCCGGAAAAGGCTGGAAGAAGTGGTTCGGGAGAGGAAGGTCTGGTTTTTTTTTACTCGGATTGCTTCCCCCACAACCCGGATCCGGATAAGCAGTGGACAACGGATGGATGGATAGATTTAATTTTTCTTTTTTCAGTCAGAATCCGTCATATATAGGTATGTGTATGGGCATGCATACCTGTACAGTGGTGTGAAAAAGTGTCTACCACCTTCATTATTTATTTTATTTTATTTTTTTGCATGTTTGTCACTCTTAAATATTTTGGATCATCAAACAAATTTAAATATTAGTCAAAGACAACACAAGTAAACACAAAATGCACTTTTTAAATGAATGTTTTTATTATCAAAGGGGAAAAAAATCCAAAACTACATGGCCCTGTGTGAAATAGTGTTTGAGTTCAATTTCTTTAGCCACACACAGGCCTGATTACTGCCAAACATTTTCTCAGTCAAGAAAACACTTATAGGACCTGCCTGACAAAGCGAAGAAGACCAAAAGATTCTCAAAAGCCAGAAATCATGCCAAGATCCAAAGAAATTCAGGAACAAATCAGAAAGAAAGTAATCTGTCAGTTTGGAAAAGGTTATAAAGCCATTTCTAAAGTTTTGAGACTCTAGCAAACCATAGTGAGAGCCATTATCCACAAATGGCGAAAATGTGAACAGTGGTGAACATTCCCAGGAGTGGCCGACTGACCAAAATTACCCCAAAAGCGCAGTGACGACTCATCCAAGAGGTCACAAAAGACCCAATAAAAATATTCAAAGAACTGCAGGCCTCACTTGTCTCCACCATTAGAAAGAAACTGGGCAAATTTTGCCTGTATAG
Organism: Hoplias malabaricus; assembly: GCF_029633855.1. Taxonomy (NCBI): domain Eukaryota; kingdom Metazoa; phylum Chordata; class Actinopteri; order Characiformes; family Erythrinidae; genus Hoplias; species Hoplias malabaricus. The sequence continues at coordinate 22,614,864 of NC_089807.1, forward strand.
CAGGGTGCCAAGGAGAAAACCACTGCTGAGCAAAAAGCAAAAACACTCCATTGGGGCTGAATTACAACAATTCTGCTAAGGGTGGCCCAACCAGTTATTAGGTGTAGGGGCAAACACTTTTTCCATATAGGGCCATGTAGGATTAGATTTTTTTCTCACTTAATAATAAAAACCTTAAATCTGCATTTTGTGTTTTCTTGTTTTGTCTTTGACTAACAGAGCTCCAGACCATTTCATGCTGAGAATGTTTATAAATGATTAAACAGGAACAAAAGCACAGACAATTTACACGGTTTAAAGACTCTCTTTATTCAATTCCATGTGACAGCGGTGGCGCCAGCCAAACACACTCATTTTCCAGACTCTGAAAACAAACAAAAATGACCATATTTATCTCGCATTATTCAAGGTGGCCAACTGATGGTGTAGATACTTTCTACTTTTTATAAACATTATCTAGGCATGTTTAACTGAAATAACTCAAAGTGTGTCAGAAATGAGTTTGACTTACTTGTTTCTTCCAGCGTGCCAGCAGCCTGCTGAGTCAAAGGATCCAAGCACAGGGGGTTGATGGTCATGTAGTTCAGAATTGCACTACATTTTTAAACACAGTGAACATTCAAGCACCTTTTACATGCAACACCATATTAAGGGCCCCAAAATACTGAATGTAGACAAAATTTAAATGAAACAATGGAAAAATAAAAATAACAGTCCTGTTCACTTTAACTGTAAACTCTCGTATGTACAGCTGAGTGCTCAGTCTATTAATTTTTGCTGTCATCAGCTCCATCAGGACTTCTTGCAAAGTAGGATTTGCAAGGTAAATTGCAGTTTATTTAAGATACTTCAGGTTGAGTGTGTATGAGCACCCAATAAATATTGCCATGGTTGCCTGATCCTGCTTCTCAGCATAATTTTCCTGAATGCACGGCAAAAAAAAAAGAAAAAGAGCAAGGACAAACAGAAGAATATATAGTAGAATACAGACCTCCATCAAGGTCTCACTGCATTCCTACATCACCATTTGCTTTACAATCAACATTGTACTGAAGAGATGATAGAAATTTGACTTCTCAGTTTATCCTAATGGCAACATTAGAAGAAAGGTCAAAGGATCATCAAAAAATGTTGATGTGGTGGTTTCTGGTATCATCTGTGAACACCATGAGGATCCTCATGCATTTGAACTTCATCTGTGTCTGATCTGAATCATGAATGGATACTCACCACAGGAAAAACAGGATAAAAAATATGTACGTTGATGTACAAAAATAACTCCATGTGAAAAAATAAACTTTTATTATTTTTTATATTCACTGTATGTATGAAAGTTCTTGTGGGGTAAAATAAAAAACAAAAACAAAAAAGCACCTTGAAAAAGTTCTATAATGGTCAAGTTCATTTTTGGAGGGGTGGTCAGTGAGTGAGAGAGATGTCCTTACCTGGGATTCTTTGATAAGATGCGAATTGCTATTTATCCCATTATGGACTGTAAATTCGAGTCGTCATAGTTTCTCTCGGCAAACACTAACATTACAATATATTGCTGAGGTAGATTATTGAAATTTGAAGATGCAGTCTCTTCTGATGTTCTGATGTTGATGTCCACAGTTTGACTAAGAAGAATTGCTATTAATTCAAATTAAACACAAGAGGGTCTATTCATACTTCCTCCAAAACCTGCAACTCTCCACTTTCACAACTCCCCTATTTCTATTGATCACCTTCAGCATCTTGCTTAAGTACGTGTCCAACTGACCAAAGAACTCTGTCTATGGAGGACCTTTTTAATTCACAGGAATGATAATCTTAAAAATAAGAGAGCAGAGCAAACAGAAAGAATTTTTACAAACAAAATTTCAGAATCACATTATTTACATACAAAAATATTACACTGTCATTAATAAATAATAGTCAGGCCTATTTTTTAAATGATTACATTTTTTTTAAGTATCTCCCAGCTACAAATTATAAAAAATTTGCTCACATATTGTCATGATTGGCGAGTAGATGATGAGGCAGACATACAAGCAAGAGAGTCTTCTTTTACAAAAACAAAAAATAAACTAAAGACAGACACGGATTTGATTAAATGAGACAGGGCTAAACAAAGGACAACCGGGAACTAGAGGTAAGGCGTGCAAGACACAGACAGAGAAACATATCTGGACATACACACGCAAGACCACGCAGGGACACTGAAACAAGGGGATTATATATACACACAGTACAAACGAGGAATACCTGAGGGCCAGGACCACAGAGGAGGCACAGGTTGAGACACTGACGAGAAATAAGGACTAAAACAAACAGAGCCATGTGCTAACTGAGCGCTTGGTGGGGAAACAGACATACAACAGTATAGGACAGTAAAAGACAGGGCAAAGGCATGACACAAATACTGCACTTGACAAGCAAACTTTAGTGCCTACTACATTTGTGTATAGGTGACTCATGTATGATGTGCCTTACATATAAAGAAATAAATCTTCCATCTGAAAAATACAAAAAAAAAAAAAATTAAAAAAAGAGGATAGAAAATACCTTTGTTTTATGGGGTTGTTCACAGTGGGTTTAAAATGTATATTTATTTTACCTGTAATAGACCTGTTAGACCATTTTACATATTTATTTTAAATCATACACAAGATATGATTGTAAAATATCCTATGCCAGTCCTTTACATAGGGCCCACCACACTTTTCCAACTGCAGCCACCAAAATTCCTGTTGAATCCTACACCTCAACACTAAGGTTGCTGTGGCCATTGATGAGCCAATCAGCAACCGGCTATCCTTAACAACTACAGTTACTTATTGAGCCCAGCCCATGAGTACCCCAACCAGCCACTGTATCACTGTAACACTTTACAGGGGTCATCAGGCAGGTTCCTCCTCTCATTGGTGTTTAGCTGAATTAAGCCCGCAACACCTCCAGAAGGCTCAACAGTGAAGTCTGGCGTCCAAGACCCACACCTCTCCAAGCCAGCTTTACAGTCCTACCTTACCCACAGGTTCCTTTTAGACAGACTAGAGAACTGAGTGGGGCCTTCAGGAACAGTTCTCAGCTGGTTAAGATCGTATCTAGCAGATAGAAACTACTTTATGGCTATTGGAAACTATAAATCAAACCGAACATCAGTGACATGCCGTGTTCCACAAGGATCAATTCTTGGGCCTCTATTGTTTAACCTTTACATGTTACCACTTGGACAAATCCTTAAAAATAATAAAATAGCCTATCATAGTTATGCAGATGACACTCAGATATATTTTGCTTTGTCACCAGGTGACTATAGCTCTATTGACAGTCTCTGCAACTGCCCAGAATCAGTAAATAACTGGATCAGGGACAATTTCCTTCAACTAAACAGAGGGGATTGTGTTTGGCAGTAAGGAGAAAAAGACTTGAGGTCACTGCTCAGCTCAACAGCAGAGCTCTAAAGCCTAAAGGCCAGGTCAGAAATCTTGGTGTAATTCTGGACTCAGATCTCAACTTTAATGGCTACATTAAGGCAATAACAAAATCTGCGTTTTATCACAGATATATGTAAGAACATATCAAAATTCAAAGGGTATATGTCACAACCAGACTTAGAAAAATTCATTCATGCATTCATCTCTAGCAGGCTGGACTACTGCAATGGTCTCCTTACTGGACTTCCCAAGTCCACAGTTAGGCAGCTGCAGCTTATTCAATATGCAGCAGCTAGAACTCTTACCAGGACCAAGAGAACCAAGCACATCACTTCTGTCCTCAGGTCACTGCACTGGCTCCCAATTAAACAAAGGATTGATTTTAAAGTGCTATTAATTGTTTATAAATCAATAAACTGCCTCAGACCAAAAATATACTTCAGATCTGCTAGAAGTGTATGAACCCAGTAGACCACTCAGATCACTCGGGACTGGTCAGCTAGTGGTGCCCCGGATCAGAACCACACGGGGAGGCAGCTTTCAGTAACTATGCTGGAACCTGGAACCTGCCCCTGGAACAGACTCCCAGAAGACATCAGATTTTCCCCAAATGTTACTATCTTCAAATCTAGACTAAAGACCTTCCTGTTCTCCTGTGGCTTTTAGTATCGCTGATTGAATTAAAATGTAGATCTACTTATTTTATTTCTAGTAACATAATAATAACTGTGCTTTTTATTACTATGTTTTATTGTCTTTTATTTTGATTTAAATTTTACTGAATGGCTTTTAATTTTAATTTTATTGTTATTATACACTCTTTTTAAATCTATTTTATACTTTTTAATTTTTTTATTTTCTTTTACTTTTTAAATTCTATTTTCTCTTTATCTGTCTGTAAAGCACTTTGAATTGCCATTGTGTATGAAAGGTGCTCTATAAATAACCTTGCCTTGCCTTGCCTTATCCTTTACCATCAACAACTGTACATCCACACTGGCCTCTCTGGTGACTAAGGCTGTACTTAGCCCCACTGGCACCATTAATCCATGTGAAATTTACATGCTACATCACCAATAATACCAATAGCACCCCTACAGTTCATTTCCTCAAGTAATCTGTGCTCTCCTTATCCACAACCACTGACTAGACCTTTCAGCTGTTAACTCCTTCACAGTTGCCCTTAGTTTCCAGCCCCAGATGCCAAACTGCACAAGCAGGGATGTGGCCCACTTAGCTACAAATCCTCTAAAATCTCCACCGGCCTTACATATGCCTGACACCCGTGTCCCCTCACATAAGCCGCCAAATCTGAATACTTCAACTTCATCCTTTCGAATGCTTCATCTACTGCATCCTCAGATTGAACCATTAACTCTATGAAATAAATTATCTGTGTACTTTTAGAGTGGACCACCACGTCTGGCCTTTTTTCCTATGTCCACCAGCAATTTTTTCCAATCTCGTGCTTCACACCATCTACCAATATTTGTAGCCTGTGCACATTCTCGAAAAAACACCCCCCCTCACGCACAAATCTAATTATTTTATTACTACAGCTACTCAGCAATACATTAACCTCTATCGATTTAATTTCCAACAAACATGCTAAAACCCTTAGCACCTGATTATGTCTCCATGTATACCAACCCTGTGATAAACTAACTTTACAAGATGATAGAATATGCTTCAGCGTGCCAACCCCTGTACATAATCCACAACTAGGGTCTTCACCCACCCAGTGTCCAATATTTTGCGGTGTTGGAAGGACGTCATATGTTGCTCCCAGCAAAAACTTAATACGACTTGCCTCCATCGCCCACAACTGTTGTCAGGAAATCTTCTGCTTCTCTAAATTCTCCCGCTTCTCTAGATTCTCCCATTGAAGCCACTGGCCTTGTTTCGCCTGTAACGCTGTTGTTGCTGAACGTGCCTCCTCCTCCTGCTTGCAAATAAAACTAGTCATCATTTGCTTTCTCTCTGGTGATGTGGTCTTTCTAAAACATTTTCACAAATGACCGGACCCAAGGCCTGCTCTTACAATGTAGTTGGCCAATCACATCCCTTAGTTCTAATGAGCGCCTGGCTAACTGCATGGCCACTTTGGTAGTCAATTTTCTTCCTGTTTTTCTAATTGGTGCTGCTGGTTTTACCACTGAATCATTCGATCCTGACAAAACCATCACATGACCTCTGAACATTTAAATTCCTCAACGAAACTTGTGAGTGGTAATTCCAGTACACCTCTCCAATACCATGCCACGCTACTTAAACACTGCAGCACCCCTAGCTACTTTCTTATGATAATGTAAACACAACTTACCACAAGCAATAACCAATGACAGGATCTTCCCAACAGGCGGTTCATTGGAAAAACTTATTTGCGACTGCATCCTTGAAGCAAACAGAGAAAATATTTAGTTTTAATTTGAAATTAAAGTTTACTATATCTTAAAGTAGTTACATCAATTATAAGAACTATATATTTACAATGCATTTCAAATAGTTCGGTCAAGAGGTTTATCTGCTCTGCACATGCTCAAACCCACAATATATATATATATATATATATATATATATATATATATATATATATATATATATATATATATATATATATATATATATATATATATATATATATATATATTCGCTGAAATCATGGGATAAATAGCAGCCTCTCCAAAGCTAACAGCTAAAAACTAAGCCATCTGTTGTGCTTGCAGAAACCACCAATTCCACGCTCTTAAACACAAAAGTCTTTGTGTGAATGAAGCTAAAAACAGCCTAACAATGCATTTCTTCTTTTTAAAAAACCAACTACATACAACAAAGTGATGCCACGGTTCATTTTCATACCTCCATTCAGATTAACTTTACATCAGCAAAGCGCATACAGGGTACCCTTAATAGGTGGACAAGCCACTCTGAGCCACAGGGCTCTACGAGCCCAAAAATAACATTACTTGAATTGACAAAATATATTTCCTAAAGGACAACAAAATTGGTCACTAAATATACGTGCTTGGCCATTAATATACCTCGGTGGACTGCACAGGAACACTGTGTAGGACACTGAGATACAAACTTTAGACTCAAATGATAAATTTGGCTCCCAAGTGCACCGCTAACGGTCAGGAAAGAATCGTGACGGAGCCATTATCAAATGGAGCCTTGTAAAAAACACATAATATTAACACTTTATAGCACTTAGCAGAGAAAAGGTAATGTTTTAAATAATGTATAAAATGCTGCTTTAGGAAACTAAAGCATTTAGAACATTTTGCATTTAAAATAGTCTGGCAAAAAAAACTGCTTTAAGGTCAGGAGCCAGTAAGTATAGCTAGTTAGCTAGCATTTATACTAATGTCAATTAAATGCAAAGATTGTTCTCTTACCAGTATGACTCTCTCTGTGTGTTCGGCTGGCAGCAGGTGAAAAAAAAGACAAGTTCTGGCAAATCCTTCTCTTTTTGTTTTTATGGATGCTAAAAATTAGCTTTCAGGCACACTTTCAGGTGTTTTTCTGTGCCACTTTGTGTTAAGAGTACTAGTGCTAACACTAACGGCTTTATCTGTGGTGTTTTAAAGAATGCGCATGCGCAGGTGTTGCTCAATCTAAAATAATGCCCTGATCAAATTAATAATTTCAATTTGATGACCAGCTGATATTTCATACTGTATCAATATAAAAAAAAATAGGTTTCAACTGTAGGTATAAATTATGAAATTACATTCAAACAACCTAATATTTTTAAAATTGTACTTTTAAATTACTTTTTTCAATATTAAAAAGATTTAAAAATGGTTGAAATTTCATGTATCAGTATTCACCCCGTGTCTGTGTGGGTGTCTTCCAGATGCTCTGGTTTCCTCCCACGGTCCAAAAACACAGGTTGGTAGGTGAATTGGCCACTCAAAAGTGTCCATAGGTGTGAAAGTGTGAGTGAATGTGTGAGTGTGGCTCTGGACCCAACGCGAAAAAGGAAATTGAGCATATAACAAACAGCTGGAAGACCAATTAACACTATTTAGGTCAATTGACAACATGATTGGGTATAAAAAGAGCTTCTCAGAGTGTCAATGTCTCTCTGAAGCCAAGATGGTAAGAGGATCACCAATTCCACCATTGTTGAGCAGAAAGATAATGCAGCAATACCAGAATGGTGTTACCCAGCACATGAGTCACGATTTGAAGTTCTTTATGGAACACTGGGATGCCATGTCATCCGAACCAGAGAGGACAAGGATAACCCAAGTTGTTATCAACGCTCCGTTCAGAAGCCTGCATCACTGATGGTATGGGGTTGCATGAGTGCTTGTGACATGGGCAGCTTGCATGTCTGGAAAGGCACCATTAATGCAGAGAACTATGTTCAGGTTTTAGAACAACATATGCTCCCATCTAGACCTCCCATCTCTTTCAGGGAAGACCATGCATTTTTCAACAAGATAATGCCAGACCACATTCTGCAGCAATTACAACATCATGGCTACGTAGGAGAAGGATCCGGGTACTGAAATGGCCAGCCTACAGTCCAGATCTTTCATCTTTCAAGACGATTGAACAGTTAGAGGCCTGTATTAGACATGAATGGGAGAGCATTACTATTTTTAAACTTGAGAAACTGGTCTCCTCTGTCCCCAGACATCTGTTGAGTGTTGTAAGAAGAAGGGAGGAAGCCACACAGTGGTAAAAAATGGCTTTGTCCCAACTTTTTTGGGATTTGTTGACGCCATGAAATTTTGAAACAACATATTTTTCCCTTAAAATTATCCATTCTCTCAGTTTAAACTTTTGATGTGTGATTTGTGTTCTATTCTGTATATATTAGATGTTGGCACCTCCACATCATTGCATTCAGTTTTTATTCACAATTTGTTTAGTGTCCCAACTTTTTTGAAATCCGCTTTGTATATATATACTTTTTTTTGGTTCACTGAGTGTATTTGGTTTTGTGTATTTTATCGTATGTGTTGTTTTTTAATGTGTAGTGTTTTTTTTCTTTTGGAATTGTGTTGTTTTTTTTTTTGTTTGTTTGTTGTTTTTTGTGATGTGAGCTCAATGGTTAGCCTATCTGTCCCTGTTCTAGCCTGTAATGGGTTTTATTGGATATGCTGCCCCTTAGTACTAAGGAGTGGGAATTTTAAGCTTAACTCCTGGAAAGTTTTATGAGCATTGGCTCTTAAAAAACTGTAATTATACAATTGTCATCTCTCTGCTGATCCTGTGTGTCTGAGGTAATTAGTAATTGGTATTTTAAAGTGCCATACTGCTGTCTTACTATAGAGTTCCTTTAATATTTGGATCTTAAAGTCTTGTGTACCTTTATTATATTCTCCCCCTAATAGCTGGATCTTAACAGACTGTCGGCCAGTCAGTTAGTCAGAGTAGTCATACACATTTAGAACTGATTAAAGCAGAATCATATACATTTAGATTTGATTAATACAGGATCATACACATGCAGGAATACATGCCCTTGTCATTGGAAGGTCTTGAGAAGCTTTGGTGCTTCATATCAGTCTTTGTTTACAAAAATAACAAATTATAAAAACAGTTTATCTTGTTAGTTGCTGACAGTGTATGGATTGTATGCATGATCATAGAAAGTCTGTTATTTTCTGTTCATACCAAGGTACAAATCTAAAGAACTGTTTTGCAATGACATTAAAGCAATTTGTTTACCAGAAATCAACAAGATAACATTTTAACATTTAAGTTTTTGAACATTTCTAAAACCAAGCACCTTAACATTTATCAACCAAGTAATCTATACTTGATAAAAGAACATCGCTGGGAGCCAGATATTTATTAGTGATGTTCAATACCACTGATTCCCTTTTCAATCCGATACTGAGTAAAATTCAGGCTGGTATCAGCTGTATCAGGTATCAGATCCGATACAAATCAGATGCAAATACACCTAATGTGTCTGGTAAATAAAAAAAATTGTGTATTTCAAATCATAGCTTCATAAAGAATACAAGAAATCAGAGTTATTTATTTACTTTAAACTCTAAAGTGTATTTACAGCCAAGCTTTATTTTAGATTCAGATTCAATTTATTTGTCACATACAAAGTTATACAAGTACAACATTGCAGTGAAATTACATTCCGTCTGTCCACTCACCCAAACAGGGGTTAGGTGTGCGCAACAGACACGACGGCAGCAGGTGCCCGCGCCATCTTACAGTTAGAAAACAGCTGGATTACAACAGGGAAGTGGTGGTAAAAAAAAAGAATGTCACAGCCTGTGCCTTAAGGAAGCACAGTGTGTGATCTTGAAAAAAACAATACCTATAGCCCACAAGCAATACACACAGATAGTTTCAGTGATGTGGACAAACGCAGTAGGAGGTGTGTTCAAGGGGGGAAAGGGGTGGGCCAGGTTCAGTTTGTGAAAATGTCCAAGAATGTAGTAGCAGTCACGTGTCTTTGAGCCTGCAGTTCAGACAGAGGGGGTGCAGCAGATCTCCATAGCAACCGTTCCTCCGGAGGAGTTGACTATCAGCAACTCCAAGGCCACTGATAGCTGGGGCAGCCAAAACAGATAAAATTCAGCTTGTTAGAATAAGAAACCTGAGCTGAATTTTGAGCTAATAGTCCTTCTGATTCAAAGTTCCATTTTTGCACTGGTCTTCCAAATGTTCAATCTTGGAGTTCAAACCCGTTAGTGGCTTCTTGAAGGAATCCAAGCTTCTACTCACAGTCCCAGTCTGTGTGCTAATGGCTCTGCCCATCACATCAATCATGTTGGACATGTTTTCTTTGGACTGTTTACAACTGACTCAATTCTTGAAAGAGGCACCAGACATATCACGCGCCACCTCTCCCATCCATCCATGGCATATCCAGCCGGCGTCATTCCATCAGGGCAGGTGGACTCCCCTGTGCCCAAGCTTCTCCTTGAGAAGATGGTGTCAATAGCATTGAGAGACCAGTTGATCAATTCCATTTTTTATTTTAATTTGAAGAGCGGAGTTAAGAGAGATTCCGAGGGTAGACAAGACAAGAGAAGCTAAGCAGGAAAGATAATGAGCGGAGAGGGAGAAAATGTGACCGCCTCCCACGAGAGCAAGAGAGAAAAAAATGACACCTAGTCTATGTAATTTACTTTAAATGATACATTTTTAGGCAACCTTACCTGAAAATTCTAGTTTTTTTTTTGCGTATGTGAGATTGTCTCACTGATACACATTATTAATCCAAGCTAAAATCATGCAGCTATTTGTTGAAGCATGTATTTATTTCGTTACCTATTTCATAACCATATTAATTCATTGGAACAACTCCAAGAGCAACAACACTTTGCACCGCATAAATCTACATATTTTCTGCCTCTGTACCTGGATACTGCCTGCCTGCAGCACCAAAGGACTCAGCCTCAGACTGTCGAAGAGAGACAGTCACTCATGACCCCATTTACGCTCTGCCATTGTGTCTGTCTACAAACAGTGAGAATGATTGACTTAGCAGGGTGCTGCTGTGCTTATGCATTACGCAATTACCCAGGTGGAAGAAAAAGTAGTTCCCACCAACCACATATCATTTAGACAAGATCACAATAGTTTAGTTACTATCCACTGTATTTTGGTTAATGATACACATTACCTCAAATGACTGAAGTATCAAAAGTATCAGTACTTTATACTTTTAACTGATTTTAGAGCATTAAGGTTTGGTATTGGAGGTATCAATATTTCAGCATCGATCCACACATCATTAATATTTAATTCTGACTTATATTTCTATAAGGTTCTGACTGATAAAATGGTGTTTAAATTAATTCACAGCCTCATTTATTTTGAGTAATACCTCGCTATGCTGTTCTGGCTTGAACGGTGAGATGTGTCCCTGTATTCGTGTCGTTATAGGGACAGACATTATGACTTTCTGTTTGTTAAATATATAGTAGAAAACAAAAGGCTTGGTCACAGTAACATTTTACAACCATAAAGAAGAGACAATGATAAATATTACCTCAACAACGTTCAACACATTTCTGTTAGAGGCTCCAGTAAAACAGTGAGCTGCTCATCACGGTGGACAGTGAACCCACAGCACTGAAGCGGCACGAGTGTGTCCCAGTTCAGCTCTCAATTCTCTACCCCTTGAACAATTTCACCCCTGCACCTTCTGCTCACCTTTCTACAATCTCATCAAAGTGAACACTTCAATGAAATATTTAGGGCAAGAAATGGGATGGGGGGAAAGCCTGCAGACAGCAAAACCCAGACATTTTTGGCAAATAAGGTATCCCAGCCAGACGCAATTTTAGAGGACGTTTGATCACCGCTGAACAGTTCCAAATTTAGTTCACAAATTGTAGTGTGAAATGGATGAACGAACAACAAAGGGTGTAGTAGCGCGACCTTAAGTTCTTTCTGTGAAATATGCCTGAACAATTCTTACTTGCACATGCACGTTTCAACATTAGGAGTCAGTCAGTTAGTGAAAATGCCCCTTCTAGGTCGGCCCAGTAGGCATTCCAGCAAAACAATACATTTTTTTACATTCAATATTTGAAATATCTTCGTAATTTTTCCAATTAAATATATTGTTTAACTGGCGCCCCCTCCAGGGTGTATTCCGGCCTTGCGCCCAATGATTCCAGGTAGGCTCTGGACCCTCCGTGACCCTGAACTGGATAACCGGTTACAGACAATGAATGAATAAATGAATGAATATATTGTTTAAATGATTTGCACATCAATGCATTTTGTTTTTATTTACATTTTGAGCAGCATCCCAAATTTTCTGAAATGGAATTGCATAATAAATATTTATATTTAACTGGGTACAAAGCAGGTGTAACAGGGTTAATATTAATATAATAGTTAATGTGAAATGTTTCACTAGATTTTCACAATTTGACTCAAATATATAATAATTGTAATCTCATTAATTAAGCAAGTGACTGTGATAGAGTTTGTTTCTAATTGATCCACACAGGACCCTTATTTTGATGGAGTATACTCAGGATTTGGGTTTAAGTCTAGTGTGAATTTCCCTCACCCCTTTTCCTCTCCTGTGCTCCAGAGTGAGGTAGCATACTACTGGTGCTCTAGTTGCACTGGCTTTGAGAAGTTAATATTTAAGTTGTACAATTAATATGAACAAATAACAAACCAAGTAGTGATTGACAAATTTGAAATATATACATTTCTTTCACTTATCCTGTGTGGAGCTTAACTGTGTCTCTGTTTCTCTCTCTCTCTCTCTCTCTCTCTCTCTCTCTCTCTCTCTCTCTAATACGTGTGTGTATAATTACATGCCAGTGTATGTTGGTTTAAATCCTTTTCCTCTTCCTTTCCTGCTTCAGGGTGAGGTAGATCTGCAGGGCAAGTGCCGCTGGTCTTAATGGGCAAGTGCCTCTGGTCTTAATCTCTATCTGTGAAATTGTGCAGAATAAATTAATGCAGATTCTGTTGTGGTCCCTTATCATTCACACAACACAGACCACACCCAATAAAACAGTGATGAATGAATAATGCTGTATTAGCCACTTAATGTTTGCTTTTAACAACATAGTAATTCTTGTTAATTCCTTCAGTAAGTAACAGTGAAGTAATTGCTCATTAACTGAACAATACATAGTAAATCTTATGTTTCCTGGCATAAGCTTGCTTGCTAACTCAGATCTTGGATCTCATCATAAAGCAAAAAAAATATTAATAATAATTCGACAGAGCGACGGCTCGTATCTCTGAAAATTCAGAAGTTGATTCACTTGTAAGTCAAGGTTTCACTTTACTGTCTTTGTATTATTTTCAATTAAACACAGTGTTTAAATAATTTATTTACATTTTGCACTGTGTCCCAAATTTTCTGGAAATAGAGGTTGTAAATAGAACATTGACATACCCTCTGAAGAGAATATATTTAAAAAATAATAATAATAATTCTGTTAATTAATGACATAATTTAATTTCAGCTTAACAAACTGAAAAAAATTAATATCCTAAAATATTTAGTAATTGCCCTTAAATGTGCAGAATTGTTTGTCTATGAACAAAAGAAAAAATAAACAATATGTGCAATATGAAGAAAATGTTATTTGACTAGGAGCTAAAACACTTGACTTTATATGTACTGCATGACTGGTAAGTCAACAAGATTTTTTTAAATAAAAAGGAGACAATGCAAGATGCAAGCCCAGTGATAAAGGATACAATGCAAAATGCAAGCCCAGGGATAAAAGATTATTCATTAAAATGCTAATACCGCTTATCCAGGTCAGGGTTGTGGTGGGTCCAGAGCCTATCCGGAATCACTGGACATAGGGTGGGAACACACCCTGGAGGGGGGTGCCAGTCCATTGCAGTGTGACACACACTCACACATATGGACATTTTGAGGAGCCAACCCACTTATGAATGTTTTTTTGGACCATGGTAGGAAACCAGCGCACCCAGAGAACACACCAAACTCCAAGATCATCGAGCTGTGTGAGAGTGATGACCACCCATTATAGCATTATAGTTTTTAATTAATGGTGTTTTTGAAGCTGAGATGCTGCTTCTTAGCCAAAATTCTTTTTTTTTTTTTTTTTTTTTGTAAAAGTGCACAATTCTGCCCACGCACAGATTTCCATTCTCTGCTTCCTGCTTCTGTAGCCTTACATTAAAACATGTTCTATTGGTTTTTAATTACTGAAAATTTCCTTAGAGAGAACCACTATCATGTTCATACATTCTGAGCAAATACACCAGTAAATTTTAACAGTTTATGTCAATTTTCTTATTATTTCTTACAAGTTATAACAAATTGCCTTTAGAATTCTACAGCTATGGAATTAATGCATATTTATTCCAGGTGTCTAGTTTTACTCTGGATATTCGTGCTTAAAATCTGTCACAGCACTAAACATGTTTAGGTTAGAATGCAAAGATAAGGGTAAACAGAGCTAAACACTTAAACATGGAGAAATAGCTAAATGCATTGAATAAGAATGGTGAAAACAAGAATGCAGAAAGAAGACTTATGGCAAGCATGTGTTGGACCCAAGTGCAAAACAAATATTTTTTTTATTCATTTGTGTGTTCTGTGTGCTTGCGTATACTTTTATTTATTTTATTTATTTTGCCTTAAACAGGTGTAACCACAAAACCATGAACAGCAAACAAAGGAGACGCCAAGTTGGCATGCTCAAAAACAATTAAACTTTAATATAATCGAAATAGCCATGAACAGAGCTTGTATCTTTTAATTGCTCTTTAAACAATTCCCTTGGCTTTAAAGTTTTTTTATTTAGTTCTCTTCAGTTTTCTTTTCAATTTAGTTTTCTCTTTTCAGCTATTTTCTCTTAACACTTATTTTCTCCTTTTAAGTTTTACCTTCTTCTTCTAAATTTTCTTTTATATTTGTTTCCTTGTTAGCTATTCCCTCTATTATGGTTCTCTCCTTCAAAAAGGTGCAACACTGGCTTTTGGTTGAGCCTGGCTTTATATACAGCACCGCACAGCTGAAGCTGGTTGGTGCTCATTGTCACTGAGGATTCTGGGAATTTGAGTCCAGCTCAAATCCAGCCCTTTCCCTCCGCTGGCCAGGCCCCCTGCTGGTGGCTGGCTGCATCGACTGGACTCTGACAAATACAATAAACGAAATTTGGCTTTGGCATTTTAAGTATGCTCATTCTCATTT
Source organism: Hoplias malabaricus (assembly GCF_029633855.1). NCBI lineage: Eukaryota > Metazoa > Chordata > Actinopteri > Characiformes > Erythrinidae > Hoplias > Hoplias malabaricus. Next base: position 22,629,930 of record NC_089807.1, read on the forward strand.
AAAATAATAAATTAAGACCCAAGGCAACTGTGTAAAATGTGAAAAAAGGTATTTGTTCCTTAAAATATTTTTCATTATAATTAAAAATAAGGAAATATGTATTTATATTTGCCAATTTGTACCCCACCTCAACAATGGTATTAGATCAGTATCAGGTATCACCAGATACACAAAGTATATGTATCGGTATCTATATCGGAACTGAAAAGGTCAGATTGGTCATCCCTGGTATAAACTACCAAAACTAGTTATATCTATGGCTCTTCAAATGATGGTGTAACAATAGAACAATGCACAGAGTGTATGAAGGAATATACAAACCCGATTCCAAAAAAAATTGGTATATGTACTGTTATGTGATCTTTGTGCTATGGTTACACATTTGATACGAACATCAGTCAAAGGAATCATAACAAGCTGTCAAAGAAGAGTTTTTGATCAAAACATTTTTGATTTTGTGGTCATACATGTCATGAAGAAGACCTTTTAAGCTTAAAAATATCTTCTTAGTGTATATGTCTTCTACTGTGACAGAAGACTCCAAAACTTTAATGATGTCAGCAGTGTTCTCCCATAGTAGCACTAGCACTATAATGTGTAGCTGTTTTGTACATTACCTGCCAAAGAAATTCACAAACAGGAAGATGTATCACTTTTTTGAGTGCATCATTGAGCACACTGGCAGTGAACAGTCTGATGCAATTTGGCATCTCCCCTGCTAGAAACAGACACTATTTCTGCTGTCTGGGTGTCTCTAGAGAAATGAATACCTGAACAGATACAGAGAAAACAGAGATGATGAGGCATTTTTATTTTCTCCTGATGCCTATGATTCTCTGACGAGCAAGAAATCATTAGTCACAAACTGGAGTGCAGGGGGTCTGTGGAGAACAGGCACGGGATGGGGCAGAGCTGGAGAGGGAGGTGTTTCACTGCTCACTGGTATACCAGATACATATCACATGCTGAATTGTATACATATACATGATATAATTTTGCTACAGACATCCTCGGGCCAACATGAATGTGCACATTTGTTCCTGAAGTGTTTTAATATTTTCACATTTTCAAGTATATTATGAAATGATATCTTATATCCAATAATTGATGTTGTACCAGGATAGCAATACATCATCATTAATATTTATATGAAATTATATTATTACGCTAATTAGATATTGAATGTCTTGTAGAAGTAATATTCACTGTAATATTCTATTAAAATTATTCCAGTTGAAACAAGGGCCGAATGTGAACCATACAGCAGGCTATAGAAGATATTGTGCATTACAATTAAAGCAGCTGTAATTTTTTTACAAAAATACATAGATTTTCAGTGTGTTTCATAGTATAGAGAGATGTCTGTGTAGGAATCGTTTGACACCAACAAATACAAACATTTGTATTTCTTTTAATATATTTTGTTGCATTTTGTTGTTAGATCAGTTGTAAGTTAACACACAATCAGGTCTGCTTGTTTCAGCTATTGTTTTAACTAGCACATAAATAGATAGAATTTAATTTGGTTATAAAGCCGTAGGACAGAAATAATTTATTGTGTAATCTCTGTCTTAATAATGTGACATTATAATTTTAATTATTGTTGGATATCGTATAAAATGATGCCTGCCAATAAATTACCCATTTCAATGACCTCAAGGTGACAGCTTTAATCATTTAGCACAAGCTAAAAGTAGATTAGGCTTTAAGCAATAAAGTTTATTAGATTGGCTCAAATAAATTATTTTTACTTTTTCCTCTATATCTTTCATTTGTAATTATAGTGCTTAGTTGCAATGAGAAGGGTTTTAATACAGGGCCAGACTTAGCTATGTTATGGTTTTATGATAACATGTGCTGTCTGTTATTCTTAGAAAATGCTCTTTATGATCTTATGACACCAGGTGTTTTCTGTGCCTCATCCTGAGAACATTACACTCTGAGGGCTCTGTCCAAAAAGAATGCTAGTCTAAGAGGGATTTGGAGGAGAACATAATAGAAATTCCACTGCTTTCTTTTTAGAAAGGAGATATTGTAAACAGATGAAAAATAAAGAGCAAATGTTGCATGATATCCTCCATGATATCAGATTCCTTCTGATTCATCTCCTTGTCAATAGTTGTATTTAGAATATTAAACTATGTTATATTGTTATAATGTTATATTGTATCTTCACTGAGCCATTCAGATTTTAGAGACACTTTGAAAATAAAGAGATAATGTCCAATGAATTATGCAAATGTGCAATTTCTCCAAATATTCTATTGTGTTCAATGCTGTGTTTATGGGGCAATTACATAAAAATTCCACCGCAAATATTCTTCATCTTCAGGATATTAATAGTCTGTTATATTGTATCTTCAGTGAACTTTTCAGGTTTTCGAAAAACTATTAAGAAATAAAGAGGAAATGTACAATGGATTAAGCCAAATACTTAATTTCCCCACATATTTACATTACAAGCTATATTCACAAAACAAAAAAAAAATCCACAGTAAAATTCCTTCATCTTCAGGACATTAATAGTGTTATATCTTCAGTGAGCCGTTCAGATTTTTGACACACTTTGAAAATAAAGAGATAGTGTCCAATGAAGTAAGCCAAATGTGCAATTTCTCCACACATTCTATTTTGCCTAATGCTATGTTCACAGGGCCATTGCAAAAAAATTCCACAGTTACATTTCTTCATTTTCAGAATATTAATAGTCTGTTATATTGTAGGGCGGCACGGTGGCACAGCAGGTATTGTCGCAGTCACACAGCTCCTGGAGGTTGTGGGTTCGATTCCCACTCCGGGTGACTGTCTGTGAGGAGTTGGTGTGTTCTCCCCGTGTCCGTGTGGGTTTCCTCCCACAATCCAAAAACACATGTTGGTAGGTGAATTGGCGACTCAAAAGTGTGTGTGTGTTGCCCTGTGAAGGACTGGCGCCCCCTCCAGGGTGTATTCCTGCCTTGCGCCCAATGATTACAGGTGGGCTCTGGACCCACCGTGACCCTGAACTGGATAAGTGGTTACAGATAATGAATGAATGAATGAATGAATGTTATATTGTATCATATATTGACATACTTTGAAAATAAAGAGCTAATGTCCAATTAATTAAGCCAAATAAATATTTTACCCACACATTTACATTAAAAGCTATGGGCCATTACCTAAAAAATGAATTAAGCCAAATGTATCTCCACACATTCTATTGGTTCCAATGCTATGTTTATAGGGCAATTATATAAAAATTCCACAGTAAATTTTCTTCACCTTCAGGATATTAATAGTCTGTTATATTGTCTCTTCAGTAAGACTTTCAGATTTTTGAGACACTTTGAAAATAAAGAGATCATATCAACGGAATGAAGCTAAACTTGTAGTTTTTCCACTGTATGTTTTTCCATGGTTTGTATGGCAGTTGTATGCTTATTTTGCCATCTAGCTGCGAGAGAATGCAACTACTGCACCATTTAAGATGGAACAGAAAATCAGAATAAGAAACTGGCGAATAAGTCATCGTACGTGTCTGGGCATACGCTGGATTCGACTGTACTCCATCAATTTGGTTGTCATGCCACCAATGTCCAGTTAGATTGCGCAGTAGTCAGACCGGGGAAGATTCTACGAATATTCTTCCGCTGGAGTATTCTCCTGGGACTATCCCTTCGTCTACCAATGTTCCACAAAGAACTTCAAATACTGCATCAGTTAAAACAGATGTGTTAAATGCTAGATCGCTGATGAATAAGACATTCCTATTCAATGACTTTTTATTTCATACAACTTGGACTTCATATTCATAAGGGAAAGTGGCTAACAGCTGATGTCAAACTGTTCCCTGATGACTTTTACTTTTTAAATACACCTAGAGTCACTGGTCATAGAGGAGGGTTAGCAACTCTTTTAGAAACTGTTTTAAATGCCGGCTGCTGACTGTTATGAAGTACTCTACTTTTGAAGTCCAGCTTTACATAGTGGAACTGCCTTGTCCTGTGTTTTGCGCACTTGTGTATCAGCCACCCAAGTCCAACAGGGATTTTTTTTACAAGACTTCTCTGATTTTTTAACAGTTACTTTGCCTAGTACTGATACAATTTTGATTCTTGGAGATTTTAAAATTCATATTTGCTGCCCTACCAAACCAGTTTAGTCAGAGACTTTCTACAGCATATTGACTCCTTTAACTTATCTCTCTTGTGCTTTATGGGCATGGGCATACTCTTGATCTTGTATATTCATTTAGATTGTCTGTGTGTAATGTTGATATTATTTATTTAAAAACTCATTTATTTGCCTTGGCATTTGAATCCTCATAGATTGTGTGAGGTCCTGTTTGCTTGTTTTATCTGTTTTATTTATTTTAATTACACCTTTATTTGTTCTATATTAGAATAGGATATCTCACCTTGTCTCAATTTATCATTAATTGTTGGTTGTCTTACCATACAGCAATTAGGTTGACACTTCTTGTCTTTTAAATGTGCTATATAAATAAAGTTGTCTTGTTTTCTTGCATAGGTAGATGTTTTAGTGAAATGATGAACACTATTCTGTGTACATTTGTTGATTATGGTATATTCTTCTTAGCTATTATTGTTAAGGTCTTAAACTCATACCTTGCTTGTTTGTTCAGTTTTCCTCAAACTGGCAACCTGCTTGAGCTTCATGTCTGTGGAGGAGGGGGAGGAGGCAGACCACTCTCTCCATTGTTTTGTATTATAGTTTCATTATTTTAGTTGTATTATATATATATTAGTTGTATAATAGTATAGCTTATCCATTTCAGGGTAGCGGTGGTAACAGGGTGAGCAAAGAACATCTCTGTCCCCTGCAACTTCCACAAGCTCCTTCTGGGGGATCCCCATGTGTTCCCAGGCCAGCTGGGAGATATAATCCTCCAGCGTGTCTTGGGTCTACACCAATGCCTCCTTCCAGTTGGACATGCCTGGTGTACCTCCAGTGGGAGGCGTCAGGGTTGACCCACCTGACCCACCTCAATTGACTCCTCTCAACGTGAAAGAACAGTGACTCTGAGCTCCTCCCTAATCACTGAGCTCCTCACCTGATCATGGAGAGTACGCCCAGCAACTGGTTTGAGAAAGCTAATTTTTGCCACTTTTATCTCATTCTTTTGGTCATTACCCAGAGCTCATGACCATAGGTGAAAGTGGGTACGTAGACTGACTGGTAAATTGAGAGCTTTGCTTTATGGCTCAGCTCTCTCTTCACCACGACGGTCCAGTACAGTCCAGACCACATTACTACAGACGCTGCACCTAACCTACAGTCAACCTCACAATCCCTCTTCCAATCACTCATGAACAAGAACCTGAGATACTTGAACTGCTTCACTTGGGGTAGGTTCTCACCCCCTACCTGAAGGTAGCATGCCATCTGTTTCCAGGAAATAACCATGGCCTCAGACTTGGAGGTGCTAATCCACATACCGACCGCTTCACACTTGGCTGCAAATTGCTCAAGTGAGCACTGGAGGCCTCCATGCAAAGAAGCCAGAACAACATCATCATCAGCCAGAGATGCCACCTCACCAGCCCCTCGATGGAAGCCTTCCTGTCCCAGGCTACATCTCGCCACCCTGTCCGTGAACATCAGGAACGGGAGAGGAGACAAGGCACAGCTCGGATGGAGTCCAATGCCCACATTGAACAAGCTTAACTCAAACTCTGAAGAGTACAAGGACTGTATGGCTCACCGGAGCGACCCTGGCACCCCATACTCACCAAGCACCTCCCACAGTATCTCATGGTCATATGCCTTCTCCAAATCCACAAAGCATGTGTAGAATGGAGTAGCAAATTCTCATGCCCCCTCAATCATTTGAGAAAATGCAAAGAGTTGGTCCGTAGTTCCACGTCCATGACAAAATCCGCATAGTTCCTCCAAAATCCTAGGTTCGACTATCAGACGGATTCTTTTTTCCAGCACCTTGGCATAAATGTTCCCAGGGAGTCTGAGAAGTGTGATGCCACAATTGGCACACTTTCTCCGGTCCCCTTTTTAAAAATAGGAACCACCACCCGCTTGCCAACACTCAAAAAAATAATTCTTTCAACCAACATAATTTAATCATGGACAGTGGTTCCACACAACTGGATTGTATAGTTTCAACATGGAAATATCTTTTTGGAACTACACAAAACATTTGAGTGACAACAAGACAACTAGATTTGGCCAATCCAACTCAAAATAATAATGTTCACCTAAACCAATTAAATTAATTCAGTGTAACTTATTTAAACTAGGTTTTCTGCACATGCATATATAGACTTAGGTGAATTTCTTTCACTTGTGGTTATCCAACTTATAAACGATATTTTTGCTGGATTTAAATAACTTGATTGTGGACAGTTGTTCCATCTAATTTATTTATGTTACTACAACACAGAATGCTAAAGTTTAAATGATATTTAAATGTAAAGCCTGTGATAACCCTTAATAGTGCGAGGGTGCAGAGAAATAAACAGAACTTACATGTAACAAATGCACAAAAGCTGTATTTGGAGAAATTATACAAGTGCAACAATACAAGTTTGATGTCAATACAAAAGACATTTTTAAACAACCTGTTGGTAAAAGTGACCACATGCCCTGAAGTTCACAAAGTGAAAAAATCAGTATTAAGTCTGGAGTACTTGAAGTCTCTGTTCATTAAGTAACCTTTTAAAAATTGGAACAATGCAGCAAGGGCTTCACATGCATATTCATTTGCTAAACATTATATAGTACGGCCAATACATTCAAATTCATATCAGGACCACAATTTGAATGTGCACATTTTTCAAATAAATTTTTGCATTTAAAACAAAGCTTGTACAATATGCTAATATATAATATAGCATGTAAGAGATCAAAAGCAAAATTAATTGTCCACTGGGCTCCCCGACAGTGATTAAGCAAAGTTCTGGACTACACAGCACATTTAACTGTGATTTTCTACTGAAAGGAAGATGTGGATATAATAAAACCCCTGGCAAAAATTATGGAATCACCAGTCTCTGAGGATGTTCCTTCAGTTGTTTAATTTTGTAGAAAAAAGCAGATCACAGACATGACAAAAAACTAAAGGCATTTCAAATGGCAACTTTCTGGCTTTAAGAAAAACTAAAAGAAAAATAATTGTAGTAGCCAGTAACAGCTTTTAGAGCAAACATAAGGAATACATTATGGAATCACTCAATACTGAGGAAAAAATTATGGAATTACCGTGCAAATTTTCATTACAAACACTAACACCTGCATCAGATTAAAGCTGCTTTTTAGTATGCAGGTATAAAGGAATGATCACACCTTGGAGAGCTGTTGCAACAAGTGGACTGACATGAATCATGGCTCTAACACCAGAGATGTCAATTGAAACAAAGTAGAGGATTATCAAACTCCTTAAAGAGGGTAAATCATCATGCAGTGTTGCACAAGATGTTGGTTTTTCACAGTCAGCTAAAACCTGGACCAAGTACAAACAACATGGGAAGATGGTTAAAGGCAAGCATACTGGTAGACCAAGGAAGACATCAAAGCGTCAAGACAGAAAACTTAAAGCAATGTGCCTTGAAAACAGAAAATATACAAAAAAACAAATGAGGAACAAATGGGAGGAAACTGGAGTCAACATCTGTGACCGAACTGTAAGAGACTGCCTAAAGAAAATGGGATTTACATACAGAAAAGCTAAAAGATACAAACCAGATTCCAAAACAGTTGGGACACTAAACAAATTGTGAATAAAAACTGAATGCAATGATGTGGAGATGGCAAATGTCAATATTTTATTCGTAATAGAACACAGATGACAGATCAAAGGTTTAATCTGAGTAAATGTAACATGTTAAAGGAAAAATATGTTGATTCAAAATTTCAGTGTCAACAAATCCCAAAAAAGTTGGGACAACTAGCAATAAGTGGCTGGAAAAAGGAAATTGAGTATATAACGAACAGCTGGAAGACGAATTAACACTAATTAGGTCAATTGACAACATGACTGTGTATAAAAAGAGCTTCTCAGAGTGTCAGTGTCTCTCTGAAGCCAAGATGGTAAGAGGATCACCAATTCCACCATTGTTGCACAGAAAGATAGTGCAGCAATACCAGAATGGTGTTACCCAGTGTAAAATAGCAAAGACTTTTAAGTTATCATCATCAACCGTGCATAACATCATCAAAAGATTCAGAGAATCTGGAACAATTGCTGTGCGTAAGGGTCATGGCCATAAAACTCTACTGGATGCTCGTGATCTTTGGGCCCTTAAACATCACTACACCTCAAACAGGAATGCCACTGTCAAGGAAATAACAGAATGGACTCAGCAATACTTCCAGAAAGCATTGTCAGTGAACACAATCCACCGTGCCATCCGCCGTTGCCAGCTGAAACCATACAGTGCAAAGAGGAAGCCATTTCTAAGCAAGCTCCACAAGCCCAGATGTTTGCACTGGGCCAGGGGTCTTTTAAAATGGAGTGTGGCAAAATGGAAGACTGTTCTGTGGTCAGATGAGTCATGATTTGAAGTTCTTTATGGAACACTGGGACGCCATGTCATCCGAACCAGAGAGGACAAGGATAACCCAAGTTGTTATCAATGCTCCATTCAGAAGCCTGCATCACTGATGGTATGGGGTTGCATGAGTGCTTGTGGCATGGGCAGCTTGCATGTCTGGAAAGTCACCATTAATGCAGAGAACTATGTTCAGATTCTAGAACAACATATGCTCCCATCTAGACGTCATCTCTTTCAGGGAAGACCCTGCATTTTTCAACAAGATAATGCCAGACCACATTCTGCAGCAATCACAACATCATGGCTACGTAGGAGAAGGATCCGGGTACTGAAATGGCCAGCCTGCAGTCCAGATCTTTCACCTATAGAGAACATTTGGCGCAACAGGTGCGACAAAGAAGGCCCAAGACGATTAAACAATTAGAGGCCAGTATTAGACATGAATGGGAGAGCATTCCTTTTTCTAAACTCTGTCTGTTGAGTGTTGTAAAAAGGGGGGATGCCACAGTGGTAAAAAATGGCTTTGTCCCAACTTTTTTGGGATTTGTTGACGCCATGAAATTTTGAAACAACATATTTTTCCCTTAAAATGATCCATTCTGGGTGGCATGATGGCGCAGCAGGTAGTGTCGCAGTCACACAGCTCCAGGGACCTGGAGGTTGTGGGTTCAATTCCTGCTCTGGGTGACTGTCTGTGAAGAATTGGTGTGTTCTCCGCATGGGTTTCTTCTGGGTGCTCCGGTTTCCGTCCACAAACACACATTGGTAGGTGGATTGGTGACTCCGAAGTGTCCATAGGTGTGAGTGTGTGTGAGAGAATCCCACTGCAGATACCACACATTTCCAACCCTAACTAGACCAACTCTAAAGACATTTAAATATTTTCCTAACTTCTGAGAATGAGTCTTAAGCCTACAGGTAATGAAAGATGGCTTTTAAAGCCAGAAGGCAAGCTTGCTAACTCAGCAATACCACATCACCACAGAGAGCAAATTTAATATAAATTCAGCAAACACCAATCCAAAAATGTGCCTCGTACACAACTAACTTGTAATCTGAATCCATTTAAGGCTTCAAGAATGTTGAAGGGAACTGCAGAATGTTAATATATAAACATCCTCGTAGACCTACCTGCGGTATAGCGCTAGATTAATTTTTAAAAATATATAACACACACAACAAAATGTTAATATTACTCAAGCAAAGTATAATATAAATAAATATCATAAGATAAACATCTCCATTATTCTGTATTTAGATGGATGAAAGTGGATTTTGTAAAGTGTTTACATACCTGAGACGCCATTAAAGAAAAACAATCACGGTGTGAAAATGTTTCGTCATCATTACTATTTTGTCATATCTGGCTTTGCTATGAGTAGTTTTGATGAATGAACGCAAATGAATTAAGTTGTGTTTACAAGAAATGATCAAGTAGTGCAAAAATATCATTTATTTCAGATAAAGAAACATTATGATGACAATCACACAAAACCGTTTTTTTGAGTGAATCCAAAGGCACCATTGCAGAGGTCAGTGCAATATTGCAGAGGCGTGTCATCCAAGACAGCCGCACTGTATTGAGTGCTTTCAGTAACTCTGGGCGAATCTCATCCACTCCTGGGGCTTTGCCACTTTTTCACCACCTCAGTGACTTCAGCCAGGGAAATGGAGTCTGACACCTCAAACACTTCTAGCCCTACCTCCTTCACAGGAGACATGTCTCTAGGGTTAAGGAGCTCCTCAAAGTGCTCCTTCCAACACCCAACAATATGCTCAGTCGAGTTTAGAGTTTCACCATCCTTACTGAGCACAGCTTGGAGAGTGTCCTTCTCCCCCTCCTGAGCTGTCGGAGTGTGTTCCAGAATCTCTTTGAGGCCGTCCAGAAGTTTTTCCATTTTCTATGGCCTCTCCAAACTTCTCTTATGCTCTGGATTTTGCTTCAGCACCTACCACAGCTGCAGCCTTTTTTGCCTACTGGTATCAATCTGCAGAATCAGAAGTTCCCTGAGCCTACCAAAAAACCTCCTTTTTCTGTTTGACAGCTTCTCTCACCTCCTGCATCCGCCAACAGGTTCTTGGGTTGCCGCCATAACAGGCACGAACAAAATTTTTACCATAGCTATATGCAGCTGCTTCCACAATGGAAGTCAGGAACAGACTCTATTCCCCCTACCTCCTCCGGAACGTGTGGAAAGTTCTCTCGTAGGTGAGAGTAGAAATCCATCTGGACAGAGTCCTTTGGCAGGTTTTCCCAGCACACTCTCACTATACGTTTGGGCTTACCAGGTCTGTCCGGCAGCTTTCCCCACCATAGGATCTAAATCACCACAAGATGGTGATTAGTTCACAGCTCAGCCCCTCTCTTTATCCGAGTGTCCAAAATATATGGCCTGAGATCAGAAGACACAACTACAAAGTCGATAATAGACCTTTGACCAAAGCTGCTTTTGTATTAAGTACAATTATGAGCAACCTTATGTTCGAACATGGTGTTGGTTATGGACAAACCATTACTAGCATAGAAGTCTAGAACTCCACTCACTACCTCCAAGAAGGCTGAATACTCTGAGCTGCTGTTTGGTGTATATGCAAACACAACAGTCAAAGTTTTCCTCCCTGCAAGCCTCATTGAGGCGACCCTCTTGTTTACTGGGATGAACTCCAACTGTGCAGCCATCAGCGCTGCTGCCCAGCACCTCTCACCCTGTGCAACTCCTGAGTAGGAAAGAGACCAACTCCTATCAAGGAATTTGGTTCCAGAGCCCACACTGTGTGTAGAGGTGAGCCCAACTATATCTAGCTGGTATCTCTCAACCTCACACACCAGCTCTGGCTCCTTCCCCGCAGTGAGGTTACGTTCCGTGTACCAAGAACCAGTTTCTGCTGCCAAGTTTCACTATGCCAGGGGCCCCTTTGCCCCTGCTCTGTGCCCGATGGGCATTGCACTGCACCCCTAATCTGGATCTTGCGGGTGGTGAGCCCACATGATCCCCCCACACTGCCTTTTATGGCTGAGCCCTGCTGGGTTACGTGGGCTGCCCATCCACTGGCCACTCACCATCTAACACTACCCCAAGGCCTGACTCCAGGGGTAGGTCCCAGTAAACCTTTCCCAGGCAGGATACACTTTAGACCTTTAGTCACTCCAGACCTGTTCGCCATGGGAGACCCTACTGGGACCTAACAGCTCCCAAAGACATAGCCCTAGAGGTCATGAGACCACACAAGCCCTGCTGCCATAACAAGGCCCCCATCCAGTAAGGGAACATGAAATAATATACATTGTAAAAATGGACAGAAAAATGGCATTAACATAAACAATGGTACTTAAAACATATAGCATTTTACATGTTTTAATATTTAATATGTTTTACATAATTAATATAAGGTTTAACTTAATGTAGTATATTTGATATCTTAAGCAAAAACAGTAATTTAAAGCACACCGGTATCACTTGTATCAGCCCCCGTTGTTTCATTCCTATTCATTCTGCTGGCATAAGGGGAACATTTTCAGCCTCTGGAGTTCAATAAATTAAGAGGGTTGATTTGAGAAGTGGTGAAGTGAAATTGAGTCAGTGAAGAGTTTGTGGCTAAGTTAACCTATGCTATCAAACACAAAACTTTAGTGCATTTAATGCAGTTAACATTTTAAGAAGGTACAAAACCAGATACAGTACTTGCTGAAATGTGAATATTTGAAAGTATTTTCCATTACTATTATGCAGTACTGACTGAAAGGGCCGCTTGATGTTCACATAAATAAATTACTGGCACTGACCAGGAATGTGTATTTTGAAATAGTTTTGAAACAACATTTTTGTGTAAGTTGTTTTTATTGGTTTCAGGTGTATTTTACATTTTTATCAATGGCATTATTGTAAGAATTATTTTATTACTATTTGCAAAACAGAAGCAAGAAATTTGTGCAGAATCAACCCCCACAAATACATCAGAATTCTTCTCTGTGGAACATGACTAAATGTCTACATTTCTTTGTAAATGTTCTGTGATAACAACTACATGCTATAATTCATTCATTGATGTACTGAGTCCTGCTTGGGTGATCTATACTGAGGCATGACAGGTAGAGCTTGTGGCTTCCATAAGGCTTTAGTGATGCTTGCAACAGTTGCTATCAGCTTGCTTAGTTCTCACTGTAGTTTAAGGATCACAGTTATGTTCTTTAGACTCAACAACAGACAGAAGATGACCATGGTTTAACAGCTAAAGATGTCTTAGGAATTTAATAAACTGGGAAATACATGAATGACTTCAGTAGTGCAGAATTTAAGGGGCAGCCTTATTAGGGTGTTTGCATAGATCTCCGACAGACCTTCAGGGAAAAGAAGATGTACACAAGACACACTTAAATGTCATATTCACGATTTTAACTCTGTAGACACTGTGCTCTGTATGTTGCATGCTGAATTACGAGAAATGGTATCCGAACTTTGAAAATCATGTGACTCGCTGAAAATTCTGCTCAACAGATGGATAACATTGACTTATTTTTGCACAAAAGTAAACACAAACAGAAGGGGCTACAGAACTAAACCGTTTGAGTTACAAATTAGTTTCTCTCTAATTCAAACAGTGATTAAACATTAGCCACATAAAGACAACAGTCATTTTTCTGCAAAACTTATCATTTTACCTGTAAAAGTTGAGGCAAGGGTGAGGCCTCGAATCACGCTTCCTGCCCCAGAGCGTTATGCTGGTGAGGCAGGAGGTTGCAGGGGGTTCCTTCTCCAGTGTTCACTGGCTTTTGAGCAGCAACCCTCTCGGTTCCCATCAGAGCGTGATAAAGTGTCATTTATCATCTCTCTCTTGACTGGATGAGCTTTGGCTTGGGCCACTCCAGTTTGGGCACACTAACCTGATGTATGCGCCTCTGAGGATGAGTTTGCTGCAGCTCTAAGACAGACCCTTGACCACCCAGTTATAGGAGGGGAGCCAGCCTCCCGTTTCTTGAACGTACATCAGGGAAAAAGAACGGTTGCAGATTATGCCGTAGAGTTTCGTATTTTGGAGGCTGAGAGTGGGTGGAATGGTGCAGCGTTGTTGATCACCTTCCATCACGGCCTAAACAAAGAGCTCAATGATGAACTGATCCACAGAGACCCTGTTGACTCTCTATGATTTTATTGACTTAGTGCACCACATTGACAATCACATCCAAGAGAGACAAAGGGTAATAAGATCAGAGGTCAGTCGAAGCTCTTGTGGAGGTCTGCCTACACTTAACCCCACTCCTGTGCAAGATAAGCAGGGAGACAAAGGACCAAAACCAATGCAGCTAGGTCACACCTGCCTTTCCTAATGCAAGCGTGAGGCTCGCATGCATGAGGGAAGGTGTCTGTACCTTGGTGGCTCGGGTCATCTTCGCCCTGCTTTCCCAGATATCTCAGGAAAAGATTAGGTCCGTCAAGGAAGGAAGGACTCCTGATGGGCTCTGTCTGTCCTCCCTGAGCTCAAGGTGTGTTCCTCAGCACCACCCTTGCATGGGGATCATTTGAAACATGTCTCCAGGCCTTTGTGGATTCAGGAGCAGCAGGCAACTTTCTTGATGCTGGATTGGCCAAGAAGTTGGCTCTGCTGCTTGTTCCACTGGAGGAACCCCTTCCAACCACTGCCATTCATGGCCAGTCTCTGGAGCCAGCTGTGGTAACCCAGCAGACTTGCCCTATCACATTACGGGCCTCACACTGAACAGATTGTGTTGTTCATTATTTGAGCTGATTTTGGGCTACCCCTGGGTTCAGAGGCACAATCCCTATATAGACTGGCTTGCCTGACAGATTCTATCTTGGGGTCAGGTTGGTCAGACCCCCTGTTTGCATCTACCCAAACCATGAATTGAGACAGGATGCAATCCTGCAGGTCTGGACTTATCTTAAGTTCCCCAGGAATACTGGAAACTTGGGAAGGTCTTCAGCAAACAGAAGACTCAACTTTTGCCTCCCCATGGGCCATATGATATGGCCATAAATCTCCTATCGGGCACTTCTCCTCCTAGAGGCCCCTTATTCTCCCTTTCAGGGCCTGAAAGTCAGGCAATGGAAGATTATATACAGGAGGCTCTAGCCTTTGGGTTCATCCGGCTATCTACTTCTCCAGCTGGGGCGGGTTTTTCTTTGTCGGAAAGACGGTGGGCTATGCCCGTGTATAGTCTACCAAGGCTTCAACCAAATAACTGTCAAAGATAGATATCCATTGCCTCTCATGACCTATGTGTTCAAGGCGCTGCAGCAGGCCTCCATTGTTACTAAACTTGACCTGCGCAGTTCCTACAACTTGGTAAGGATTTGAGAAGGAGATGAGTGGAAGACGACGTTCATCACTCCTTCTGGGCACTATGTAAATCTCATAATGCCGCTCAGGTTGATGAATGCTCCTGCCGTCTTCCAACAATACATCCATGAGGTGCTGCAGGAGGCCCCTGACAGATGTGTTTGTCTACTTGACATTCTAATATACAGCAAGACAGTAGACAAACAATTCACCCATGTTAGGCAGGAACTCCAGCTTCTTCTTGAAAACCACCTCTTTGTGAAGTTGGGGAAACCTTATTCCATGCTTGAACCATCACCTTTCTGAGGTTTGTCATGTCTCGCAATAGGTTTTACATGGACCCTTCTAAAATACAGGCTGTGGAAAACTGGCCTTCAACTCCCCAATCTTGAGCTTCTTGTTGGTGCAATTTTGTAAGACAAGCTTCATCCCTGTGCTTACTTCTCCAGGTGTCTATCCACTGATGAATGAAACTATGACGTGGGGGACCATGAGTTATTGGCTGTAAAACTGGCTCTCAAGGAGTGGAGGCACTGGTTGGAGGGAGCTAACCACCCCTTCCTGGTCTGGACAGATCACAAAAGCTTGGCTTTTATACAGCAGGCCAACCGACTAAATCCACTCCAAGCCAGATGGGAGTTGTTCTTTGCCTGGTTTGACTTTAACCTGTACCGGCTGGGGTCTAAGACTGTCAAGCCAGATGCTCTCTCCCATCAGTTGGAATCCTCACCTCCCACTGATCCACCCTCTACCATAATCCCAAAGGCCCACATCATGGTGCCCATCCAGTGGGGGATTGAAACAGCGATACGTCAGGTTCTTCTTCCTGAACCGGACCCTGGAGGAGGTCTTATGGGCCAGTCAGACCTCAGGTACTCAAATGGGCACAAGCATCTCCCTTTTCAGCACACCCAGTGATCACTTGTACACTGGAACTTCAACACAATTTTTGGTGGCCATGTATGGAACTTGATGTCGGAGCGCATGTGAAATCCTGCCTCACCTGCGCCCAGTTTAAAGACCTTAGGACTAGACCCGCTGGTCTGTTGCACCCGTTAGCTGTCCCTTCGGATACTTGGTCTCATCTTTCACTTGACACAGTGAAGTCCATCCAGGGGCAACACTGTGATTCTGGTAGTAGTCAACAAGTCCTCCAAGGCTGCTGACTGCCAAGGCTGTTCACTGCCGAAATTGCCAACAGGGAAGGAAACAACCAAACTTCTTCTTTCATTCATGGATTGCCTAGCGACATCCTGTCAGACCTGGATGCGGGCCTCAGTTCACCAGTCAATTCTGGGAGGCTTTTTGCCATTTGTTAGAGGCTGGAGCCCGCTTATCATTGGGCTTCCATCCCCAATTCCCAAAACCGAGAAGGGTTAACCAGGACCTGGAGTGTACACTATGTTGTCTAGCTTAATCCTGTCCGTCCTCTTAGTCAGAACATCAGTTATGGACAGAGTATACTCACAACACCCTGTGGCATTCGTCCTTAGGGATGTCACCATTTGAGTGTCAGTTTGGTTATGTTCCAACCTTGTTTCCTGACCAAGAGATTGATGTAGAGGTCCGGTCTGCAAAACAAACTGAGATCCTGACGTTTAGCCTGGCAAAGAGCACGCAGGACTCTCTTGTCAGTGGCTGCTGCTCAAAAACGATACACTGACAAAAGACAGTGACTGGCGCTGGCATATCAGTCCAGGCAGTGAGTCAGTCTCTTGGCCAAGGTTCAACCTCTGCGTGGTTACCCTACCAAGTTTGCTCCCCACTACATTGTGCCATTTAAGGTCCTTTGCCGTATAAACCCAGTGTCTTATTGCTTAGCCCTTATTGTGTGGTATTGTGTACCCACATATACTGTTCGGCATCTTCTGGACGTCGAGTGGGTTTGCGGAGGAGTACTTGGTGGACTGGGAAGATTACAGGCCTGAGGAGTGGTCTTGGGTCCCCTACCATCACATCTTAAACCACAAACTCATTAGGGCTTTTCGGCGGGATTGTGTGGACAAACTTGGGACATCGGGAGCCGCCCCACAAGGATGGGGTCCTGTACGGATTGAGGCAGGGTAGAGGTCTTGAATCACACACACTACTAATTAGGCGTGATTCACATCAGCTGTGCGAGGGCTATATAAAACCACAGAATCCAGTCAGTCGGTGCTGGGTCTTTGCTAAACTCTGAGCCAAGCTCCCTGCCGGTAATTTGGTATCTGAGGACTGAGAGCCTGCTACACATTCTTTCTTTATTTGTGAATGTGTGTGTGGTTACATAGCCCTTCTCTTTTGAGCCTCTCTCTCTCTCTTTCTTTCTCTTTCTTTATTTGTCTCAATGCCCTTTATCTCCCAATGGATAAAAGAGGAGAGTTGTGTTTAAAAGAAAAGTTCACCAAGCACTTAAAATCATGTAGTTTTATTTTGGGACGTTAATGAGTTTAGTTCTCTGCAGTTTATCAGGGTTGCCAGCCTACCTATACCTTTTCCTGCCATTTCTCACACTGGGCGTGGTATCTTACTGTTTCTTTTTTTTATACTCATTTATTTTCCACACGTTTGTGGGAACACATTTGCTGTGCACTAAAAGTCCATAGTTACTTGCTCCTCCGATTGTGGCTTGTTGGCTCAGCAGTGGTGCGTTCATCTCGCATTGATGCTGCTCAAATGAGCAGAGATCTGGCATAATCTCTAGCCATCTAGTTATAACACAGGATGTTCTAAATAATGTCAACAGTAAGCTAATATATAATAATTATATTATAGTTATATTATATTATATTATAATTATATTACAGTTAAATAAATACACAAAGAGCAAAGTAATCCACAGGTGTAAGATAGTATGATTTTTTTCAAGCTGGCTTGTTTGAAGAATTTTTTTTCTGGAGTGGTAACAATTGAAGTATATGTAGGTGGCACACGTAACAAAAGAACAGAAGAATTAGACATTTTGTAGACTCATGCTTTATCATGGTGTAGTTGTATATGCATGGGAAAAAAATAATAAAAAGATCATATATGACTGTATCAAACCAGCAACATATATCTGCTTCTGGGATATTGATATTGACAGCAGATCTCAGATACTCAAGCTGACCAGCGAGAGATCACTCACCTTATACACCATAAACCTGTATCATCTCCAAAGACTTTAAAGTTCTCTGTGCAAAGCTTTCTGTTAAATCGAGCTGCAGGGCAACATTAGCCATATACACAGGTGTGTTTTACAGACACTAAACTCTTTTATATTGCAATGATTCATATAAATTTGTTTTGACTAACAGGCTGTATTAGGAAAAGGATTGTTTTGTGAAAATGTTTTTGATTATTTATTTATATATTTATTGTTTGATTATTTATTTTGTGCTTTTTTAATCATTTTTATTAACTTATTTAAAGTCATGTCAGAAGATACTTTAAGCATCTTTCAGATATTACACACAATTTATGCGTTTTCAGGAGCATGTGTAAACTTCATACCTACGAACATTTGGAGACTATGAATATTTTGGTATTTCGAATATACTTTGGATATGTACGAAAAAAAGTGATTTATGAAGGATTTACGGACAATATCAGAGAATTCAGATCTTTCCCTATCTAATGGACATAATATTTTGAAAAGATTCAAGAAAACCAAAGAAACCTCACTCTGTGTATGGCAGGGTCTGATGAAATAATGACCTATGGTCCCTCATTCTTGCTAATATTATAAATATGGTCACATGGGCTTAAGAGTACTTCAGAAACCCTTGGCAGTAAACAAAGTCTGCTGCTGCATCAAGGAATGAAACCTGAATTTATATTCACAAGGAGAATGCATACATCAATTCTATGCAAAAATGTTAGGATCACTGGGTCCAAGCTCATGTCAGATCATCTGTATAACACTGGAAACATAAACTGTGTTCACATAAGCCTTTGTTTCACCTTGTTTTCAGGAAAAGCAGATGGCAGCTGCCTAATTTTTTCACAGGTATCCCTTATATCTCCAAAACAGCTCAAGGCATGGACCACCCAAGACCTCTGATAGCGCTTTTCCACCAATGTGGAATGGGTTTCGATCCTGTTCGTGAACCAAATTTTTAACTGTTGAACTGGTGAATTTCCACCAACAAAAATAGGTTCCAAAACCTGAAAAGTTTGTTCGCAGCTGCAACCGAAGAATAGTAGGTTTTTCAGCACAAACCATAATGACATCTCTGGGTGTGTCTAGTTGTACAAGAGCAATGGTTACACCCACAAAGAGTGTACAGTGTTCTAGGTCCTGGACAGTGTTCTAGTCTTCTAGGTCTTCTCATCAGCAAAAGTTGATACATGTTTGCTGTTTAGAGAAAAACAAACATCTGTAACAACAGATTCAGATTCTCTCATATTTGGAGTGCATGCATTCCATAGCCTATTTATGTTTATCCATCACTTCTGTTTTTTAAACAGAAAAAGATTGTCCCCAATACACTGCCACCCCCACCCCCTCAAACAACCCTGGTTCGACTACAGCCGGAATGTCACACACATATGATCTGTGTAATATTCTACTCTGTCGCACATCATAATCCATGTTTTAAATGGCGAGTTCAACCATTCAAACAACCAGAATCTTCATTGTGGGGAAGGGTGTGACTGATTCACTGAGAGAACTGCTGCAGCTCATTGTTTTGCTACTTAGCAGTTGTGTACATGCTCAATTTTTAATGTTTTCATTTGTTTTTCATGATAAATCTGTTTTCCTTGGATGCATTATACAGTCTTAGCTTACATATATTATTTTGCTGAACTGTTCCAAAATTGTACATGGAATTAAATAAATTCAAAGACAATTTTTGTATCACAGCATGTACCATATCTTTAAGGGATTTAGGCTGTACAAAATATCCTAATTATAATTCTACTGGGAGAATGTTTTGATATGGCACTTTAAGCATTCCTACTTACTGTTTTATTTAGGTGGCTGTACCTGTAAATTTACACAATGGTAGCACATTTTGACAAGGTAGCACAATTCAAGAGAACACTGATAAGCCTTCTTACAGTGATGTAAAAAACTAATATTAATACACTTGTTCACAGATATACATCATGTCAGTCAGTGATTTAGACTTATTGATTAGATTTATAATTTTTATTTAAAATTATTTATTTTTATTAACTGCTACCTCTCTAATATATTTTGTTCTCCAGATGTTAGCTAGAAGTGTTAGAGCACTTTGAATTCTGCAGGGTTAAAACAAATATTGAACACTGACACTGTTCATGAGCAGGTTCAATATAGTAATATATTATTATAATTGACCTCTGACAGCGGCTGTATAATGCTGTGCCAAATGATGCTGTCTGCTGAAATAAATGTCTATTTCAGAATAAACTGTCTAACAGAAATTAAAGACTAGATGACACACAACTGTCTCCTGTAAAATGCAGATAAAACGGAGATCTTATAAACATGTGTGCAACAGCACTACTCAAAATGGTTCTATAAGCAGTGCTGCCCTGGAAGCTGAAGGAACGTAATTGGGTTATTAGTCAACAGGTTGAGATGAACATGATTGGTTAAAGTGGATTCGAGATTTTAAAATACCATGCCATACATAAGTAAAACTCTGCCTAGACACACACACATACATATATATAAGGATTGCGGGGCAGACTGATGGAGGCGGACGCACTCACTAAAATACAGCAACTTTCTTTACAACCAAAATATAACAAAACAAAGACAGACAGACTCGGGCAAAAACAAAACGAGGAACAGACGAGACTAATACACTTGAGAGCAAACGACACGAGGAACAGCAGAGACAGACGTGAAAACAGTGGAAATGATGAGAGTGAAGAGCAACAGAAACAGACAGCCTTAGTAAGAATACAAATGTGAAAACAACAACAGAGGAAACGAGAATCAGCAGAAACAGGTTAGACTGGCAACACAATGGCAGGGAATGAATATCCGACCAACATACACAGAGACAAAGGGACACACACACACACAAGGACACCTGAGACTGTTAACAAGGGGGCAGGATTACAAATGAGACACTGACGGGAACACTGACGAGGAGGAGGAAGAAAGGCAGGACTAGGGTGAAGACATGAACAATAACAATAACACATGGCCAGGAAAACAGACATGACAGGACAAGGGCGTGACAGATGCCCCCTCCTAAATGCGCAACACCCGAGGTGCGTACACCTAGACCCCACAGGAGCTGGCACAGGAGAGAGCATGGAAAACTAGACAGAACAAGACAATGAACCAACAGGAGACAGGACTCAGGACAAGACAGGAACAGACATCGGAGCTGGGGACAAGACCGGACCGGAAACAGAAGACTGGACTTGTGACAGGACAGGAGACCAACAAAGGGGAG
The DNA here is from genome assembly GCF_029633855.1 of Hoplias malabaricus. Taxonomy (NCBI): domain Eukaryota; kingdom Metazoa; phylum Chordata; class Actinopteri; order Characiformes; family Erythrinidae; genus Hoplias; species Hoplias malabaricus. The sequence goes on from NC_089807.1 coordinate 22,651,093, forward strand.
CAATGGGAGACCAGACAGGGGACTGAAAAAGAGACTGGAAGGGAGATTGAACTGTGGACAATAGACTAGCCGGAAATGGACACTGGACATGACTAGAAACAGGAGACGGGACAAGACAGAGGACAGTACCGGAGACTGGACTGGAGACAGGGCAGGAGTAGGCACACGTGACTGGACGGAGGACAAGATAGGGTGCTGCACATTGTACTGAACAGGATTAGAGACTGAAGACTGGAAAGGAGCAGGTGACTGGACATTTGACTGGACACTAGATGGGGACTGAGACTGAACAGATGTATAAAACAGAGACAAGACTGGGGACAAAACAGGACCAGAAACGGAAGACTGGACAGGGGCATGTGACTGGACAGGGGACAGGACAGGGTGCTGGACATTGGACTGGACATGATTAGAGACTGGGGAATGGAATAGAGACAAGACAGGTGACGGGACTGAGGCTGGGTACTGGGAAAGGACAGGGGACTGGACTTGAGACAGAATAGGAGAAGAGACAGGAGACAAGACACTGGACAGAAACAGGCACTGGAGAGCACTTGGCATGGGAACAGGGACCAGGACATTCAAAGGGACTGACACAAACATGGTGACAGGGACTGGGACAGAATCAAAAGCAGACAAATGTACAGGGACGTGGACAGAGACAGAACAGGGACAGACAGAGGAACCAAAACAACTGGGGAGTGCCCAGGACTGGCAAAAGTATGTGGGTATGTCAGAGAAGCCGGCCTGGGCACAGCCCTAGGGATCAGAACAGAAGTCCTTGGGGCCAATCTAGGGACAAGAACAGAAGCAGCCGGGCCACAGTCACAGGAACAGAGGCAGCTGGGGCCACAGTCACAGGAACAGAGGCGGCCAGGGCCACAGTCACAGGAACAGAGGCGGCCGGGGGCCACAGTCACAGGAACAGAGGTGGTCGGGGCCACAGTCACAGGAACAGAGGCGGTCGGGGCCACAGTCACAGGAACAGAAGCGGCCGGGGCCACAGTCACAGGAACAGAGGCGGCCGGGGCCACAGTCACAGGAACAGAAGTGGCAGGGAATGCCACTGGCACAGGAACCGGAGCGGTGGATGCCGCTTTCACAGGAACCGGAGCGGTGGATGTCGCCTTCACAGGAACCGGAATGGCTGGGTTCGCCGCCTTCACAGGAACAGGAGCGGCGGATTCTGCCTTCACAGGAACAGGAGCGGCGGATTCCGCCTTCACAGGAACAGGAGCGGCGGATTCCGCCTTCACAGGTACAGGAGCAGCGGATGCCACCTTCACAGGAACAGGAGTGGCGGCTGCTGCCTCCTCAAGAACAGGAGCGGTGGAGGTCGCCGCCTTAGCAGGAACCAGAGCGGCATGGTTAGCCACCATGACAGGAACAGAAGCGACTGAGGAAGCCGCCATCACAGGAACGGGAGTGGCAGAGGTTGCCACCCTCTCAGGGACAGGAGCAGAGGCAAGGCATCTCCTTTGGAGGGCATACAAACGATGCATTGAGGCTTGCCATCATCTCCTGGTGGTCAGGAGGAACTGCGGCAACGTCCTTGGAAGCAGGGGGTCCTGCAGCGACATCCACAGAGGCAGGGAGCCCTGCAGCAACGTCTATGGAGGCAGGGGGCCCTGCAGTGATGTCCACGGAAAACAACGTGACAACAATGGAAATGACGATGGTGAAGAACAACAGAAACAGACAGCCTTGGTAAGAATACAAAGGTGAAAACAACAACAGAGGAAATGAGAATCAGAAGAGACAGGTTAGACTGGGCAACACGATGACAGGAAATGAATGTCTGACCAACATACACAGAGATATAGGGACTTATATACACACAAGGACATCTGAGACTGATAACGAGGGGGCAGGATTACAAATGAGACACTGACAGGGACACTGACTAGGAGGAGGAACAAAGGCGGGACTAGGGTGGAAACATGAACAATAACAAACAGGCACATAAAAACAAAAGCATATGGCCTGGAAAACAGACATGACAGGATAAGGGCATGACAATATATATATTTAATAAAGAAAGAAAATTCAAATCTAGACTTAAGGAGTAAGCAAATTTTGCATAAAAACGTTTTGGTAACACTTTCTATGAAGCCCATATTCATAAGCTTTTATGAGTGCAGTTATAACTGCAATTAGGTAATAATGCTTTGTATACATATAAACTCCATCCATTATCTGTAACCGCTTATCCAGTTTAGGGTCGCGGGGGGTCCAGAGCCTACCTGGAATCATTGGGCGCAAGGCGGGAATGCACCCTGGAGGGGACGCCAGTCCCTCACAGGGCAACACAGACACATTCACACCTACGGACACTTTCGAGTCGCCAATCCACCTGCAACGTGTGTTTTTGGACTGTGGGAGGAAACCGGAGCACCCGGAGGAAACCCACGCGGACACGGGGAGAACACACCAACTCCTCACAGACAGTCACCCGGAGCGGGAATCGAACCCACAACCTCCAGGCCCCTGGAGCTGTGTGACTGCGACACTACCTGCTGCGCCACCGTGCCGCCCTATATAAACTCCAATAATACCTTATAAGATTTATAATGAGCTATAGTTGATAAACATATATTAAGATTAAGCACATTTAAAATGGTTAAAATTCCATCATTTCAAAAGTTGATCACAAAAAATAAATTCATTTAAAAATCATTTTGTGCTTCAAGTAGTTTTTTTCTCATTTTTATTTATAATACGTTATGATGTAAAACATCAGTCTGTCACGCCCTGGCCCTGTCCTGTATCTGTTGTCCCCACCCTGTGCTCATGTAGCACATGACACTTTGTTGTTGTTGATGTCTCTGCCCTAGTCCCACCTTAGTTCCTCCTCCTCGTCAGTGTCTCCATCTGTCTCTTTTGTAATCCTGCCCCCTTTTTATCTGTCTCATCCCTCTTTGTCTGTGTTGTATATTTAAGTTCCTTTGTGTGACTTCCTGGTGGTTGAACATTCCACTTTCACTCGTCTGTCACTAGTCTGTTTGTCTTGTCTGTTCCTCGCTTTGCGCTTTGCTTCCCTTTGTATGTCAGTCTGGTCTGTCTGGTCCTTCCTTGTGCTTCGTGTTCTCGTTCGGTTTGTCCAAGTTTTTCTTTGTCCAAGTTTTCTGTCTAGTTATCTAAGTTTGTTACCTTTTGTTTAAATAAAGTTTTTGTTATTAGTGTGTGCGTCCACCTCCATCCGTCTGCCCGGTCCTGACACAGTCACTTTACTCAAAGCACTCAGCAATGGAATTTTAAACCTTTAATTTATTTATAATTGTTAATATGTATTATTGGCATTTTATTATGCACAGGTCAATATTGAGTTAAAAGGATTTATAATGAATAGTGACATGTATAAGTAAAAAAAAACTCATAATAACAGTCTTTTGTGGCATTAGAGTTTTTAGTTATGCTTACAACGCATTATTGCTATGTTATAAAGAGTTATAACCACATTTATGACTTAAGTCTTACATTAAGTCTTATAAATATGGGATTCATAAAAAGTGATGCCAAGCTTTATTATTGCTTAAAATAAGCAATAATATCTAAGACTTTGCATCACACTTAAATGTCTTAAAACTAACAAGAAAAATATGCTATTAAAACATTTTAACTTTGAAGTATAAATAATTCAGTTTCCATGCACACTATTAAGATATTTGAATTTTATACATTAGTCTATTTCTCTTATCCAAGTCTCTTGGTAATAATATATTGCTAGTAAGCTGAGACTCAAAATGATGCTCTTGATGCTCAAATTAAATCGTCATAAGCCAAGTCTGCTTCTTAAAGTATTAGCAGAAAATCCGAAATTTGTTTCCATTTTAATTACCTTAAACAGGTGTGTTATCAAGGCAGGTTTATCTGGTTACTCCACAAATGTGCTAAGAATACAGTAATCCAAATACACAACGTCATTAATACATAAATAAATAAATAAATAAATAAATAAATAAACATACAGTCAAATGACTGGAAATAAGGTATGAAACCATACATTTACATGTATTTACATTAAATAATTTACAGAGAAAAACTGATTTTCTCTCAAATTTTACAATCAAATAACTTCGATAAAATGAATGCAGTATTACTTCAAAGTTTTAACAGTGAACACACAGCTTGCTGTTCACAGATTTTAAAATCAGACATTGTGTTCTTTAAGCTATATCTGATATACACACACTTTTTTGCACCCAGTCCTTCATCATGGTCCAGATGTACACAAAGCCCTTAAGCTGTGTACTCTCTCAGTGGGCATCAGTTTCTGCTAGACTTAGGGTCTGGCCACTTATGATGATGCTAAGAATTGCTAAGATGCACATACCTCCACTTATTGGACAACCCATGGGTCATAATAAATGCCACAGTGGTGATTTTACTGCATCTGCATCTTTACATCTGCTTTCACCCAATTCACAACTCTCCTTTTTGTCCAGACCCCCGTAGCCTTCCTCCTGGGACTCTTCTGCCTAGTTATAGATAAGCCTAGATCTGGTTTAATTGCCTTTCAGCAATGTGAGAAGCAGACCCAGGTGTTCTTTTTAGTGACTGGAATTGCCACTGGTGTCATTAGAGTTGTCTGCTACAGTCCTAACAACCTTGATCTGTTTCAGATTTTTTGTCTCAGGTCCATCATTACTACCTCACCACTCACTTTCAGGCAATATAGTCATCCATAAGCCAGATCTGACATCCTAAGAAATCATAAATTTTTTTGTAGGAATCCCTGAGGGGATTGGATCCTGTAAGGTAAAATGAGAGTCATTTACAATGTTTGTTCTTTGACAAACCCTTTTTTTGTTTGTTTGTTTGTATGTTTGTCTTAACAAATACCTTGTGGTTTACCTGTACTTTTTATAATGTTCTTTTGATTTTCCCATTTCTAAGAGGTGGTTTCTAATGTTTTTTTCTGCATACCATTCAAGATCACTGAGTGTTAAGAGTGTTTAATTTATAATGGATTAAAAGCGGCATCTATGATTCTGGGAAACTGCTTTCATTTACGCTCAGAAGCTCCATGGATTTTAATGTGAAACGATATGTTTGAGTAAAACAAAACACTGTTGTTTGTTCATGGCTGAAGTTTAACTTATGTGTAAATTTTTATTCATGGTTTCAATTACCACAAAAACGTATTTGTAACCTGAGTTCTTTAGTTTTGTATCATTTTCGGTCTGTGTTTACTATCAAGCAGCGGACGCCCAAATTAAGTGTCAGTTCAACCTTAAGTAATCAGAAAAAAATATGTCAATATTACCCACCAATGGAGCAGGAATAGAGCAATATCCACATTTTGGTTCATGCAACCAAGCATATTAGACACTTTTCTAGCATGGAAACAGACTGGAGAGCTAGCAAATTGTGAGGAAGCATCATCAGAATTTTACAAAAAGTGTTTTTATGATTAAAATAAGACTTATCGTTGTTTTAATAACAGTTACTAACACAGTGACATTACTAATTCAACTTGAAATACTAATTCAAGTAGTTTGTTTACTGTACATATTGTTGCTGACCAATTTAAAACATGTATCTCCATTTTTGTCTATTTTAAATTATTACATAATTTGAACAAATCAGCTCTCATTCACCCCATGTGGAAATTTCATGATGAATCAATAGAAATTCTCCAAAATAACTATGAATAAGAGTGCTGTGTCAACACATCCAACATACTGGTCAGGAGAAGGCACGCATCCTATCTAGGCATATGTCTAACAAGGCAGGTGTTCAATCCAAAATTTAAGTAATCATAATATAATAATATAAATAAAATATTGTTAAACAATTTCTTACTGGTCAAATGTGAATTCATTTTGTTTAGTTGTGTAATTTATGTCTTTAAACCATCCAAAAATATCACAAATGTCTGGCCTTTTTCTACTGGCAGGAATGGCATAAGTCCCGATGTGGTCTCTCTATAAAACTGCACTGAAATGTGTGTTAATATTACTAGCTTGCTAATGTGCTAACAGTGATCAGCATCTGACTTTTACACACATTTTATATGAAGCAGATAATACACGAGTGTTTAGTTACTGCAGGTTGCAAGTGCATAATTTTTCTCTGGCAGCTTTTATAACATTATTGTTCACATCCTAATCTCACTAACTTTAGCCCATATCTTCACTCAGGGTTGAACTATGATGAAAATGAAATACAATGAAAATTATGATCAACTATGATTACATGGTGACATAAATAAAGGACATGAACACAAAGCATAGTATTACATTAGGGTGTTAAAGATCATTTTTCCTTACCTGATTATGTTTCTGCAGAATGTGTATTATGTTCATTTCACTGGGAGGTTCTTCATTTTCCAAATTCAATTTATTTGTTCTCTGTTCACATCAAATTCACTCAAAATAAAAATCTGATGGGCAGATCAGATGGGGGCTACATTCTACAGTAACATATCATCCCTATCATGAGTCACTTCACCTCAATTATGAAAGAATATCCACACCATAATAATCAGCTTCATGATTAACGCATCACTTTTCTATTACATCTGATCCATTATATATAGTGTAGCTGATGCCATCATGCTACACACATTGTGTACAACATTTCAGTGCTGTAGCAAAAAGAAAAGGGGGAGTGGACAAAGAATGCTACACAATGATATGTGAAAGTTATACACCAATCAACAATTACATTATGATCACCTCCTTGCTTCTGCTTTGTTCAGGAGCACTTTGTAGATTTATAGTTGCAGACTAGTCCATTTGTTGATCTGTTTACTTTATTTTCCCCCTTTCCCCCTAATCTACCATGGTTGAGGTCAAAAAATTACTGGAAGACTATGTAATGATCCCTTAAACCATGTAGACAAGACTGTGTGTATGTGTGTGTGTGTGTGAGAGAGAGAGAGAGAGAGAGAGAGAGAGAGATATTTATGCCCTAATCTATCAGTAGCTGGGCCCTTATATGCTCACAGAAGCCATCTTCAGACACATGCACTTAACCAACTTGAAGATTTATTTGTATTTTCGCTGTGTCTGCAAGTCCCAGACCTTGAAAACCAAGGCCAAGAATGAAGGTGGTGAAGATGCAGGGACAAGACCAGAATAAATAAATAAATACACATTTGTAATAAATAAACAAAAGCACATCTTGTTTGGTATTTGTTTCTGCTCGCATGTTGCAAGCTTCAGTTAATCTAGAATGTGGGATTGGTCCTATATGATAAGCACTACGCTAGCTGTCAGTCAAATGGCCTAGCCCCTTCATCCTTGGATGAAATTATTTCATAATATGAACCATCAATTAGATTTAGTGTCTGGAAATATTAAATCTACAGCAGTGGGTAAAGCCTTTTCATATAAAACCTGTAGGCAAAATGCCCCCTACTGAATTGGGAAAAAAATAACAAAAGCCCTTACAAAGTATTTGTAAAACCCCCAGGCTAGTGCTTACATCTCATACAAACACAGCCTGTGTAACATAAATGTGAGACACAGGCATAAATTTCATTTTGATTTTGGGGGTACAATATTCTCAAAAGAATTTCTCAACAGCAGAGTGCAATGCTGTAAGTAATGTTATTTAGGAGTTTGAGAGAGGCACAGTGGAGCAGCAGGTAGTGTCGCAGTCACACGGTTCCAGGGACCTAGATGTTGTAGGTTGCGCCCAGTGATTCCGGGTAGGCTCTGGACGCACTGGACCCTGAACTAGGTAAGCAGTTACAGACATTGAATGAATGAATGTAGGTGTTCGACCAGTAATACCAAAATTGGCCAGTCGATAGCACACTATATTTTATCAAGATGACATGATAAAGCTGTTAAGCTGAATTTTAATTCAGAAACACAGATTTGCCCAGTGCTTCTCAAAACAACTTGACAGGCTTGTAGCAAATGAAAAATATAGTCCCTTTATCATGGTGAAAAGTGTATATTTTCAACAGCCGTTTGGCTGTTCCTGTACCCGTTTAGAGGAAGCTGTTTTGATCGCTCTGGCTTTCCTGTTACTCGTACTTACTGTTATTTCTGTACTTATTTCTGTTTTTATAACCTACTAACCATCCATAGATCTATCTTATAGATTGTCTCCGCAGGAAAATTTATTACAGAGGCACTAAAACTGACCCTGGAGTAACGTTTTTGGTGTAAGCTACTAAAATCAACTAAAAGCGGTAAGTACCTGCAATTCCATGGCTACTACTGGCTGTTTTGCCTGCTCAGAGTGTGGCATGTTTAGTTTAACCCACTTTTCCACCTCTAGCGATAATGTCAGTGGTTGTGTTTGTGCTAAGTGTCAGCTAGTTAGCTCTCTGGTGGATAAAGTGGACCAGCTAGAAGTGCACATCCGGAGCTTATTATTGTCAAGGGATAAACAGCGAGATTCAGTGCTAGCAACTCCGGGTACCTTAGGGAGAGTTAGCACCCCCTCGACTCCGGCGTTAGAGCCCTCACAGCGGGGTGAATGGGTGACGTCTCGGCGTCATAGCCGGAAAGCTAAGGCTGATGCTAACACTGAGGCCAAAGCTAACCCACCGGGACACCACGCTCCTCCGATTCGCGTGTCAAACAGGTTTGCCCCGCTCAGCGAAGCACCCGATGAGGAGCCTGTTAAGAGTGCTCTGGTTATAGGAGACTTTATTGTTCGACACATGATATTAGCTACTCCTTTAGGGGCACTGGTAGTAACAGTTAGCTGTTTATCAGGAGCCAGAGTGCCGGATATTAATGGCAACCTTAGACTGTTAGCTAATAGGAGATATCCGAGGATAGTCATTCATGTAGGGGCCAAAGATATTCGTCTGCGGCAGTCTGAGGTAACTAAGGGTAATATTAGAGAGGTGATTAAACTGGCCCAGACGATGTCCGATGCCGTAATCTGCTCTGGTCCCATACCAATGTGGCATGGCGCTGAAGCCTACAGCAGACTTTTGGCGTTAAATTGCTGGATGTCCAAGTGGTGTTCCGAAAATCAAGTGGTCTTATAGGTAGGGATGGTATCCACCCCACGCGGGAGGGTGCTGCCTTACTTTCTTGCAGCATAGCACATAGTCTTTTTGTAAGTCAGCAGAGTAGTGTAGACAGCTGCTGACAATCCAGAGCCGGGACCAGGCCGCAGACAGACAGGCTAAACCGACCGTCTGTGAACTGCCTTGAGGCGTCACCAAGGTTCAACTGTATTGAGACTGTGTCTTTCCCCCAAACTAAATGTAAAAGTAGAAAAACAAAATCAGCCTGTTTCAGCAACCTAATCAATATTAAATCATACACAACACCTAGCAGCAACACCTCAGAACTAAAATTTGGAACATAAGATCACTAAACTCAAAAGCAGTCATCGTAAAGGATATCATAAGTGATCATAAATTCAAGGTTTCTGTCTCACGGAAACATGGGCTAGACCAAATGAATATTCAGCACTAAATGAAGCCACCCCCCTAGGCTATAATTATGTACATAGCCCAAGATTATCAGGCAAAGGAGGTGGAGTATGTTTAATTTACCAAAATACCCAAGAAATTAGATACCTTAAACAATGTGACACCTTCACTTCTTTTGAGGTTCTCTCCACCATTATTACAAATCCGGTCACAAAAAAGGACGCATTTTTATTATGCAACTTTTACAGACCACCAGGGCCTTACTTAGATTTCTGAAAGAATTCAGCGAATTTGCTGCAAACCTAGCGGTTTGCAATCATAAAGTTATAATTGTAGGAGATTTCAATATCCATTTTGAGAAGGAAAGTGACCCCCTAAAAAAGGCATTTACCTCAATCTTAGACTCTATTGGTATTACTCTAAATGTAACAGGGCCTACACACTACTGCAGTCACACTTTAAACTTAGTTCTGACACTAGGTCTTAACATTGAAAAAATGAATATCTTACCGCAATCCTCAGCAGTCTCCGACCATTACCTAATTTCATATGAGCTACGTCTTAGCCATTATATAATATATACAAGACCCCTCGCTATTCTACAAAGCGTATAATAAAACCATCTACAATTTATAGAAAACCTCCCAGAAATATCAACACCAGTTCCCACTCCATCAGTCCCAATGGACCTAGATGTACTAAATGACTACTTAGAAAATACCTGTCGATCTACTTTAGAAAAGGTAGCACCACTTAAACATAAAAGTATAAGACAGAAAAAGCTCGCACCATGGTATAATGATAAAACCCATACTTTAAAACAAACATCATGGAAACTAGAGCAGAAATGGCGATCAACCAAGCTGGAAGTGTTCCATTCTGCCTGGAAGGACAGCCTTATAGAGTACAGAAATGCCCTCATTAAAGCTCACTCAGCATATCTGGCCTCGCTGATCTCCAATAATAAAAATAATCCGAGAGCACTGTTTAGTGTGTTTTCCAGAACTACAAAAATCAAGCAGGTTCCGAAAAACTAATTCCAGCAACTCTCACCAGTAAAGAGTTTATGGACTTTTTTAATAATAAAATTGAGAATATTAGACAACAAACTCAAGCCACAGGATTAAATCCGACCTGGCTGCCACCCGATGTGAATAATTGTAAAAGAAAGACTTGAAACCTTTTACCCACGCCCACAGTTAGAACTAGAGAAGATTACCACCTCCGCAAACTGTACAACTTGCACACTTGATGCAATTCCCACAAAATTGCTCAAAGAAGTACTACCAGCTGTTATCAATCCTCTTTTAACTATAGTAAACTCATCCCTTAGTCTGGGTCATGTACCCAAAGCTTTTAAACTAGCAGTTATTAAACCTATGATCAAGAAACCAAATCTTGATGCTAGTACACTGTCTAATTACAGGCCTATTTCAAATCTGCCATTTCTGTCGAAGATCTTAGAAAAAGCCGTGGCCCAACAACTTAGTTCATATCTAAATAAGAATCATATATATGAAAAATTCCAATCTGAATTCAGGCCACATCATAGTACAGAGACAGCTCTAGTCAAGATAACAAATGATCTTCTTCTTGCCTCTGATCAAGGCCACGTATCCCTGTTGGTGCTTCTTGACCTAAGCGCAGCCTTCGATACAATAGACCACAATATTCTCCTAGAAAGGTTAGAAAACATGGTTGTAATTACAGGGACAGCCCTATTATGGTCCAAATCTTACTTAACGGAACGTTATCAATTCGTAAAAGTAAACAATCTAAATTCAAATTATTCTAAAGTAAGATTTGGAATTCCACAAGGCTCTATTTTAGGACCATTATTATTTACATTATACATGTTACCGCTAGGCACAGTTATAAGAAACCATGACATTAACTTTCACTGTTACGCAGACGACACGCAATTGTATATTTCAGCCAAGCCCGATGACAAGCACAGATTAAAAAAATAGAGGACTGTGTAAAAGTTGTGAAAGGCTGGATGTTGTGTAACTTCCTCCTTCTAAACAGCAACAAAACAGAGGTCCTGCTTTTGGATCCAAAGGTGGCAAGAAATAAATTATCAGATTTAATTTTAAATCTCGCTGACTTTCAAGTTAAACCTGGTTCAGCAGCAAAAAATCTTGGTGTCATAATTGACCCGGATTTATCATTTGATCAACACATAGGCAGTATCTCTAAGACAGCTTTTTTACATCTTCACAATATTGCTAAGATTAGAAATGCCTTATCCCTGCAGGATGCAGAAACATTAGTACATGCCTTTATTACTTCAAGGCCTGACTACTGTAACGCACTACTGTCAGGATGCACCAGCAGCAATTTAAGAAAACTTCAACTAGTTCAAAATGCTGCAGCCAGGGTCCTCACTAAAACTAGAAAATTTGAACATATTAGCCCAGTTCTATCATCACTTCATTGGCTGCCTGTTAAATTCTGCATCGACTACAAAATTCTGTTATTAACATATAAAGCTCTACATGGGCTTGCTCCTGAATACCTTCAAGATACAATTTCCTATTATGAGCCTCCACGTTTACTCAGATCACAGAATACTTTTTTTTTTAGTTGTTCCCAGAATTCAGAAGGCCTCAGCTGGGGGAAGAGCCTTTTCTTATAAAGCCCCCAAACTCTGGAATGATCTTCCAGAAAATGTTCGGGACTCAGACACAGTCACAATCTTCAAATCTAGGCTAAAAACTCATTTGTTTAGTTTATCTTTTGGTAGTTAATGCTCCCCCATAGATAAAGGCGGCAGATCCCGGGGGTCCATGGACACAGGGAATTATAGTAAACTGAGATGCTGGTGCTGTCGTCCCGCCGCTTCATGCAATCACTCAGGTTTGTTGACGCTGTAGCGGAGGGATGCCTGTGTTTCAGGATGCTCCCGTGTCTGTGTGTCCTTCTGGTTCTCTCCTTTTAGTTAAAGCTGTCATAATCAGATCTGCCGGAGTCATTAGCCACACTCTGGAAATGTTCACATTTTCTGCTTTACATTCAGCCAAACAGTTCAAAATTAATTCCATCCGTTTACATTTTTCCGAGTAAACAACTGCCCATCTGTCTGTCTGGACACTGACAGATCCTCCTCCATGCTTCAGACCAGCTGCCCACACTTCAGCAACCACCAAGTGCCTTGAAGCTGCCCCTATACTGAAATTCTCACGGACTATTAACTATTATTACCAGTAGATTGATCAGAGGATGATAGGTCACCCCTTGTGAACCTTGGTTCCTCCCAAGGTTTCTTCCTTAGCTGAGGGAGTTTTTCCTTGCCACTGTGGCCCCTGGCTTGCTCACTTGAGGGTTTTTACATTTTTTTACATTTCATGTCAAATCTTTGTCTTACTGGAATTCTGTGAAGCTGCTTTGTGACAACATCAGTTGTAAAAAGCGCTATACAAATAAATTTGATTTGATTTGATTTGATATATTTATTTTGCACACTTGTAAATCTGCTGTTATAAAGCAATAAAATTGATTATATGATGTCTGCTGCTGTTCTTTTAAGATGCAAGATGTAATCATGCCTTTTTGTGTGACGTTCAAATATTCAAATACTATTTTTTTAAAATAACAATTATAATTAATATTTACTTTAATGCCTATGTTAAATTATCATACCCACTCTTTATTTGTAAAAGAGGTCAATGTCAGATCAATGTGAAAGAAACGATATTGTCAGGAAACACGAAGGGCAGACTGACGGAGGCGGACGCACACGCTACAACACAGACATTTATTTAAACCAAAATAACAAAACAAACACAAACAGACTTGAGGGCAAACACGACGACTGATAAATGAAAGGACTCGAAACAACAACATGAAATGAGGAAACGAAAACAAGGAACAACTGACTAGGAGTTAGAACATGACTAGGAAACAAAATGACATGACTTGGAATAGGAAATGAAACAAATGACCAAGGATACAAGGAAATGACACAAGGGAACTTAAATACATCTTACAGATGAGACACACCTGAAACATATAATGAGGAGTGCGGACAAGGAGGCGGAACAAAGGCGGGACAAGGGCAGAGACATGGACAATAACAGACAGAGCCATGTGCTGAGAGAGCAAATGGCAGGGAAAACAGACAGGACTGGGCCAGGATGTGACAGATATAAGAACACTTGCTAAATGCAGTAGGAATTAATAAAATGCCATTGAAAAATCCAGAATTTTATGAGGAGAATTGTGATTTAACTATACCTTACATTATTGCAAATATAAAGTTTCAGAATACATATTTTACAGACACTATATGACTACAACAGGATTATTCTCCATTAATGGTGATAACTAATGCCAAGCTGAGCACAGCAGGCTCTCACTAAAATCTATGATTACACCTGTGCATCAAAGCAAAAACATCTCCATTCTGGGAAAGAATTTTTTGGGGGCAGGTGGGATTTAACAGCCCCTAATTACACTACGGTTCTTTAAACAGCACACAAAAGATTAGCATCATGCGGGTGCTTGCGCAGTCTCTCACTTTTCCGGTATTCATTGCAAAAGAAGTCAATCAGGAAGTGACAGGATTGAAAACAGCAGGATCACTGGGTCCAGTTTATATACACTGTCAATGTTGCTCACTCGTCAACAATATCTTCAAAGTGCACACTTCCAGGAAATCCTTAGGTGTTAGACCAAGAATTGTGACAGGGGGTTGTTGTCCTTAGCCACATATTGCATCTGTCAGCTATTTGGCAGCCATGTCACTGCTGTTCATGGGTGTATCCCATTATCTTATATAAGCTCTGTCTTTGCAGTCACATATCAAGTGTCATTCGTTGTGGTCATTTCCATCGTGTGTGGTGTCATTGTTGTTTCCACTGTTTTAATCTAGTTTAGTGTTCCCTGCTCTGTTTAGTTTCTATTTATATTAATGTTTTTTCATCACCTCAAACACTTCCACTACTTCATGCTCCCATGTTCTAGTGTTAGTTAGTGTTCAGAGTGATTTATCATTGTTTTAGGAATTTATAAGGATATGTTCAGACTTGTAACTTAGTTCCCTTGGTCCAGACCAAACAAGAAAATTATGCAGTGTTACATTTTAGTCCTGGTTTGGTTCAAGTTCATACTGAAACTTTTACAATTGAACCTGGACAACACCTGGAATTCCTCCACTGCAAGAACCAAAGCAGCTCTTCTACAGAGAGGAGACATTTGTCCTCAGCACATTGATTGTTTTTAACACACTTTGTTCCCTCACGGCGTAATTATTGTTACTTCTTGGGATGACACATCCTGTATTTGGCTCATTGAGCTTGGCTCAATATAATCCAAGCATTTGGATTATATTGCATTCATACTTGAAATGAACTGCACCAGAGTATGTGTAGACAATCTGCTCAGGCAGTCTCAGTCCACTTATTTGGTGTGCATCAGAGTTTGTAATGGAGAATTCACACGGACTCTAACAAACCACGCTAACAGAGCAATTGCACCAGAATTTTATTTTAATCGAACCAAAACTGACAAGTCTGAACACACCCTAAATGCATTTTTAGAACTTGCGGATTGCTATTGAGAATACTGAAATGTAATACCTTCATCATCTGTAACTCTGACTTATTACCAGGAATGTTTTATAAATTCATTCATTATCTGTAAGCGATTATCCAGTTCAGGGTCACGGTGGGTCCAGAGCCTACCTGGAATCATTGGGCGCAAGGCGGGAATACACCCTGGAGGGGGCGCCAGTCCTTCACAGAGCAACAAATTCACTAACACACTCACACCAACGGACAATTTAGAGTCACCAATCCACCTACCAGCGTGTGTTTTTGGACTGTGGGAGGAAACCAGAGCACCCGGAGGAAACCCACACAGACACGGGGAGAACACACTAACAGACAGTCACCCGGAGCGGGAATCAAACCCACAACCTCCAGGCCCCTGGAGCTGTGTGACTGCGACACTACCTGCTGCGCCACCGTGCCACCCTAGGAATATTTTATATATACATAAACTGTTGTTACAGTTTACACTATTTCCCCTTAACACACTATATTCTAATACCAACATTCTCTCTCTCTCTCTCTCTCTCTCTCTCTCTCTCTCTCTCTCTCTCATCTACTTGATCGATTGTTAAAATCAGAGGGCTTGGAAATGTCACAGTTAAAAATGGAATGGAACAACCCATGCCTGAGGGCAATTTCAATCACATGAAAGGCGTGTGTGGTATCCCCACTGTGTGTGTGTGTGTGTATACTCACAGTGGAGCTGAGTGACACATAGATGAGGAGACTTATACCCTCATCTACACATACACCCTACGTAGTCTGCTGCAGTAAGGACGAAACAGAGAGAAGATTTCTGTCCTCATTTACTGCAGCTTCAAAAAGCTTGGAGAGACTGAAAGCTTAGTGACCACATCACTCCCACTTGCAGATAAATGAAAAATGAAGCTCATCCACCCAGCTGAGGTTCTTAAGACACGGATAGAGAGAGGTCCTGTAATTCCATGAATTTCCATACATGTTATTTTGCATGGAAATGTTCAGCAGGGAAAACAGGTTGTTGAAGGATTACTTTAGAATCAGAATCAGTGATACAGTGAGACCCATTCCAAACAGAGAGAGAGAGAGAGAGAGAGAGAGAGAGAGAGAGAGAGAGAGAGAGAGAGACAGAAGGAGTATGTCGATTTTTCATGTATGTAGCAAAAAACTATGTACCACTATGTAACTAGAATATGCCTGGTGTGGGGATGAGAAGGGAAAGTGGGTGGAGAGAGAGACCCAGAGAGATAGAGATTGAGATTTTTTTTTGTAAATGGGTGCTGCAGCATGTATTGTGTGTTGCTACTGTTGCAGTGTAAAGGAGAAGAACTGCAATGGTTACAATAAAGCAGCAACAGACAAAAGCCTGTCTAAAAGCTGTGAATTTCAAAAGAAACCCCACAGACATAGAGCTACAGAAGTATGATTTGTTCACACCATGTTATGCCCCTTTTGCAAGTGCACAATATTCCACAAAAACTGAAGACAAAAACAAGGCAAAGAGATAATGTAAGAATATTTGAGCAGCTAGTAGAAGACATGGACTAGACACAATTGAGCAAACTATATGACAGTGTTCTCATGCAACTTAAAGCCTTTTTCTGTACAGTTTTTTGTGATTTTGGGTTCTTTATATATTTGTTGTATAAATGTATAAATCACAAAAATTACTGAACAACGCTACTGAACAATTCCCTGAGGGGACTTTTGTGTCCTTTGCTCAATCGTGTCTAGTCCATGTCTTCTATAGCCAATGAAGACAACATCAAACCTGCAGCAACAGATGAGCTATTGTCTCTGACTTTACATCTACAACATGGATCTTGCTTATCAGTGGACTATTGTGTCTGAAACATTCATACCAGTGCAACACACACCACCAGGTCAGTGTCAATGCAGCACTGAGAATGTTCCACCACCCAAATCTGCTCTGTGGTGGTCCTTTGGGGCTCCTAACCATTGAACAGCAGGGTGAAATGGGCATAAGAATGCATTCAGAAAAACATGTGAACTACAGTCTTTAATTGTAGAACTACAAAGTGCCCCAGAATGGTCTGTCGAACTGGTGATATGGACAATGAGAGTAGATACAAGGTAGGTGTTCCTAATCCAATGATTGTTCAGTGTATAGTGTATGTGCACAATACTGTCATAACTTGTGGATGCAGCCACTAATAATGTTTATTAATAATGGTTTGTCAATTTTTTTGTATATATCCATTACAGAAGCATGTCTGTTTTTAATGCAGTGACACCTGAGCCCTTCTTTCATCATCCTTATTTACCAAAAACTGACTGGATCACTTTGTATTTTTTAGTATAAATATTGATCAAAGTGAGTTTACAAGTCATTGCTTGCCTTTATTGTTGTTTTCATAGACATTTTTTTTTTAACTGGGGTTTGTATAATTGAAATATTCCAACATTTTGGAATTGCCTTTTCCTTGCACGTACCCGCAGTTCTTCCCCAGGAGATTTGCTGACTTTTTCTCCAGCCACACTGCAAATGTCCTCGTCCAACTAATCATGATGCTGGGGAGCATCTGCCATGCAGCAGGTGAATTTAGTCAATAACATGGAGCAGTGCTTGTTCATCCATAAGGGGATTACCCTTCCCTAACTGAACATTGGTTTGGCTTGTTTGCCTTGCCCAGCTACAAAGGCCAGCAGGGTCCATGCTAACAGCTCTGTCTCCTCTGTGTAAAGCAGTCTGTCTGAACTGCAGAAGCAGAGCAGTGTATGCAGAAAACAAGCAATCTGTATAGAAGGGGACAGGAGAGAGGGCTGAGGGTCAGAGATATGGCAGCCTGCAGGGCTACAGATAAGAGTAGGTTTCGCAACATACGGTACAATACATGCAATGAACCATAGCAGGGGATGTTGCTGTAGCTAAAGTTTTTGCAAGTGAATTGGAGAAAAGGCTTAATTTTAAAGGCAAGCATCTGTTAATCTGAAGTTTTCCCAACGTCATTTGGCAGTTCAAAAGATTAAAGTTTATATACTACATTTTTCTGAATTGCTTAAACACTAAATCCCATTCTCTGAAATTGGAAAACACATTTATTGAATGAACCCATCTTTTCACAAAATCTTGAAAATATACTCACTTTTTTTTCTTTTTTTTTGCAGACCTCTAAACACAATCTCGCTGACAAAGACATGTTCTGCACCATGTTGCACTTTAATCATAAATGGCACACACAGGCCACAAAGGTTAAACACAACTAACAGACTTTTGTCAGTGCAGGTAAAAACCATGCACACTTGTGTCCTTTCAGTAATTGGCATGATTATCAGGAATACAGGATCTGTGCAAACCATAAGTAGATTTACAGTGGCCTTCATAGTCAGGACATTCTGGGGGGAAAAAATATAAATAAATAAATAAAAACAGGTTGATTATTTTTTTTTACCTATTGCTTAAACCCTTTGTCAAGGCTTTTGAACTAAACATTAAAAACTATTTAAGAAAAATAACACCCATGCCCCTAAAATATAAACACTATCCCCTATTTATTTTGACAAATGATTCAGATTTGTTGCACTGTCACTGCATAACTACACAAAAATCCCTTCATTTCTCCTTACCTACACCATGTTGTCACTTAGAAAGCACTAGCATTCAATAATAATCACTCAAGTCAGCACAGCTAGAGCCCAATTATCACACAATTACCTAGGTGGAACCTCTAAGAACCATAATTCTTTGTACACCAATCAGAACCTAAAATGGGTAGATAAAAGGTCCCAGTTAGTTAATTCACTTTCAGAACAATGGACCCAGAGAAGCATGAAAAAGAGGTTAAGGACACCAGTGAGGAGAAAGAGCAGAAGGGAGAGGAGGAACAGGTGAAGGAAGAGAAAAAAATAGGATGTGAAAGAGGAGTAGAGATAGGAGAAGGAGGTGGAAAAGGAGAAAATGGAGGTGGAGAAAGAGGAGAGGGAGAAGGAAGAACAATTCTTAAAAGAACAAAGGGTCATTTCAGCTGTTGCATGTCAGGGGTGGATCAGGTATGCAAGGGGATTTCCCCCCAGCTGTCTGGCTCGGGCAAATATAACCTGTGATATGGACGATTTTAAGGAATAAAAATGTGCAAATGTATACATTTGTTGTGTCTTTTGTTGTGTTAATGAGATGAAACTATTTCAGGCAGGGTGAACCACATACATTATTCATTGCCAGTTTTTGTAGTATTGCTATGTTCTAGTGTTTTAGGGCTTGTGTATTAGTTTTCCAGTTTTGAGTCATTTTGACCTGATACAGTTCTCAGAACAGAACTATCAACTCGCAAAACTAATTAATAGAATTAGTCACATTTTTCACCAAACTTTAAATAATATACACCTTTTCATCACAGTTTGCAGATTTGTTGCAGCTTGATGCAACCATTTGTAAAACTCTAAACACATTCTCTCTGACAAAAACACATTATGGTCCTTAGTGTATTTTGATTAATGGAAAACAAAGGCCTCAAGGTTATACACAACTTGCACATTGTTGTCCCTGTTAACACACTACAGGTAAAAGAAAAAACCTGTCCAATTGGCAAGAGTAGGAAGGAAGGAGGATGTAGCAAAGCAGTCCGTAAAAGACCTACAGTGGCCTACATTGTCAGGATATTGAGAAAAAAATAAAACAGTTAAGTACAGTAAAATATAGTGTAGCATGTCTCAATGCATTACTGTAACTCTGCTCTACACAGAAGATAGGTTAAGAAGTATTGAATAAATCTTGCCATTTCAATTTTGCCCTCTATACCTCTAATATTTCACAATTACCTTTATTTGTAGAAAAACAGCTACATGAAGGTGGATGGAGATGTGATTTCTCACAACAATAGGCACTATTTAAATCATCTGTATGAATAAATCAGCTTGGCTGTGTAAAACAACTGTGGGTTTTTAAAAACTGTATATATTTAGAAGGGGTTAACAGTGTGTATTTTAAAACTGTTGACTGTATCCAGCAACACAAGCATACTGAGAACCATTAGGCCAAAATTCAGAAAGAATGAAATAGCAATAATATCAATATGTGCCAGTAACTGTACATGTTCAGTGAGGTTACATTACATTCTACAATATCAAGTACACTGTACGATATGTAAAGTAGCACTCAGAGATATGAGGTCTGTACTGCTGTCTATTTTCATTCCATTAGAGAATCTTTGATTTGTAATCCTTGGAGAGGTTATAAATATATCTATTTGGATGAAGCTAGGATCAGTCTAATAAAGATTGAATGACTGAGCCTGTGTATTGTAAATACAATTACAGTTTTTTACAATCACCAAAATCACTGACATGGACTCATCCAAAGGGGCTTTTTGGATTGAGTCAGCATCAGTGAGAGAGAGAAAAAAGAAAATGTCTGTATAAGGGAGAGATTGAAACAGGACTGTGCAATTTTGTGGCTTTTTTTTAACTGTATTTGTGTATTTTACTTTTACACATTTGGGACAAAAGGCCATGTAAGTTGGATTTTACATTGATCACTAGCAGCAATCTCCTGACCCATTTACCACACCAAGCTTGTGATAAACCCTGTTTGGTTTATTAGTCATTCACTTGTAGATAGTATATTACCAAAATGCATAGAATTACAATTAAGCATAGAAGTAGTAATTTACAAGACAAAATGACAAAAATTAGTGGATGTCATAACATCTATTTTATTGCCGGTAGAACTGACGCTGGAAATTAATGCTGTTTTTGTAATGGCATTGACTGTTAGTATTATGATACTTTGACAATAACTTTTCAGCTAAATGTGGGATGTAGTTGTGCTACTGTTCTAAGAGTTTAGAAAAGGGTCTTAGGTATTGGTACATATATTGGTAAACATATTACAGTTACACTTTTCTGTATTTACTAAGAACCAAAATACGGAACAAACTCATGCAGCCTATCAATTGACCTGGTAATACTAAATAATAAGCACTCTCTGCCTTACCCTCATTTAGCAGCTGATGTGACACTTTTTAAAAACACCTACAACAGTTACCTACATTAGACAACTTTCACAAATGAAAACCCTGTGATTCTTTTAGAAAATACTGCCATGCAAACAACACACCCATGTCCCAATTAACCAAACCCAGTCCTCATGGGTAACAACCCTTCTAGTTACTTACTACAAATCTTTAGAAATCAGAATTTGATCTCTGCCAATACTGGCAAAAGAAGAAGAGGACAAGGACAAGGAAGAAATAGGACAAACAACCATCACGGATGAGATATTTAGGTCCAGACTAATCTGAGCCAGTACATTGTAGACAGATAAAACTATCATCTATACCACTACATACTACTGAACTCACATAACAGGACTATGTATACCCATGTATTACTACTGTAGTGTAGGTAAATATCAGTAATTGCAGTAACTTGCAGTAACATTCCATTTAATACTGATAAACCATTCACATCACGTTTTTTGCAGAACAATGAAACTATACTTCGCCAGAGGAAGAAATCAACTGTTCAACCCAGAGCAGGAAAAGACCAGTTCAGACCAGCTGTGAAAACTGTGTATAGTGCATAGGCATTGGCTGGCTTTGTTTGTCATCTGATTTGTGAATCTGTGTGTAGTTTTGAAAAAGATAAAATAGACTTTAATTCATAGTCTGGTTTTGCAAAATTAAAATTTATGTGCATTGTGATATTTTTGTGATTCTGTGAGTTTTTGAAGTTTTGTTTGGATTCTTTTAAGAAAGTGGTAGAAAAGGAAAATAGTTTATCTGTTGGGAAAATATGGTATTTATATTTGTTACTTCAATTTTATTATATTAAAGCAAAGTTACTGTATACACACATATCCTACCATAAAAACATTTTTCATCATCAAGCATTTAATGCTTATATTATGCTTGTATTTTTATAGGTTTTTGGTTATCACACTCTTCCTACCAACAATAATAACATTTCTGACATCATTCAATGTTGAACATTTAAGTATCCTACACATAGACACTAAGGTTGCTGTGGCCGTTTATGTTCTGATCAGCAACTAGCTACACACAACAACTAAGGCTATTCATTGGCCCAGCCCATGAGTACCTAAAACACCCACTACATTACTAGTTCTTCACAGGGGTCATTAGGTAGGCACCTCCTATCATCAGTGGAGATGCAAGCTAGTGCAGAACAAAGCATAAAATCATGTTTGGAAAACAGGCTGCAATTTGAAAAAAAAGCAAGGCAGGCGCCTCCTGACCAGGAAGTGACTTTAGTCCATTGAGAACACTATGCTATAAATTTTGAGAGGTGCAGTAATTAAAATATTACACTGGACACAACACAACAGTTACAGGACTGTGTTTTGGAGAGTTTCTATAGCTCCACTTCTCAGTCTCCAAAATTATAAATTAATTTATCCTTGTTAACTGCTTTTGATGAGTGTTGTTGATCACAACACATCACACATTCTGAATTGTGGATAATTTTATATAGCTAACCAACCTACAAACGTGTGTTTTTGGACAGTGAAGGAAACCAGAGAATCTGAAGGAAACCCACATGGTACCAGGAGAACACATCAAACTCCTCACAGGCAATGGCTCAAGGTAAGGTTTGAACACAGGACCCTCTTGCTTGCTATGGCAGCAATAATATCTATCCCACCATCATGCTACCATTTTAAGCAGTCAAGTAAAATTTAATGTGATCTGATCACCCAAAATGCAGATGAATCTACTAATGATTGGCATGTTGAAATGTATCTCAAATTGTCCAGCCATTTAGTTTTAATCACATTGACTAATTCTAACATAAAATATATTAAAAATTACACCTTATTTAACAAATCAAATCAAAAATGTCTTCAACAATTTCTTCTTTTTGAGTTTGTATAACTGTAAACTTTACAACCCCATATGATCCACCATCTTGGTGCCATGAAGGTTCTACATTTATGACATGATATACAATTTTATTTTTTTTATTTAAAACCACAAACATGACTCTGCTAAATCAAAACCAAACAGTTTCACAAACTCAAAAAGAAGTAATTGCTGGAAATATATGAATTGTTAAATTGAGTTATATTGTAAGTTAGAGTCACTCAATCAAATTTCTTGCAACATTAGTGTTTACAGTGTGGCAATGAATGAATTAATTTATGGTTTTCTTACACAGTAAGTTTAGACAACATTATAGACCTGATCATACTTATTTTCACTGGGTACATTTTTTCTCATATTTTTCAGTTTGTTGAAAATTAATAGAAGTAGTAGACACTTACAGTAAATTTGTATGCATAAGTTGGTGAACTTAAAAATATTAAGGCAACTTTTATTATATTTTTACAGGCTGTCCCATTCCAAGTCCTCATTTTATAGCCCATGCACCAACTCCTTCTCTTATCACTCCATTGTGTGGTTGTTTTTCAATTATGAAAGCAGTCATAGGACAACACCTGAGATTGTATGAGGTGTATGTGAGCTTGCCTGAGAGAATTAAACTGGCAGCCTCATTTAGAATGCTGCCAGGACCATTACTCATTACTTTACACACACACATACACATTGATGGGGCCAAGGGGCCTGAAGTCACTGGGAACGCTAACATCTATATAATTATATAATACTGACACACACACACACACACACACACACACACTGACATACAAACATTACTCACAGAAAGATCCCTTTTCTTAACATGTATCAGTAGTTAATGTACAAATTCATACTGCATCTCACATGTGGTTCTGATTTTCAGATTATCCTTCACAAATGTTGTGATAATTTCTAGGCTATTTATGTATTTTTAATTTTTAGTATTATTTCTATCCCAGTTTGCTCATAAAATCACTAAATTCCAGTAAATGTATCAGATTTTTTGCCTTTTGATTAAAAACTGTAAAGCCAGCATTTCTAAAAATCCTTTTTTTTTGTATTTGGGGTAAAAGAAATAAACACTTGAAATATATCAGTCTGTGTGTAATGATTGAGTATGACATACAAGTTTAACTTTTAAATAGAATTACTAACATAAACCAACTTTTTCTTGATATTCTAATTTTATGACCAGCACCTGTACATTGTATGTTGACTCTTATTTTAATATTGAAAAAAGCCAACAAATAGACACAAACACACACACCCTCATAACAACAACACATAAATTCTGGCCAGAGGGCCCCCTTGGAGACACACTTGCTCTTTATTGACCTGTTGCAGATGTAAATGTTACTTGCTATGTGCAGGAATCAGTCCACATGTTATTTGGGAATCAGCCCCACAGCAGATTGTTCTGCCTCAGGCTGCATCCTGAATGTCTTGCCCCAGGAGTGTGCACACTACAGGAAGTTAGAAAAGGCAAATCCAGTTTGCTCAGTGAGACCCGTGGAAAAATGTGAACAGAGGACATATTTTGTTTGGGAACAGAATGTTGAGAATGGATGTGTATGTTTACACATGTGTATGTTTATGCAGCCATATTGCCTGTGGCTGAGAGAGAAAATATTAGATGTGGGATTTTACAACACTTTGGCTGTTACTCATACTCAAACACCCAATTTAGAAAGAACCATCCATCCATTATCTGTAACCGCTTATCCAATTTTAGGGTCGCGGGGGGTCCAGAGCCTACCTGGAATCATCGGGCGCAAGGCAGGAATACACCCTGGAGGGGACGTCAGTCCTTCACAGGGCAACACAGACATTCACTCACACCTACGGACACTTTAGAGTCACCAATCCACCTGCAACGTGTGTTTTTGGACTGTGGGAGGAAACCGGAGCACCCGGAGGAAACCCATGCGGACACGGGGAGAACACACCAACTCCTCACAGACAGTCACCCAGAGTGGGAAACAAACCCACAACCTCCAGGCCCCTGGAGCTGTGTGACAGCGACACTACCTGCTTCGCCACCGTGCCTCCCACTAGAAAGAACCAGTGTTTCTGATTTTGTTTTCTCCTATACAAAATAGTTTTTTTGTTTACAGTACACACTAGTTTAAAGCCTGAAGTCTGAATTCACAAAACACTTCAGGAATAACATATTCACTTCTTTGAAATATTGATTTTTGTTTCATTTCTAGTGACAGTGACTGACATCAAGTCACTCGATCTGTGACCAGTTTTCAGGATTGCTTCTAGTTTTGAATTTAAAAAAAAAACACCTCAGGTAAATGGTCTTTTTTTATTCTTAAGCGTCTGGCCTGTGCTGCTGTATATTTATCCCTGTAAACATTAACCATAACCATTCAAGCAGTGGCATAAGCTATTCAATGTACTCAGTGTATATGGTTATGAATGATAAATTCATAACCATATAAATATGAATAAGTATTTAAGGTAAGTCTTGTGAGTGGCCAGGTTTAAGTTTATGGAAAGACCTGTGGAACAGTTTTGCTTCAGTAAAATAAAGCATTAGCAGCATTAGTAACTAACTCACCGATAGTTGACACTACCGTCCCGACGAAGTAGAATGCGCCTGTAAAATCCCATCTGGGTCTGAGGGAGTGTGCGCGAATGCCGGCGGCCACAGCGCGCTCGTATTCCCGCAGTAAAGAGCTGAGTTCCTGCAGGCTGACGTTAAAGGCGTCGCTGAAGTTGTGCAGGGTCCGGTTCCAGCGTCCGCGCGCCCGCAGCTCGGACGGCCTCTCAATGGCGGAGAAAACAGCGGCGCCGCACAGCAAGTAAAGCAAAATAAGCAACGCGAGCAGGAGGAAGCGGCCCGTGTCTTCGCCGACGTGCAGCAAAGAGCGGCAGCCCGGCAACCTGCGGCAAGGTAGTGACCACATTTCAGCACCAGCAGCGCCGCGGACAGCGACCTTCGGCCAAGCGCTCTCCGCTCTCGGCCACCCCACACTGCACCGCGCCAAACGGGTCTCAGAGAAAGAAAAAAAAATCTGAAGCGCTAAACGAGCAAGAAGGGAGATCTTCTTCGAGCACTTGTAGAGTTACAAATCATCCCGGCTCATCCTCAAAGTGGAAGACAGTCGCCACACATCCCACTGTGCCCCATCCCGCGCAATACAACAATGTGTATAATCACAACTAAATGAAAGTAGTGAAGGGAAACTATCTTATTTGTGTTTCTCTATTGGTAACATCATTGTCCACTGACCTGGCCATTGTCTCGCTCAGCCTTTGGATCACTGCACCAAACTGGATGTATCCTTTCGTTTTGCTCAGCGACATTACAAGGTTGACTGGATTTAAGCGATGCAACGATGCGAAGCATAACCATATTAGATCTCGTCGGCGATTTTACATGATTCAGGGTTGTACAAAGGGTGTGCACACTGGCCTAAGGACGCTGGGAGGACATGGAGAAGAGTGAACAGACAGCTGTAATTGCATAAAGTTGGGTATGGTCTTAAATGCAACGTTCTTTTCAAGAGAAGCAGATTAGTGGTGAGTTGTTTAGTCCTTCACTGCGCCTTTTCTTACTCTGTGCGGCTTGATCGTGGCCAAGAAGCATCCGATAGGAATCACTGATGGTAGATTAATGATATGCATAGCTCTGATCCAACGTCGGTGAAAGTTTCTCCGTTTCTTTTATCGGACTCCCATTTCCACTCTTTGTTTTACGTTTTCACGGTTCATGGTTCGTTCTCTTCAGACACTTAGCCGCTGTTACTTTCAGGATCCTGTTCTCAGTGAGAGTCGGGGAATGAGTGCTAGAGAAAACCAGCATGTCCCAGCGGCGGTGGCTTTGTTAATCGACTGTGGCAAGAACTATTTCCCAAGATCTCTTCTCGGGATGGAAGGCTTCAGTGAATATGTTTTCATTACGAGAAACGACACTGAAGCTCTTCTCATGGTGAAAAACGCCGGAAAAAGCAACTGTCCTCGGGCTGGCATTGTCGTGCGTGCGCGTTTTTAGGGTATGTACCCGTTTTCCGAAAACCCCCGCCTCTTCTGCGTGATGATTCGTTAGAAATTCACAACCACGAGTAAGCATATATACCTATTGGCTGGCTGCACGTGAGTAGATTCTGATAGCCAATCACATTTGGAATTTAGAGTACGGGTGCAATAAAACTATGTGGGGTGGTGGCGGGAGGGAGGGGCTTCGCTCTAAAAATGCGCCAAAAAGCTAAAGGATGCCCCAGGCAGGCAGCAATGCTGAAAGTGCAATTCTATTTACTGGAATCAGGGAAAAGATTATATTTCCAACCATTGTTTTTAATAAATAATATAACATTATTGTAGTAACAATATAGTGTTGGTATAATGCCAGTGGTGGACACAGTACACAAACCATGTACTTGAGTTAAAGTACAGATACTCAATGAAAAATATTACACCAGTAAAATTTCTTGATTTAGATCTCCACTTGATTAAAAGTACAAACGTATTTACCTTCAAATGTACTTAAGTATCGAAAGTAAATGTATCATGATTTATTATGGTTCTAATGTCCTGTTATAATTTTTGCAGCAAGACTCATGCATAATCTTTACTTACTTTGCTTTACTTTATTTCATTTAGCAGATGCTTTTATCCAAAGCGACTTACAATGATAGTACAAAAACATAAAAATTAAAACATTAAAACATTAAAACAATGCAACATTAAAAGAGTATGTCTATACTCATCCGATAGTTATACTGGCTAATGCAGGTGTTCTCTAAAGAGCTCAGTTTTTAGGAGTTTCTTAAAAGCAGCGAGGGACTCCGCTGCTCTGGTGGAGGTAGGCAGCTTGTTCCACCATCTGGGAACTATGGAAGAGAACAGTCTGGATTGCTTAGTGTGGATGTTGGGTTAAGCAAGGCGATGTTCAGTGGAAGAGCACAGTGGCCGAGGCGGGACATAGGCCTTTAGGAGCAAATGCAGGTAGTAGGACGCCTGCTCTGTCATCACCTTGTAAGCGATCGTTCAGACTTTATATTTGATGCGAGCAGCAACCGGAAGCCAGTGGAGCTCAATGAGCAGTGGGGTGACATGTGCCCTTTTTGGATTGTTGAAGACCAGACATGCTGCTGCCTTCTGGATCATCTGTAATGGTTTTATAGCACAGGCTGGAAGGCCCGTTAGCACTGCATTGCAGTAGTCAAGACACGAGATGACCACAGCCTGCACTAGGAGTTGAGTGGCATGTTGCATTAGAAACGATCTAATTTGTCTGATGTTGTAAAACGCAAAGCGACAGGAGTGGGCAATAGAGGCCACTTGATGTGTAAATGATAGCTGGTAATCGAACATAACTCCCAGGTTCCTAGCAACCTTCACCGGAAAAAGTGAGAGCGAGTCGATTGTAAAGGTGAGGTTATGTTGAACCGACTGTTTTGTGGGAACCACCAGTAGTTCAGTCTTAGAAAGATTAAGTTTAAGTTTAAGATGGTGTGCCTTCATCCATGAGGATATATCCGAGAGGCAATGAGATATTCGTGCTGAGATTGAAGAGTCATCCGGCGGGAATGACAAGTAGAGCTGAGTATCATCAGCAAAGCAATGGTAGGAGAAACCATGAGAACGAATAACTGGGCCCAAAGAGGTGGTATAGATGGACAGTGGACATGATGAAGACAGCTGTCCTAACCATGGCACTTTAAAAAAACGTTCAGCAAGGTAAGATCTGAACCATGGTGCGCCTGAGATATCCATATTTGAAAGTGTAGATAGGAGTATGTCATGATTGATAGTTGCTGACATGTCCAGCAGAATAAGCACTGAGGACTGTCCAGCAGCTCTGGCCGTTTTAAGGCTTCAGTCACAGACAACAGAGCCTGTGGAATGTCTCTTTTTAAAACCAGATTGGTTATGATCTAGATGCTTATTCTGGAAAAGAAAGCCAGAAATCTGATTATACACTGCCCTTTCTATGAGTTTAGAAATATAAGGTAATAGCGAGGCTGGTCGATAGTTGTCAACCAGGGCAGGATTGAGAGAAGGTTTTTTTAAGAAAAGGTGTCACCTGGGCCTGTTTGAAGGTAAGTGGAAATTCACCGGTGGATAGGGAAGTATTAATCACATGCGTGATGACTGGGATAATTGTGGGTGCAATGGTTTGTAGAAGGTCTGTAGGAATCGGATCTAGAGGGCATGTAGTAGAATGGCTACATGTTAGGAGGGCCAGTGCTTCCTTCTCAGAGAGAGGAGTGAATGAAGTAAATGTACTTTCCTTGACTGATAAAGAAAGAGGAGCAGAGACTATAGGTGGATCTGTGAACTGACCGCTGATGGCCGCCACTTTCCCAGAAAAAAAAAGGGGCAAAAGTTTCAGCTGTTAGACAAATAGGCAGAGGAGGAGGTGGAGGATTCAGCAGCGATCTGAATGCTGTGAATAATCTTCGGGAATCTGTCAGCGAACTAAGTTTCTCATTGTAAAATTCAGTTTTGGCAGATGTAAGACATTCTGAGAAGGAAGCCAAAAGTAACTGATAGATAGGTCGGACAGAATACCCTTTTTATGTCATTTCCTTTCAGCAGCCCGGAGTTTGGAACGTAGCTTCCAGAGGGACTTTTAGCCAAGGCCGTGGCTTGTTAGTATGAATGATACGAAATGTTGAAGGACAGAAACTGTCCAAACAGGAGCTCAGCGTGGAGCAGAGTGTATCTGTGGCAGTGTTCAGACTGAGAGAGGAGAATGAGCCTAATAAAAGCATAGTATTGGCAACCAGTGATCAGTACTGATCTATAGAAAGGTCTTTGAGATTGCGATGGAAAGTGACCATGACTGGTACAGCAGTAGGTTTCCTATAAATGCAGATGCTAAGTTGAATAAAAAAATGATCTGAGAAATGAAGCGGAGTGAATCTATATCACAATAAGGTGTGAAAATTAAGTCCAGGTTTTGACCAGCTTTATGAGTCGGTGGACTGGGGACTAACTCTAAATCAAAAGAGTGCATAAGAGATTTAAAATCAGTAGAGCCAGGGCTATCGAGGTGAATGTTCATGTCACCTAGAATGAGCATGGGACAGTCATTCTTCAGAATGGAGGACAATAACATGTCAAATTCATTTATAAATTCACCTTGTTGTCCAAGAGGACGATAAATAACAATAATACCAAGTTTGACTAGAATACTAACCAGTTCGGCATGGTATTCAAATGAGGTATATGTAGTTGACGGTAGTTAAATTATGCATTGAAAGCCATTAGCAGCCATTAGCAGAGAGAATGGAGGCCCACTGATGGAAGATTGTTTGCTGGATTCTCCTGCAGACCAGACCAGACCAGACCAGCTGCTCACCTTATTATTATTATTATTATTATTATTATTATGTAGCATAATGACACTTCATTGGTGATCATTTAAAATTCAATCTATGGTTTGATCAGAGGAGGATGGGTCCCCTTTGTGAATCTTGGTTTCTCCCAAGGTTTCTTCCTCCAGCCTCGAGGGAGTTTTTCCTTGCCACTGTCGCCTTCGGCTTGCTTGCATTGGGCTTTGATTTAAATGTTCTGTTTTGAAACTGTGAAGCTGCTTTGTGACAACGTCAGTTGTAAAAGGCGCTATACAAATAAATTTGATTTGATTTGAGCAGTTAGCAAGCCTGTCCCACTGCCTCGTCCGGATGGACGAGATGTGTGGCTGAAGGAATAGGTATTCAAAAGAGCTGCCGGAGTAGCAGTGTTTTCAGGCTTAATCCAAGTTTCAGTCAGAGCCAATAGTTGTAGAGATAAATGATTAGCATAAGATGTGATAAAGTCTGCCTTATTCACAGCTGATTGGCAATTCCATAGCCCCACAGAAAGGGTAGTAGTAGTGGGTGAGGTCAGTATTATTGGCCTGGGATTAGCATGATTTTGGTGCCTGTGGATTGTTCTGCGCTTTCTGTCCGGCCCAGCAATAACGGGAATGTAATTGTAGCACATACCGGACGGCTGTAGGACTGGCTGCATTGAAGGTGGCCTTACACGGTGGACTCACGCAGGTAGACTCGTAGGTATTCAGAGCTGCAGTTGGCTAGGCGGAGTACAAAGCAGAGCGACCTAGTGGTAGCTGCTGCTGGGCCTGATAGTAGCTGCTGGTGGTAGTTGCTGCTGGTAGCTGCTGCTGGGCCTAGATGTTGTAGTAGCTGCTGCTGGGCCTGGATATTGTAGTAGCTGCTGCTGGGCCTGGTGGTAGCTGCTGCTGGGCCTGGATGTTGTAGTAGCTGCTGCTGGGCCCGGTAGTAGCTCCTGCTGGGCCTGGTTGTTGTAGTAGCTGCTGCTGGGCCTGGTGGTAGCTGCTGCTGGGCCTGGATGTTGTTGTAGCTACTGCTCACAGGTTTTTTTTTGTCTGTTGTGTTTTTTCTCTTGAGAAAACTGTACTGACAGTACTGATTTATCTATACGTTTTTGTACAGTGGAGCTGGGTTTCCTGTCACTGTGGGCACCAAAGCACAGTTAGTAGAGAGCACAGTCTGATACTTCAGCAGAGGAGATCACCAGCTGCACAATATTTCCAGTCTCTGTAACATTCAGTCATGGGAAAGGAGGGTTTGCAGCAACAAGAACTCTGGTCTGTATCCAGGATACTGACGATACCAATGTAGACTTCCTATAGTAGTTGAACCAATCTCATACTTGCAGGAGAGAGTAATTGTCTCATCTTCAAGAGTGTGTGTTGTGTTCTCCAACTGTGTTACTGACTGTGCAGAACAGCTCCGGGATGAAGCTGTTCCCTGAGGCTGGTGAGAGCTGCTCGCGTGTCGTGGTCAGAGAAAGACCCAAGTTATTTCCCCTCCAAACCAACAGAGGTCACTGTCTTCTGAGTATTAAGCCCAATTTATGATTTTGCATCAAACCTATGCCATAGGGCACACATCGAACCGAACCCTACAGTGTAGCCTGACTTGCACCATAATGACTGTGATTGGTCTGCAGTCAGACAAACTGAGGAAGTCCAAAATTATGAATTCTTTCACACTTCAGAGACTGCATAAAGCAGCAAATTCACTGCCAGAGATTTCCTCAGACATTGGTTTGGTTGGCACAGAATGAATAAAAATAACATAGGATAAACACGGCCGCCTCAGGAAATAAAAACAAATAAATAAATAAATAAAAAATCATGCCAGAAGGAGTGGAAACACACAGAGACTATTCTTCTTATTAGAGCTCAGTGAACCATCACAATAATATTGAAGCTGTAATTTTAAGGTAAAATATATGGAGCTATATTAGGGTCAAAAGGTTTGTTCATTTGAAAAAAAACTGAAAGTTTAAATGTTGAGATTGAACTTTGAAAAATACAACAGTGCAATCAAAAAAAAAAGTGTAGGATGATTTTTATTTTTCAATTTAAATATAATTTTGGTTCAATTTTTTTTTTTTTGGAATAAATGATTTTTTTCAATGTTCACACTCCTATATATTTTGATATTTGAAGTCTTATATTTGCAGATTTTATGTTTTCAGAATCCAATTTTTTTTTAGTTTCATATCATTTTTTCGGGCATAGATCTTATTTTCACTTTCAGATCCTTGTTTTCAGTTTCGGATCCTTGTTTTTCAGTTACAGACTTCTGACCCTTTTCTCATGTGGGAGGTGGGACATCAGCGGAGAGGGGCGTGGTCTAACAACTGACAGCATTGCAATGAAGGCAGAGGAGCTTCCTCAGTGTTGACAATGAGAACTATGGCTGAACCCTCACGTTATATGCAATATTCAATGTAAAACATTGACTTCAGTGACAAAGTCCTTTATAGTGAGCTCTTTTAGACAACATTTGTAGGTACCTATCACAGTAAAAGA
Organism: Hoplias malabaricus; assembly: GCF_029633855.1. NCBI lineage: Eukaryota > Metazoa > Chordata > Actinopteri > Characiformes > Erythrinidae > Hoplias > Hoplias malabaricus. The sequence continues at coordinate 22,683,625 of NC_089807.1, forward strand.
GCTAAAAACTCTGTCAGAGTATGTAGTTCCACAGCCACACATTAGTTTCCCAGCACTTTGCTGGTGATAGCATCCACTCCGTCAGGACTGCAGTGAGCTGGTTAGAGAATCTCTTGCTTCAGTTTACGTTTTTTTCAGTTTTGAATGGCTCACAAGGACAAATTATGAAAATGTCTTAATGGTGTTGAAAAATATCAATGCTATTATTTTATTTCATTGGTGCATTATTAAAGCATTACCTTTACACCTCTAATTAAGCATTAAATAAGAAAACAAAAATAGATTTGTGCTATTTTGCATTGTTTAATTGTAAATATGTTGAGACCTTGTGGTTGGTAAAGAGGTGGGTAACATCACTTTCTGGGGTTTCAGTTCCTTTCTTGGGCAAAACCTGGACAAATACTACATTTATGTATATCTATAACATGGTTTTATCTGGATATGAGAATGTAACTGTAGGTCTCTTTACATTCCCTAACTGAACCTAGCTTAGCAAACTCTGTCTGGATGAATTTGAATTGGTCTCCCACATCTAATAGGACATTATTGCTGGGAATTGGAGATTCCTCATCAAGTGGATGAATGATAGTAACTCATTCAATAATGTATATCTTCGATAAAGCATCACACACGTGTTGCTTTTAGGGACTGAACAGTGATTTGCTGGCTTAACACAGCCATTCCTCTCAGTCTGTTTTTCTTAAATGGGGCATTGCGGCATGGAGCATGATGGAAGGAAGGGAAGAAGAGAACTGAAAAGGGGCATGGCATCACTTCAAGCAGCAGTGTTTCAAAGGGATTGCAGCTATCGGTCTCTATGAGTTTCTTTGGGTCTGACCTTTCTGTGCCCATCCAATTTACACTACTCCCAGATAATAAATTTAGCAAGTGAAAAAAAATGCCTCCCAGATTCCAGACCTGAATGTATTCTTTAACTTGGCCTGGCTCACAGTTTGAACCTGACTGATTTTCCATTTCTTTCCTATCCTGAACAATATTTAGGTTTCTCTTTTTATCAGGAAGAGGGTGATTTGAGGTCAGGAAAGCACTGGATTTATGGTAATTAAGGGAAATATAAATGACTGACAGCAATCCTGCAAACAATAAGGGTATACCATGCATCAGTAAAAAAAAGAATTTGATTAATTATATAATATTTATGAGATACATATGTTAATGATTGTTTGTCTTTTTGATGAATTCTGAGATGACATGTGTACATAGTTTTAGTGCATGAAATTAAAAAAACGAGTTTAAACGACTCCATATCCAAACGACCACATATTAATTTCCTCAGTACCCTTAGGATGACCTTTAACTTAATGATGTGATATTCGAAAAGCATTTCCAAAATTCTTAAATTTGTCTATGTGTCAAGATAGAAAAATGATGAAAAATATGCCATTTACATAACATTCTAGTTTAAAATCAATTGTTAAATTTTGCTGTAGGTCATTGTTTATGGTCTTACATTTGAACTGTTTAAACCTGTCATGGTGATTATAATAATGATAATAATGATAGTGATGGTGGTAGTGATAATGATGATGGTGATTTTAGTGATGATGATAATAAAGGGTGTGGTGGTGAGTGTTGACCACAAAAGTGATGAAGAGAATGTTAATAATGAAAATGATTAGAGGTTACAGGTTACAGATTACAGGTGTCTGGGATAAAGCTCATGATATTAGTCATAATGATAATAATGAAAATAATGAAAAGAGTGGACAGCTTCAGGTACCTTGGAGTTCACATATCGCAGGACATGTCATGGACATGCCACATCAACAACCTGGCAAAGGAGGCCCAACAGCTTCTCTTCCACCTCTGACGCCTAAGGGACTTCAGACTGCCCTCCAAGGTGATGCGGAACTTCTACTCTTGCACCATCAAGAGCATCTTCACAGGAACCATTACAACCTGGTTCAGGCAGGATAGGCAGACTCTGCAGGCACTCCTCTCTTTGAGTGCCTCATCTGAGTCATACTCCCTGACCCTCAGACCATCTATAAGAACCTGTGCTGATCCAAAGCCAAGAAGATGGTGAAGGGCATCAGTCATCCTTACAAACTGTTCACTCTGTTGCCATCAGGAAAGTGTTTTCGCTCCCTGAAAACAAACACAGAAAGGATGAGGAGGAGCTTCTTTCCAATGGCTATTCAGACACTGAACCAGGTCCAAACCCATCATCTTCATCCAGTTCACACTTTACACCACATACAGGTTAACTGCTCTTACCACATAGACTTTTCACTTGTCAATGTTTGCACTGCATTAAGTTGTACATTATGCATTTCAATCTTTATCAGTATGCCATATGCACAGCCCACTTTTTTATAGTTTTAATACATACTTATATTTTTTATTTTTCTTGTCTTTGTTGTACAGTTTTAGCTTTAAATATTTTTAGTTTAGCATTATTTATTCTGAGAATGTCTATATATTTTATGTTATTCTAATTCTATTTCCTATGTCGTTAACTCTTATTTTTGTTAATGTGTGTTTACAGTCATCAAAGCATTTCACTTCAAGTTGTAACATGTATAACTATGTGACAAATAAACTTTGATTTGGTTTTTGATTTGATGATGATATCTGTGATGCTGGTGTTGATATCTACATAGGCATTAATAAATGTTCATGATGATGTAATTTATGTAACGTCTAATGAAGTTGAGAATAATGATATTGATAGCGATATTGGGGAATTTAGTGATCATGTGGGTGGTGGTGTCAGTTATGATGATGAAGAGGAGGTGGATGGTAATATCAGAATCGATGAGGACAGTGATGATACTGACAATGAACTGTTGTGGTTGCTGAGAAATCCTTTCTCCAAAGTGCTGAGTCTGCAACTGTATCCCCTGGCAACAGTTCCAGCAAGTGAAGAAATGTGGATTTTGCATCAAGAGGTGAGAGACCCCCACAGAATGAATAAATAAAATATGAGCAGAAGAGCATCCCTTGTGCTGGCCGTAAACAAGTGCATATAATAAAAATACAGCATTTAATGTTCTTTTATTAAGAACTGCTTTAGGTGCATACGATTCATGTGCAGTAAATAGGTGAAATTGAGTGATTTCACAATACTTCAATGTTAAATATTTGGTTACGTAGCCACCAATTTTTCTTTATTTTTTAATAATAGCACAAGGAGATTCAGCAGGAGAGATTGGCAGGGAGGCAGATGGAGCAAGCAGGAGCTGGATGATGACAAAGATCATCTCTCTCTCTCTCTCTCTCTCTAGTTTAGAGTAGGCAGGGAAAGCATGGACCAAAAGGCTGAGTAGCATAGGTGTCAATTGTTGTATTTTATAAATACGTGAGAGAGGCAGGGCCACCCTGGAGTCTGTGAGGATGTGGAGAAAACTCACTGAGGCAGCACAAGCAGAGATGGAGGAGTGATAGAATAAATGTATTCATTTAGACACACTCTGAGAGAAGAGAAGAGGAAATTGGCATTTTAAGAAGTACAAATGCAAATAAGTGCAAGCACAAACTTATAACCATTATTTGTTTACCTGTATCTTATGAAAGTAGGTAACTGCTAAGAACACAAAGTGCAGAACTCATTCTATCGCATCTGAACCTGCAGGTTTTGATTATTTAATGTCATTATATTCATTTATCCAAAGGAAATTAGGTTGGAGCCTGATGTTCCCAAGATCAGTCCCTTAGATGATCATACTCATTCCTAAATTTGTATATCTGCTAAATATGTGAATATCAAGAATAAAGAGTTAATGCCCGCAAACACACAAATATCTGCTAGCTTGCATATGAAGCTAGTCACACAAAGATACTGTTCATAAATCGTCACTGTGCCAAAAAAAAAGAACATGTACCTCCATTTTTGTTGATTTTTGTTTTACTACATTTACTATTTTAAGAAGTTTGATGTGTTCTCCCCATTGGTTCCCTCAGGTGGTCTGGTTTGCTCCCACAGCCCAAAAGCATACATTAGTAGGTGGTTTAACTATTCAAATATGTACATAGATGTGAGTGTGTAAGTGTGTCACCCTGCAAAGTGCCCCCTCCAGGGTGTGTTCTCACCTTATATCCAGTGATTCCTGGTAATCTCCAAACCCATCACGACCCTGAATTGGATAAGTGGTTACAGACAATGAATGAATGAATGAAAAAACATAATTTGAACACAGCAGCTGTTCTTCACATTAAAGTTTCATGACGAATGAACCAGTAGAAATGCTCCAAAATTGCTTAAAATTTTTACAATGACTTCCACTGAATGTTAAGAAGTTTTTATCTTCTCCTATAAACTTTAAATTAATTAGATTAGATTAATATTTTTATTTGGACATGGATGGTATTGAACAAGTGTGTTTCCTAAAGTAAATTTTTTGGTGGTAAAAAGCATATGAACATGAATTATTGAAAGTATACCTAGAAAATAGCAACACCTCAGATTTAAATTTTGGGTTACTCAATATAAGATCACTAAACTCAAAAGCAGTCACCATGAATGAATTTATAAGTGATCATATATTTGATTTGACATTTTCTGTTTCACGAAAATGTGGGTTAGACCAAATGAATTTTCAGTACTAAATGAAGCCACCTCTTTAGGCTATTATTTTGTACATAGCCCATTATGTACATATCAGGCAAAGTAGGTGGAGTGTGTAGTTTACCAATATACCCTAGATATCAGTCAGAAACAAAGCAACACCTTCACTTCTTTCAAGGTTCTTTCCAAAATTATTACAAATCCAGTCACAAAAAATAATGTATTTAGATTATTTAACATTTACAGACCACCAGGGCACTACTCAGAATTTGTAAAAGAATTCAGTGATTTCGCTGCGAACCTAGCTGTGTGCAAACCTCAACAATCGCTGACCATTATCTAATTTTATATGAGCTACATCCTTTGAGGATCTTTTGGTCTACTTCACTTTGTCAGGCAGGTCCTATAAGTAATTTCTTGATTGAGAACAGGTTTGGCCTGTGTGTGGCTGGGTGTGATAAACCACAGTTAAACTATGTTTTAACTGAACCAACTTCAGTTCCCACTCCATCAGACCCAATGGAGCTAGATGTACTAACTACTTAGAAAATACCCGTTGATCTACTTTTGAAGTGGCACCGCTTAAAAGAAAAAGCATAAGAGAGAAAAACTTGCCCCATGGTACAATGATAAAACCTGTACCTTAAAACAAACAGTACGGAAACTAGAGTGGAAATGGCAATCAATCAAGCTGGAAGTGTTCCACTCTGCATATCTCAGCATATCTGGTCTCGGTGCTTTACAATAATAAATATAATCCTAGAGTACTGTTTAGTGTGTGTTTCAGAATTACATAAAAACTAGGCAGATTCTGAACCACAAATTCCTGCAACTCTCACCAGTGAAGTTTTTATGGACTTTTTTAATAATCAAATTGAAAGTATTAGACAACAAATTCAACCCAGTATTAAATCTGACCTGGCTGTCATCTAATGAGGCTGATATAAAACATAACATAATTGTAGGAGAAAGACTTTTACCCACTCCCACAGTTAGAACTAGACAACATAATCACCTCTGCAAATTGTACAACTTGCACACTTGATGCAATTCCCACAAAATTACTCAAAGACGTACTACCAGCTATTATCAATCCTCTTTTAACTATAGTAAACTTTAGCCTGGGCCATGTACCCAAATCCTTTATACTAGCAGTTATTGAACCTCTAATCAAGAAAACAAATTTTGATGCAAGTATATTGCAATTACAGGCATATTTCTAACCTACCATTTATATCTAAGATCTTGGAAAAAGCTGTGGCCCAACAACCTAGTTCCTATCTACATTAGAACTATGGATATGAAAAATTCCAATCTGGATTCAGGCCACATCATAGCGCTGAGACAGTTCTAGTCAAGATAACAAATTATCTCCTTCTTGCCTCTTATCAAGGCTAAGTATGCCTGTTGGTGCAACTTTCAGCACAGCTTTTGACATGATAGACCACGATATTATCCTATAAAGTTTAGAAAACATGGTTGGAATCACAGGAACAGCCCTATCATGGTTCAAATCTTACTTAATGGAACATTATCAGTTCAGATTTTTCTTCCAATTATTCTAAAGGAAGATTCTAAAGGCTTTTTAGTAGTTCCCAGAATTCAGAAGACCTCAGCTGGGGGAAGAGCTTTTTCTTATAAAGCCCCCCAACTCTGGAATGATTTTACAGAAAATGTTCAGGACTCATATACAGTCGCAATCTTCAAATGTAGGCTGAAAACTCATTTGTTCAGTTTAACTTTTCTTCCCCCTTAGATAAAGACAGCAGATCCAGGGGTACATGGACACAGGGAATTATAGTAAACTGAGATGCTGCCATCCCATTGCTTGCACGGGATCACACAGGTTTGTTGATGGTGGAGCGGAGGGATGCCAGTGTTTCAGGATGCTCCTGCATCTGTGTGTCCTTCTGGCTCTCTCCATTTCGTTATTGTCAGACCTGCTGGAGTGATTAGCCACTCTGGAAATGTTCACATTCTTTGCTTTACATTCACCCAAACAGATAAAAACTAATTCCTTCCCTCTACCTTTTTCTGAGTAAACAACCACCCAGCTGGACAACCTGTCTGGCTGGACACTGATTGATGACTGACTGTCGAACTCCTTCTCCACGCTTCAGGCCACCACTTGGTGGGCATTGGATTATCTGCCCACACTACATTGAAGTTTTCATTGACTCCTTACTATGACTACCAGTAGATTGACCAGAGGAGGTCCCCCCTTGTGAGCCTTGGTTCCTCCCAAGGTTCCTTCCTCAGCTCTGAGGGAGTTTTTCCTTGAACCCAGATTGTGGCTAAACCTAATTTTGTCCTGTGTTCTGACTTGTGTTTGGGGGACAACAGATTTCATTAATTTATTCTTCCATTCATTCGCCTTTTGTACACAGAGGAAACCTGTGCAGATAAGAAGATAAGACATCATATTCCTCACAGATAGAGGCCCACTTTGAGGATAAATTGGTATATAAATGTTTCTCTTAATTAAACACGCATCAGTTCAGTTCCAAAATAGCACTGGTCTACAGCACTCAAAGGGAAGAAGTTGAAGTATGCATACTACGTAGCTGAGGTGAGGGAACGCAGGTGGCAAGCACATCCTTGCTTGTGAAGTTTGACATTAGGTGTCAAAAATTAAGGCCTACTGTGAAGAAGTTACCAGAAACAGCTGAAAGGTCTAGTCAGTGGTTGTGGATAAGGAGAGCACAGAGAGCACTACACTCTTCAGTGTATAACAGTTTTATGTGTAAACCTGTTAAGAAAACAAGGAGGGTACCATCAACTAGATGCTTCTAACTTGTTTACATTACAATTCCACAATCCCAAAATAAACCAACCATAACCCTTTTGACAAGAATTCCAATGCCCACATGCATTCCATCAATTATCATACAATATTTACACAATTAAGAGTCTTTCCAAAATGCCTCACTCTTAGTGAAAACTAGATAGATCTCACCAGGCAGGAAGACGTCCAAATCCTTTAACAGTTTATGAGTCCTGTTAGCAGTCTTGAAGTAAATGTTGCTTCCTTGGAAGATGCTGGAGTTTTCTTGATGTAGAGTAGACCTGTATATCCTAAAGAATAGTGCAAAATCCTTCGTGTGTCAGATGAGGATTAAGCAGTCCAACTGTCCATCCATCAAGTAATTATCCATCTCGTAGCCCAAGGAATCAAGGTAAAACCACCAGAATCAATCAAGGTATCCCCATAGCACTGGGAATATCTGTGGTAGGTGAACCCTTTGACCATCTTTTGTTAGATTGCGTGGGCCCTCTCCCCAGAGCTAAAAAGGGTAATAAATACCTACTTACCTAGCCACGTTTTCCAAATGTATATCCTTTGAGGAGCATCCCAGCCAAGTCTATGTCTAGAGTGTTAGTACCTTTTTAAAATTGTATGTATCCGCATGTATCCCGTAAAAGTCAAGAGTGTCCTAAACCACCTCCAGTCACCTGCATCAGTCCTGTTGAACATGCCTACATATGTACTGAGGTAGATTCTGTTTAAACATTGCTTGGCACTTCCTAGTTCCAGCCCGTGGAATTCTCTATGCCTTCTGGTCCCTAAACCAGATGGTTCTTTCCAGTTCTGTACTGACTACAGGAAATTGAATCCCATCATAGTACCTGATTCCTATCCCTTGCCCAGAATCAAGTATTGTGTGGAGAGCATGGGTTCTGCCAAGTATGTGACTAAATTGGATTTACATATAGATTACTGGCAAGATCCTTTAATCAAATGTGCCTCTGAAATTTCTGCTTTTGTGAAGCCTGATGCTTTTTTGCAATACTCTGTTATGGCATTTGGTATGTGAAATGCCCCAGCAACTTTTCAAATACTGGTGAGTTGTGTACTTCAATCTGTACTGAATTCTGCTGCCTATTACTTGATATGGTAATTTAACATGCATGTGGGCCGAGCACATGCTCACTTTGCAAGATGTTTTGGCTCTTTTAGATCAGGCTTCCCTGACTCTTAACCTTGCCAAGTGTGACGTTGGTAAAGCTACATACCTGGGTAGAGAGGTTGGAAAAGGTAGTATGCATACTCCGTCTGACAAGATCCAGGCTGTCCTTCATTACCTTGTGCCACGTACCAGATGAAAACTATGCAGATTGTTTGGTATGGCTGGGTACTACCGTACCTTTTGTAAAAACTCTTCTCAGATGGCTCTTCCACAAGTGACTGTCATAAGGTTTTCAAAAGCCTTAAGGTTTTAGCCACTCCTGACTTCACCCTGCCCTTTAAACGGGTAGTGAATGCTTGTGATAATGGGGCTGGAGCTGTTTTAATCCAGGACAAACACAAAGGAGTTGATCGTCCTGTGTGTATTTATTCAAAGGAATTCAGCAGCTACCAGCAACGAGACAGTACAATTGAAAAATAAACTCTTACTTTACTTTTAGCTCTACAGCACTTTGAAGTGTATCTCATTTCTCGTTCTTTGCCCACTATGGTGTATACTGACCACAGCCCACTGGTTTTCTTGTCCCAGATGTGTAACAAGAACCAGAAGTTGATGTGTTGGAGAGAGTAGAGAGGAGAAGAGAGAACCTTTGTTTGGGTTAATGGTATGTTAGTTGTTTGTTTACTATTGTAGTGTAGAGTGTTTACAGTGTGTGTATAGAATCTTGGTTTGTGTCTGCACCGGAAGGGGGTGTGCCATTTTCTTTGGAGTACATGTTTTTTCTCCTGTTTTGTTTAAGTTAGGGAGTTAGGCTAGTTGTCTCTCCTTTGTTTGATTTTTGGTTTGTTTAGTCTAGCTAGTTATTTTGGGTGGAGTTTGAATGGGTTTGGTTTATTATTTTGGCTTAGCTTACGCCTGGAGAAATGGCTTGCTGTATGTAAATACTTGTAAATAATTGTAAATTCACTTAAAGTAAGCAAAACATTGTGTGGTTTTCTTGTACACTCCCACTGTCCTATGCAATCTTTGGTATAGCAGTGGGTATAGCAACAGACAAAGTGGTAATGATGTTATCATTGAGGACAACTCTATGGCGTTGGAAGCTCAAATTGTAAACATTACTTTTAAGCATACATACTTTAAATAATAAAGGGAAAGCAGTGAGGAAATGTTTGCCCTGATTCTTCTTATTGTTCACCTTCAGACAAGAATAATGTTTTGGGTTAATCAGCTGATTAGAGTGTGGCATCAGGTTTCCTCAATATTGAACCTTTCAATATTGTTCATCAAATCAAATGTAGTTGATAATGGGACTACATTAAAGTAAACATGTACAGACATATGTAATGCTAGAAAACCTACATTTTTTCAAGAGCAGAACAAACACTTATCCATGAACAAATATTTAAGTAGATAAACATCCTCAGACAAGGGCAGTGTTCATAAACCCATTGTTAGAAAAAAACTAGTAAAGAGTAGTTTAGATGGGGGAGATGCAGGGTGAGAAGCACAACATAAAGTTTAATCTCATATTAGCCATAAAACACTTTGAAGACCTCTAAGCCTTTGGTAGTAATGTTCTGTGAACTGCTGAGTCAAAATAAGCTAGCACAGCATTCTTGGACAGGATTTACCACATCAAGAGTGAATTAATTAATTCATTAATGTTTTAAATGGCATTGTAATTGTGTGGGGATGCTTTGCTGCTTCCCAGCCGAGGCAACTTAAAATAAATTAAAGAATCATGGATTTTGTTCTCTACATCTATTCTACAATAAAGAGTGGGCCAAAAGTCCTCCAAATGCATGAAAGGCTAATCTAAATTTGCAGGAAGCATTTGGTTGTAGTTGTTGCTGACAGGCATCAGGCATTTTTTTTCATGTAATTCTTGATTCTTTGTTGCACATAAACTGAACTGTGCTGAGTCATTCTCAGTGCTGTAGTGACACTACGCAAGACACTACTGTGTGTTGCACTGGTATGAGTGATCAGAGAGTTTTTAAACACTGTGTCCACTCACTGTGTCATCAGACACTCCTACCATTTTAGTCTACCTTGAAGAGGTGAAGTCAGAAAAAATACCACATCTGCTGCTGCACATTTTGTGTTGGATGTCCTCTCGTCCTTCATCAGTGGACACAGGACGCCTTCCAAAGGATGATGTTGGATTGGTTGGTGGACTATTGTCAGTCCAGCTCTAACACTGAGGGCTTTAAAAACTCTAGCGTCACTGCTGTGTCTGATCCACTCACAACACACACTAACACACCACCACCACATCTTTGTGGTGCACTAAGAATGATCTACCACCAAAATCATACATGTTCTGTGGTGGTTATGCAGGGATCCTGACCATTGAAGAGCATATTATGTAGAGAAACTTATAGACTACTAATATGTAATTGTAGAATGACAAAGTGCTCCTGTATGGTCAGTGGAGTTGTTGCAGTAGTTTTTGTTTCTTTTAAACAACCTCTAAAATTATTTATTTAAAATTAATCACTGCCTCCAAGGCCTCCTTACAATTGTTAAAATGTTCTCATCTTTTATTATGTTTTGTCTAAAGATCTGAAACCCATGACAAATAAATGAAATAGAGAAAATACCTAAGATTATTTGAAAAAGCCTCATCATTGTATCATTGCTTTAAATAGTTTTGAACTTAATTTAAAACAGCTACTTTTCAAGCAGACAAAACACTGCAAAAGAAAATGGGACTCAGTGACAGAAGTCTATAAATACATTTGAATTTTGCTCATGCAAATTGAGAATGGAGGGGCTAAGCCATAATCCTTTCACCCTGATAAACCAAAGAGTGCTGACCAGTGCTCTTCCACATTTCTGCATAGCCATGCTGAATCACTATCAAACTCCAACCTGACACAATTGGGCAAAAAGAAAATAAAAATGTAAGAACATATTATACTTCAGAGCTTTATGCAATCACTTGAGAATCTATCTCATGTACCTTCATGATGATTTGTTGTTGCATGATAGCCCTGAAACATATATAAGCATATATACATTAGTGTACGTATGTTACAAAAACAAACAAAAAACCCTGAAAGTTATAATAGATGTTGTATGCAAACTGCAGATATAGTAAATACTGAAATACATTATGTTTGTGATATCATATAAATGTATAGGGTTTTGTTATGTTTTTATAATTTTGTTAAATATGTTTTCTGCATTTTCCCTGTGTGAATAATGTGTACATGGCTTTTAACTAAGCAAAGGGCACAGAGTTCAACAGTGAGAGAAGATGTAAGATACTCCAGGACAGACAACAGAGAATGGAAGGTAATAGGAGCACTGAGATACTGCACAGTCAGATAATGAGCTGCAAAGCATACCATAAGGCTGCTTGTCAAAGCTTACAGCTGATCTGGGAACAGTTCAGTCTCCTCCTTTAACATCAAAATTCAGCAGCACATCCTGAAGCACTTCTGCTTCAGCATATATTAGAGACACTACCAGCATTCAATTTATATTCTACTGAAGAGGCAGTGGTCCTAAAATGCAATATCAGGATGATGTGTACCAATAAGGTTTGTTGTTCTAAAATGTGTCTAAATAAACCATGACAATACTTTATACTAATACTAAATTTTTTTTGAAACAGGAACAGACAGGAAGACTGACAGACAACCGAGAACAGGGGTAGACATGGGAGACGCCAAGAAAGAGAAACACACATCTACACACACAAGAACCGACAAGGGAACACTGAAACAAAGGGACTATATATACACAGATCACTGATAAGGGACACCTGGGGACAATAACGAGAGGGCGGGACTACAAAGGAGACTCAGACTAGAGGGCAGAGCTAAGGCGGGACTAGGGCGGAGACAGGAAGAATAAACAGAACCATGTGCTAAATGAGCACATGGCTAGGAAAACAAACACAGCATGTGACAGATGCCCCCTCCAAAACATGCAACTCCCGGGGCACGTAAACCTAGAACCCCCAGGAGCTGGTGCAGGAGAGGAGCATGGAAAACAAGACAGACCAAGACAAGACAAGGAACCATCAGGAGACAGGACTCAGGACAAGACAGGAACAGACATAGGAACTGGGGACACGACAGGACCGGATATATGAGAAGGGACATGGGACATGACAGGAGACTGAACAAGAGACTGGACAGGTGACTGAAAAAAGGGAAAAGGAGACAGGACTTGGGACTGGAAAGGACTCGACAGGACGGGAGTGGACACATGAGACTTGACAGGTCCTGAGAGAGAAGATTCCATCTTCTTAAATCTGATTGGAGGTTTCTAATGTGTTTTCAGATTGGAAACCTCCTTGAAATGATGACATCACATATAATGCACAACATTTTAGGAGTGAATGGACAAAATTTTTACATCTCTGAATCATACTTTTGCAATTATTACCAAACAATGTTGCTTGTACAATATTCTTGCACAAGTTTCTTACATGTGCATAGATATATTGATTAGATGTTAACACAAAGTAATGCACTTCAGACTAAGTCATGTTTAAAGTACTGTCATGAAATGAAGTCTCACACCCATCACTCTCTGTCTGTCTCTCTCGCTCACTTACATACATATGACAAGTTTTCTGGGCTTCCACCCACCCACCCACCCGTATTTGCATAATCAAATAAAATGATGTTGACTACATGATAAAATCTATATATTGCTCATGATATACATTGGAGGCTACCACTGGCCCTCGTTCATCAGTAACTCTCAAAAACCTGATAAGAACACTGTCCTCAACAAAGCTTGTTTTCCACCGACTCTAGATATTTCAACCACAAAGCAACACACAGAAAAGCATTTATTACCAGAATATATGTCTAATGCAAATAGTTAGCTAATTCGTCACAAGTTAGCACCTGCTAACCTGATTATAACATTTTCATAAACAAAAAATTAACTAACACAGCAGCAGGAAGTTACAATTCAAGTTACTTAGTACTCCAACTTGTGTTCTCATGTCTCTTTCAGCTCAGTCTGCTGTGTAAATTCAGTCCAGTATTAACTCTTGTACGTCTGCTCTCTCACTCTTTCTCTTCCTTGCTCTCTCTGCAATAATGTCCATACCAGGAATACTGAGCTAGATTCTTCTTGTAGTTAGATAACCACTCATGATATTTGCGCCGTAAAGGGTAACGTATTTCTCGCAAGAGCCCTCTGCCCTGTGAAGCTCAGTGGAACATCACAATCATGTAGAATCTGTAACTTTAATGTAGAAATGCTACATAGCGTCTCTTTAAGCTTTTACCTTCTCTTGTAAACTTACTATTTTGAGAGATACATGTTTTTATTACATAAAAAACAGGTTGTTTCAACCACCAAGCAATTACATAAACATCAATGGTAAATATATCTTTTTCAGAGACACAGTATAAAATGGAATCCAAATGTGTGCATAAAATTTCCATTTTATATTAAGTGTCTTTTTGTGTGTGTGTGTGTGTGTTTTAATGCCCCTGTAAAGTACATGGTAGAAATCTGTCTTGCATGATCATACAATTCCGCTTTATGAAAGGTCATTATGTAATCTGTGAACCTACATGGCTGATGTTCACATGGATTATCTAATTTACAAGAGCTAAATGAATGTGTTTATTGGGTATGATTGAAAACACCAGCCACTGCAACAGCCTGATAATCTGCAGTTTAAATGTCACCCACAATTAAATGAGGAATTTTATTCCATTGTTTACCCACACAGACACACAATAAAACACTAATTTTGCTAAGATACCATATTAACTCATTCATTCATTGTCTGTAACTGCTTATAGATTTCAGGGTGGCAGTGGGTCCAGAGCACACACCGTGGAGGGAGCACCAGTCCTTCATAGGGCGACACATACACTCACACATACAGACACTTATGAGTCACCAATCCATCTACCAATGTGTGTTTCTGGGGCGTGGGAGGAAACCGGAGCACCTGGAGGAAACCCAGTGGACATGGGGAGACCACACCAAACTCCTCATAGTCACCCAGAGCGGGACTTGAACCCACAACATCTAGGACCCAGAAGCTGTGTGACGGCGACACTATCTGCTGCGCCACTTTGCTGCCCCCAAAAGTACCATATGCTCCATAAAATTATACATACAGTACTGTACAAAATGAATTCATTTAAATGTATAATTTTGTGTTATATCTTCATTTCCAAACTCTCTTTAGAAATCCTGGCTGTGTTAGTGAAACCTTAGCAAATACTGTACTGAAAAAACCTGCAACAACCGGTTAACTATGTGTTAAACAGGCATGATGAGGCCTATCCCCTAGTCCCTTAATGCCAAGTTGTCAAACCACAATCTGAGTTGCAATTTGGAAATGTGTCAAAACCTTTGAATTGTGTTGTTCAGGGCCTATTCTCGTTCTTTAAAGAACCAAATACATAATAGGGAAGAACAACCTGAGCAGACAAAATAACTATTTAAATATTTTGGTGTCTGGGTGTTCATGGTTCACTATACAGCTACTGCCTCTATAAAGTGCACAAAGGCAGTAATGCTGCAGTTAGTGGTGAAAATCATTTTCATGCTATAAAACTGCAGTAAAAAAACTGTAAAATGTTTATTGAGAGTATGAAGCTAAGCTGAGTAAATTGCATACAAAATAACCATTGAAGAACCTATTAAGAGTAAATTTCTTCAGTGCCATTGTTTTATGTCTGGTTAAGTGCATTGAGCTATCCCCGGAGTGGCAATAAGGCAGATTGTTTCTAGGCATTGGACGCCTTTTAGCATATTCTGGGTCATTGTTAATACAAACCAGATTCCAAAAAAGTTGGGACACTAAACAAATTGTGAATAAAAACTGAATGCAATGATGTGGAGATGGCAAATATCAATAATTTATTCGTAATAGCACATAGATGACAGATCAAAAGTTTAATCTGAGTAAATGTAACATTTTAAAGGAAAAATATGTTGATTCAAAATTTCACAGTGTCAACAAATCCCAAAAAAGTTGGGACAAGTAGCAATAAGTGGCTGGAAAAGGGAAATTGAGCATATAACGAACAGCTGGAAGACCAATTAACAATAATTAGGTCAATTGACAACGATTGGGTATAAAAAGAGCTTCTCAGCGTGTCAGTGCTCTCTGAAGCCAAGATGGTAAGAGGATCACCAATTCCACCATTGCTGCGCAGAAAGATAGTGCAGCGATACCAGAAAGGTGTTACCCAGCGTAAAATAGCAAAATTAAGTTATAATCATCTGCTGTTGCCAGCTGAAACTCTACAGTGCAAAGAGGAAGCCAATTCAAGCAAGCTCCACAAGCTCAGACGTTTGCACTGGGCCAGGGGTCTTTTAAAATGGAGTATGGCCAAATGGAAGACTGTTCTGTGGTCAGATGAGTCACGATTTGAAGTTCTTTATGGAACACTGGGACGCCATGTCATCCAGACCATAGAGGACAGGGATAACCCAAGTTGTTATCAACGCTCCGTTCAGAAGCATGCATCACTGATGGTATGGGGTTGCATGAGTGCTTGTGGCATGGGCAGCTTGCATGTCTGGAAAGGCACCATTAATCCAGAGAACTATGTTCAGGTTCTAGCGCGACAAAGAAGGCCCAAGATGATTGAACAGTTAGAGACCAGTATTAGACATGAATGGGAGAGCATTCTTATTTCTAAACTTGAGAAACTGGTCTCCTCTGTCCCCAGACATCTGAGTGTTTTTTTGGGATTTGTTGACACCATGAAATTTTGAAACAACATTTTTCCCTTAAAATGATACATTCTCTCAGTTTAAACTTTTGATCTGTGATTTGTGTTCTATTCTGAATATTATATTAGATGTTGGCACCTCCACATCATTGCATTCAGTTTTTATTCACAATTTGTTTAGTGTCCCAACTTTTTGGAATCCGGTTTGTACCTGCACTTAGCAGAGGGCAGGATTTCTCCCATTTAATTTCTGTAATAGCACAAAACTTTACAGGTGTGTTGATTCACCCTTTTGTCCTTGGCTTCCCCCCATAGCTGGAATCAGAGGTCAGATGTAGCCATAATGCTTACCCTGCTACCATTTACATAGACTTTTTTTTTATATCTTTATCAGTTTAAAAAAAAAAAAAGGATGTATAAAAGATGTTTGTTTTAAGCTCTGACTATTTTTTTCCCTAACTCTTCAGCCTTGTTAGCAAAGATGTTTTCTATTTATTTAGTTATTTATTGTTTGAACCTAGGACATCTCTCTCTCTCTCTCGATGGGCAGTCAATACAGGCTTCCTGCATGTGTCAGATCCTCTTCTTTCTAATGACCACAATCCTTCCCTTCTATTGGTTCTCTAGGGTCTCCTTTGGTCTCTCGTCCTGCACTAACTTTGCACTCCTCTGAGCCGCTGAACTATTCCTAATTACGTTCTCCATACTGATAAGATGATGGGCAGAAGTTGGCTGACTTAAATGCACTAAGAGCCAAATGAAAAATTCACTGCAGCACCTACAAGCTATATATCATCTCTATGTGCAGCAATTCATTTTTGTGAAAGGGGAGAAATCAACATGTGATATGGAGAGTTCTTGAAAGAAAGTTTTTAAACATTGAAGCTGTATTTTTGTTTTTAGTTATTTACTGATTCCGGACATTAGATCTGTCTCCTTTAATCACTCGATGCTTCCAAGCTTGGGGGGTGACAACTAGTACATGACGCATAAGACGTCATAACCAAATGCCACATGAGAGCTCAACTAGCCTGCAGGACAATGATAAAATCCCAGATCTATGTTTATCAGTGAACAAAAATTTATTTAATCTAGCACTGTGTAATAGGGAGGGAGTGATTCCCTCCAGAAGTGGTTCCCAAAAATGGGGCAGAGCAAGGCATATGAATACATTACACACATTGTAAAGATGTTTTGTCAATTTATATTGTTCACTAAGTATTTGCAGGTTTTCATGGATTAAGATGTTTAAATTAAAATCCAGTGGAGTCTGGAAACAAAAGACACATACACTGTCAGAAAAATGGTACGGTAGAGATTTTTTTCACTAAAGTTTTGTCACTAAAGGTGCAAAAGTGTAAATGTATCTTTAAAAGGTACAACAGTGGTTTAAAAATCCAGCTGTATTCCTTAAAGGTACATTCTCTTCAGAAGGAGAGGTCAATATTTGTTAGATTTCACTGTAGAGCTGAGTAATATATAAGAGCCTAATATATGTCCTGCAGATGAAATGGGGCGTATGAAACTTAAAAAACATTACAATAATGTTCCCTAACTAAAGGTACTGAATATGTACCCTTGAGGGTACCACCATAGCAACGGCTTTCTGACCGTGTACGTGTCAGAGTGGGCGGGGTTTAAAATATTCTTTAATACAAAAGGAACAGTTGGGAACAACTGCCTTGTGGAATGAGGCCAATTGTGCTTTCTTGGAATTGAACCTGCAATCTCCCGAAGAGTGCCAACACTTTGACCTGTGCATCACTCAGAAGGCCAAGCTCCTTTTAAGACAGCAGAATGTTCTTTTTGTGTGTAGAATTTTATCATAACCACTCTCACATAACCTCTTATCATCTCCTTTATCCTTAATGAATGCTCATTCCAAAAACCCTTTGCAGCTGAAAAATTTGATAGCTGCATGCCGTTAGTGTGAGAATTGAATTTGTCTCTGACTCAGGGTCCTCATTTAAAGCTTTCTTTCTTGTTTTTGCAAGACCAGAGAAGTGCAGGGCTGTAAATCAATGCTGAAGAGTCAGTTCGACTGAAAGACTAAATTCATCATCTCTAAATTCCTACCCCCACGGCAGTAAGCTCATAAAAAAAGCTGTTTCTTTTTAAATAAGATTAGAAAGATTAGTGGCTTTAAAAGATAAAACTGAACACATTCTGAGGACAGACCTGCATTCTGGAATTAACTGTCATACTAAGATAACATGTTGTAATTGGTCTTATACAGGGAAGAAATGCAGGTTAATTGAATCTTACTGGTCATTGGTGACACCAAAGGAACTCCACTATTGGTCGACAGTGTTGCCGAATAAAGTTGTGGCTGAGGCAATGGCTGTGTAAATATGTGTAGTTCTACAGATTATTCTCAGAAACTGATATATCATGTCAACTTCAGACATGAATGTGAATAAATTGTTCTGTAAAATCATTGTGTCCAGCCAGTATATCATGCATTATGAATGCATTTAATAAATGTAATGACAATGTAAAGACAACAGTTATCCAATTAAAACATCACCAACAAAACTCTTAAAAATTAAGAGTTTTGGGTAATGTTTTAAAATGTTTTGGGTAAAAGGTATAAAGAACTTCCAAATAATGGTATTCCATTTAAAGTATTATACCAGTTAAAGGTACTGTTACGGCAATTAGTCTAGCATCAGAAAGAAGACATATTCTTCTCAGATCCGAGGAGAAACCAGAGAAATAAAGACAGAGTCAGCAACAGCATACCACCACCTGTTTGGGCTTTTTATTTATTTATTAGTTAGCTATTTTAACATCCTCCACAGCTTAGAAAACATGATTGAATCCATAAGCGTTCTGAGCTTTAAAATCATATTTACTATTAAGATTTACTATCTTCTGCAGAATAAACAATGTTGTTTTGTGTTTTCTCAGAACAGTAGATGTGCTGTCTCTGATCCACACTGTGTGACTGCAATACTTGAATTGTTTAGTCATTCCCAACTGTTGTCCAGTGTAAATCTATCATTATTACTGGGGACCTGTGGTAAAAGGACAAGTGACAAGTGAATGGTGCTTTCAATCTCTAATTAAACACAACTGGCCACCTTAGATTAAAAATGTGTGTATTATGTTCCTGGGTAGGACTAGGAAGTGGCTCCAAAAAGTTGGGGGAAATAATTTGTTCAAATGATATTGTAATTCACCTACTTAGTCACTAGAGGTTGTGCAGCTTGAATCCCATATAATTCACTTTTATAGACCAATATATCCAAGTCAAGCACAATTACAGGCCCTTTAATGTTAAGAGATTATGGTAATAGTCTGAATTTGCATGTTTGGAAGATGAAAATTAACTAAATCTATTTTTTAATCTCAAATATTTCACAAATTCAAGCTTTAAACAAACTCAAGATTTGACTGCACAACAAACTGCCAATTGTCAGTTCTTTTACATTGTCATTTTATCACAGAGCAAAGGAAAAGTGTGTGTGTGTGCGGGGGTGGGGGTCCCCTCCAATGTCAAAAGCAAATGTATGCCTATGCCATTGCCTTGACCTAACCCCCAAACTGCTACTTAAGCGTCGGTGTGGTTGCTCCAGTTGTGTGTGTGTCCACTGCCCCTAGTATGAAGAAATGCTCTCTAGTCTGTTTGTGTGTTCTTTACCACAGATAGGTGAAATGCAGAAAAGCAATATCACCTATCAATAAAGGTATTTCTTCTTCATATGTATATATATATATAACTACACTTTAAACCCTGCATGCAAATTAGCATGTTTTCACAGCAAAATCCTTATCTTCAATTAATTCTGTGCACTATATTCACTAAGGCATTACATTTATTACATGCGGCTAGCACTTGTTCTTGTATGGTGGAATGATGACTGATAACTTTGACTAAGTGACATCCAAAAGGTGCTTTACAGTTTTCAGAACATGAATAAATTTTGTTCTGTGAATATAGGTCAGCAATTGCTATTTTAGGCTTTCCAGTGTAAATTTATTCCTGGACTCATGCATTAGGCCATTTAAACCACTGACTACAAAAAACAGACATTTTTAATTTAGGCTAAAAACCTATTTTCTGTTTCCATCGATTAGCTTTTGGCTCAGTAAACTGATATGTATGGTATACATTAGATGTCTTATGTAATTTTACATGTATTTTGCTTATACAGCACTTTGGGTTAAAATGTGCTTTGTAAATAAATACATACTTATTATATTAACAAGTAAAATCATATCATATTTTGAGATTGTAAGGATGTTGTTGTAAGATGTTTGAGTGCAAGTGAATGCATATGTTACTCTGAGATAAACTGGCACCCGCTCCAGGGTGTGTTCCAACATTGTGTCCAGTAATCCTTGGTAAGCTCCGGACCTAGTCCAACCCTGAAATGGATATGTGTTTACAGATGATGATGAATACTCTACAAAAGTCTTTATTTGTTATTCTTTGTTATTTTCCATATCAAAATACATAATGAATGTGACGGTCTTGTGAATGTGTGTAGACTATCTTTAGCTCATTAATATAAGTTAATAAGTCAAAAAATGAATAAAAATAGTGACAGAAATACCTATAATAATTTTTTTCAAAAGAAATATTCACAGCAAATCAGAAAATAAATATCAATTTAGAATATACCACAAAATATATTTTCCCACAACACACAACAACCATGTTCACACTCGTTCAGAAAATATAACACTAATGTTCTTATGTTGATCAATGATAAATGAAAATGCGAGTAGCAATATATGAGTGTCAGGCAGCAGTTGAGTGATAGGTGCCTTATTCCAGTCCCAAACCCACTTCTCTAACCATTAGGCTGCCTAGCAACTGGTGTAGCAGTATATGCCAAGTATGAATTGTGGGTTTAGTAGGGCAAGACGATTAGTAGCCAGTCCTACAGGGAAAAAAATATTTGCAGCATCATCAAGGTCCCTACCACCACCTCCACTTTCAACAACCAATTAAACAAAATGACAGTCTAGTAGTGTGTTCAGAGCTGGTTAATGAATTATAACATAATCCTGAACACACTGGATTAGCTGGTTTAAATGCCATAGTAATAAAAGTTTTGTCATCTTCCCTCACAGCACCACCTATAGAGAAGGTTAAAAGATCAGACATTTATACTGTAAATACATACATTGTTATAAACACTGCTCGCCGTCATATTCCCCTGATCACACAATGCTGTGAAACGTCCACACACACTTTAAAAACACAGCACTTCCACATGAGAGTGTAGATTAAATTTCTAGTGCATTGCTTAGTGGCACAGTACAAAGGGACGTTGTTTTCTTCTAATAACAACATAATCAAAAGCAACAAAACTTACATTTAGGAAATCCAGGCCACAGAATGTGCATGAACCAAATGACACTCAGACTTAGTTCAGTTGTATAAGATACAGTGCTGCAGTGAATAAAGTCTTGCCCATATTCAGGTCAGCTCTAGAATGATCATTGTGGCATTACAAGAGCTCGGAAAGCTGCAACAGAGCTTGTTTAGACTACAACTTTCAGATTCTTCTCCACAGCAACACTTCATCATTCAGACGCAGTTAGATATCAAGTCATTAACCAAAGACATCACTGCCTCTGCAATAAAATGTTAACACATCACCAGAAACAGTGAGGGCTAAACAAACACAAAAATATAATGGATTAATGGAAAATCTGTACAACCCTATTTGATAAAACAAAAATGTTAAATGATTAATGTTTTACTCTAAGAAAAAGTGTAAATGCAATGCTATATATTATTTGGTGTTTATTTTAAAACAATATGAAATTATGATATTAATATTGAAAAGTCCTGTACTTAATTTGTTGTACAGCATACAATTTCTGATTTTCCTAAATACAGGGTGTGAAAACAGTCAGTACAACATGCCTATGGGTTGAAGTTATTCTGCTGTAATATCAGTTAGTGTCATGAGCCCCACATTTCTGTGTAGTACTTTGTGAAGATAGCCAACTTAATTACAATGTGACATCGTGATGACAAACTGCAAAGAATGACACAGCCAAGGCCAAGAGCCTATGTGCCATACTCTCCTGCATACACATACCAATTATGAATGAGCAAGTGCTTGAACTAAAGACTGTAACAATTACCCTAAACGATACTGTTAGAATGTTTGCTACAAAAAAATATATGAGGAGGATACCACATGGGACTGCATAAATGCTACAGTGTTAAATGAAGACAAGGTAGCTGAAATGAGACCTTTTATCTATTATTGTATTTACTAATTATACTCATTAACAACATTAATAATAAGCAAAAAAATATATGTATATTCATATAGCATCAACATATAACAAAAAACAAAACCTATACAAAACCAACCAATCAATCAAACAAACCAAAAGAAAAAACCCACAAACAAATAACCCCTCAAAACACAGTCCTTTGTCTTTGTCCTTCCTTTTTCCTTTTTTTATTTTATCCTATAGGAGCATGGGCTTAGTGGTAGATCCTTAATGGAAAAGAAGATAATTAGTCCCACCAGTTGTAATGCAGTCCAGAAAGGATGAGCAGCAGGTGGAAGATATAAACTTGAAGGAACTTGGGTATGGCAAAACCTCCAAGCAGTTTCTCAAATCCCAGCCATCCACACATTAAGAACCTCCTTCTGTATAAAATGGTGAAAATGAATTCCCCAACTACCATGTTCTTAACCCGTTAGCATTAGCATACTAGTATGAAAAACAGTCTTAGCCTAGCACTAGCATTATATTAGCACTATCATTAGCATAATATCAGCATTGTGGCATAATACATACTCACAATGAGCCTGAAACTCAAAGTTTCTCACAAGGAGGTCTTCCAAGCAGAGAGTACAGTGCCTGTAGGTCAACTCTCTCCTACTCTTACTTGGCTTCCCCTATTTATACCCCTAGACATGTTAACCTCCCTCCTGCCCCCTAGAGGATAGGAGGAGGTATACCATAGTTAGTGACCAGGTTGGTTACAAGACAACATTCACGACTGCAATCAAAAAAACGCCTTTTATAAAATTCTGAAGAGTTTTCATCATTATATGCTGCTCTCCAGTCTGTTTGCACATTGGAAACAGGTGTAATGTGTTTACGAAGCCCCAATGTCAGTAAACAAATATAAAGTGGCTTGACCAGTGTAGCTAGGCTCTCCAATAGCCCTGTAGACCTTTTTTTTCTTTTGCTGTTTCAGATTATTCACGTTGAAGCCCACTCTAAATTCTAATATATATATATATATATATATATATATATATATATATATATATATGTGTGTGTGTGTGTGTGCGTGTGTGCGTGTGTGTGTGATAAAAATTAAAATAGAAAAAATTAAATTAAATTAAATTAAAAACATTTAAAAAGAATTTGTGTTACATTTTTTAAGATCAGTAAATTGTAAAATATGGCCAGGATACCAATGCAGCAGAGATGCTGCTCCCAATATCCTATATGTGCTCCTAATATGCATTAAATGCACTGACAGTGTAATATCCCAACATCTGGTTCACTAGATTCCACAGATGGCTCTCATAAACAAACTTAGCATTTTGGTAGACACAATGGCCTGAAGCTAGGGTAATATGTCTCACAACAAATCTGAGTTATCGCAAAATGGCTGAGATTTTTTTTGCAGTAATTACATCTGCCCTACTCATATGCCAAAATCCTGTGCCATATGTGACTCACCTCTGGAGTGTACAATTTACAATTGTTTTACAATTTGCATATACATTAATTTGATTTATAATTTGCATATACATTAATTTGATTTGTTATCCTGTTCAGAGTCCAGAGCGTACCTGGAACCATTGGGTCAATGGGTCAGCATACCATTGACACTGTGCCAGTCCATCACGACATTTTACACCAATCAACCACAACATTTTGACTACCATCTTGTTTCTACACTCACTGTCCATTCTATAAATTCCACTGACCATAGAGGAGAACTCTGTAGTTTTATAATTACAGACTATAGTCCATTATTTTGCCTTTTATTATGCTTTAATTTCCACCTTTCACACCGTTCTTCAATTATCTGGATCCCCACAGGACCACCACAGAGCAGGTACATTTTGGGTGGCGGATTTATATAGCAGTGCTGCAGTGATACATAAGTAGTGGTGGTATATTAGTGTGTGTTCATACAAGTGGATCAGACACCGTATGTTATGGTAAAACTGTGTAAATATATGTTTATTATTCATAAATTACTTATAACAGTGTGTTCAAAATATGGAAACCACAAATTTACTGCTGAAGAGTGTAAAATCCAATATTTTACTGCAAATACAACCCTCTCTCTTGAAATCGCTGGTTCTTTTTATTTTAATTTTTTTATTTTATTTTATTTTATTTTATTTTATTTTATTTATTTATTTGCTGCAGCCATCATCAAATGTTGCTCTCTGAATTACTTTGTTGGCCCAGAGAAATGAATGGCGTTTAAGTTTAGTTTAGTTTATTAACACAGTGGTGCAATATCCTATACTATAGCGCACTGCTGCTACCATCAGGTGAAAGAAAAAACTGCCAAGTGCTAGCAGCCCACTGAAGATGCATTATTTAAAGTTTTAAGAGAGTAAGCTAAAAAAATTAAAAATAAATAAATAAATAAAATAAATAAAGAAATTCACAAGACCCCAAGGCCCATTTAGGCATCTCAACCCCCTTGGACTGAATTTACATTAATTTTTTCTTGGTCAAAGGTAAATTTTCTGAGTCAGTTAAAATAAACCATCATTAGACTGAAATACCTTAAGTGCCACGTCCCATGTTAAGCAACACAACCTCTAGAGCCAACAGTAGTAGATTCACATTGGGACAGCTCTGTAATTGCTATGGACTCAAGAGTCTCTAGGTATTGGATGAAAGAAGGAGAGCAAGAGAACAAAAACAATTATGGAGGATGCTGGGGGTCAACAGAAGATGATATGTAAGCACTTGCTGCTGGTAGGGGTCATGAGAGCCATTTTCATACTCCAGCAACCACAGCAACGACTGACACTTCAATTCCCATAATTCTTTTACTCACACAAGGGCCTCAGTAAATGAAGCAGACTGAGTATGCTGAAGCCAGAAATGCAGACAGTGTATTACATCCATTTAAATTGGATTCTATAAAGGGCTTCTGTAAAAGACATTTCAGAATACATGTTTTTGTATAACATTGGAAAAGGCATAAAGGGTTGTACATCAAATACCACATTATAAGCAGTGTATTACATTTGAATTCACTGGATGAGTTGTTCATTATGAGTCACATTATTTTCTGTGGAGATTAAATTATTTTGACTGGTTCCTTCAGTTTTATAATGTGCGGAAAATGTGTGCCACCTCATTGCAGTTTTTTTTTTTTTTGCTGGTTCTCCTTAATCTCCCTTCATCTCCCCAATGTTAATCACCAATTTCTTCCACACTATGTGCTTTTTCCAAAACACAAAGTGCTAAGGCTTGAACTGGAGCACAGACTGCCTAGTTCCTATTATTAGCTTGTGACCTGCAGTTAAACACTTTATCAGGCTACAGTAGAGGTTATTTCTTTATGTGTCAAAGGGCTTTTTTATGACAATTTCCACAAAAAAAATAAATAAATAAATTTTAAAAGTTTATAAAAACATCAGATAATAATAAATAGTGGTCCCAATAGTTATTATGTACTCCTAATATGTTTTTACATGCATATATAAGGCCAAAGTTTCTATTTATCCTGAGAAACTGGACTGAACAAGCTGTATAAGAAAAATAGTTTATGTACACATTTGTTTAGATGTACACCAATATAGTCTGGACTTATAATGAAAAAACACTTAGTATGATCTAAGTATGTACATGTTCGTATCTATAGAAAGCAGTCAATTAGTTATCACAGCCACATATTTTAATCACATTATGTGTAGATTGACCAAGGCCCCGGTCACACTACAACAATTAAATCATGATGTTTACATGATTGCTTAGATAATCTACACTGAAAAAATAAAGCATTGGATGAACCTAATAAAACTGAAGTAATTGATCACACAAACTATTTGTCATTGACTAAGTATAAATAATAATTTATTAAATAATTTGATTCAACTTGATTTCTTTTTACTATTTAATGCAAGCTATATTTTAATAGGGGCAATCCAATTATATTAAATTGTCCTAAATAAAAATAACACATTGAACTAATGTAAATAATTAATTTGGTTTAATGTAAAATGTTTACATTAATACAACCCATTTTCAAGGTTAAAGAAACAAATAATTCCAACTGAAACTGCACTACATTTTTAAACATCACAGTGAACATGCATTTATCATTTACATGCAACACCATATCAAGAGTCAAAAACACTGGAATGTCAAAAAAAATTTTAAAGAAACAATGGAAAAATAAAAAGTAGTCCAGTTTACTCTGGTGTGTACAACTGAGTGCTCAATCTACTAATATTAGCTGTCTGATTTTTTCTTTGTCTCAGAAATTCTTGGAAAGTAGAATTTGCAAGGTAAATTGCAGTTCAATTAAGATACTTCAGGTTGAGTGTGTATGAGCCCCCAAATAAGCCAAGACCGTTGCAGTTTAAGGTAACTCACTCAGGACCTGTTCCCTTGATAAATGTCTTAATGTCTGTGTGCATGGAGAGGATCTTCATTTGTGGAGATAAATATTGCCATGCTTGCCTGATCCAGCTTCTCAGCCTTATTTTCCTGAATAGCCTTCAAAAAAGAAAAACAGCAATACATGAGGACAAGAGAAGAATTTATAGTAGAATACAGACCTCCATTAAGGTCTCACTGCCTCCCTACATCACCACTTCCTGAACAATCAATATTTTACTGAAGAAATGATAGAAACTGGACTTCTCAGTTTATCCTAATGGCAACATGGCATGTAATGGCATGTAAACTGCATGCAAACTTCAGCTGCAGTGTCTGATACAGTAAAATTTCTTGATATTCAGGATATTAATCGTCTGTTATATTGTGTCTTCAATGAATCTTTTTTTTTTGAAAATAAAGAGATAATATCCGCGGAAAGAAGCTAAACGTGGAGTTTTTCCACGGTATGGAAGTTGTGTTCATATTTTGATATCTAGCTGTGACAGAATGCAACTAGTGCAGCATTTAAGGTGAAACAGAAAATCCAAATGAATCGATTGCTTGTCGTTTGTATCCCGGATGTGTACTCAGAAATTTTTAACTTGTATTTTGGCATCTGAATTTGGTCTATCGAATTTGAGCAACTTTGAAATATATTGTTTGAATTTTTTTAATCTGAATTTATTAATCTTGAATAATAACAGTGAAAACATGTTCTTGAAGTTCAATTCAAGAGCAATTATATTCAGTTAAAATATATTATATATACCTCGGGGAACCGCCCGAGAACACTGTGTAGGACAATGAGTTACAAACTTTAGATTAAAATTATAAATTTGGCGCCCAAGTGCACTGCTAACCGTCAGGTATGGAGTGAGATCACCGTCTTTTATGCGAGAGCGCAAAAACGACAAGTAAGTCAGATGCAAAGCAGTTAGTGAGACTATTTTAAATACAAAATGCTCTAAATACTTCTCAAAGTCTGCTCGCTTCTCAGTTTTAAGAGAAAATACGTCACAGCTTCAAGCCCCGGTAGCCGATTACCTAGAATATCGAGTGCGTCATGGAAGAGGTAAATTCAAATTGCATTGTGGCTTCAATTTTCATTGATATGTTTTTAAAGGGAATTCATGATGTATTTTATTGACATTGTTGGTTGGCTTTTATTTATCCTGCTATGGGCGATTGCTTAATCAAAGTTGACTAGCTACGTAACTGCCACTGGAATTGGTTAGCATGGTTCTCCTACGTCGTTACATACTGGACCGGCTTTCATCAAAACTCCAGTGGATACTCCATCGCTTGACCTAGATTATTTGGATTTAATTTGTAATCAGGAATTTTTTTAATTAATGCAGCATCTCAAGCTGTAGACATCCCATTGGTCATAGATGAAGGACAACTACATAGACATGTACATGCAAACACTGAAGAGGAGATGAATCTTGTAGTCTTCACATTGGAACGAAGAGAAAGAGGTTTTTGTTTTACTATAGATTTTTTTAACTTGCCTTTTTGAAATACCATTACCTGTCAGCTGTGTTGCCAATTTGCTTGGGGTCAGTCAAAGCACAGTGTTTAGGAGAATAAGAGAAATTGGCATTTTGGTATAGACACTGTACAGTTCCATGTCTGACCAAGAACTAGATGACAAAATTTCTGCTATAAAAGTGGGAATGCCACATGCAGGATATAGACGTGTTAAGGGCTGTTTGCAGGCCCAAGGTCATCACATTCAGTGGGCTAGAATTAAAGCTGCAATTCACAGATTAGATTCTGTTGGAGATTCTATTGGATTCTTAGCCAGGATGAACTGGCTGGGATGCATAGCAAAGCGTCAGCACTCTGTCCGGGGACCACTGTCATTAGTCCATTCGGACACAAACCATGAACTGATCAGGCTGATTTTCCTTTCATAGCACACTTATCTGTTATATATTTATCACCTGTCAGAAGAAAGCCTTTTTATCATCTCCACAATGGTAAATTTGAAGGGAAGCATAAAATATACTGTGTGTTTTAATGTGATCAGTGGAACCAGATTTTAGGGAA
This sequence comes from Hoplias malabaricus, assembly GCF_029633855.1. Lineage (NCBI taxonomy): Eukaryota > Metazoa > Chordata > Actinopteri > Characiformes > Erythrinidae > Hoplias > Hoplias malabaricus. The sequence continues at coordinate 22,712,376 of NC_089807.1, forward strand.
TTTCTTCTGATCCATTCATAATAAAAGTTATAAACAATGTAAATTGACAGCATATGTATATACTATATGAGGAATAAACATCTGGCTATTTACAACATACAGTGGAACCTCTACTTACGAACTTGATCCATTCCGTGACCCGGTTCGTTTAATTTCTTGAGTCAATTTTCCCCATTTGAAATAATGGAAAAGCAATTAATCAGTTCCAGCCCAACCCAAAAGTCACCCTTTTTGCACTGATATATGTTTACAAAACTCTCAAATTAGTAAAAAAAAAAATACATGTAGCATTACTAAAAATAAAAAAGAAATACAGTGGTTACAGTAATAAATGACTGGCTGGAGGAGTAACACACGCACTGTCTGCATGATGGGAGGTGGGGGTGGGTGGAATAACAGAGAGTAGGCAGGTGAATGTGGGGAGACGAAGCGTAGATACGGCTTAACTTAGCACGAATTTCGAAGTCTGTTATTTACACTAAAGCTAAATTGCTAAAACTACAATTTGCTAATCTTAAAAGCTCGAGGGTCGAGAGAACGATAGAAAATGGGTCAATGACTCAAGTCTGGACGTGCTGAGAGACTCGCCTATTGGGGTCAGTGGCCATTTCCAGCCGCTGACCCAGAGGAGGCTCGGGTTCGTTTCTAGAGTCATGGTTCGTTGGTGGAGGCAAAAATTATTCAAATGCCCGGTTCGTATCTTGGAAATTTCGTTTGTATAGGCATTCGTAAGTAGAGGTTCCACTGTATATACAACAGTTTTATATCCCTTGAAGCTATTTTTATGAATATGCTCAAAAAAAATGAACCAATTATTGAGCCAAAAATAATATCAATAACTCACCGATGTGTTAATTCTTCTAAAGGTACATCACCATTATATTTGGTGGAGTGGATGGCTATTCTAGAAAAGTATTTACATAATACTGTGTGACCACTGGTCAGGTTTGTTGTTATATAGATCTGGACACTTCTGATATTTGTTGATTTTCAAAGTAGAAATAAGTTAACACATCTACAACTAAAAAATCTTTGGTAAAGGAAGTCCAGTATTTACAGTTGCCATTCAATAAGTAGTTTTCTAACATGCTACCCACACAACTGACCACAAAAGCTTGCATGGTCCATAAGACTAAACTAATCCAATTATTTAAAATGCTAACAAGTAGCAAACTGTTGTAACACAATAGTGATTCCTACTGAATTTCAATTGACTGATCACTCAACATAATTGAAGTTATGTAATAACATCATTTTGGGAGTAAGACCACACCCGAACTCCTCCTCTCAGCCCTATATATACCCCCAAATTCATGTCATTTCTGCATTGGACAAACTTGCTTCATTTAGTTCAGGAGATGGATCTCGACTCGACTGCTTCACTATGTCAGCTCGCTCCTCCTTTTTGGGTCTGAGGTATATTTATCAGACGGCCTCATAAGACAGTATTAAGAAATGTTCAGTGTGTTTTTTAGAGCATATGGCTGAACATATGTATGTGCGCTACAGAGAGGGATGTTTAGGATAAGCTGTCAGTGAGGCAGGACACTATCAATTTTACACCCTCCCTTAAGTGCATGCAAATGTAAACTATTCTCTATGTTTGCCTTATTTGGAAAGGAGAGAACAATATAGACGAAAGGATCCGAGCCAGGAGGGGAGAGATGATCGGAGCGCTCAATTGAACACTACTCTCACGGGATCCTTAAGAACCCGTAAGACACTGTTTTGGTAAATAAAGATGTATTTACACTTTTAACCGTGTCTGCGGAGATTCTTTTCCATCACCTGTCTTCACAACACAGCAAAAGTTAACAACAAAGATGGTGACAAGGATGGGATTTGAGCTGTGACCTGCCTGCTTCAGATGACCCCTGCATTCGAACTCCCGCTTAAAAGCCGGCAAATAGAAAGTGAGATTTTCACAAATTTGAGCGCTGGTTGGGTGTTTGGGCTGTCTGATGCAGAAAAGGTTGCACCGAAATAGACTCAATAGTGTATGTACTGTTGTGTTGATAATGGTGTTGGATAAAGTTCTCCGTTCTAAATTTTAACTATAGTCATAGAAAATAGAGAAATGAAGAAAATAAAAGGGAATAATGGAGAAAAGAGTAAAGAGGAAAAAGAAAAGGAAATTTTGAAGTATAAGTAGAATAGCTTAATTAGTAACGATAAGGTGAGCTGATGATGACATGCACGTTTGGGTAAACAGGGCCCTATTTTTGCTTGAAACTGTAAGACATGAATCACAGTCATTGCGTGAAAGTAAGCTTTGAGTATTTTGGAATTGGATTGTATTGAAATAGTGAGAAGCCCTGGGCCCAGTGGCATTTGGTTAAAATTTATTTAAGGTTTAAAGGAATTTAAGGTTTTAAGGATAACGAGAAGGAATAAAAGAGAAATATATGGAAAAAAGAGGAAAAGAGACAATAAGAGAGTTAAATAAAGAAAGGAAGCCGCAGATTTCGGATTTAAGCCCTCGTGGAGGCGGGATTAGCCCGGGCCGCAAATCCTGAAAAATTTACAAGGTGATTTTTTGGGTCAGTTTGATGAGAAACTTGAGGTGTGATGCAGAGATTTAATTAGGGGTGCCCACTCGAAACACTGTTGACGAACACTGTATTGATGCTGCCTCTTTTTGAATTATTACACCTCATAAGGTAGCATAAATTAAAAATAAGGAATAAGAAATAAGGAAATAAGGTAAGGGCGGCAATAAAAAGCATGCTGTTAATGTGTGAATGGGTCGACTATGAGAAATTGTGTTGAAAATGATGAGTGTGTGTAAGCGCTGTTTGGAGGATGTTGGAGTATGTGTGTGTGCCTAGTGAGTTAAGAAAAAAGGAGTGTCTTGCTGTGCATGTGTGTGTGTCAGCTGAGTGGGTGTGCCTCACCCCCTCCCTTCTGTGGTTGCATATTGAGTGTGTGAGGGGGAGAACTGGTTTCTCCCTTGCGCTGTAAAAAAGCCATGAATTTTCTGTGGGTTTTTTTTTTTTAAAGAAAGGGGGAAAGGACACCTCTGCCCAGAGAGTGTCAGAGAGAGAGAGAGTTTAAAATAAAAGGGGAATGTGATAAAGAATGAGAGATATAGAAATTAATAGGGAAAGAAATTTGTAATGGTAAAAATTATGAGCTTCGTTCAAGGACAGTTATTTAAATGAATATGAACCTCAATAAAATGAGGGGTTTGTTTATTTATGACAATGAGCCTGAACGGAAGACGTTTTTAAAGTAAAAATATATAAAGTAAAAATAAATGAGCTTTCTGGGAGACAGTAAATTAAAGAAAACAGTAGAAAATGAGCTCCAGAGAAACGATTTTATGAGCTTTTTTGGAGACTATACATTAAGAAAATATAGACAATGAGCTCCAGAAAGACGTTTTTAGATGCTGAGAATAGGAGAAAAGAGAGCAAGGTGTAAAGCTGAGTAATTAATAGGGTACATTGGGGAAACTGCAAGGTTTAATCATGGGAATTAAAGGGAAAATTGTTATTGGGGAAAGGAGAAAATTTTTTTGAAATCTCCATATGATGGCTTTTATTGGGGGAAAAAAAAAAAGGGATCATGGGTCTAGTTCCTCTCATTTTATTGAATTTTATTGAAATCTTATGCTTTGCAAGGGGGGTCTCTTTCTGCAAGTGTGTAAGGCCTTAAATTTACTTTTGAAAAAGAGAGAAATGGCAGGACTTTGATTTGTGACGTACTGATAAAAGCCACGTTGATTTGATTTAAATAGAATCTAATAGTTATTGGGCAAATTAGAAAATATTGATGTATAGTGCTGTGCAGGGGTTTGGAGCTCCTGAGAATGGGTGCATTTGAACTGAAATTTTTTTTTATGGGTGTGGTGCTTGTTATGATCTAAAATAAAAGGGAATAGAGGATTAATTTAACATAGTGGGTGAGAGTGAATTGGTGGAGCAGTAATTTGTTTGTGTTCTCTTTGAATGCAATAATTTGATGAAATTGAGATACATTGAATGGGGTAATTGTTTTAGGCCAGTGGAATTGAGGAATGGCCTTATATGGAGAGAGCTGCTACAAGATGGAAATAAAGTGTGTAGGAATGGTGTTATTTCAGTTGCTCAGAAAAAGGGGTTGAATTTTATAGTCTATGGTGTTGAGATCTCTGTGAAGTACTGTTACTTTATATGAGAAAAATAATAATTTTTAGCTGCCAAATGATAGGTGAAAGTACTGCCAAATGTGTGAATATTGGATAACTCTGAGTGTTTGGCATTGGTGCTTTCTGGGGTTTAAACATACCACTGCAATGTTTATATGTGAAGAGTACAACATAGTACATTAATCTTATCTTAATATATACATCTTAGGAACCAAGATGCAGGGTTGGAAATTTACTATCATGTGGTCATAGAATAGTATGTGAAATGTTTATGCTAAACTGGTTAAGCCGAACCAGATGTTAAAGGAAGCTGCATTATAGATGAACTTATTGCCATCAATCACTTTAGACCCTTTTTAGGGGGGTTGAGATTAAGGTCATTTAGGCTTCAAGCCAATGAAGAGATTTGTTGGAGGTGTTTACAATATTGAATGAAGGGTAAAAATGTTATGAATGAACTAAATGTTGGTAAATAAAATACAAATAAGCATATTGAATGTTTAATTACTAAGAAGTAAGCTGAATGTATTAAATTTCTATTTGTCTTTTTATCCTGTGGGGTGTGTGTGTATATGTGTGTGAGTTATCTCATCTGTGAGGAGACGGTGAGAAGAGGAAGGAGGAAAAGAGGGGGTCTGCCCAGAGCAGAGCAGACTGCACAAAGGCCAGTCATTTTATCCACAAACTTCTTTCACAAACACCTGCATTGATACATTTAGATTAAATCATTAATAGGTCTCATTATTAAAAAGTAATAATTGGAAATTCATTGATTTGTTTATCTATTTGCATTTAGTCCATTATTGGTGCTATAGTACATGACATAGACTTCTTCAAAGAAAGCTTGGCAACAGGTTGTTCATTTTTAAGATAATAATTTGATTATAAAGAATTAACCCAGATGTAATTAAAACAATAGAGGTACTTGTATCAACATATAAAGCAGGACAGAAGAAAGGGCGTCAAGGAGAAAAGCGAAAGGAAAAAAGAGAAATAGAGCTTGAACTGAGAATGAGAAGAAGCTTGAAATAGAGGTGAACTGAGAATGAGAAGGAGGACCATTGGAGATGAGGATCTGAGTGACCAGGAGGAGGCCATGGGTGGATATGATCCAGCCATCAGATGAATGCTAGCTAAAGCAGAAACAAAGAGGAGATGAATAGTACTCAACAATAGAGGTGAAAATAAATAATCGACCATTGACAATGATGGCAGATAGTGGAGCTGCTTTCACCTGTATTCGGCCTGAAGATGCTATACACCTCCCCAGGTCTGGTCAGATGATTCGGACAATCGGGTTTGAGGGAGTAAAACAGCTGATTCCTCTCACAGAACCAATTGAGCTCTGCTATAAACATCTGAAGACTTCAATACCCATACTGGTATCAGAACATACACCTATTGCACTTTTGGGAAGAGATGCTTTGTGCAAACTGAACTGTACAATAAAATGCACACCGGACGGCTGCCTGGTGGAAGTGCCGAGTGAAATGATTGATCAACTGATGATGAAAACAGAGACTGAAGCTTCTTCAGTATTTTGGATTGGAAATCTTAGCGAAGAATTCTTGGAACCAGCCAAGATGTGAGAGAAGTTTATTGTAGCAAACACGCCTGATGCAAAGACTCCAGAGTATCCATTTCATAGTACACTGAAATATTTTAAGGACGCTGAACAATCAGATGGAGAACAATGGCTGAGTCATCAACCAAAGCAAGTTGAATTACGTTCATGTTGCATAATTTTGGGACCACAAGGAGCTGCTATGAAGATAGACAAAAATGATTACTTGCGTAAAGAGTTTGAGATGGGAAAAAGTGTACCACATGTGACTTTGCTGGTGTCTGAAGATTGTGAGCAGAAACAAATAGGTGAAATGATGGCAGAAGCAGAAGAAGTTGTCTTTAAACCGCTTAAAGAGAATCTTTCCATCTGGAGGAGTGAAGATCAGCGATTTATTAAGATTATGATTACTGCTCAAGGACAAGGACAGCCACAAGTCATCAGGATGACACATGAATCACTTTACAATGAGAAGCTGGATTCAAACTCTTTGAAAGAGGAAATGCTGCGATGTGTTCCAAAATGTTTATGGTCACAACATAGCACTGACATTGGATTTGTGAAGTCAGCTCAACCAGTGAAAGTTGAACTCCGACCAGGAATAAAACCTCCGTGGAAGCCTCAGTATCCTTTGAATGAAGAAGCAATCAAAGGGATCCAACCACAAATTGAAGGTCTTGTGAAGGCAGATGTTCTGAAGATAACACAGAATCCGCAGAGTAATACACCTTTGTTGCCTGTGAAGAAGCCAGATAACTCTTATCGTTTAGTACATGATTTGAGAACAGTAAATGAAGTAGTCGCAGACTTTCCAGCAGAAGTGCCAGATCCACATGTTTTGTTAGCCCAAATTCCTCCGGATGCAAAGTATTTCACAGTATTAGATTTATGTGGTGCATTTTTTAGTGTTCCACTAAGTGTAGAAAGTCAGGGTTTATTTGGGTTTACTTGCAAGGGACAATTCTATGAGTATAAGAGATTACCACAGGGATATAAACATAGTCCTCACATTTTCAATAAAGTATTGAAAGATGATTTAGTTGGGGTAGATCAGAAGTTAAAAAGTACTGTCATTCAATACATGGATAATATTCTTCTCTGTGCACCAGATGAGGAAACATGTCATAAGGATTCAATTACTTTGTTACAGATGCTGGCAGAGAAAGGGCACAAAGTCTCTCAGAAAAAATTGCAGTATTGTCAGGAAAGGGTAGTTTATTTAGGACAGACCATAACACAGGGACACAGATGTATTTCTGAAAAGCAGTTAGAAGCTATTTGCAAAGCTCCCAAACCCAGAACAGTTAGAGAAATGATGGCATTTTTGGGTATTGCAGGGTATTCCTCAGCATGGGTAGAGGACTATGCTAGTTTAACAAGACCTTTGAGAGCTATGATTAAAGATACAGGGAATGCTCAGCTTTATTGTAATCTTTCCTGGACACAGGATGGCCTTTTAGCATTTGAGACAATAAAACAGAGGTTACAAGAGGCTCCAGCATTAGCTCTGCCAGATTATTCTAAGAATTTTTTGTTATACGTGTCCACTTCTACTGGAGGAAAATATGCATGTGCTGTTCTTTGTCAGCCAACAGGTACGGGAACCAATCCCCAACCAATTGCTTATTATTCAACTGCTTTTTCAGAAGTGGAATTGGGGTTACCAAGTTGCTACAGAGCAATGGTGGGAGTGTACTTAATGTATGAGAAAGCATCATCTGTGACAATTCTTACACATCATAGTCTTAGAAATCTTTTAAATTTTGGTAAATATACTCTAACTATGCCTAGAATTAGAGATTATCATAGGCTCTTAGAACAAGACGATGTCACCCTAGCGAGGTGTGTAACAGTAAATCCAGCTGAGAACTTGCCAACTCCAGAGGATGGTGAACCACATGACTGTGTACGAGACGTAGAGAGGTATTCGAGACTTAGATCTGATTTGCAAGCTATTCCATTGCATGAGGCTGAAGTGGAGTATTGGACTGATGGGTCCTGTTATCATGTAGGAGATAAATTGAGGGCTGGCTATGCAATAGTAAGAGCACAGGGGACCGAATTTGTTGTTGAAAAGGCTGAAGTAATTCCACAGCCTGCATCTGCACAACTTGCTGAACTTGTGGGGTTAACAGAAGCATGTTTTTTGGCTGAAGGTAAGCGAGTGAACATATACATAGATTCGGCGTATGCCCATAATGTGTGTCATTTGTTTGGATCAGTGTGGAAAAACAGGGGGTTTAAGAAAACTGATGGGTCACCAATACAGCATGCTCAAATAATGAAACTGTTGCATGCTATGATGAAACCTAAATAAATAGCAATAGCTAAATGTGCAGCTCATAAAATGGATGCATCAAGGGTTTCACAAGGGAATAGAGCAGCTGATGGAGCTGCCAAAGCCATTACAGGAGCGGACAAACTCGGGGAAGTGTTTTTGGTAACTCATGAAGTGGACTTCGAAGAGAAGGTGACACTTAATGATGTACTTTTAATGCAGGAAGCTGTTCCTGAAATAGATAAACAATTGTGGTTGGATCGAGGTGCCAGCAGGGATTCTACTTGTCTCTGGAGAAACCATGAAGGGCTAATAGTAGCACCCCCGGACTTGTTAGGTCTGATGATTCAAGAGGCACATGGGTTAGCTCATGTGGCTAGGGGAGAAGTTAGGAGGAAGATTACAAAGGAGTATGGTTTTTGGGCACCATATTTGCTTGAACAGATTGATTACGTAATTGGCAGATGTATAATTTGTTTGAAAAATAATGTTCGCAGGGGGTTGATGGTTCCGCCTGGTTACATTCCAACACCAAGGGGTCCTATGCGTGAGTTAGTTGTGGATTTTGTTGACATGATAAAACCAGTTGAAGGTAAGAGGTATATGCTGGTTGTTGTGGACAGGTTTTCACGATGGCCTGAGGCATGTCCAACTAAGCGTAAGGATGCTCAGTCGGTTGCCAAGTTTTTGTGTAGACAAGTCATAAGCAGGTGGGGACTTCCAGATCGAATATCCTCAGATAATGGGAAAGAGTTTGTGGATAAAACAGTGAAATTAATTTAGCAAAAATTGGGAATTAAACAGCGTCTGGGAGCTGTGTACCATCCGCAAAGTCAAGGGATTTGTGAAAAAATGAATGGTGTCTTGAAAAATCGGATTGTTAAAATCTGTCAGCACACGGGGTTAAATTGGATAGCAGCACTTCCATTAGCATTAATGGTTTGTCGCTCAAGTGAGCTGCGTGATTTACACATGACTCCTCATGAGTTGATTACAGGCAGACGAATGACAACGCCATGTTTGCGTACAAGTGGGAAAGGTCCAAGTTTAGCTCTTTTAGAAGATGATATGAGAGCATATGTTTCATACTTAGCTAATTTACATAAAAGAATATCCACATACGTTTCAGAAAAGCAAAGAAAAGAGGAGGAGCAGGAGAGGCTGGATGAGCAAAGGAAGAATACAGTGCAGCCTGGAGACAAGGTGTTTGTAAAGGTATTTAGAAGAAAATGGTATAACGAACGCAGAGAAAGACCTTTTGAAGTTGTTCGCAGTACTGGAACGGCAGTTCAAGTCAAGGGGTCTCCAACGTGGTATCATTTATCTTACTGTGTTAAAGCACCAAGTGAAGAGGAGCCTTTCTCAAAGGGAGGAGAGGTTCCAGGTTCAGGAGAACCAAAAGAACATGAGGGAGAACAGGTTGAAAATAACATGCAAGAAACAAATCAGAGTAGATCTCCTGAAGAGGAGATTGTCCCTGGTTTGGATGATGCTGATGACTCTGTGTATATTTCTGATGATGCCAGACATGACACAGCAGATTGTAAACGAGACAAAAAGTTTGGAGAAATTGAATTTCAATATGTCCCAGAAACAGCAGGTCCTATTCCAGAAAGCAGTAATTTCATTTCAAAACAGTTCAGAGACTTGGATCAAGAAAAGAGTCCAAGACCAGTTCGGAAAAAGGTTAGACCTAAACGGTATGAGAACTAAAGAGAATGAAACTTTAAAGAATTTTACTTTTTCAGTGTCGAAAGTTAGTGAGGGGGTAAATGGATCACATCTAACTACACTAATGCCTTTGATAATTTCAACAACGTCATCACCTTTCAAGACAGTGGTTAAAGCTAAATTAGGTAAAGCAGTTCATCTTCCCTGTAAATGTGGAAGATTTAATACAGGGAGTAATAGTCCTCCTGAGTGGAAAATAGTCGTGGTGAAAAAGTGGTGTTAACAGGACCTGAAGTTGATCATTTGCCTCATGACCAGAGAAAGTATCTTTTGTTTAATGCCTTTAGGTGGTTCAGAGTTAGAGATGATTGTTCAATTCTTTTACGTAATGTTACATGGGAAGATCAAGGGGAATACACTTGTACTTATTTGGAACCAGAGCTTAAGTTTGTGCCATTTCAAAATGTGTGGAGAGAAGGGTACATAACTCGTACAGTGATAGTGGTGATAAAGGACCAGAGTCCTATTGAAGTTTTTACATCTATTAAAAGATTTCAGGACCAAACCACTATGGCAATGACTCTAAAGGTTACTAAAGAACAAATTAAGCCAATTACTTTAGCTCTAGAAATAAGTAAAGGAAATAATGTAACTAATCGGTTTACTACTTTAGATATGCCATTAAAGGAGATGAATAGCACTACACTGCCAATGATGACTTCTGCTTCGGATACATCTGAATCTAGCACAACTGTTGAAAATGAAAAAATAACAAGATCACATAATGTTGTAAATGTAACCCAGACTACAGAAGTAATGTCCTTTCCATTGCAGAAGGAAATAAACATAACACAGGGTCCAGAGTTAAATATGAAGCATGAAGTGAATATCAGTCAAGTGACTTTTGAAGCTAGAAACCCAATGGAAGACATGGATTCAAAGGGTTTAGTAACCACTGAGAAAATCACTTTAGAAGGGCAGAGAGAGTTTTTTGATTTTGACTGCACATCTGAAGAAATGACTGACCATTACCATGCATTACAGAAAAGAGAAGCAAAATGGAAAGCATATGGATTTGATTCTTCAGTGTTACAAATCACAGACCCATGGGCATCTAGAAATTTATGGTTTCAGCAAATAACCCATTCCATAAGAATGAGTACGATGTTGACTGGTCCATGTGTGGTGAAAGTTCCATCACCAAGCACATGGCCATCAATTTTTTAGAGACAGTACCAGAACCACTGCATGCTATGTGTCAATCTTATGCTTTATCGTGGTTAATATATCAGCAAAACTCTGAAGAAGATATAATAATGGCTTTATCAGTGCATTTGTTTAGACCTAGATTAAATTGTACTTGGTTGATGAAGTTACCATATGTGAATTTCCTTAATCAGCATGAAAATATACTGACAGCACGGCCTGATGCGATGGAAGTAAAATCTTCTTTAGTGGAGACTAAAGACTGTTTTTGTTCCAATGATACTCACAATGGACTGGGGATGTTTATGGGAATATCTGATTGTGCTCGATATAAGATGAATTTTAAAGAGCTTAAACCTAAGGATGTTTTGTTTAAAGTGAATTTTCATACACCAGATAGCAAACAGAGTAGAACATTAATGGTGCAGTATGACATTTTGCCTGTAAATGTGACTATAGGAAATTTTAAGGATATTTGGTGGGTTTGTGGAGATAAAGCATACATATTTCTAAAATATGGGTGGACAGGCTGTTGCTATATGGCAACATTAAAGCTTCCTTATGAGGTTTATACTCTCCAAAAAGTTGAAGCCACTGATGAAGGGAATTCTGAAGGTAATTCTGTGAGAAGAAAGAAAAGGGAAATGGCTCAATTTCATAACTTGGAAGCATATCATTGGAGAATCAGTATAGGAGAAAAATGGGGTATAGGATTATTCCCATGGTATGGTGTGACATTTTTAGCGGATCATATAGATAATATTACGTACACTTTACAAGGGTTTGCTAATGAAACAATAAGAGGGTTTCAGTATTTGTCAAATACTCAAAAAAGTCACAGATTAACTTTGTTGAAACATGACATGGCTCTGGATTACATTTTAGCTAAGCAAGGGGGTTTATGTGTAGCTTTGAATCTAACAGGGGATGCCTGTTATACTTTGATTCCGGATAATTCGGATAATATGACTAGTGTTATAGAAGCATTGACGCATATAAGGGAGGCGTTTGGTCCATCAAAAGGAGCTGGATGGTCTGTGAATGCTTGGTTATTGGAGAAATTAGGACCACTAGGAGCAATGTTGGCTCAAGCTTTTGGAGCAGCTCTTTTAGCAGTGTGTATAATGTTTTGTTTTTGTACACTGTTGTTAACTTGTGCGAAAGCTATGTTTTTGAAATGGGTTGGAGTTGTAATGCCTGGAAATCAAGTACAGATGCCATTATTAAGTAGAACCGACTCAGACAAACATGAGGAGGAAATGTTGGAAAACAACCTGGTAGAAAGATATCCATTTTGAATATCCACTATTATATATTTTTCCATTCACTTATGATATTATCTTTTATTTTGTTAGGTTTATTATTTAGTAATCAAGTATAAAGGTTGTAGGATGAAGTATACACTGTAGCTTATAAAACGTATTAATCCATTAATGTTACTATTATTAAAGTTTTATTTGATGTTTATTTGCATCTGTCATTTTTGCAAAAGATACTGGCTGTTGTTTCTTTCTTCCAGAAAGAAAAAGGGGGGAAGAACACTGTAAGGGAGGATGGTTGTTCGAGATTCCTGAAATGCTACAGGGATCCAAAATCTCAAAAGAGGACAATAAAACAGAAGGACTTTGAAACAGAATGGTGAAGACTTGCTGAAGCTCAATATGTCATCAACATCACATCAGAAGACAAAATTGCTGAAAAGACATTATTATGTCATATGTTTCTATTGAATTGTTTATTATTAGTAATTTTTGATAGTGATAAACCATTATATGAGTGATATTAAAAATTGTAACAACTGTGTATTATGAAGATTTATAGACTGATGAAATGTGATCTGTGTAAGTGTATTGAAATCTCCGATTTTTTTTTTTGATTTATCGATGTTAGGGCCAAGGGGTATGTCAGGTAGGGACAGGTCCATTGGAAGGTCCGATGGGTCGACCAGCCTGAATTTGGACATTGGTTTGATTTTATTTTCTGAGATTTTTATATACATTTACTTAAGTCAACTCCCTACACATATAGAATAAATTTAATTTAAATTTATAAATTTAAATTTTATAAATTTAATTTTTTATAAATTTAATTTTAAATTTTAAAATTTATAAAGTTAAAGTCTCCCTTCGAGACTTTAACAGTCTCGAAGGGAGTAAATTATGAGGTATATTTATCAGACGGCCTCATAAGACAGTATTAAGAAATGTTCAGTGTGTTTTTTAGAGCATATGGCTGAACATATGTATGTGCGCTACAGAGAGGGATGTTTAGGATAAGCTGTCAGTGAGTTGTTTTGGTAAATAAAGATGTATTTACACTTTTAACCGTGTCTGCGGAGATTCTTTTCCATCACCTGTCTTCACAACACAGCAAAAGTTAACAACAGGTCATTCCTGCTGATCCCCATATTCTGAGCCGTATTCGGCCATTATCAAGCCCACCGACCCTGCTATTTTAAACTTGCTCCCATCTCCACTCTGTCTCCACCCTTTTCTCATATTCATTTATTCAACGGGGGGTCTGGCTTCATACACATACATAAGCCACCCTGAACTCCCCCCAAAAGACTTCTTAGTTCACCTCCCCATTTCAGCCTCTATGGGCGTGGTCCGTACTAGCAAAGAAACAAATATCAGAAGACTTTCTGCTTGTAGACATTTATACGATGGACATGTTTCATGTGATTCAACACAAACATGAAAATATTAGGATAATTATGTAGCTAGCTAGACGTCAGTCACACGTTTCATAAATCCAGACCTGTCAATGAGCTCAACTTAAACATGTTTTACGTTTTCAAATAAGTGAATTCACCACGTGATGTAGTTTTGGGAGCTAGACCTCGGCCCAATTACCTCTCCACAGCTGCATTTATACCCCTTCACTCTCACTCCATCCCTGTGCCGACCGCAGAGGCCGCCCTAGCTGGCCACCCCCCGGAGCTTCCACCATACCTCCCGATTCAGTGATCCCAGCCTCGGATCCCGCAGACACTGTCATGCTATCGGGCTCTTCAATCTTAGCCTGTCCAAGCCTGCCCACTGCTACTGGCTTCTGCTGCAGCTCCGGCCCAGGACCAGGCTCAAGCCCCGCCTCTCCTACCCGGGCCCACTCCTTCCAGGGTTTTCGTGTTTTCTCAACTCCTCCCTGTTACCTTCGTTTCTAATTCTCTCTCTCTCCCTCCTTCTACTCTACCTGCCTCCGTTTCTTTTCTTCCTCTTCCGCTGCCCTCCTCTTCTATCCTTCCCGCTTTCTCGTCATCTCGATTCCCTCCTCCTTCATCCCACCCTATTCATCCATCCCCTGCTCCCCATTCATTCCAGCCCGACCCTATTTCATCATCCCAACCATTACCATTTCAGGCTGCACCTTCTCAGGCCCCTCACATTCTCTCGCTCTCTCTGTCTACAGGAGCTGCTGCTGAACCGTACCAGCCACCCCGTGCATCGGCCTCAGGACATGTCCTTCTCCTTGGCTCCTCGGCTCCTCCTCCTCCCAATGCTCAGATGTTCAATCCACTGCTCGTGCCCCCCAGTCTCAGAGAAAGGATCCTGCAAAGTGCGGACATCGACCTTTCAGCCTTACTGCACCCTTCTTCAGCCCCTGTGGCCCCTCGCACCATCGACATAGGGAATCTTTCCTTTACATTCAAGGCTGCCGAACTGCAACCATCAAAGATCCTTACGGTTTCAGAATTCACGCTGGCTTTCTCCATTTACCGCAACATTCTCTGCTCTGCCTTTCCAATCCATTGGCAGGAACTTGATGATTACCTGTCCATCATCCTCAATCTCGCCGTCCGCTTCGGGGGTTCCGCCTTTTATGAATATCATCAGCAATTCTCTGCCTGGGCCGCTGCCCACCTGCAGCAATGGAACATTGCTTGCTACTGGGGCGCTCTGGATCTAGAACTCTACTGCCTTGTCTTTGCTGGTCGCATTGCCCTTTTACGCGACGTGTGCAGCAACCCATCCCATCCTGTCGCATCATGTTCACTTCTCACACAAACGCCCACTTCTGCAACTGCTATTGCCCCCACTTCATCCACAGCCACGTATTACTACTTCCAGTTCCCGTCTTGGATGACGCCTGTCCTACCTCAATGGCCAGATGAACTTTAACTCAGGCAGATGTATTGCACCCTATGTAGATTCCTCCACATCTGCACATACTGGGGCCAGGCTCATGCCCAACCCAGCTGTCCGCTTAGACAACCTAGATTCGGCAGCAGCTTACTGCTTCAGTTCCTTTCCACTCCCATCAACGGGCCAGAATTTGCCACCTGCCTCTCCCATCATCCCGACTCCACTTTCAACTGTTTCCTTCTCGATGACCTTCTCTTAGGCTTTTCTCCCAATCTGGTAGTCCTCCCCAACTCCTCCTTCTCCACTCACAATCTGCTATCAGCCGAAGCTGATCCTGATGTCATTTCCTCACTTCTAGACAAGAGGTCTCAGATGGTTTCATGATTGGTCCCCCTTCTCCACGCTTCCCTTCTCTTCCTTCCATATCAACCCTATCAACATCGCCACCCGAAAGTATTCAGGCAAGAAACGGCTCATCATATATCTCTCGGCTCCCCCTGGCTCCTCTGTGCCATCCATCAATCGCCTCATCACCAGCATGGATTTTTCCCTCACCTATACTCGAGTTGAGGATGCTATTTCACTAATCAAGATCATTGGACATGGCACCTGGTTGGCCAAGGCAGTCATTGTCTCCGCCTTAAAATCCTCCCACTTCATCCCAATTTCTGGCACCTTTTCGGCGTGCACTGGTGAGGCTCATATTATTTTGCAGCCACACTTTAGACTTAGTTCTGACACTAGGTCTTAACATTGACAAAATTAATATCTTACCGCAATCCTCAGCAATCTCCGATCATTACTTAATTTCATATGAGCTACGTTTTATCCATAATATATGTAAGAACCCTCGCTATTCTACAAGGCGTATAATAAAACCATCTACCGCCCTACAATTTATAGAAAACCTACCAGAACTATCGACCCCAGTTCCAATTCCATCAGACCCAATGGACCTAGATGTACTAACTGACTACCTAGAAAATACCTGTCGATCTACTTTAGAAAAGGTAGCACCACTTAAACATAAAAGTATAAGACAGAAAAAGCTCGCACCATGGTATAACGATAAGACCCGTACTTTAAAACAAACATTACGAAAACTAGAGCGGAAATGGCGATCAACCAAGCTTGAAGTGTTTCATTCTGCCTGGAAGGACAGCTTTATAGAGTATAGAAATGCCCTCACTAAAGCTCGCTCAGCATATCTGGCCTCGCTGATCTCCAATAATAAAAATAATCCGAGAGCACTGTTTAGTGTGTTTTCTAGAATTACAAAAAATCAAGCAGGTTCTGAACAACTAATTCCAGCAACTCTCACCAGTAAAGATTTTATGGACTTTTTTAATAATAAAATTGAGAATATTAGACAACAAACTCTAGCCACAGGATCAAATCCATCCTGGCTGCCACCTGATGTGAATGAAATAAAACATAATATAACTGTAAACGAAAGACTTGAAACCTTTTACCCACTCCCACAATTAGAACTAGAGAAGATTATCACCTCCGCAAACTGTACAACTTGCACACTTGACGCAATTCCCACAAAGTTGCTCAAAGAAGTACTACCAGCTATTATTGATCCTCTTTTAACTATAGTAAACTCATCGCTTAGTCTGGGCCATGTACCCAAAGCTTTTAAACTAGCAGTTATTAAACCTATGATCAAGAAACCAAATCTTGATGCTAGTACACTGTCTAATTACAGGCCTATTTCTAATTTGCCATTTCTGTCTAAGATCTTAGAAAGAGCTGTGGCCCAACAACTTAGTTCATATCTACATAAGAATCATATATATGAAAAATTCCAATCTGGATTCAGGCAACATCATAGTACAGAGACAGCTCTAGTCAAGATAACAAATGATCTTCTTCTTGCCTCTGATCAAGGCCACGTATCCCTGTTGGTGCTTCTTGACCTAAGCGCAGCCTTCGATACAATAGACCACAATATTCTCATAGAAAGGTTAGAAAACATGGTTGGAATCACAGGGACAGCCCTATTATGGTTCAAATCTTACTTAACGGAACGTTATCAATTCGTAAAAGTAAACAATCTAAATTCAAATTATTCTAAAGTAAGATTTGGAATTCCACAAGGCTCTATTTTAGGACCATTATTATTTACATTATACATGTTACCGCTAGGCACAGTTATAAGAAACCATGACATTAACTTTCACTGTTACGCAGACGACACACAATTGTATATTTCAGCCAAGCCCGATGACAAACACAGATTAAAGAAAATAGAGGACTGTGTAAAAGACGTGAAAGGCTGGATGTTGCGTAACTTCCTCCTTCTAAACAGCAACAAAACAGAGGTCCTGCTTTTGGGTCCAAAAGTGACAAGAAATAAATTATCAGATTTAATTTTAGATCTAGCTAACTTTCCAGTTAAACCTGGTTCAGCAGCAAAAAATCTTGGTGTCATAATTGACCCGGATTTATCATTTGATCAACACATAGGTAGTATCACTAGGACAGCTTTTTTACATCTTCGCAATATTGCTAAGATTAGAAATGCCTTATCCCTCCAGGACGCAGAAACATTAGTACATGCCTTTATTACTTCAAGGCTTGACTACTGTAACGCACTACTGTCAGGATGCACCAGCAGCAATTTAAGAAAACTTCAACTAGTTCAAAATGCTGCAGCTAGGGTCCTCACTAAAACTAGAAAATTTAAACATATCAGCCCAGTTTTATCATCACTTCATTGGCTGCCTGTTAAATTCCGCATTGACTACAAAATTTTGTTATTAACATATAAAGCTCTACATGGGCTTGCTCCTGAATATCTTCAAGATACAATTTCCTATTATGAGCCTCCACGTTCACTCAGATCACAGAATACTGGATTTTTAAATGTTCCCAGAATTCAGAAGGCCTCAGCTGGGGGAAGAGCCTTTTCTTATAAAGCCCCCCAACTCTGGAATGATCTTCCAAAAAATGTTCGGGACTCAGACACAGTCGCAATCTTCAAATGTAGGCTAAAAACTCATTTGTTTAGTTTATCATTTGGTAGCTAATGCTCCCCCATAGATAAAGGCGGCAGATCCGGGGGGTCCATGGACACAGGGAATTATAGTATACTGAGACGCTGGTGCTGTCGTCCCGCCGCTTCTCGCGATCACTCAGGTTTGTTGACGGTGGAGCGGAGGGATGCCAGTGTTTCAGGATGCTCCCGTGTCTGTGTGTCCTCCTGGTTCTCTCCTTTTAGTTAATGCTGTCATAGTCAGATCTGCCGGAGTCATTAGCCACACTCTGGAAATTTTCATATTTTCTACTTTACAAACACAAAACAGTTCAAAACTAATTCCATCCCTTTACATCTTTCCGAGTAAACGACTGCCCACCTGTCTGTCTGGACACTGATGGATGACTGTCGAGATCCTCCTCCACTCTTCAGACCAGCTGCCCACGCTCCAGCAACCACCAAGTGCCTTGAAGCTGTCCCTACACTGAAGTTCTCATGGACTACTAACTATCATCACCAGTAGATTGACCAGAGGAGGATGGGTCACCCCTTGTGAGCCTTGGTTCCTCCCAAGGTTTCTTCCTCAGCTGGGGGAGTTTTTCCTTGCCACTGTCGCCCCTGGCTTGCTCACTTGAGGGTTTTACATTTGTCTTTACATTTCATGTCAAATCTTGTCTTACTGGAATTCTGTGAAGCTGCTTTGTGACAACATCAGTTGTGAAAAGCGCTATATAAATAAATTTGATTTGATTTGAAATTTGATTTTGCAGTCCGGCTGATCTTCGGTTGTAAAAGTAGCCCCAAGATTTTTGACTCCTTTGCCGAGGCCCTATCTTGGATATTGCTGAATGTCTATCACCTGCCCTATGTCATCCACCGACTTCCTGTTGCTCGATAACCCTTCCTCCCCATCAGCATGCTGCATTACCCAACTCAACTCTGCCTTCCGCCACCTAGGTGTACACCTCCCAATCAATAAGATACTGAAGAACCCCCCCACGTCTACGTGAATCCAGCACCTCACGCACAGCATATGTTGAAAAGTCCCCAAAATCAACAGCCATGGGCAGAACATCGTCGGGCAGCACCTCATTCAAAGGACCTGGAATCACAGGTTTGAGGAGAGACAAATGAAAAGAATTAGCAATATGATATTGAGCAGGAAGCTCCAACTTATAGGTAACTTCATTGATTTTACCAGAAACACGGAAAGGACCAATATACTTGGGCAGGAGATTCCTGCAACCTCCCCTCAAACCTTATATCCTTAGTAGCCAACCACATCCGTTCCCCAATCTGGAATGAAGGAGAACTAGTGTTCATCAGCCTGTTCCTTATATCGGGAAAGGGCCTCTGATATGTGTTGGTTGGTTTCTTCCCACACCTCCTCACTGCGTCTCATCCACGTGTCCACTGATGGAATTCCAGAGATCACTGCAGTCCAGGGTGCCAATGGGGGTTGATAACCTAAAATACACTGAAATAGGGTGAGTCCTGTAGTGGAATTCACCAGGGAGTTTTGAGCTATTTCAGCCCACACCAAGTACTGAGACCAGTCCTGAGGATTCTGATGGCAATACATACGTAAAAATTTTCCCAGTTCTTGATTGGCATTAATTTACCTGCAGGAAGAGTTTTAGGTGTCTTTGACTGGGCACAAACTGAACACAACGCAATAAACTTATGAACATCAGCTCTTAATGTCACCCACCAATAATGTGCAAGAATAAGCTGTGTAGTGCGTCTCTCTCCTGGGTGACCAGATGACAGGGACGAATGGGCCCTTGTAATTAACCTGTCTCTAAGTTCAGGTGGTACATACGTTTTGCCTTCAGGACATTCTTCAGGCACCCCTTTAGACCTATTTTCTTGTTCAATTTGTTCATCTAGTTCCCATCTAATGGCAGACACAGAGACGGAAGGAGGTAATATAAAGTCTGTGGATTGTTCAACGTTCTCCCTTGGTTCATTCTGATTTATACGAGAGAGAGCGCATCCGCCTTAATGTTACGACTACCCGGACGGAACATAATGGAGAACCGAAACCTAGAGAAAAACAGTGACCACCTGGCTTGACGAGAATTCATTCGTTTTGCTGTACGGAGATATTCTAGATTCTTGTGGTCTGTTAGAACCATGAAGGGATGTAAAGAACCTTCTAGCCAGTGCCTCCATTCCTCCAGAGCTAATTTTACCGCTAGAAGTTCTCTATCTCCTATGCCATAGTTTCGTTCCGCAGGATTTTTTTGTGTGAAAAAAAATCAATAGGGTGTAACTTTGGAAATTCTCCACTAGGCTGGGATAGTACTGCCCCTATACCTGTCTCTGATGCGTCGACCTAAACAACGGAAGGAAGTTTGGGATCTGGATGCTTTAAAATGGGAGCGGTAGTGAAAGCACTCTTGAGACGATCAAATGCTCCCTGTGCCTGAGAGGACCAACACAACCGTTGGGGACTACCCTTCAGTAACGCAGTAAGTGGTGCTGCAATAGAACTAAAGTTCCTTATAAATCTTCTATAAAAATTTGAGAATCCTAAAAAGCGTTGAAGATCTTTAACATTTTTCGGGACTGGCCAGTTCACAACAGCTTCCACTTTCTGGTCGTCCATAACTATACCAGATAAACTGATGACATACCCTAGAAATGAAATTGTTTGCTGGTGAAATTCACATTTTTCTCCCTTGAGATAAAGATTGTTCTCTTTAAGATGTTGAAGTACCTGACTGACTTGTTATGTGCGTATTGACATCTTGGGAGTAAATCAAGATATAATCAATATATGCTATTACAAACCTTCCTAACATATCCCTGAATATGTCATTTATAAATGACTGAAACACTGACGGAGCATTTGCTAGCCCATAGCTCATTACCAGATATTCATAGTGACCTTTAGTAGTACTAAATGCTGTTTTCCATTCATCGCCCTCCTTAATTCAAACGAGATTGTAAGCATTATGAAGATCTGGCTTAGTGAAAATTGTAGCACCTCTTAATTGTTCTAATGCTACAGGAATAAGGGGTAGTGGGTATGCAAATTTCTTAGTAATATCGTTAAGGGCACGATAGTCTATACAGGGCCTTAATCTTCCATCTTTTTTCTTGACAAAGAAGAACCCAGATGCTACCGGAGACTTAGATTGGCGAATAAACCCTTGTGCCAAAGCTTCCTCAACATATTCCTCCGTGACTCTCTCCTCCTCTAAATTAAGGGGGTAAATATGTGATTTGGGTAAAGTAGCTCCCTCTATGAGTTCTATGGCACAGTCATAGGTTCTATGTGGAGGTAATTTTGTAGCTTTGACTTTACTGAATACTTCTGAGTACTGAGAATATTCCAAGGGAATTTGTACAAATTTGAATCAGGGCTCTCCACCCACGTGGAATGGATAGAAATGTGATTCAGGGCTAAACAATTGGATTGACAGAAGTGGACCAGGACATGATCTCGCGCTAACTCCATGATATAACTGGGTTATGAGTCTCTTACCAAGGTAATCCTAAAATGATCTGAAAATCTGCCTTGGGTAATACTAGAAACAAAAGCCACTCATAATGCAAGAAACTGCTTTGGAACCGGACAGGAACTCTCTTGAGAGATAAGATCTCCTCCAATGGGAAGGCCATCGAGAGCTCGGTCTTGGACTTGCTTGCACAACAGGTTTGTCTTGATTTTCAGCTGGGTGATGAGGGATTGTTGAATGAAGTTTCCTTCGGCTCCAGAATCAATTAATGCTGGAACGACAAGAGAAGTTCCTTGGCAGTATACAGTGACTGGTATGAGAAAGGATTTTGAAATTAACCCCTTTGTGGGTACACTCACCATGTTAGCATGTGAAGTCCTCCCCAGATTTTGTGTCGGACCTCGCTGAGGACGTCTTGTACAATCACGTCGGATATGATCAGATCCTCCGCAGTATAGACATAATCCACCGTGGAGACGACGCAGGCATTCCTCTTGTGAAAGCCGCATTGTGTCACACTGCATAAGCTCCGGAGGAAGACTAGGACAGAGTTTGACTGAAACTTTGTACCGTGCGGAAAGAAAAACCAGGAACGGTTTGACGCTTCACAATGTTTTGTCCCTGACCCGGAGTCCGGGCTGTTTCTGAAGGAGTTGGTCTAGGCGGATTGATAAAGAGATTAGCTGATCCAGGGATAATCCGTCAATTTAACAGGCCGGTTCTGTAAGTATCTCTGGATTGAGACTATTCCGAAAAACATTTATTAATGCAGGTTCATTCCACCCACTCCCAGCCGCAATAGTCCGAAACTTTAATGCATAAGCGGCTGCTGTTCGAGCTCCCTGCTTAAGAGTGAGAAGAATCTCACCACAGGAACGTCCCTCATTAGCGTGGTCAAATACCTCATGGAATGTAGTGACAAATTCAGGGTATGTGTTATTGACAATATTGTCCCAAATTGCGGTGGCCCACTCAAGTGCCTTACCAGACAGACGGGAGACCAGATGGGAGGCGAATTCTCAAAAAATATTGAACATTGTAGTAAAAACCCGCTACATTTAGCCGGATCACCCTCAAAAATTTCCGGTTTACTGACAGGATAGCATGACGTAGAGTTAGCAGACACTGTGGGAGGATTAGGGTTAGGGCTAGGAGCTGGAAAACGGGCTATAAGGGCGTTCACACTCTCCAACACTTGTTTAAGTTGAAGCTGTTGGCTCTGTTGTTTTTGGCCGAGAGAGTTGACTGATTGGGTCACACTAGTTAGCATTTGCTGGTGTTGACCTAGCATCTGGCCCTGACTAGTTATAGCCGTTCTAACGGCATCTATGTCCGCTGTCTGCATCTTTGGCCGACACTAAGCCTTTTATTAATTTGGCTTGTCAAAGCCAAAACACTGTTCTTCGAAATCTTATTATTATTATGTTGCGCCTGCTGCTTTAAGCAGCAGCGCGCAATATATTGTTATCCGATTTGTTTTGTTTTTTTTTTCAAATTATTCCGCGTTTCCTTGTCCGCTTAACTAGTCCCGCAGTTTTCAAGCTATCGACTCCGTTCCACCTGGAAATCGTGCGTCCTACAGCGACAATGTGGGCTTGTATACAGCTTTCCGATACTCGCACTCGTTCGTCCGCTACACTCGTTTTTCGCTCCGCTTTTCCCAAGTCATTTCTATGGAATTAATTTTCAAAGCGCTCTAACTCGGTCATTTTTCAAACGGGATTTCAGACGGTCGGACCCGGGCGTACCGGGTCCCATCACGTCCGTTTTCGGACCTCTTGCACTCATCTTTCTCTTTCTATCCCTCCTTCAAAATCCCGGAGGACGGGTACAGTGCGTGACATCACCACACTCTAGGATTTTTGTGGGGAAATCTTTCCGAGCTATAAGCTTTTGTTCGGAGGGTGGGTACTGTTGTAGAAAACAATTTTATTACTTTGTGTTAGTGGACAAATATTCTTAAATGTTTAGTTAAAATTAGAAATTATAACTACATATTCATTGTATGAGAACTTGTATTTTATATGCACTCATATGAATAACTAACCAGCATTTACACATATAGTAAACATTTTAGATTCTGCACACTAGCTGGCATGATGACTCACCTTTTTAAATTCCTAAACGTTTAACCTTGAATATAGTGCACTTAGGCTTATACCAAGCTCACATTAATCACACGCGTTGGTCAACACGGCTGAAGTGTAGGGGCACGGGGTGACCCTGAAGTCCATTAGTGTCTCTCTCTCTAAATTTTGGTGACATGGGAGGCATGGGATGAGGTGTATTGTCAAGACTGGGCAGAATGAATGTCTTTGGGGTCACGGTGCATGTGAAACTTGCACGCGAGAAACCTGAGTACTAACATGTCTCATTATGCATATTAATATATGTTAATCAGCCAGAAACGCCTCACCACCAGGCTATACGTCATATGAGGTATAACTGTGGAGTCAGACCGGGTGGAGCTCAGAACTTTACTGGGGAAGGCCATTAGACGGGTTTCATGTATTGTTCTCTTGGATCCAATATTGTTAAATAAATACTTTGATTTGCTTTGAACTTCACTCGACTGGTTTTTGCAAAGCTTCCGGAACGAGCACGTTTCCCCGAAGAGGGAGGGTGTATTTTGGACCTTTTGGATATTTTTAAATTTTAATTACTTTGAGAACGGTCCAAAATAACATTTTAATCTTCAATTGGGGACCCCGACGTGCGGGAAGCTGGAGAATTAGGACGACTTTGGATTTCCTTTCCACTCGCGGCCGCAATGAACTAAGGTGGGTGCGCAGACCCTGTTTATTCAAATTCTGCATATTGGACTTTATAAATTGGAAGTGGTGCGGAGGTCCGACGGCGGTCCGGAGTGGGGTATTGAGCAAATCAATTTATTTTAAATATGTTTTTATAATTTGTTATCAGTTTATACATTTGGGGTTGCTTGTTTAAAAAAAATAAATTATTGAATTTAAAATATAATAGAGTTCTGATATTGAGCGGAAGCTGTTCCCACCAGAGTTTGTTGTGTATTTTAATGAAATTTGACTGTGTATTTCGTGTTTTATTTTTTGGGGCTTGTATGTTTTGGGGCTCTTGTATGTTTTTGCTCGCTAGAGGGCGATAGAGGATTGCATAAACATGTTGATTTGTTTGAACAAGAGCGCCTGCTCAGATTTAAAAATTCTGAATCGTGTTTCTTTCTTTTTGGGGTTTATTTGCATATATTGGTCATTTAGACTTCTTGTGGAAATATATTTTGTATTTCGTTTACTGCTTATTGTACTAAGAATCTTATTTTTCCGGTTCAGTTTGCATTTTTTGACTATGGTAGTTTGTGTTAAAAATTTATTTTCTGCCTCGGTTTGAATTTTTCGTTCATCATAACATATTTTGTAACCTGCTTGCTATTTCAGTAGTTCTCAAAAATATTGCTTTCACTTGTTATAATATAACTAGTAATTTGATTGCCTTTTTAACGGTGTGTTGATGAGGTTCCTTTTGTATGGCTGGAACTGTTTCTCATAATATTAGGCACGTTTGTGGCTTGTTGTCTGTTAAGTGTGTCCGGTAACTTGTTTTCGTTCCTAAAATATAGTCGTTGGTTTAATTCTGTGTTGTGAGATACTTGTCCTGCTTTTCTTGCTTTTTCCATTTACTACAAATTGTATTTCGTATATTGGCGTGTTATTTGCTTCTGCCTAATAAGCTTTTTCGGTCCGTGGGCCGGTTTCATAATTAATGTAAATTAGGCTTGGCTTGCTTTTGATTGAATATTGTTTGAAGACCAGCTTATGTTTTCTATTCACCTGTGAAATTCTTCTCAGGGCTGAGGTGGTCCTGCTTTTCTTGGCTGAGCTTGAAAACTTGACTCTAAAACTTTTCTTTTCTTTTTCTTTTATTTATATAAACTGAGACGGAGAGCGCTAAGTGTTGTGTGGGCACTGTGTGGGGAAGACCCTGGGAAACTGTTTTAGTTCACTCTGAATTGTGATGAAACCTTGCGGTGATAATTGATTTGCAATTAAAGAGTGAACTAGAACGAAGACCCATTCAGGTAAGGTCCAATTTTTTTAATCAGCTCCTTAAAGACAATATGGCTACTACTAGGGACTTACATAATGAATTAAACGCCATTTACGGCGTGGGGAATTGGGAATGGAAACCGTTAGTTCAGCAAATTCAAATGATCGCTGAGGGAGTGAAAATGGAGTAATAAATTTGAAGAAGCGGGATATTGTGCACAAAAGTGTGCTTAAGAGATTTGATGACTGGGTTAAAACACACACAGGGGACACTGTATCTTTGATAACCTGCATTAATCAGTTGAAGAGAGAAAAGGAGCAAATATTACGTCAGGCTGAAGCAGAGGTTAGTAGGGCTAGCCTTTTCAACAGAGCTAAGGCAAAGAACAGTTTGAAAATAGCTAAAACGGACATTGCGGAGTTAACAGCTGTTAAAATGGCATTCCTCAGTCTCACTCCGCAGCTTGTTACATTGAAAACACCAGGTCCGTCACATTCGAACGCTGTATCACTTACTGCCGAGAACACGGAAGTGGAAAGTGAGTATACGAACCACAAGGGGGAGGAGCCTACAGCTCAGCCTCCCCCATACAAACTAGGTCACGTCACACCAGTTGATAATATCCTGCCTGTCTTCAGTGTAGACTCTGGCACGGTGAGTTTACGGATGGACACCGAAGGGAGGGGCTCTCCTTGTCAGCAGGCAGCCCACAGAGTCACACACACAGAAGATCCATTTCAATTTCGAAGGCCACATGAGTCAATTTCAATTGCACACACAAATATTAACACTGACTGTTCTGACATTATAGATACCACAGGAAATTAAATAGAACAGGATAAACCGCGCATTGACAATAAACAAACACTGACAACACCATTTAAGACCCGATGCCACGTAAAAATAAACAGAACATCAGGATTAAAGCAGATTTAGAGGGACATGTCACAACGGATGACTCTGACCAAGATGAGGGACTTATAGCAGATGATGAGGACAGTGCAAATGGACGACGTGGTGGTAGACGGATGACTGATTTGAACAATACATTGCGTGCCATGGAAAACCTCATACTAGAAGAACAGAGACAATTGGACTTAAAACAACAGACTTTAGAATGCGACATGCACACCTCAGACAAAACGGACATTTTGAGACGAAGCACCAGACCCCGACACCCGCCTGACAGATATAGGACTGACACTAACGTCGACACTATGTTTCCATTAGTGGCCACTAGTACAGGAACATATAAATATGTACCATTATCACTGACTGATGCACAGACTTTGGTCGATCAGCTTCCGCCTTTATGTAGTGGAGCGGCTGCCTGGATAAGAAAGCTGGACAGTCTGACAGGTGGCATGACTCTAGCACTTGGGGATTTTAGAAACATTATTAAAAGATCGACTACTTCCATGGAAGCAGCTGAAATAGAGAGACAGGCTCAGACATCTACTCAACCTAATTATGATCTTTTCCACACTCACTCGCAGCGCCTTACTGACGTTATGAGAGAGATGTGGCCAACCAGAGCAGCGTCCACAATCCCATCATATGCCTGGGATGAAAAACTTAGTCCAGGGGAATATATGGGTAAAGCAGTTGAGGAATGGACTAACACTACAGGGGTTCACCCTGCTAGGGGGCAGCAGGTGGTTTGGTTTAGAACTGCAGTTGTGAAAGGCTTGCCAGCCCTCATAAAAGATAAAATTGAGGACGATCCTAATATTGGCCCTGACGCACCACATGACTTGTGGGTTAGACACGTTTTGTTCCATGTGAACAAATATAAGGAAAAATTAGATAACAAAGACAAGGAGACAGTTAAGTTACAAAGAGACCTACTAACTGTTCAACTAGCAGAAGCCAGGAAATCTATAAATGATAATAAAAAGCAAACAAAGTCTGTCACCATGATGCCTATGACTGCACCACCACCAATTATGCAATCACCACAAACATTTATGAACACAAACACATACATGCCTACCCAATCAGGGCCACCACAAAACCCACCGTATAATTATGGACCAAGTCCATATTTCCCATACCAGCCCTACTCAGGGGGCAGGGGGCGCGGTAATGGCAGGTGGAGGGGCAGGGTCCGCCGCCGGACAGGGGCGTGCCTAAGATGTGGAGCTTTGGACCACTGGGCAGCACAATGTAGGGCACCACTCTCTACTTACACCAGCTATCCACACCAGGCACCACACCCACAGGCGGCACCAAAACCGGAGCCATCACATCTTCCTGCTGGCCAATACAGCATGGAGCTGTGGGGTGGACATTGACGGGGCCCAGAGGAGCACCAGGACAGCAGGGCCAGGGCAGAACCCATGCCGTCATTAACTGTGGGGGCCTCCGAAATCCTTTTTCTGGTAGACACGGGAGCCACATGGTCAGCCATCAACACAGTATTACCTGCACATCTGATGAGCGAACACACTGTGCAAGTAAGGGGCTTCTCTGGGACATCTACATCACTGCCAAAAACAAGACATTTTCCAGTCAGTACTGGTACACAGACTGTGTCACATTCATTTTAATTGCACCACAAGCACCCTTGAACATTTGTGTTAGAGACTTGTTGATGAAAATGGGAGTCACTATTTTATGCCAACCAGATGGGATCACACTTACGTGGTTGGACGGACACAAAACTGTGGCAGTGGTGGGGTACACTGATGGTATGTACCTGATGAGACCTCAGCAGGATGAGTCGGTAGACATTTATTGGGGTTTAGTGACTGGACAGACGGACCCGTCACCACGACTCATTGCTTTGTTCCACCAGTGGTCGCCTTGGATTACAGCCATGGCACCCTACGTCCCTCCGCCCGACCCATTCCATGTCACCCTGTTCTATGATGTAGGGGGAGATTTAACTTACTATGAAGCTTTTCAAACAGAACTAGAGGGCACACAGTGGTCGGTTGACACCACAGGGATTTATGTGGGTCCTGAAGGGGTGGCATCTCACTGGCATTTCACTAACACCGCAACAACACAATTGGTACAAACTGTCTGACACGGCGGCACCACACATTTCATTAGCTCTCCATCCGAAACACGAGGCCAAGCAGTTGGGCCCTATGGTAAAAAGAGCAAATGAGGCCACGGATTGGGTTAGGACCCAGCTGCCTGGCGTCATGTTTTCGCAGTCCACACAGACATATCACATCACTGATAACTCATCCATCCTAGTCACATTGCACCATCAATTGCTGCCTAGACACCATGGTTGTGAGGACACTGATCATCCACAGACGAAGGCATTATTAGCATCACTACCTGACACATTGTGGTCCACAGGACCAGATGATGTAGGATACACTAATCAAACACCTGTCTCTTTTTGTATGAATATTACACAACCAATTTGGATTCCCCAATATAAACACAAGCCAGATGCTGTTGAATCTGTGGATAAAACGGTCCAGGCTTTGGTGGAGGCCGGAGTCCTGGAACCGTGTCATTCAGAATGGAATACACCGATTCTGCCGGTTCCGAAAAAGGAGCCTGGCCAATATCGGATGGCCCATGATTTAAGAGCCGTGAATGCAGCCTTGGCTACTGCCACTGTTCCGGTTCCTAACCCGTACACCGCTCTGTCGGAACTAGGTCCAGACATGAAATGGTTCACTTGCATTGATTTGGCTAACGCATTTTTTCTGTATTCCGCTGGCAGTACACTGCAGAGATATATGTGCATTCACACATAAAGGTATACAATACAGATACACTAGATTACCTCAAGGTTTTGCTCTCTCTCCAGGATTGTTTAATCAGGCCCTGAGGCGGAGTCTGGACTCATGCCAACTGCCAGAAGGTTCCTTATTGATGCAATATGTTGATGATATTGCTTTGGCGGTTAAAACACCGGAAATCTGCCTTGAAGCAACCAAGGTGGTTCTTCAATGCTTAGCAGACGCAGGGTACAAGGTATCTAAACAGAAATTACAGTGCTGCAGATCTAGGGTTACTTTCTTAGGGAGAGTAGTAACACAGGGTTCCACGGGCTTTTCCGCCGCACACCGTTCCGCTATACTGTCACACACAAAACCTGAAACTGTGAAAGACATGTTAGCATTTTTAGGACTGACTGGCTACAGCAGACAATACATTCCTGACTTTGTCGGACGTACACAACCTCTTAGAGACATGGTGAAATCTCTAGGGATGAGAAATTTGTCTGGTAAGCTCACCTGGACGGTGGAGTCGGAACAGGCGTTTATAGATGTTAAACAAGCCTTATCCGTTGCAGTTGACTTAGCCAGACCTGACTATTCATTACCTTTTTACATGGATGTTTCTGAAACAGACACTGTGATTAATGGTGTACTGTTTCAGAAAAAGGGGGAATGTAGAGCAGTACTAATGTATTTAAGTGTCCCATTGGACCTTATAGAGAGGAGACAACCACAGTGCACAAGACATGTAGCAGGACTGACCAAATTAGTACAGAAAACAGCACATCTAGTAGCAGGATACCCATTGCGCATTTTAACCACACACGGAGTAGTAGCGTACATAAACTCACAGATGTTCACACTCACTCCATTGAGACAGAGACGCATTCACAAAGCATTGACTGCACCCAACATCACCTACACACACGAAGGAGTTAATATGGCAGATGGGATGTTGGAAGGCCCACCACATGAGTGTGAGGAACAGGTGGAAAGGCAAGGAAAAGTAAGACCAGACTTACAAGCCACACCCATTCCAGGGTCATGGAATTTATGGACGGATGGGTGTGGGTACAGGGCAGATACAGGTGAAGTCAGAGCAGGATACGCAGTAGTTTAGGAAGCGAAGGGGGAAACGCATGAGTTTCAGACAGTTATAGCAGACGAGGTGAAACAAAACCCATCGGCACAGAAGGCAGAACTGCTAGCAGTAATTTCAGCATTAGAAGTGGCAGAAGGAAGGGACATCACTATTTATAGTGACTCAGCGTAGGTAGTCACAGCTGCGCACGTAGACATTCCACATTGGAAGCAGGTTGGATATGTCACAAGCACAGGGAAACCAGTCAAACACAAGACAGAACTGATGCGATTGGAAGCAGCTATACACAAGCCAAATAAGGTAGCGATTGTGAAGTGTAAAGGACATCAAAAGGGAGACACAATAATAAACAGGGAATGAAGCTGCAGATGAGGCAGCAAAAAGAGCAGCAGGATACACGGAACCCAACAACATGCTTGTGTTGGACTCCAGTGTACCCTGAGAACCGATTCCCACAGGGCAAGAGCTTAGACACATACAGGATCAGGCAAGTCCAGAAGAAAAGTCAGTATGGCTAGCAAAGGGAGCTAGCCCAAACAGTCAGGTGTGGACGTCACAAGAAAGACAAGTAGTTTTACCAATGTCACTAGCAGAAGCAGTTTTAGAAGAAGCACACACAATGGCGCACGTAGGAAGATGACAGACACTGGAAAATCTAAAACAATGTTGGCACCCATACATGTCAGCATTAGTGGTTGATTGGAAATTTTTTTCAGATAACGGGAGTCATTTCACGAGCAAAACACTGCAGTGGGTGGAGCAGTCATTGGGGCTGCGCCATTGCTATGGTTGTGTGTATCATCCTGCCTCACAAGGTCAGGTGGAGAGGATGAATCAAAATTTGAAATCAAAATTAGCTAAGATTACACTGACCATGGGCATGAATTGGCTTGATTCCCTACCAATTGCCCTGATCAGTATTCAGAGTTCAATTAATAGAAGCACAGGCTTCTCCCCATCTGAACTGGTCAGAGGCGTAGCATTTCCAGGCCCGAAAACAAGACTGAGTCCTGATGTGGACTCGCCTGGGACAAACACAGATGAGTATCGTCAACTGTTTTTGAAACTAAAATCAGTGTGTGAGGAACTATCTGTGCAGGTACGGAGAAACAGAGGAGGAGACAAGGAGCATGAGATACCTCCCGAGGTGGCCGTCGCTCCATGGGTGTATCTGAGAGCCATCAAGCGAAAGTGGTCAGAACCTCGCTGGACAGGCCCATTCCGGGTGACAGAGAGAACCAGCCACGCGGTACGACTCAAGGGTAAAGGCAGCTCATGGTACCACCTGTCTCAGTGCAAGCCAGCACTGCCATCAGAGGAGCACCAGACGGAGAAGCAAGCATCTAATTAGTAACAAGTGCCAGCTGGACACTCTGCGAACAACAGGTGTCACCGGAGTGCTGTCTGAAGCTGTTGAAGATCCAGAACACATTATTATTTTCTTTACAGGTTGTCGTGGACTGTTCTTCTTTTTTACAGGTTGGACTGTTAATTTTTTCCTTTTCTTGCAGGTTGAACTTTCTAAACACTTAAACATATAAGGGTTTAGATAATATTTTCTTAATTAGAAGGAATCTTAGTGGGGAAACACATTTATTGTTTAATGATGGCTTGGTATGGTAAAAGGAGGTGTGACAGGACAAAATACAGACAACATTACTGTTATAAAATAGTAGTTTGGGAGACAACATACAGGGAAATAATGTTACTTCCTCC
The DNA here is from genome assembly GCF_029633855.1 of Hoplias malabaricus. Classification (NCBI taxonomy): domain Eukaryota; kingdom Metazoa; phylum Chordata; class Actinopteri; order Characiformes; family Erythrinidae; genus Hoplias; species Hoplias malabaricus. Next base: position 22,744,292 of record NC_089807.1, read on the forward strand.
TGTTGACATGGTTAAATTTTGGCCGCCTGGGGGCAGAAGGGGCTAGTGGGAGAATTTTTCCTGTCAAAAATTGGTTGGTTGGACGTGTCTTGGGACACGTCATAAGGGGGAATTGTTGTAGAAAACAATTTTATTACTTTGTGTTAGTGGACAAATATTCTTAAATGTTTAGTTAAAATTAGAAATTATAACTACATATTCATTGTATGAGAACTTGCATTTTATATGCACTCATATGGTAAACATTTTAGATTCTGCACATTAACTTGCATGATGACTCACCTTTTTAAATTCCTAAACGTTTAACCTTGAATATAGTGCACTTAGGCTTATACCAAGCTCACATTAATCACAAGCGTTGGTCAGCACGGCTGAAGTGTAGGGGCACGGGGTGACCCTGAAGTCCGTGTCTCTCTCTCTAAATTTTGGTGACATGGGAGGCATGGGAAGAGAAGGTGTATTGTCAAGACTGGGCAGAATGAATGTCTTTGGGGTCACGGTGCATGTGAAACTTGCACGCGAGAAACCTGAGTACTAACATGTCTCATTATGCATATTAATATATGTTAATCAGCCAGAAACGCCTCACCACCAGGCTATACGTCATATGAGGTATAACTGTGGAGTCAGACCGGGTGGAGCTCAGAACTTTACTGGGGAAGGCCATTAGACGGGTTTCATGTATTGTTCTCTTGGATCCAATATTGTTAAATAAATACTTTGATTTGCTTTGAACTTCACTCGACTGGTTTTTGCAAAGCTTCCGGAACGAGCACATTTCCCCGAAGAGGGAGGGTGTATTTTGGATCTTTTGGATATTTTTATATTTTAATTACTTTGAGAACGGTCCAAAATAACATTTTAATCTTCAGTACGCTCCCATAGGAACCCATTGAAATGATTTTTTTTTTCTTTTTCAATTTTCTGCCGAACATTTCACCATAACTTCCTTATACTTTCACCTACAGACTTCATTTAAATTTTAAATGGTAGAGAAATTTCCCCTTTCTCAAACTTGTAAGTATCAGACCGTTTGAGAATACCGTTTTTGAGTTATGAATTTTTGTTTGACACTTGGGAGGGTTTTACTCCCATAGAGCTCAATGTATTTTAAGAGTGGCTCGGCACGCAGATTTTCAAAATTTTGCCTGTTTTTAACTCGTCATTACACCATCAATTCTCGCTCAAAGTGCAAATATTTTTACACCATCTCGAGCACCAGACTGTCCTTGTTGTTACGTTATGTTTCATTCAATTTTGGTTGGGAAAAGTTTTTGAGCTACGGGTGATATTTTGGAGGGTCCCCCCCAGTCGAAATTCATTGAATCATGAGTCTGTCAGTTGTGTTCTGTGAGCGTGTGTGTGAGAGAGTGAGAGGGGAGGGGCAGAGGCAGAGACTGAGAGGGAGAGCTCTGAAGGACACAAATACATAGGCACTCTCTAACACTTTAAAGGTCATTTTTAAGATGGACGTCTTGTAAGAATGATGAAGAAAAGGGGTGGGGTTAGACACATTTAAGGGGGGGAGCGACCTCTGAGGGGAGACTTCCGGGTCGCGATCGCGTTTTGAGAGGCTTCCAGGTTGAGACAGGAGAGAGGAGGAGGTCGGGGCCTGGTGTGTGTGCGCGTCGGACGGTGGACCTGTTGCGGCCGTTGTTGATTGTGGGGAGCGGCGGTGAAAGGGTGAACGGCCCTGGACTGTGATATCTTCCGGTGGGCAGAGGAGCGTCGGGTGTGGAGGAGTTTATCGGGCGCGGAGCGTCGGACTTGGAGGAGTTTATCGGGCGCGGAGCGTTGGGTGTGGAGGAGTTCATCGGGCGCTGCTCGGAGTGGAACCTACGCAGGCTTTGTCTGGGGACCTTCCAAATTGAGCCGGGTCAGTCCGTTCCTGGTCAGACTATTTTTATTGAGTCCATGCTGATGATGACAAACTCTGTGTTGCCCGTTTTGTGGTGTGTTTAGGGGATTAATTATTCATACTGACTCTCATATTTTCACAACTTCTTACGTACTTTTAATTAATACATAAGAGTGTAGTTTTATAGTGTTCTTTAATGTTTGGCGTGGGATTTCCCTTTTTATAATCTGAATACTCGCTACTTCCTTATATAACTATCTTGACTTAACTCTTTAAAGCTGTTGAAGGGGAGGGAGTCAAGTGAAGTGGGCAGTCTAAACTATTTATCTTTGCTGTGTGTAGTATTCTTTTCTTTTATAGAAACGTAGGGTTTACAAGGATGTGTGTGGATTGATATCACTTTTGGGGTGGATTATAGTTGTGATGATCACTAGACAAGAGTGTAGTTTTGGTCCACTTTTGATGACTTCCTGGAGTAGCTGTAGAGGAGGATTAGGTCAAATATAGGGAGGTATTTTATGGTGTTGTGCAAAATAAAAGATTGCTTCATATTAATCGGACCTCGTCTGTTTGTGCGTCATTGTTGGGGTTATAATTAAATTGTGTCCAGACCTTCCTGGCTTATCAAAGGTGGTGGCAGCGGCTACTCCTAACAAAGAGAGCCCCTACATTTTGGTGGCAGCGGTGGGATCTATCTTTTGAGACTTTTTAGAAGTTTACCCTCCCCCGTAGACAAGATGGAGCCTTCTAGGAATTCTAGTATGGCGGTTTCTAGGCCTGCGTTTATGCCAGATGCTTTTGATGGTGTCTCCTGTGCATGGCTTGATTGGCTGGGACAGTTTGAATTGGCTTCTGAATTAAATGCTTGGGATGATAATTTAAGGGTGAAATTTATGACTTTGTTATTGAAAGGAAAGGCTCTGGAAGTTTTTTTGGGCTTGCCAGCTGAGGCTAGAACTGGGTATACGCAGTTGAAGGTGCATTTAGAGAAATATTTGACTCCCCCTGCTAATGAGGAGGTTGAGAGGCTAAATTTTCAGAGTTGTAGGCGTGGGAGTCAGGAGTCAGCTTGCGAATTTGGAAATAAAATAAGGAGGCTAGCGCAGAAGGCTTACCCGGGAGTAGAAGTAAAGGTTGTAGATATGTTGGCTAAGGACCACTTTATTAATCAGGTGGCCCAGGGTGATATAAGGGTGCAGCTGAGAGCAGCCAAACCGAAGAGCTTAGAAGAAGCTATCACTTTGGCCACCGAGTTGGAAGTGTTACGGGATTTGGAAAGGGAGGATTCCGTATCTAGAGATCTTAAGGTACGAGGCATACAAGCCGCTTGTGAGAAGGAAGATGCAGCTGTTCTTAACAAGGTTTTGCAAGCTATTGATCACTTGACTCAGGAAGTTCAAAAGTTAAAGGAAGATAGGGCACACTCATCGGGCTTTCGAGGAGAGAGTGGGGGATTTAGGTCTAGGGGTGACCCGGATCCTTCTCGTCGGCGGTGTTGGCGTTGTGGTGAGCTTGGTCATATAAGCAGAGATTGTGTTACAGCAAGGGTGTCGGAAAACTAGAACGGGTGGGTGTTGTGGGCTGCTCATCCACCCGCCTGGGCTTATCCAGTCAGCCCCTGTTATGTTTAGAAAGTGCTGGTATGGGATTTTATATCCATGGGAGGATATTAGAACAGCCGGCTAGATGCCTTATAGACACAGGAGCACAAGTATCTCTTATAAGTAGTGCTTTTTTGTTCAACTTACGGGTTGATGCCGCCGTGGAATTGCAAGTTTATCGGGGAAATGTGCGGGCTGCAAACGGGGCATTGCTGGACATTCTTGGGACTTGGGAAGGTTCCTGTGGGTTTGATGATTTGCGGGTTAAACATGTTTTTTTGGTTTGTAGAGACATTAGTCAGGCTGTTTTGTTGGGCACTGATTTCTTGTCTAAATTTGGGGCTGTTATTGATTTGAAAAATCATACTTGTTCACTTTTAGGCAAGTGTTTACCTATGACCGGGGTATTTGAAAAAGGAGGTGTTAGGAAGGTGGTAGTGAAAGAAAATGTAGTCCTTCCCCCCCGTTCTGAGGTGGTGGTGTCGGGTTTGGTCCCAGGGATTCCGAGGGGTGAGGTTTGTGGACTGGTGGAACCCAGTGAGGTGCTTGTAGAGAGACATGATCTTCTCATTGCTCGTTCTGTGGGGCAGGTTATTCAAGGGGAAGTCCCAGTTAGAGTAATGAATGTATCTATAGAACCGATTGAGTTGAGAGCCGCTATGTCCTTGGGGGGTTTTACCTCTGATGTTGAGCTTTGTCAGTTACTTGATGATTCTGTTGCGCTTCCAGATAACCAACTAGATGACATATGTGGTCAGTTGGGGTTGTTAAATAAAGGATTAAATAGGGAGCAATTAGAGGCAGTTAAAGCACTTGTAAGGGCAAATCTGTCTGTTTTTAGTATGGGTCCCCATGATCTTGGGAGAACCCATCTTTGTCCACATCGGATCAACACCGGGGAGGCCCCACCAATTAAAATGCCACCCAGGAGAGTGCCAATCCACTTCCAAGAAGAGATGAGCAGAGAAGTTCAAAATATGCTCGCAAGTGGTGTCATTAGTCCCTCTTATAGTCCCTGGGCAGCACCGGTTGTTCTGGTGAAAAAGAAGGATGGGTCTCTGCGCTTCTGTGTGGATTACAGGAAGTTGAATGAAGTTACTGTTAAAGATGCTTATCCTTTACCACGGATAGACGATGCTCTAGACTCCCTTACTTCTGCTCAGTGGTTTTCCACTTTAGATCTGGCCAGTGGCTATTGGCAGATGGAAGTGGAGGAGAAGGATAAAGAAAAGACTGCATTTGTGACGAGAACAGGACTATACCAATTTAATGTTCTTCCTTTTGGTTTGACAAATGCACCCAGTACTTTCCAGCGGCTCATGGAGCTTGTTTTAGCTGACTTACAGTGGACTTCCTGTCTTATTTATCTGGACGATATCATAGTTTTTGGCAGGTCTTTTGAGGAACACCTTCATCGTCTACAGGTTGTCTTGGGGAAGTTGAACCAAGCCAATCTTAAGGTCAAACCCAGTAAGTGTCAGTTGTTTGACAGGCAGGTTAAGTACCTGGGACATCTGATCTCTAAGGATGGTGTTCAGACCGATCCAGAGAAAGTGGTTGCGGTTCAAGAGTGGGCAGTTCCACAGAGCCAGACTGAGGTTAGGAGCTTTTTGGGTTTGGCTTCTTATTACAGGCGCTTTGTTAAGGACTTTGCTAAAGTGGCGAGGCCCTTACATAGACTTACTGAAAAAGGAGCCAAGATGAGGTGGACGGATGAATGTCAAGAGGCTTTTGATGAGCTTAAGAGACGGCTGACAACGGCACCTATTTTGGCTTTTCCAGATCCTGAGAAAACTTTCATACTGGATACAGATGCGAGTGATGTAGGCATCGGAGGAGTCTTGTCGCAGAAAGTAGAGGGGAAGGAATGTGTCATAGCATATGCAAGCCGTTCTTTGAGCCGGACGGAAAGGAATTATGCTACTACAAAGAAGGAGCTCCTTGCTGTTGTAACTTTTATGAAACAGTTCAGGCACTATTTGATGGGGAAAAACTTCATTTTGAGAACAGATCACAGTTCCCTGCGGTGGCTCCACAGTTTTGAATGTCCCGAGGGTCAAATTGCAAGGTGGTTGGAGCAGCTGGCGTCTTTCGATTATGATATTGTCCACCGTCCTGGAACTTCCCACTGTAATGCGGATGCTCTCTCCAGGGTTCCGAGAAGTGAGCTAGTCGCAGAGGGGGACCAAGCCATTGAAGTGGACTATGTCCACCAGAGTGATGAATGTGAGGTTATAAATTGAGACTGGAAAGTGGAACAGGACAAAGACGAGACCCTGCAAAGAGTGAAAGTATTGATCGAGCAAAATAAGCCGCCTTTGGAGATGAAGCAAGATCCTCAGTTGCGAGGGTATTGGAATATGTGGAGTACCCTTATTGTGAAGGGGGGCATTTTGAAGAGCTCCCAACGGGGTCTCCATGGTGTTGGTCCATGTGAACGAGTAGTGGTCCCAAGAGCGTTAGTTCCGGATTTGTTGAGATATCTGCATAACACGAAAACGGGGGGTCATTTGGGCCCTAATAAATTAAGGGAGAAAGTAAGAACTAGGTTCTTTTGGCCAGGGTGGAGTCATGATATCACAGAGTGGTGTAAGGAATGTGAACTCTGTGCTGTTTATAAGTCCAGTGGGCCTGAGCCACGTGCCCCTCTTCATTTTATTCAAGCTACCTATCCTTTTGAGAAGGTAGGCATGGATATTGTGGGTCCTTTGCCTACTACTTCTCGGGAGAATAGGTACATTTTGGTGATTGCAGATTACTTTAGTAAATGGTGTGAAGCATTTGCCTTGAAGAATCAAGAGGCTGATACCGTAGCTAGGGCTATGGTTGAACAGTTTATCCTTAGATGGGGTACACCTAAGAGTATTCATACAGATCAAGGGAAGAACTTTGAATCGGCTTTGTTCAGAGAAATATGTGACTTGTTGGAGATTCAAAAAACTAGAACTACCCCTTACCACCCTCAGTCAGATGGGTTGGTGGAGCGGTTAAACCGCACCGTCACAACCATGCTCTCAATGTTTGTACATTCTAATCAGAGAAATTGGGATGAGCTTCTCCCATATGTAATGATGGCATATAGGAGTAGCGTGCAAGCCAGTACAAAGTTCTCCCCTTATTGTGCTCTTTTTGGTCGGGAAATGGTTATGCCTTCAGATTTATTGTTTAATGTTGATGTAATAAAGCCTTACGTTTCAGTGGGAGGTTATGTTAAAGAGTTAGAGGGGAGATTATAGTCTGTTTGGGAGGCTATAGGTAGACATCAACAAAAAGCTTCACAGGGACAAAAACATTTTTATGATTTAAGGGTGCGTGGTCCCCAATATGTGGTGGGGGATAGAGTATGGCTCCGAGATAAGTCAAGAAGAAGGGGGAGATGCCCCAAGTTTCAGAGACATTATACAGGGCCATACACAATTAAGAAAAAGTTGTCTGAGGAGCTCTTTAAATTGTCTTCCCAGGAAGGATTAGACTTTGTTGCTCATTATAATCGCCTTAAGCTTTGCACGGTTCCTTCTCTTCCAGGGGTACAGCGACGCATTCCCAGAGAACTGCCTGTTGGAATATCTGGGGAGAGACCAGATCCGGGCCGGAGAATGCAGGTTTTAAAAGGAAATCCTGGCGCTTCTGCATGGGGAACCTGGTACAGCCGCAGAGAAAATATAGCCCTCCAGGGGGACACTGGGGACGACAGGGTGTCCAATTTAGCCTCTCGGGGAGAGAGGTTAGCAGGGACAGTGGATGAGCCCCAGCTACCAACAAGGGGCTTGGACCCAATTGAACCATTGCCCGATGCGGAAGATCGTGTACGGATTCCAGATGGACAACAAGGATCCAGCGATGGAGGAGTGAATATTTCTCAGATACCTTTACCTGGACGCACTAGAATCTCAAGGGCCCCAGTGTGGCATAGGGACTATGTTGTGAAATTGTGAAGGACGTGAGGGCACGTCCCAGTGAAAAGGGGGGGTAGTGTAAGAATGATGAAGAAAAGGGGTGGGGTTAGACACATTTAAGGGGGGGAGCGACCTCTGAGGGGAGACTTCCGGGTCGCGATCGCGTTTTGAGAGGCTTCCAGGTTGAGACAGGAGAGAGGAGGAGGTCGGGGCCTGGTGTGTGTGCGCGTCGGACGGTGGACCTGTTGCGGCCGTTGTTGATTGTGGGGAGCGGCGGTGAAAGGGTGAACGGCCCTGGACTGTGATATCTTCCGGTGGGCAGAGGAGCGTCGGGTGTGGAGGAGTTTATCGGGCGCGGAGCGTCGGACTTGGAGGAGTTTATCGGGCGCGGAGCGTTGGGTGTGGAGGAGTTCATCGGGCGCTGCTCGGAGTGGAACCTACGCAGGCTTTGTCTGGGGACCTTCCAAATTGAGCCGGGTCAGTCCGTTCCTGGTCAGACTATTTTTATTGAGTCCATGCTGATGATGACAAACTCTGTGTTGCCCGTTTTGTGGTGTGTTTAGGGGATTAATTATTCATACTGACTCTCATATTTTCACAACTTCTTACGTACTTTTAATTAATACATAAGAGTGTAGTTTTATAGTGTTCTTTAATGTTTGGCGTGGGATTTCCCTTTTTATAATCTGAATACTCGCTACTTCCTTATATAACTATCTTGACTTAACTCTTTAAAGCTGTTGAAGGGGAGGGAGTCAAGTGAAGTGGGCAGTCTAAACTATTTATCTTTGCTGTGTGTAGTATTCTTTTCTTTTATAGAAACGTAGGGTTTACAAGGATGTGTGTGGATTGATATCACTTTTGGGGTGGATTATAGTTGTGATGATCACTAGACAAGAGTGTAGTTTTGGTCCACTTTTGATGACTTCCTGGAGTAGCTGTAGAGGAGGATTAGGTCAAATATAGGGAGGTATTTTATGGTGTTGTGCAAAATAAAAGATTGCTTCATATTAATCGGACCTCGTCTGTTTGTGCGTCATTGTTGGGGTTATAATTAAATTGTGTCCAGACCTTCCTGGCTTATCAAAGGTGGTGGCAGCGGCTACTCCTAACAGAGAGCCCCTACAGTCTTAATGATCCAGGGTTTCTTAATGTGGAATTTTTTTTAATACCGCCTTCAAAATATACTGGCTGTCTTTTCTAAATTTTTAACTTTATTTCAAGCGGTCATTTTTAAAGGTGCACGTCTCAATACAATTATGGGTTTCTTAAGGTGGAATCTTTTTAGAATACCGCCTTTAAAACATATTAGCTGCCTTTCAACATTTTAACCTTTATTTCAAGAGGTCATTTTTAAACGTGGATGTCTCTATACAATTGTGGGTTTCTTAAGCTTGTATTTAAAATGTATTGGCCATCTTTTTATGCTTTTAAGACTCTTTTGGGCTGCGATAAACGACGGGGGATGGTTCTTGAGTTATGAAGATTTGTTCGGCACAAGGACAGTTTCAATGTATTTTCAGAAAGCAGGATAGCAACATTTTACACATTTCTCCTGTAAAGCTCCACTTTATGCATTCTCCACAAGGTCTTGGCTTTGTCTCTTCTACAGCATCATGCATGGCCATGCAAGGATGTTGTCTTAGCCCAAATGGACTCTGCACCTACTTTTGCTCTCACACAGAATCAGTTACCTCATCCTGCTTCCTCTCACATCTATCTTCTTTACTAATTTTCTAAATGTGTATATATATATATATTACTTTGTTTATCTTTGCCACTGTCACCCCTGGCTTGCTCATAGGAGGCTTGGTTCCACATCTGTGTAAAACTGCTTTGTAATGACTTCTAGTTTGAAAAGTGCTATACAAATAAAATGTGATTGATTGATTGATATTCAATAGGATTCCTCTACCTGTCATATATACCACAAAAACACTACACTAATGATATGGTCATAATACTTAGCACCAGAACTCTTCATTGATTGTTTACATGGTTTACATAATTATATATATATATATATATATATATATATATATATATATATATATATATATATATATATATATATATATATATATATATATATATAAAACAATTAAAATAATTCTACTTATTTTGTAATAAACCTATAATTACCCAGCTGGTGTCTTGAGGTAATGGGATTTACGTTGGCTACATTTTCTGAATTGTAAAAAATGAATCCAGTATGCTGGATGCTGAAATATAATATCACACATATTCTTAGTACACTAGGCAACATGTTAGTTCCACATTTGATCTGGCACTTAAAAGTTATTAAAAAAAGGACATAAATTTATTTTTAATTTATATTTAAATATAATGCTGGGCGAATACACAAAGAAATGATAACTAGCCCTTTTAACATTTATGTGAACTGACAAATCACAGACCACAGTTGAAGGGAAATTTGTATCCATTAAACAGATGCTTTGTTTTATTAACATATTGTCAGTGTTGGGGAACTGCATACTACATACACTCACTTAAGGGCAGTGAGGTATTGGGTCCTTAAAGTGTTGATGGCTACATTTGTACATCAGTCAGTGGAACCTTAAAACAGGTGTGTAACAGTGTAACAGTCAGGAACTTCATTACTGCAGGTACAGGGGGAGAGGGTTGCAGATTCCATCCACCAAGAGATGCTGGCTGTTGGATGACACTGTGGGAAGCATATGATGTTCTACTGAAAAGAAAAACAAAATTAAAAAATTAATAAACATTGGGCGACAATATTTAAAAAATCATCAGCATATCTCAGTTAAAAGTAGGATTAATTGTACAGGCTTTTGTCCTGCTTACTAGGCACTTGAAGTTGCTGGCTGCTCTGTTTTGTCAGATGAGACCCAGAGCAGCAATGTTAGTGGAGAGGCTTGCACACAGCATCCTCCAAGACGCATTCATTTTGGGGGACAATTAAAGGAGGGAGTGCATGATGTCCTACTGAAAAGAACATACCATAAAAGGTTCCAAGCTACATTTAGCAAGGGGAGAGACAGGTCAAAGAACCAGGAGGCAGTGAGTGTTTGGTTGAGGTGGATAGGTGGCTTTGACATGAGGGAACAGAAATTTTATCAAAACCAAATTTGGATTTATGGTCAATTTATTGTAATTTGTGGGAGAGGGAAGGCCATTCAAAAATGTATTAAATAATATGGGTAAGAAAATGAACAGTACTATGGCTACAAATGTAATCATTTTAAAGCTAATATGAACCCAAATTACATCAGACATTACATACACTTGAACAAGTCTGAGCTGCTCATTTAAAAAGCTAAAAAGCTTCTCTAGACCATTAATCCCATCTCACCCCTATGGGAACAAGGCTCTGAGACACCTACATATGTCATCTAAAAAATGTCATTGCCCAAAGGGGTCAAATGAACCTCATCTCTAAGAAAGTGGTCAGGCTCGTTAAAGTGTATGTCATGGTGATGCACTACACCCCCATTAATATCCAACACAAAAGTAGCCATTTCACTGTTCACCCACTTACGTGCATGTTCAATTTTTTTTAGGGTGTACAGAACCCCAGCGGCGTCTTTGGGTGATGTCTGATAAAAAAATAATAATTTGGGGAAAGCGCAGATGGAGTTCTTGTAGATCACGCTTCATCACTGCAGTGAGATGCAAAGACTTAATTTTGCCCAAGTCATTCCCACCGCAGTGGATCAGCAGGACCTCTGGGGGAAATTTTCCTTGAAGCCAATTATTAAAGAGGGGGACCACAGAGTACCACCTTAATCCACCCCTACCAAGCCACTCAACCTGGGCAGTGATGCCTAGGTTTGCCCCCATGGTCCTCCTCGCTCTCTCTTCCCCACGGCGGATGTAGCTGTCACCCAACAGCAACACGCTCGGCAAATCTGTAAAATACGCAAATAAACATAAAAATTAACTTACTTAATATTCTAAGATGTTATAGCCAAAGCTGTACAGTTGCACTAATTACAGTAGAACCTCATTGCTTACGAATAAAACATGTGTATCTCACAAAGAGTAGGACAAGAAGAAGCTCATTACATGTCAATGAAAGTTAGTTTAAAGAAAATATATATTTCCAAGTACTTGTGGAGCATTTAAAATCATTGGTCCAGTCATCATGGAATTTTTACACAGTGTGAAGGCTTTGATGTAGTAAAGTAAAAATCTACAATATAAGACATAAATATTTTTATTTTATTTGGACACTGATGGTAATGATATTTATTGATTGGTGTGCTGTGATTGATTTCCCTTATTGATCTATAACTGCTAGATAATGTCTTATTATTATTTCATATGGAATTTTACTGTAGCTGAAACTGATGTTTAACTCAAATGTATGCCTGTGTATATTTTTGTGTTAAGAATCTATTCACCTGTGCCTACATTAAGTCCAGTCACTGGGAACAATACTTATTTATTGCAAAGTACAATAAACCTAATCTTTATATTCATCCATGAATTGCTGCAAATGATTTTCATATCATACACTGAATAACTGACTGCTTACTTCTGAGTATCGAGTGCTGTATGTAGTAATGTTCTGTTAGTTGCTGCATACTTTGGGTTTGTTGATGACTCATAATATACAAAAAAATTAAAAATAAAATATTCTGGAACGCATTAATTGCTTTTCCATTATTTTAAATGGGGAAAATTGACTCGAGAAACGAACTTTTCCACTTAAAAAACGGGTCACGGAACGGATCAACTTCGTAGGTAGAGGTTCCACTGTATTTTACTGTAGTAACCTAATCACAAAATCCTGTATTTCATTTTTTTTTTAAACAAGTGGTCTTGAAATGACAATATAAATTTCAACTTAACATTTGTAGCTATTTGTAATGGTTTCTATCATTTGAATGTAGTATTATGACATTAAGTACATAATTTGAATTTAATGTGAAAAAATCCACTTACTGTATTCTGCGTGCCGTGCTCCGTAACACTGCTAAAGATGAGACGTTAATCTGGATTTTCAAATATGATTTTATAAAACAAAAAATGAATCCTCCCTCAAGATTGGCTGGCAGTATATTTTACATAAAAACGTAAGCAGCAGCAGTCATAACAATGCCACTTTGTTTTGTATTTCTGTTCGAAATTTCCAGTGAATCGTTCCATTTGATTCAAGCCACTGAGGTGACTAGATCAGATATCTCTTTCTTATTTGCGACGAATTGCGAAAAACATCATCAAGACTATTCATCTTCAAGACTCTTCATCATCGAGACTCTTCATCATCAACTCTTCATCTTCAAGATTCTTCATCGAGACTCTTCATCTTCAAGACCGCGGATTCTACAATCAAATTTCGACTTAATTTCATCCAGTGAAGTAAATTTTGTCTTCATATTTCCATACTGGTCCGTCAATTGTTTATGACAGTTATGAGTTATTAACTTGGTTTAAAAGCTCCGTATATCTCCCTTTGTTTTTAGCCAGATAACTATTGGTGGGAACAAGTTGTAGTTTTTTTATTTATTAATCATTTATATATATTTATTTTTTTTATAGTCATATATATATGTATATATATATATATATATAATGTGTGTGTGTGTGTGTGTGTGTGTGTGTATATATGTGTGTGTGTGTGTGTGTGTCCAATTAAAACCTGAGAAAGGGCAGCTTGGTTCATATATTAACAATCTGCCTGGTTTTACAATGAATGCACACTAGCAGCAGCTTTAGATTAATATTACATGTTTTATTTGAAATATTTCTACAAATGCTATATTGGGAAATGGCGGCAGATTAGCGACGAAGGTCTTGTCCTAAACCGCGCACGTTCGTATGTTACTGGACGTGCCTTTATTAGCGGTGTAGTGTGCATGTTTATTGAAGTACTACTATGCAGTTTGGGACACGGCCTTTCGTCGTCGACAGGCCGCCATTTCATTGCTAGCATGCGAAAATAAACTAAGCATCATAGTCTTGCGCATGTAACTGTATTTCAATAAATGTATTACACAGTCCTCCGACAGAAGTTGGATTTAGTGCAGGCAGTGAAAAATGACAACGAAAAATGCAAGGCTCTAAAGCCCGACTCGGCTCCATTTGCTGTGACCGGAGAGTCGTTCATGAATCAATTATTTTTTTTAATTCAGAAAAGAACCGATTCTTCTTTAATAAACGTCGCACATACTCGCTGTAGGAAATGCATGCGACTGCAGAACAAGTGTAGTTTATGTAATCAGATTTTTGCCAAAAAGAATCGCACAAAAAATCATCTCAAACATAAAACTTATAGCTTGAAAACTAACTATCCAGCTCTGACGTTTGTGCTCCATGACTTTTGCGCGTGAGCTCTGAGTTCTGTGTGTTCTCTCAGTTTTGCGCGCGAGTGCTTCGAGTTCTGTCCGTGCTCTCCGTACTGAACCTATTCCACATTTTATTTTCAATATTTTATTTCATATGTGCATTTTGTGTTACATGAGCTCGGAAAAAAGAGCAACATGACAATAAGGAGTTTGAGAGATGTTCCTGTTCCTTTAATGAATGCAAAGTTAACTAGAGCCGCTAGCGGCTATCTGCGGGTTCAAGCACTAACTGGCTTAATATTGGCAGTCAAGTCAAATCTGACAACTCCTGTAGTATGAATTGATCGGGAGAGGATGTATTGACATTTGTGGCTATGGCAAAATTGTTAGAAATTGCAAGTGCAGTGTCAGATTATTTTTGTAATAGGTGCTTGTGTTTGTGACTTGTGTTCTACAGTCTCTGAGGTGTGTTTGTTTCTGAGTGATGTGTGTGATGTAAGAGGGTCTTTGTGTGAGGTATATAATGTGTGAGCAGTCCATCCATTATCTGTAACCGCTTATCCAATTTAGGGTCGCGGGGGGTCCAGAGCCTACCTGGAATCATTGGGCGCAAGGCGGGAATACACCCTGGAGGGGACGCCAGTCCTTCACAGGGCAACACAGACACACACACATTCACTCACACACTCACACCTACAGACACTTTTGAGTCGCCAATCCATCTGCAACGTGTGTTTTTGGACTGTGGGAGGAAACCGGAGCACCCGGAGGAAACCCACGCGGACACGGGGAGAACACACCAACTCCTCACAGACAGTCACCCGGAGCAGGAATCGAACCCACAACCTCCAGGCCCCTGGAGCTGTGTGACTGCAACACTACCTGCTGCGCCACCGTGCCGTATTTCCGTAATTCTATTCAAAGAGTTAAACTTGTATATTATACTCATTCATTACTCACAGACTGATATATGTCAAGTGTTTATTTCTTTTAATTTGATGATTATAAATGACAATTTATAATTTGAATTTTGTGAAAAGGTTCAATATTGAAGACAACTGGTGCGACACTCTAATCAGTGAATTAACTCAAACACCTGCAAAGGCCTTTAAATGGTCTCTCAGTCTAGTTCTGTAGGCTCCACAATCATGGGGAAGACTGCTGACTTGACAGTTGTCCAAAAGATGACCATTGACACCTTACACCAGCAGAGCAAGACACAAATGGTCATTACTAAAAATGCTGGCTGTTCACAGAACTCTGTGTCCAAGCACATTAATAGAGAGGAGAAGGGAAGAAAAGATGTGGTAGAGGATTGTTAAATAAAACCCATTCAAAAATGTCAGGGAGATTCTCAAAGACTGGACTGCAGCTGGAGTCAGCGCTTCAAGAACCACCATGCACAGATGTATGCAAGACATGGGTTTCAGCGTCACATTCCTTGTGTGAACCCACTCTTGAACAAGAGACAGCATCAGAAGCGTGTGGCTTGGGCCAGTGTAAAGTTTCCACAGTTGGTGATGGTTTGGGTTGCCATGTCATCTGCTCGAATTGGTCCACTGTGTTTTCTGAGGGCCAAGATCAATGCAGCCGTCTACCAGGATGTTTTAGGGCATTTCATGCTTCCTGCTCTGACCAACTTTATAGAGATGCAGGTTTCATTTTCCAACAGGACTTGGTACTTGCACACAGTGCCAAAGCTACCAGTACCTGGTTTAAGGACCATGGTCTCACTGTTCTTAATTGGCCAACAAACACGCCTGACCTTAACCCCATTGAAAATCTACAGGGTATTGTGAAGAGTAAGATGCAATACGCCAGACCCAACAATGCAGAAGAGCTGAAGGCCACTATCAGAGCAACCTGTGCTCTGGACAGGCTACTATAGAATAGTTATATATAAATGTAAAATATTTAAATGCAGGTGGGCATTTAAATGCAGGAGGCGGTGTGGGGGAGGAGGTTGCCTCGCACTACAGCCAGTCAGAGTGCAGCTCTTGCCTTTTAACATGTCAGGCATTAAATGGGACACTGTACTCTGTGAGAAACAAGTGTAAACATCAGAAACTCAGTACATCAGAATAAAACACACAATAACAAAGGGTATTTCCTGACTGATGAGGATAAATGGCCACTTGAAGAGGTATAGAAGACTTTATAATTTTTAATTATGGTATGACCATTAACCTTTGCAGGTGAATAGGATCTTAACCTCCATATAGATCAACAAAACAATATTTAGTTTTGTAGTTCTATCTGGTGGTGAAAGAATTTACTACTGTAACATAGTGTTGCTAAGCAGTTACAGTCTTTCATGTTAGAACTGTTTAAGGGAGTACTACTCTATGGATATTTTCCTAACATGGATATATGTGGTATCAGTGGAATCCTAAAGACCTGGCATATAATAATTATCAATAAAATGTTGAACTTTCATCACTATGTGGCTTACAGGCCCCTCCAAATAATAGAGCTCCAGCATTAATTCTAGAAATCACAAATGCACCTATAACTCAAAAAAGCTTTCCCCAAAAATTTCAAAACTGCACATGCTTGATCAGTATAAGGATCAGATGACATGATTAAATTGTGGTACCACAGCAATCCTAGATGGCGCTATAACACAAAAAAAGCTAATTTTATCAGTTATTGTCCAATTGTAGCGCCCGCTTTTGGTGGATTGGAGTCATATTGTATATGCTTCTTCATAGTAAGGCCCTACATATGTATGTCAAATTTAGTCTTGATTGGGCTTAATTTGTTTGAGTTACAGCTGAAAGAATATTTAAAGCTCCACACACTTCAATTTATTGATTAATTACAACAAAAGTTTGTCCAAATGTTGAACTTTTTTTGATAATTATTGACCTACAGGCTCTACAGATTCTAACAAGGTAAATTATTTGGGAATACAGCAAAATTCCACAGACTAGTTTGAAAAAGTTCAATTTTAAACAACTGGCAATTGAGAAAATACAATGCATTTTTTGACAACACTTGCAACTATAAAGTTGTGAGGCCCTCTGCAGAGTATACAGAGAAGTAAACTGCGTGTCGATACGCTTAATTTTCGCCGAGAAATATCATATTTTCTTGATAAACCGCCCCTAATGGCTATCATTACGAACATTTTTATGCACTTAGGGAGTGCTCCCAGGAACATACCAATCAAATGCCATGATGATTGGACCTTGTTAAGGTAGTCAAACAGGTGCTAACATCTGATTGGCCGATGACGATCACAATTTTGCCCGAATCTAATTGTCCTTAATTTTCCATTTATAGCCTTGCCCAGAGAAGCAGCATGCCAAACGGCAGTCCGATCCGCCTTGCGGATGCTGAGATATACACTTGTAGCATTTACAGCGCCCCCTATATGAATATTGGCTCCTCATTAGACATGCTACCTCAGAATCATATCTGGAAGTAGAATATGAAATTTGCACACACTGGAGTAAAGTATGAAATTGTTATAAATTTGTAAGTAAAACATACAATAAGCCGAAGAGGTTCATTTGAATATGGCGGCCATATTGAATCGAAATTTCAACTTTTTTTTTGATAATTATTAACCTTCAGACTCCTGCGAACATTTTTTTAATTATTACCAAGCTCAAGAGAATTGTACAAAAATCCCCGGATTAGTTCGCAAAAGTAGGTTTTGCAAATTATGCAAATTAGCGTGATAATAACGTTGGAAAAATGAAATTTTGACTAACCCGTTTTTGATTTGTCTGGACCCAAAGAATCAGTGGAAAAAAAGATTTTGTCTCTACGCCTCACGGTGTAGGAGATATGAACCTAAACGCGTTTCACTTCGCTATAGCGCCACCATTAGGCCAATCAGTGTAATTTTTGTTGTCCTCCGAGATGCACACAAACTACATCTACCCTCCAAGTGGGAAGTGTGTACGACCTACGATATCATCTGCACAATGACTTTTACAGGAGAAAAAGAATAAATATAGCCAAAAGCGGCAATTAACGGGGTTCTCGCTTAACAGGCCTGTTTGGAAGCTCGAATCGAGTTGTCCTTAATTTTCCCACTACAGCCTTGCCCATAGAAGCAGCATGCCAAGTGGCGGTCCGATCCGCCTTACGGATGCTGAGATATAAACTTGAAGCATTTACAGCGCCCCCTATATGAATATTGGCTTCTCCTTTGACAAGCTACCTCAGAATCATGTCTGAAAGTAGAATATGAAATGTAAACACATTTGAGCAAAGCATGAGTTTGTTATAGATTTTTAAGTAAAACATAAAATAAGCCGAAGAGGTTCATTTGCATATGGCGGCCATCTTGAATCGAAATTTCAACGTTTTTTTGATAATTATTACCAAGCTCAAGAGAATTGGACAAAAATCCCCGGATTAGTTCGCAAAAGTAGGTTTTGCAAATTATGCAAATTAGCGTGATAATAACGTTGGAAAAATGAAATTTTGACTAACCCGTTTTTGATTTGTCTGGACCCAAAGAATCAGTGGAAAAAAAGATTTTGTCTCTACGCCTCACGGTGTAGGAGATATGAACCTAAACGCGTTTCACTTCGCTATAGCGCCACCATTAGGCCAATCAGTGTAATTTTTGTTGTCCTCCGAGATGCACACAAACTACATCTACCCTCCAAGTGGGAAGTCTGTACGACCTACGGTATCATCTGCACAATGACTTTTACAAGAGAAAAAGAATAAATATAGCCGCAAGCGGCAATTAATGGGGTTCTCGCTTAACAGGCCTGTTTGGAAGCAATAGGGCTACATCGCTGCCATGCTACCTTTAAAAACATTTCTATAAGTAGAATCTTAAATTTGAACCCATTTGAGCAAAGTATGAAGGAGTTAGAGATGTTCAAGTAAAACCTGTGATAAGCTGAAGAGGTTCATTTGCCATCATGAATCAAAATGTCAATTAATTCTATAATTACCTAGGGTCAGACTCATGTGAACGTTTTGGCACCAAGCTCAAGGGAGTTGGTCAAAAATTCATAGACTTATTGACAAAAGTATGTTTTGCAAATTATGCAAATTAGCTCAAAATCTAAGTGGGCTGAGCTTTATGATCCAACAGCAAATTAGTTTTTCTTAAGCCAAGGAATAAGGGACAAAAATATTTCATCTCTAAGCCTTACGGTGTAGGAGATATAGACCTCAATGCTTTTCCTTTTGCTATAGCGCCACCATCTGGCCAAAGAATGTCATTTTTCTTGGCTGAGTCATTTTACACCTGCTGGGCCTTGCTGCCAAGGGAGGTGTTTCTGGGCCTTATGGTCTTTGCTCCACATTGCATTTTGCATAATGTCTCAGAGCCACTGTAGTTCAACAGCACAATGTATAGTCTTAGACTGCCATCTTCTGGTGAGAAATGACTACTTTCCCATATTTTTAGATCAGCCATGAAAGCACATACAGAAAGATTTAAGCATGTACTCCTATGTGGATATTTACCTAACATGGACATGTACGGTATCAGCTAAATCCTAAGGATCTGAACTTTAACAAAAAATTGTTGCACTTTTATTACTATGTAGCTTACAGGCCACTCCCAATAACAGAGATCTAGCATGTATACCTCAAGTCAAATATAAGCTATATGTGTACACTAATATATACCTATAACTCAAAAATGCTTTCCCCAAAAATTTTAAAACGTCACATACTTGATCAGACTGAGGAGCAGATGTCATAATTAAGTTGGGGTGCCACTACAATCCTAGATGGCGCTATAACATAAAAAAGCCAATTTAATCAGTTTTTGTCCAATTGTAGCGCCCCCTTTTGGTAAATTTGGATCATATTGTACATACGTCTTCAGGACAAGACCATACATACTTCTGTCACGTTTGGTCTTGATTGGACTTAATTTGTTTGAGTTATAGCTAAAAGAATGTTTAAAGCTCCCCACACTTCAATTAATTGTTTTATTACAACAAAAGTTTGTCCAAATGTTGAACTTTTTTTAATAATTATTTACCTACAGACTCTGCAGATTCCAACAAGGTCAACTGTTTGGGAATATCGCAAAATTCCACAGACTAGTTTGAAAAGCTTCAATTTTGAACATTTGGAAACTGAGAAAAAGCAAAGCATTTTTGACAACACTTGCAATTACAAAGTTGTTAGGCCCTCTGCAGAGTATAAAAAGAAGCAAACTGCGTGTCAATATGCTTAATTTTCACAGAGATATATAATATTTTCTTGATATAGCGCCCCCTAGTGGCTATCGTTATGACAATTTTTCTGCTCTTAGGGAGGCCTACCAGGGACATACCAGTCAAATCCCATGATGATTGGACCTTGTTAAGGTTGTCAAACAGCTGATGACAGCTGATTGGTCGATGACAATCACAATTTTGCTCGAATCGAGTTGTCCTTAATTTTCCCACTACAGCCTTGCCCATAGAAGCAGCATGCCAAGTGGCGGTCCGATCCGCCTTACGGATGCTGAGATATAAACTTGAAGCATTTACAGCGCCCCCTATATGAATATTGGCTTCTCCTTTGACAAGCTACCTCAGAATCATGTCTGAAAGTAGAATATGAAATGTAAACACATTTGAGCAAAGCATGAGTTTGTTATAGATTTTTAAGTAAAACATAAAATAAGCCGAAAAGGTTCATTTGCATATGGCGGCCATCTTGAATCGAAATTTCAACGTTTTTTTGATAATTATTAAGCTACAGGCTCCTGCGAACATTTTGACACCAAGCTCAAGAAAATTGGACAAAAATCCAAGGAGGAGTACACAAAAGTAGGTTTTGCAAATTATGCAAAATAGCAAAAAATCTAAGTAGGCGGAGCTTAGTGGTTGTATGTACCTTTTTGATTCGGCAGGACCCAAGGAATCAGGGAAAAAAAAGATTTCGTTTCTACGCCACACGGGGTGGAAAATCTTTTAATGAAAGCGTTTTCCTCCGCTGTAGCGCCCCCATGAGGCCAATTGGGCTGATATTTTGCGCCTGAGTAGCGAGACCGACAACTACCTATTGACCAAGTCTCAAGTGTCTAGGCCTTACGGTTTGGGCTGTGCGATTCGTTTTATGGCAGAAAAAGAAAAAGAATAATAAATATAGCCGCAAGAGACAATTCCCGGGGTCCAAGCTGGTATTCGCTGGTAGAAGAACAATGTGCTAGCATATGAGCTGTCCTGAGATAGTAGGGGCTTTTGGGGAAGTTTGTGTAGTATTTGTAAGGTGTTTTATTCATATGAGCTGTCCTGAGATAGTAGGGGCTTTTGGGGAAGTTTGTTTAGTGTTTGTAAGATGTTTTATTCATATGAGCTGTCCTGAGATAGTAGGGGCTTTTGGGGAAGTTTGTGTAGTGTTTGTAAGGGGTTTTATTCATATGAGCTGTCCTGAGATAGTAGGGGCTTTTGGGGAAGTTTGTTTAGTGTTTGTAAGATGTTTTATTCATATGAGCTGTCCTGAGATAGTAGGGGCTTTTGGGGAAGTTTGTGTAGTGTTTGTAAGGTGTTTTATTCATATGAGCTGTCCTGAGATAGTAGGGGCTTTTGGGGAAGTTTGTGTAGTGTTTGTAAGGTGTTTTATTCATATGAGCTGTCCTGAGATAGTAGGGGCTTTTGGGGAAGTTTGTGTAGTGTTTGTAAGATGTTTTATTCATATGAGCTGTCCTGAGATAGTAGGGGCTTTTGGGGAAGTTTGTGTAGTGTTTGTAAGATGTTTTATTCATATGAGCTGTCCTGAGATCGTAGGGGCTTTTGGGGAAGTTTGTGTAGTGTTTGTAAGGTGTTTTATTCATATGAGCTGTCCTGAGATAGTAGGGGCTTTTGGGGAAGTTTGTGTAGTGTTTGTAAGGGGTTTTATTCATATGAGCTGTCCTGAGATAGTAGGGGCTTTTGGGGAAGTTTGTTTAGTGTTTGTAAGATGTTTTATTCATATGAGCTGTCCTGAGATAGTAGGGGCTTTTGGGGAAGTTTGTGTAGTGTTTGTAAGGTGTTTTATTCATATGAGCTGTCCTGAGATAGTAGGGGCTTTTGGGGAAGTTTGTGTAGTGTTTGTAAGGTGTTTTATTCATATGAGCTGTCCTGAGATAGTAGGGGCTTTTGGGGAAGTTTGTGTAGTGTTTGTAAGATGTTTTATTCATATGAGCTGTCCTGAGATAGTAGGGGCTTTTGGGGAAGTTTGTGTAGTGTTTGTAAGATGTTTTATTCATATGAGCTGTCCTGAGATCGTAGGGGCTTTTGGGGAAGTTTGTGTAGTGTTTGTAAGGTGTTTTATTCATATGAGCTGTCCTGAGATAGTAGGGGCTTTTGGGGAAGTTTGTGTAGTGTTTGTAAGGTGTTCCATGCTGTTCTGGCATCTCTTTGGAAGTGTAGCGTGAGATGGATTAGTAGCGGATGACAGACACAGTATAGAGCACAGAAGTCACTCTGGAGTTGCACTCTGGTTTCTCACCCTAATGTTCAGGAGCCCCAAACAGCAGATATGATGTGGAGTGGCTTGTACTCGAGTCTGTTATCAGTGGACAGAAGACACTCTCTGCTGGCAGTGTTTGGTTGTGGACTATTCTCTGTCCAGCAGTGATGCTGAGGGATTTAAAATGCCAACACCTGAGTCATACCTGCTGTATGGAGGTATGGGTGTCCAGACCATTGAAGAGCAGGGTGAAAGCGAGCAGTCTTTGCAGAGCAGGAGCGTAGCATATGACAGTTCCTGATACAGGAGCCACACTTTAATATAGATTTTGTAGTGCTTTAAAATGTGATCCTTGGTGCTCTGGATTGTAAGAAGAAGGGGTAGTAGATGAGTGGGTAAATTTCTGTTCTGCAGGCAGGTGAACATGGGGCTTGGGTTACAGAGACAGCACAGAGCACAGAACTGACTCTGGAATTTCACCCTGGATTCTGACCCAATGTTCAGGACATCCACAAAGTATATTTAATATGGGTGGTGGATAATTCTCAGCACTGCAGTGACACTGACATTGTGGTGATAGGTCAGTGTGTGTAGTGCTCTTATGAGTGGATAAGACACAGCAGTGCTGCTAGACATTTTAACACCTCTGTCAACTCACTGTCCACACTGAGATACATATATGTTATTGGTCAAACTTATAGACATAAATTCAGACACAGTTGCTCATACATTCTCAGCATTGTAGTGACACTGACATTGTGATGCTATGTCAGTGTTTATTGTGCTCTCATGAGTGGATCAGACAGAACAGTGCTGCTGGATAATTTTAAAACCTGTTTCCACTCACTGCCTACACAGTTACACACACATACTCTGTTGGTCCACATTATAGATAAAAAAGGCAGAGACAGTAGGTCATACATTTGCAGCATATCTGCTGTGTGTGTGTCCTGACCATTGAAGAACATGTGAAAGGGAGCAATGAAAGTATGCAGAGCAAGAGG
Source organism: Hoplias malabaricus (assembly GCF_029633855.1). NCBI lineage: Eukaryota > Metazoa > Chordata > Actinopteri > Characiformes > Erythrinidae > Hoplias > Hoplias malabaricus. The sequence goes on from NC_089807.1 coordinate 22,767,296, forward strand.
TGCACCCCTTTCTGTAAAGTGCTCCTTCGGACAGTGGAGCTGAAAACTTGGACACTGAAACAAAAATAAGGAACCAATCATGATGTTATTGTTGATTTGTTTAGATATGTTTTCAATTGTCTCTGTCCTCTGGCCCTCTCTGACTGGCAGGGGGGAGGGGAGGGGGAGAGGTGACAGTCTGTGTGTGAGAAGGAGAGGGAGGGGCTGAGGGGGGAATCTGCATAGCTAGTCTGCAGGGGTGGGTATAAATGAGATATAACGGACATATATTTGATCAAGAACTAGTCCTTGGATCAAAACCCAATATAGACATATGTGGTATCATGAGAATCGTAAGAACCTGAACTTTAGTAATTATCAAAAAAATGTGGAACTTTCATTACTGTGTGATTGCAGCCTCTGCTTAAATAGAGATGTGCAGCTTGCCGTTGAAACATCACATAAAAAACAGCTGTAACTCAAAAATGCTTTAGGCATATGTTATGAAAATGCACAAGGTCCTTTTCCATGATGTTCAGAATATATCTATCTCATCTTGCTGGTACTGTATCTCTAGGTGGCGGTGTAATCAATTAATAACCTGTGCAACCAGTTGCTGTCTAATTGTAGCGCCCCCTTTCTGTGCAATGTGGTCACATTTGGCATACTACTTCAGAGTAATGACATACATATGTGTACCAAGTTGTGTTTGATTTGGGTGAAGTTTGTTGTAGTTATAGCTCAAAGAGTGCATCGAGGCCCGCCCATGCATATTTGTTAAATAACTGCCACAACAACGTGTCAAAAGTTCTAGATTTTTTTGATAATTATTTACCTACAGGCTATACAGACTTCAAAAATACCAGTTGTTTATTGATAAGACAAATTTCCAGGGAGGAGTGCGAAAAGCTCCATTTTCACATACCTGACTATTGTGGATAAACTATGCATTTTTTGACAATAGTTATAATTACAAAGCTGTAAGGCAATTTGCAGAGTATGAAATAAAGCAAACTGCTTGTTAATATGTTTATATTTCGCTGAGATATTCCATATTTGCATGTTGATAAATTTAATTGCGCCCCCTAGTGGCTATCGTTATGAAACATTTTATGTGCTCAGGAAGTGGGGCCATGGACATACCATGCAAGTGTCATGATGATAGGACCTTGTTAAGGTCATGAAACAGCTGCTGAAATTTGATTGGCCGATGGCGGACATGTTTTTATGAATATGACATCATCGTCATATAATCTGTGTCAGCTCATCACACACCACATGCATACCAAGCGGCATGTCAATGGGACAATCCTGTGAAGCGTAACAAATTATTTGCTGTTATAGCGCCCCCTAGGCTTGCAGTTGCACAACCAAGTACTCATGTCTTCCGGCCCTTATAGGGATCAAGCATGTGAAGTATCGTAGCATTTGGAGAAAGCGTTTGCGAGTTATAGCTGTATTTGTCTGATTTTTGGAACACGAGCTGTACCCCTGTATTTGGGCGGAGTCTGGAAGCCAAGCAGTGATGAAATTCCAACTTTTTTTGGATAATTATTAAAGTTCAGGTTCTTAGGATTCTGCTGATACCACATATGTCCATATTGGGTACATTTCCAGAGACTAGTTTGCGTTCAAAAATTTGTGCGATTTTGCATATTATGCAAATTACCTCAAAATCTAAGTAGGCGGAGCTTATGGGTTCTTGAGGCTTTTTTGTAGGGTCTGACCTGAGGAATCTGGGAAAAAAAGAATTTCGTTTCTACGCCACACGGGGTAGGAGATATAGGGAGCGACGCGTTCCGCGTCGCTATAGCGCCACCATCAGGCTGATCGGGCTGATTTTTTGCGCCTGAGTAGCGGGAGGGTTTACTACCAGTTGACCAAACGACAAGTCTGTAGGACCTACGGTTTGGGCTGCCCATCGCGTTTCATCGGAGAAAAAGAAGAAAAAAAAACCAAAAAAAGCGGAAAAAACAGAACAAAAACAATAGGGCTCCAGCACTTACAGTGCTTGGACCCCTAAATATAGCCGCAAGCGACAATTAACGGGGTTCTCGCAGAATAGGCCTGTTTGGAAACAATAGGCCTACATCGCTGATATGGTACCCTTAAAATCATTTCCTTAAGTAGAATCTGAAATTTGAACCCATTTGAATAAAGTATGGAGGAGTTACAGACGTTCAAGTAAAACTTGTGATAAGCCGAAGAGGTTCATCTGCATATGGAGGCCATCTTGAATCAAAATGTCAACATTGTTTCTATAATTACCTAATGTCAGACTCATGTGAATGTTTTGGCACCATGCTCAAGAGAATTGGACAAAAATGCACAGAATTATTGACAAAAGTATGCTTTGCATTTCGTGCTCGAACCCCTAAATATAGCTGCAAGCGGCAATGGCATGGTCCTAACACGAAGGGGCCTAATTGGGACCTTTGGCCAGTCTGAGAGGTCAATGAGGCCTTAGGACACATGAACCATTTAGGCCAAACAAGGTAAAAATGAATCTATGATTTTGTTATATCTTCAACTAGCAGCTAACATTTGGAAATGTCTCATGTACTTACGAAGTGCCCCATAGACACCCTGTAAATATTTCTTTATGATTGGGCCTTGTTGGGCCTTTCAAAGAGCTGCTGAAACCTCAGTGGCCAATGGCAGCCATTGTGTATAGTAAATATCAACAACAACATGGAATCGGATTAAGTACATCACATCACTCACTAACTGCATGTCACGTGTCCATGAGGTGTCCATTAAAGCAAGGATCTGCACAATGAGGCCTTAGTGTTGGTGTAAGGAGCATCAGTATAGAGACACCATAAGCAGTTTTGGACAGTGAGGTTTCACAAGTGCTAATGAACCATTTGTTTTTGTTTAGCAAAGGACATGATATGACTGGTGAGCACCGTTTTTAATTATGATAAATATTTTTGTTCATATGTTATGACTTTTGACCTGTACAGAGAAATAAGTTCTTGAATGTAGATGAACAAAGCAATATATGGTCTTAGAGTGCCACCTGCTGGTGAAACAATTTACTACTGTCCCATAGAGGAGCTGAGCTGTTACAAATGCACATACAGATTTTTTAATCAGGTACTGCTCTTTGAATATTTCACTCACATGGACATATATGGTATCAGAGGAACCCTAAGGACCTGAACTTTAATTATTGATAATAAAATGTGGAACTTTCATCACTATGTGGCTTACAGGCCCCTCCCAATTACAGAAATCCAGCATGAACACAGAAACTGCACATAACATGTAATTGTGCAATTATAGCTCTCCCTTTTGATGGATTTCTGTCATATTGTACATGCTCCTTCAGGGTAAGACTCTACATATGTATGTAAATTGTGGTCTTAATTGGGCTTCATTTGTTTGAGATACAGCTGAAAGAATGTAAAAACTCAGCACACTTCGACTAATTGATTTATTGTTTCAACAATGTGTCCAAATGTTGTACTTTTTTGGATAATTATTTACCTACAGACTCTGCAGATTCCAACAAAGTCAATTGTTTTGGAATAGAGCCAAATTCCATGGACTAGTTCGAAAAAGTTCAATTTTGAACAACTGGTTATTGAGAAAAAATTATGCATTTTTTCACAACACTTGCAATTACAAAGTTGTTAGGCCATCTGCAGAGTATACAAAGCTGCAAACTGCGTGTCAATACACTTAATTTTTGCTTAGATATATCACATTTTCTTGATATAGCGCCACCTAGTGGCTATCGTTACGTAATTTTTTATGCACTTAGGAAGTGCCCCCAGGAACATACCAGTCAAGTCTCATGATGATTGGACCTTGTTAAGGTAGTCAAACAGCTGCTGAAAACTAATTGGCCGATGACGATCACAATTTTGCCCGAATCGCGTTGTTCTTAATTTTCCCCTTATAGCTTTGCCAATAGAAGAAGCATGCCAAAGGATGGTTCAAACTGCCTTGCGGATGCTGAGATATACACTTGTAGCATTTACAGCGCCCCCTATATGAATATTGGCTCCTCCTTTGACTTGGTACCTCAGAATCATGCGAGTAAGTTGAATATGCAATTTGAACACATTTGAGTAAAGTATACAATTGTTATGAATTTTTAAGTAAAACAGACGAAGAGCCGAAGAGGTTCATTTGCATATGGCGGCCATCTTGAATCCGAATTCTAACATTTTTTGGATAATTATTAACCTCCAGACTCTTACAAACAATTTGGCACCATGCTCAACAGAATTGGACAAAAATCCACAGACTAGTTTGCAAAAGTAGGTTTTGCAAATTATGCAAAATAGCAAAAAATCTAAGTGGGCGGAGCTTAGTGGTTGTATCGACCTTTTTGATTCGGCAGGACCCAAGGAATCAGGGGGAAAAAAAATTTCGTCTCTACGCCACACGTGGTAGGAGCCCCGTAAGAAAAGGCGTTGTCCTTCGCTGTAGCGCCCCCATGAGGCCAATCATTCTGATTTTTTGCGCCTGAGTAGCGGGAGGGTTTACTACCTACTGACCAAGCCTCAAGTCTGTAGGCCTTACGGTTTGGGCTGTGCGATCGTTTGTAGTGCAGAAAAAGAACCGGAAGAATAATAATAATAAATATAGCCGCAAGCGACAATTAACGGGGTTCTCGCAGAATAGGCCTGTTTGGAAACAATAGGCCTACATCGCTGATATGGTACCCTTAAAATCATGTCCTTAAGTAGAATCTGAAATTTGAACCCATTTGAATAAAGTATGGAGGAGTTACAGACGTTCAAGTAAAACTTGTGATAAGCCAAAGAGGTTCATCTGCATATGGAGGCCATCTTGAATCAAAATGTCAACATTGTTTCTATAATTACCTAGTGTCAGATTCATGTGAATGTTTTGGCACCATGCTCAAGAGAATTGGACAAAAATGCACAGACTTATTGACAAAAGTATGTTTTGCAAATTATGCAAATTAGCTCGAAATCTAAGTGGGCGGAGCTAAATGATCCAAATAGCAGATTAGTTTGTCTTAAGCCAAGGAATCAGGGAAAAAAAAGATTTCGTCTCTAGGCCTTAGGGTTTGGGAGATATAGACCTCAATGCTTTTCCATTTGCTATAGCGCCACCATCTGGCCAAAGGTTGTCATTTTCCTTGGCTGAGTCATTTCACACCTGCTGTACCTTGCTGGCAAGTGTGGTGTTTCTGAACCTTACAGTCTTTGCTCCACATTGCATTTGGCATAACAACTCACATCCACAGCAAAATGTGTAGTCTTAGACTGCCATCTGCTGATGAGAAATAAGTACTTTCCAATATTTATGGCTCAAATATAAATGCATATGAACAAAAATATTTGAGAGTGTACTACTATGTGAATATTTAGCAAAAATGGACATATGTGGTGTCAGCGGAATCCTAAGGAACTGAACTATAATAATTATCCAAAAAACCTTGCACTTTTATTACTATGTAGCTTACAGGCCCCTCCCAAAAAGAGAGATCCAGCATGTATTCCACAAGTCAAATATATGCCATATATGTACATTTATATACACCTATAACTCAAAAACGCTTTCACCAAAAATTAAAAAAATTCAAAGGCTTGATAAGCCTGAGGAGCAGATGTCATAATTAAATTATGGTGCCACTGCCATCCTAGATGGCGCTATAACACACAAAAAGCGTTTTAATCAGTTATTGTTCAATTGTAGTGCCCCCTTTTGGTGGATTTAGGCCATAATAGACATGCTCCTTCAGGTTATGGTCTTACATAATCCTGTAAAGTTTGGTCTGGATTGGGCTTCTTTTCTTGGAGTTATAGATGAAAGAACCTATAAAGCAGCTCACACTTCAGTTTATTGACATGTTGTAACAACACAATGTTAAAAAGTCATACTTTTTTTAAAGATTATTTACCTACAGACTCTACAGAATCCAACAAGACCAATTGTTTGGGAATAGCACCAGATTCCACGGACTAGTTCGAAAACCTCAATTTTCAAACAACTGGCCATTGAGAAAAATCAATACATTTCTTGACAATACTTGCTATTACAAAGTTGTTAGGCAATATACAGAGTACAGAGTCCAGCAAACTGCATGTCAATATGCTTAATTTTCGCTGAGATATTACATATTTTCTTGTTATTGCGCCCCCTAGTGGCTATCATCACGAAACGTCTTCTGCTCTTAGAAAGTGCGTCCATGGACATGCCAGTCAAGTATCATAATGATTGACCTTTGTCAAGCTTGTCAGGGAGCTGCTGAGTTCTGATTGGCCGATGACGTTACAATTTGGCGAGTATCGACTTGTCCTTTATTTTCCACTTAGAGCCTTGCCTAAAGCAGCTGTATGCCAAGCGGCGGACCGATCGGACTTGCGGATGTTGAGATATGAATTTCTAGTATTTAGAGCGCCCCCTGTGTGAATTTTCGCACCACCGACGACATGCTACCTCAAAATCATGTCCCTAAGCAGAATCTGAAATTGCAACCCATTTGAGTAAAGTATGCAGAAGTAACAGCTGTTCATGTAAAAAGGGCGATAAGCCGATAAGGTTCATTTGCATATGGCAGCTACATTGAATTGAAATGTCAACGTTTTTTTGATGATTATTAAGCTTCAGACTCCTGCGAGCGTTTTGACACCAAGCTCAAGAAAATTGGACAAAAATCCACGGACTAGTACGCAAAAGTAGGTTTTGCAAATTATGCAAAATAGCAAAAAATCTAAGTGGGCGGAGCTTAGTGGTTGTATCGACCTTTATGATTCGGCAGGACTCAAGGAATCAGGGGAAAAAAAAATTTCGTCTCTACGCCTCACGTGGTAGAAGCCCCGTAAGAAAAGGTTTTGTCCTTCGCTGTAGCGCCCCCATGAGGCCAATCAGTCTGATTTTTTGCGCCTGAGTAGCGGGAGGGTTTACTACCTACTGGCCAAGCCTCAAGTCTGTACGCCTTACGGTTTGGGCTGTGCGATCACTTTTAGTGCAGAAAAAGAACCGGAAGAATAATAATAATAAAAATCCTAACAATTATAATAGGGTTTCAAGCACTTCGTGCTCGAACCCCTAAATATAGCCGCAAGCGACAATTAACGGGGTTCTCGCTTAACAGGCCTGTTTGGAAGCAATAGGCCTACATCGCTGACATGCTACCTTTAAAAGCATTTCTATAAGTAGAATCTGAAATTTGAACCCATTTGAGCAAAGTATGAAGGAGTTAGAAATGTTCAAGTAAAACCTGTGATAAGCTGAAGAGGTTCATTTGCATATGGTGGCCATCTTGAATCAGAATGTCAACATTCGTTCTATAATTACCTAGGGTCAGACTCGTGAACGTTTTGGCACCAAGCTCAAGGGAATTGGTCAAAAATTCAAAGACTTATTGACAAAAGTATATTTTGCAAATTATGCAAATTAGCTCAAAATCTAAGTGGGCTGAGCTAAATGATCCAATAGCAAATTAGTTTGTCTAAAGTCAAGGAATAAGGGAAAAAAAAGATTTCATCTATAGGCCTTACGGTGTAGGAGATATAGACCGCAATGCTTTTCCCTTTGCTATAGCGCCACCATCTGGCCAAAGAGTGTCATTTTCCTTGGCTGAGTCATTTCACACCTGCTGGATGTTGCTGCCAAGGGAGGTGTTTCTGGGCCTTATGGTCTTTGCTCCACATTGCATTTTGCATAATGTCTCAGAGCCACTGTAGTTCAACAGCACAATGTATAGTTTTAGACTGCCATCTGCTGGTGAGAAATAACTACTTTCACATATATTTAGCTCTGCCATGTATGCACATATTTGCCCTGTGAAGGTCTGGCGTCCCCTCCAGGGTGTATTCCCGCCTTGCGCCCGATGATTCCAGGTAAGCTCTGGACCCCCCGCGACCCTAAGTTGGATAAGCGGTTACAGATAATGGATGGATGGATGGATGAATGCACATATAGAAACATTGGAGCGTGTACTCCTATGTGGATATTTACCTAACATGGACATATGTGGTATTGTTGCCTTGCGCCCAATGATTCCAGGTAGGCTCTGGACCCACCGCGACCCTGAACTGGATAAGCGGTTACAGATAATGAATGAATGAAAAAATTGTTGCACTTTTATTACTATGTAGCTTACAGGCCCCTCACAATAAGAGAGATCTAGCATGTATTCCACAAGTCAAATATTTGCAATATGTGTACACTAATATACACCTATAACTCAAAAACACTTTCCCCAAATATTTTAAAACTTCACATGCTTGATCAGACTGAGGAGCAGATGTCATAATTAAGTTGGCGTGCCACTGCATTCCTAGATGGCGCTATAACATAAAAAAGCCAATTAAATCAGTTTTTGTCCAATTGTAGCGCCCCCTTTTGGTAAATTTTGATCATATTGTACATACTTCTTCAGGGTAGGACCATACATACGTCTGTCATGGTTGGTCTTGATTAGACTTAATTTGTTTGAGTTATAGCTAAAAGAATGTTTAAAGCTCCACACGCTTCAATTAATTGTTTTATTACAACAAAAGTTTGTCCAAATGTTGAACTTTTTTTGATAATTATATACCTACAGACTCTGCAGATTCCAACAAGGTCAACTGTTTGGGAATATCGCAAAATTCCACGGACTAGTTCGAAAAGGTTCAATTTTGAACATTTGGAAGCTGAGAAAAAGCAAAGCATTTTTTGACAACACTTGCAATTACAAAGTTGTTAGGCCCTCTGCAGAGTATAAAATGAAGCAAACTGTGTGTCAATATGCTTAATTTTCACAGAGATATATAATATTTTCTTGACATAGCGCCCCCTAGTGGCTATCGTTATGACAATTTTTCTGCTCTTAGGGAGGCCTACCAGGGACATACCAGTCAAATCCCATGATGATTGGACCTTGTTAAGGTTGTCAAACAGCTGATGACAGCTGATTGGTCGATGACAATCACAATTTTGCTCGAATCGAGTTGTCCTTAATTTTCCCTCTACAGCCTTGCCCATAGAAGCAGCATACCAAGCGGCGGTCCGATCCGCCTTACGGATGCTGAGATATAAACTTGAAGCATTTACAGCGCCCCCTATATGAATATTGGCTTCTCCTTTGACAAGCTACCTCAGAATCATGTCTGAAAGTAGAATATGAAATGTAAACACATTTGAGTAAACCATGAGTTTGTTATAGATTTTTAAGTAAAACATAAAATAAGCCGAAGAGGTTCATTTGCATATGGCGGCCATCTTGAATCGAAATTTCAACGTTTTTTTGATAATTATTAGACTACAGGCTCCTGCGAACATTTTGACACCAAGCTCAAGAAAATTGGACAAAAATCCACGGAGGAGTACACAAAAGTAGGTTTTGCAAATTATGCAAAATAGCAAAAAATCTAAGTAGGCGGAGCTTAGTGGTTGTATGTACCTTTTTGATTCGGCAGGACCCAAGGAATCAGGGAAAAAAAAGATTTCGTCTCTACGCCACACGGGGTGGAAAATCTTTTAATGAAAGCGTTTTCCTTCGCTGTAGCGCCCCCTTGAGGCCAATTGGGCTGATATTTTGCGCCTGAGTAGCGAGACCGACTACTACCTATTGACCAAGTCTCAAGTCTCTAGGCCTTACGGTTTGGGCTGTGCGATTCGTTTTATGGCAGAAAAAGAAAAAGAAGAATAATAATAATAAATATAGCCGCAAGCGACAATTAACGGGGTTCTCGCAGAATAGGCCTGTTTGGAAAAAATAGGCCTACATCGCTGATATGGTACCCTTAAAATCATGTCCTTAAGTAGAATCTGAAATTTGAACCCATTTGAATAAAGTATGGAGGAGTTACAGACGTTCAAGTAAAACATACGATAAGCCGAAGAGGTTCATTTGCACATGGCAGCCATCTTGAATCGAAATGTCAACATTCATTCTATAATTATACATGGTCAGACTCTTGTGAACGTTTTGGCACAAAGCTCAAGAGAATTGGACAAAAATTCACAGACTTGTGGAAAAAAGTAAGTTTAGCTAATTATGCATATTTGCTCAAAATCTAAGTGGGCGGAGGTAAATGGTCCAAATGGCAGATTAGTTTGAATTAAGCCAAGGAATCAGGGAAAAAAAAGATTTCGTCTCTAGGCCTTACGGTGTAGGAGATATAGACCTAAACGCGTATCCCTTTTCTATATCGCCACCATCTGGCCAAAGAGTGTCATTTTCCTTGGCTGAGTCATGTCATACCTGCTGTACCTTGCTGGCAAGTGAAGTGTTTCTGGACCTTATGGTCTTTGCTCAACATTGCATTTTGCCTCAGATCCACTGTAGTTCAACATCACAATGTATAGTCTTATATGAGAAAGCTGTTATTTCTCACCAGCAGATGGCAGTCTGTTTGGATCAGAAATATTTCACAAACAGAAATATTTGAGCGTGTACTCCTATGTGGATAATTACCTTACATGGGCATATGTGGTATCAGCTGAATCCTAAGGATCTGAACTTTAATAATTATCAAAAAAAACTTGCACTTCTATTACTATGTAGCTTACAGGCCCCTCCCAAAAAGAGAGATCCAGCATGTATTCCACAAGTCAAATGTATGCTATATATGTACACATATATACACCTATAACTCAAAAACGCTTTCACCAAAAATTTCAAAATTTCACAAGCTTGATAAGCCTGAGGAGCAGATGTCATAATTAAATTGTGGTGCCACTGCAATCCTAGATGGCGCTATAACACAAAAAATACTTTTTAATAAGTTATTGTCCAATTTTAGCGCCCCCTTTGGGTGGATTTAGGCCATAATAGACATGCTCCTTCAAGGTATGGTCTTACATAATCCTATAAAGTTTGGTCTGGATTGGGCTTCTTTTCTTGGAGTTATAGATGAAAGAACCTATAAAGCAGCTCACACTTCAGTTTATTGACATGTTGTAACAACACAATGTTAAAAAGTCATACTTTTTTTTAAAGATTGTTGACCTACAGACTCTACAGATTGCAACAAAACCAATTGTTTGGGAATAGCTTCAGATTCCACGGACTAGTTCGAAAACCTCAATTTTCAAACAACTGGCCATTGAGAAAAAACAATACATTTCTCGACAATACTTGCTATTACAAAGTTGTTAGGCAATATACAGAGTACAGAGTCCAGCAAACTGCATGTCAATATGCTTAATTTTCGCTGAGATATTACATATTTTCTTGTTATAGCGCCCCCTAGTGGCTATCGTTACGAAACGTCTTCTGCTCTTAGGAAGTGCGTCCATGGACATGCCAGTCAAGTATCATAATGATTGACCTTTGTCAAGCTTGTCAGGGAGCTGCTGAGTTCTGATTGGCCGATGACGTTACAATTTGGCGAGTATCAACTTGTCCTTTATTTTCCACTTAGAGCCTTGCCTAAAGCAGCTGTATTCCAAGCGGCGGACCGATCGGACTTGCGGATGTTGAGATATGAATTTCTAGTATTTAGAGCGCCCCCTATGTGAATTTTCGCACCACCGACGACATGCTACCTCAAAATCATGTCCCTAAGCAGAATCTGAAATTGCAACCCATTTGAGTAAAGTATGCAGAAGTAACAGCTGTTCATGTAAAACGGGTGATAAGCCGATAAGGTTCATTTGCATATGGCAGCTACATTGAATTGAAATGTCAACGTTTTTTTGATGATTATTAAGCTTCAGACTCCTGCGAACGTTTTGACACCAAGCTCAAGAAAATTGGACAAAAATCCACAGACTAGTACGCAAAAGTAGGTTTTGCAAATTATGCAAAATAGCAAAAAATCTAAGTGGGCGGAGCTTAGTGGTTGTATCGACCTTTTTGATTCGGCAGGACTCAAGGAATCAGGGGGAAAAAAAATTTCGTCTCTACGCCTCACGTGGTAGAAGCCCCGTAAGAAAAGGTGTTGTCCTTCGCTGTAGCGCCCCCATGAGGCCAATCAGTCTGATTTTTTGCGCCTGAGTAGCGGGAGGGTTTACTACCTACTGGCCAAGCCTCAAGTCTGTAGGCCTTAAGGTTTGGGCTGTGCGATCACTTTTAGTGCAGAAAAAGAACCGGAAGAATAATAATAATAATAAATATAGCCGCAAGCGGCAATTAACGGGGTTCTCGCTTAACAGGCCTGTTTGGAAGCAATAGGCCTACATCGCTGCCATGCTACCTTTAAAAGCATTTCTATAAGTAGAATCTTAAATTTGAACCCATTTGAGCAAAGTATGGAGTTAGAGATGTTCAAGTAAAACCTGTGATAAGCTGAAGAGGTTCATTTGCCATCATGAATCAAAATGTCAATTAATTCTATAATTACCTAGGGTCAGACTCATGTGAACGTTTTGGCACCAAGCTCAAGGGACTTGGTGAAAAATTCATAGACTTATTGACAAAAGTATGTTTTGCAAATTATGCAAATTAGCTCAAAATCTAAGTGGGCTGAGCTTTATGATCCAACAGCAAATTAGTTTGTCTTAAGCCAAGGAATAAGGGACAAAAAGATTTCATCTCTAGGCCTTACGGTGTAGGAGATATAGACCTCAATGCTTTTCCCTTTGCTATAGCGCCACCATCTGGCCAAAGAATGTCATTTTCCTTGGCTGAGTCATTTTACACCTGCTGGACCTTGCTGCCAAGGGAGGTGTTTCTGGGCCTTATGGTCTTTGCTCCACATTGCATTTTGCATAATGTCTCAGAGCCACTGTAGTTCAACAGCACAATGTATAGTCTTAGACTGCCATCTGCTGGTGAGAAATGACTACTTTCCCATATTTTTAGATAAGCCATGAAAGCACATACAGAAAGATTTAAGCATGTACTCCAATGTGGATATTTACCTAACATGGGCATGTACGGTATCAGCTGAATCCTAAGGATCTGAACTTTAACAAAAAATTGTTGCACTTTTATTACTATGTAGCTTACAGGCCACTCCCAATAACACAGATCTAGCATGTATTCCTCAAGTCAAATATAAGCTATATGTGTACACTAATATACACCTATAACTCAAAAATGCTTTCCCCAAAAATTTTAAAACGTCACATACTTGATCAGACTGAGGACCAGATGTCATAATTAAGTTGGGGTGCCACTGCGTTCCTAGATGGCGCTATAACATAAAAAAGCCCATTTAATCAGTTTTTGTCCAATTGTAGCGCCCCCTTTTGGTAAAAGCTCCCCACACTTCAATTAATTGTTTTATTACAACAAAAGTTTGTCCAAATGTTGAACTTTTTTTGATAATTATTTACCTACAGACTCTGCAGATTCCAACAAGGTCAACTGTTTGTGAATATCACAAAATTCCACGGACTAGTTCGAAAAGCTTCAATTTTGAACATTTGGAAACTGAGAAAAAGCAAAGCATTTTTTGACAACACTTGCAATTACAAAGTTGTTAGGCCCTCTGCAGAGTATAAAAAGAAGCAAACTGCGTGTCAATATGCTTAATTTTCACAGAGATATATAATATTTTCTTGATATAGCGCCCCCTAGTGGCTATCGTTATGACAATTTTTCTGCTCTTAGGGAGGCCTCCCAGGGACATACCAGTCAAATCCCATGATGATTGGATCTTGTTAAGGTTGTCAAACAGCTGATGACAGCTGATTGGTCGATGACAATCACAATTTTGCTCGAATCGAGTTGTCCTTAATTTTCCCTCTACAACCTTGCCCATAGAAGCAGCATGCCAAGCAGCGGTCCGATCCGCCTTACGGATACTGAGATATAAACTTGAAGCATTTACAGCGCCCCCTATATGAATATTGGCTTCTCCTTTGACAAGCTACCTCAGAATCATGTCTGAAAGTAGAATATGAAATGTAAACACATTTGAGTAAACCATGAGTTTGTTATAGATTTTTAAGTAAAACATAAAATAAGCCGAAGAGGTTCATTTGCATATGGCGGCCATCTTGAATCGAAATTTCAACGTTTTTTTGATAATTATTAAACTACAGGCTCCTGCGAACATTTTGACACCAAGCTCAAGAAAATTGGACAAAAATCCACGGAGGAGTACACAAAAGTAGGTTTTGCAAATTGTGCAAAATAGCAAAAAATCTAAGTAGGCGGAGCTTAGTGGTTGTATGTACCTTTTTGATTCGGCAGGACCCAAGGAATCAGGGAAAAAAAAAGATTTCGTCTCTACGCCACACGGGGTGGAAAATCTTTTAATGAAAGCGTTTTCCTTCGCTGTAGCGCCCCCTTGAGGCCAATTGGGCTGATATTTTGCGCCTGAGTAGCGAGACCGACTACTACCTATTGACCAAGTCTCAAGTGTCTAGGCCTTACGGTTTGGGCTGTGCGATTCGTTTTATGGCAGAAAAAGAAAAAGAATAATAATAATAATAATAACAAATTAAAATCAGAACAAACACAATAGGGTTTCAAGCACTTCGTGCTCGAACCCCTAAAAATCCTAACAATTATAATAGGGTTTCAAGCACTTCGTGCTCGAACCCCTAAATATAGCCGCAAGCGACAATTAACGGGGTTCTCGCAGAATAGGCCTGTTTGGAAACAATAGGCCTACATCGCTGATACGGTAACCTTAAAATCATGTCCTTAAGTAGAATCTGAAATTTGAACCCATTTGAATAAAGTATGGAGGAGTTACAGACGTTCAAGTAAAACTTGTGATAAGCCGAAGAGGTTCATTTGCATATGGAGGCCATCTTGAATCAAAATGTCAACATTGTTTCTATAATTACCTAGTGTCAGACTCATGTGAACGTTTTGGCACCATGCTCAAGAGAATTGGACAAAAATGCACAGACTTATTGACAAAAGTATGTTTTGCAAATTATGCAAATTAGCTCGAAATCTAAATGGGCGGAGCTAAATGATCCAAATAGCAGATTAGTTTGTCTTAAGCCAAGGAATCAGGTAAAAAAAAGATTTCGTCTCTAGGCCTTAGGGTTTGGGAGATATAGACCTCAATGCTTTTCCATTTGCTATAGCGCCACCATCTGGCCAAAGATGGTCATTTTCCTTGGCTGAGTCATTTCACACCTGCTGTACCTTGCTGGCAAGTGTGGTGTTTCTGAGCCTTTCAGTCTTTGCTCCACATTGCATTTGGCATAACAACTCACATCCACAGCAAAATGTGTAGTCTTAGACTGCCATCTGCTGATGAGAAATAAGTACTTTCCAATATTTATGGCTCAGATATAAATGCATATACAAAACTATTTGAGCGTGTACTACTATGTGAATATTTAGCGAAAATGGACATATGTGGTATCAGCTGAAACCTAAGGATCTGAACTTTAATATTTATCAAAAAAAACTTGCACTTTTATTACTATGTAGCATGTATTCCACAAGTAAAATAGATGCTATATATGTACACATATATACAGCTATAACTCAAAAACGCTTTTACCAAAAATTTCAAAATTTCACAAGCTTGATAAGCCTGAGGACCAGAGGTCATAATTAAATTGGGGTGCCACTGCAATCCTAGATGGCGCTATAACACAAAAAAAAAACTTTTTAATAAGTTATTGTCCAATTGTAGCGCCCCCTTTGGGTGGATTTAGGCCATAAGAGACATGCTCCTTCAGGGTATGGTCGTACATAATCCTATAAAGTTTGGTCTGGATTGGGCTTCTTTTCTTGGAGTTATAGATGAAAGAACCTATAAAGCAGCTCACACTTCAGTTTATTGACATGTTGTGACAACACAATGTTAAAAAGTCATACTTTTTTTAAAGATTGTTTACCTACAGACTCTACAGATTCCAACAAAACCAATTGTTTGGGAATAGCTTCAGATTCCACGGACTAGTTCGAAAACCTCAATTTTCAAACAACTGGCCATTGAGAAAAAACAATACATTTCTTGACAATACTTGCTATTACAAAGTTGTTAGGCAATATAAAGAGTACAGAGGCCAGCAATCTGCATGTCAATATGCTTAATTTTCGCTGAGATATTACATATTTTCTTGTTATAGCGCCCCCTAGTGGCTATCGTTACGAAACGTCTTCTGCTCTTAGGAAGTGCGTCCATGGACATGCCAGTCAAGTATCATAATGATTGACCTTTGTCAAGCTTGTCAGGGAGCTGCTGAGATCTGATTGGCTGATGACGTTACAATTTGGCGAGTATCGACTTGTCCTTTATTTTCCACTTAGAGCCTTGCCTAAAGCAGCTGTATGCCAAGCGGCGGACCGATCGGACTTGCGGATACTGAGATATGAATTTCTAGTATTTAGAGCGCCCCCTATGTGAATTTTCGCACCACCGACGACATGCTACCTCAAAATCATGTCCCTAAGCAGAATCTGAAATTGCAATCCATTTGAGTAAAGTATGCAGAAGTAACAGCTGTTCATGTAAAACGGGCGATAAGCCGATAAGGTTCATTTGCATATGCCAGCTACATTGAATTGAAATGTCAACGTCTTTTTGATGATTATTAAGCTTCAGACTCCTGCAAACGTTTTGACACCAAGCTCAAGAAAATTGGACAAAAATCCACGGACTAGTACGCAAAAGTAGGTTTTGCAAATTATGCAAAATAGCAAAAAATCTAAGTGGGCGGAGCTTAGTGGTTGTATCGACCTTTTTGATTCGGCAGGACCCAAGGAATCAGGGGAAAAAAAAACTTCGTCTCTACGCCTCACGTGGTAGGAGCCCCGTAAGAAAAGGCGTTGTCCTTCGCTGTAGCGCCCCCATGAGGCCAATCAGTCTGATATTTTGCGCCTGAGTAGCGGGAGGGTTTACTACCTACTGACCAAGCCTCAAGTCTGTAGGCCTTACGGTTTGGGCTGTGCGATCGTTTGTAGTGCAGAAAAAGAACCGGAAGAATAATAATAATAAATATAGCCGCAAGCGACAATTAACGGGGTTCTCGCAGAATAGGCCTGTTTGGGAAAAAATAGGCCTACATCGCTGATATGGTACCCTTAAAATCATGTCCTTAAGTAGAATCTGAAATTTGAACCCATTTGAATAAAATATGGAGGAGTTACAGACGCTCAAGTAAAACATACGATAAGCCGAAGAGTTTCATTTGCACATGGCAGCCTTCTTGAATCGAAATGTCAACATTCATTCTATAATTAGACATGGTCAGACTCTTGTGAACGTTTTGGCACAAAGCTCAAGAGAATTGGACAAAAATTCACAGACTAGTGGAAAAAAGTAAGTTTAGCTAATTATGCATATTAGCTCAAAATCTAAGTGGGCGGAGGTAAATGGTCCAAACGGCAGATTAGTTTGAATTAAGCCAAGGAATCAGGGAAAAAAAAGATTTCGTCTCTAGGCCTTACGGTGTAGGAGATATAGACCTAAACGCGTATCCCTTTTCTATATCGCCACCATCTGGCCAAAGAGTGTCATTTTCCTTGGCTGAGTCATGTCATACCTGCTGTACCTTGCTGGCAAGTGAAGTGTTTCTGGACCTTATGGTCTTTGCTCAACATTGCATTTTGCCTCAGATCCACTGTAGTTCAACATCACAATGTATAGTCTTATATGAGAAAGCTGCTATTTCTCACCAGCAGATGGCAGTCTGTTTGGATCAGAAATATTTCACAAACAGAAATATTTGAGCGTGTACTCCGATGTGGATAATTACCTTACATGGACATATGTGGTATCAGCTGAATCCTAAGGATCTGAACTTTAATAATTATCAAAAAAAACTTGCACTTCTATTACTATGTAGCTTACAGGCCCCTCCCAAAAAGAGAGATCCAGCATGTATTCCACAAGTCAAATATATGCTATATATGTACACATATATACACCTATAACTCAAAAACGCTTTCACCAAAAATTTCAAAATTTCACAAGCTTGATAAGCCTGAGGAGCAGATGTCATAATTAAATTGTGGTGCCACTGCAATCCTAGATGGCGCTATAACACAAAAAAAACTTTTTAATAAGTTTTTGTCCAATTGTAGCGCCCCCTTTGGGTGGATTTAGGCCATAATAGACATGCTCCTTCAGGGTATAGTCTTACATAATCCTATAAAGTTTGGTCTGAATTGGGCTTCTTTTCTTGGAGTTATAGATGAAAGAATCTATAAAGCAGCTCAAACTTCAGTTTATTGACATGTTGTAACAACATAATGTTAAAAAGTCATACTTTTTTTAAAGATTATTTACCTACTGACTCTACAGATTCCAACAAGATCAATTGTTTGGGAATAGCATCAGATTCCACGGACTAGTTCGAAAACCTCAATTTTCAAACAACTGGCCATTGAGAGAAAACAATAAATTTCTTGACAATACTTGCTATTACAAAGTTGTTAGGCAATATACAGAGTACAGAGTCCAGCAAACTGCATGTCAATATGTTTAATTTTCGCTGAGATAATACATATTTCCTTCTTATAGCGCCGCCTAGTGGCTATCGTTACGAAACGTCTTCGGCTCTTAGGAAGTGCCTCCATGGACATGCCAGTCAAGTATCATAATGATTGACCTTTGTCAAGCTTGTCAGGGAGCTGCTGAGATCTGATTGGCTGATGACGTTACAATTTGGCGAGTATCGACTTGTCCTTTATTTTCCACTTAGAGCCTTGCCTAAAGCAGCTGTATGCCAAGCGGCGGACCGATCGGACTTGCGGATGCTGAGATATGAATTTCTAGTATTTAGAGCGCCCCCTATGTGAATTTTCGCACCACCGACGACATGCTACCTCAAAATCATGTCCCTAAGCAGAATCTGAAATTGCAATCCATTTGAGTAAAGTATGCAGAAGTAACAGCTGTTCATGTAAAACGGGCGATAAGCCGATAAGGTTCATTTGCATATGCCAGCTACATTGAATTGAAATGTCAACGTTTTTTTGATGATTATTAAGCTTCAGACTCCTGCAAACGTTTTGACACCAAGCTCAAGAAAATTGGACAAAAATCCACGGACTAGTACGCAAAAGTAGGTTTTGCAAATTATGCAAAATAGCAAAAAATCTAAGTGGGCGGAGCTTAGTGGTTGTATCGACCTTTTTGATTTGACAGGACCCAAGGAATCAGGGGGAAAAAAAATTTCGTCTCTACGCCTCACGTGGTAGGAGCCCCGTAAGAAAAGGCGTTGTCCTTCGCTGTAGCGCCCCCATAAGGCCAATCAGTCTGATTTTTTGCGCCTGAGTAGCGGGAGGGTTTACTACCTACTGACCAAGCCTCAAGTCTGTAGGCCTTACGGTTTGGGCTGTGCGATCGTTTGTAGTGCAGAAAAAGAACCGGAATAATAATAATAATAATAATAATAATAAAAATAAAAATCCTAACAATTATAATAGGGTTTCAAGCACTTCGTGCTCGAACCCCTAAATATAGCCGCAAGCGACAATTAACGGGGTTCTCGCAGAATAGGCCTGTTTGGAAACAATAGGCCTACATTGCTGATATGGTACCCTTAAAATCATGTCCTTAAGTAGAATCTGAAATTTGAACCCATTTGAATAAAGTATGGAGGAGTTACAGACGTTCAAGTAAAACTTGTGATAAGCCGAAGAGGTTCATCTGCATATGGAGGCCATCTTGAATCAAAATGTCAACATTGTTTCTATAATTACCTAATGTCAGACTCATGTGAATGTTTTGGCACCATGCTCAAGAGAATTGGACAAAAATGCACAGACTTATTGACAAAAGTATGCTTTGCATTTCGTGCTCGAACCCCTAAATATAGCTGCAAGCGGCAATGGCATGGTCCTAACACGAAGGGGCCTAATTGGGACCTTTGGCCAGTCTGAGAGGTCAATGAGGCCTTAGGACACATGAACCATTTAGGCCAAACAAGGTAAAAATGAATCTATGATTTTGTTATATCTTCAACTAGCAGCTAACATTTGGAAATGTCTCATGTACTTACGAAGTGCCCCATAGACACCCTGTAAATATTTATTTATGATTGGGCCTTGTTGGGCCTTTCAAAGAGCTGCTGAAACCTCTGTGGCCAATGGCAGCCATTGTGTATAGTAAATATCAACAACAACATGGAATCGGATTAAGTACATCACTCACTAACTGCATGTCACGTGTCCATGAGGTGTCCATTAAAGCAAGGATCTGCACAATGAGGCCTTAGTGTTGGTGTAAGGAGCATCAGTACAGAGAGACCCTAAGCAGTTTTGGACAGTGAGGTTTCACAAGTGCTAATGAACCATTTGTTTTAGTTTAGCAAAGGACATGATATGACTGGTGAGCACCGTTTTTAATTATGATAAATATTTTTGTTCATATGTTATGACTTTTGACCTGTACAGAGAAATAAGTTCTTGAATGTAGATGAACAAAGCAATATATGGTCTTAGAGTGCCACCTGCTGGTGAAACAATTTACTACTGTCCCATAGAGGAGCTGAGCTGTTACAAATGCACATACAGATTTTTTAATCAGGTACTGCTCTTTGAATATTTCACTCACATGGACATATATGGTATCAGAGGAATCCTAAGGACCTGAACTTTAATTATTGATAATAAAATGTGGAACTTTCATCACTATGTGGCTTACAGGCCCCTCCCAATTACAGAAATCCAGCATGAACACAGAAACTGCACATAACATGTAATTGTGCAATTGTAGCTCTCCCTTTTGATGGATTTCTGTCATATTGTACATGCTCCTTCAGGGTAAGACTCTACATATGTATGTAAATTGTGGTCTTAATTGGGCTTCATTTGTTTGAGATACAGCTGAAAGAATGTAAAAACTCAGCACACTTCGACTAATTGATTTATTGTTTCAACAGTGTGTCCAAATGTTGTACTTTTTTGGATAATTATTTACCTACAGACTCTGCAGATTCCAACAAAGTCAATTGTTTTGGAATAGAGCCAAATTCCACGGACTAGTTCGAAAAAGTTCAATTTTGAACAACTGGTTATTGAGAAAAAACGATGCATTTTTTCACAACACTTGCAATTACAAAGTTGTTAGGCCATCTGCAGAGTATACAAAGCTTCAAACTGCGTGTCAATACACTTAATTTTTGCTTAGATATATCACATTTTCTTGATATAGCGCCACCTAGTGGCTATCGTTACGTAATTTTTTATGCACTTAGGAAGTGCCCCCAGGAACATACCAGTCAAGTCTCATGCTGATTGGACCTTGTTAAGGTAGTCAAACAGCTGCTGAAAACTAATTGGCCGATGACGATCACAATTTTGCCCGAATCGCGTTGTCCTTAATTTTCCACTTATAGCTTTGCCAATAGAAGCAGCATGCCAAAGGATGGTTCAAACTGCCTTGCGGATGCTGAGATATACACTTGTACCATTTACAGCGCCCCCTATATGAATATTGGCTCCTCCTTTGACTTGGTACCTCAGAATCATGCGAGTAAGTTGAATATGCAATTTGAACACATTTGAGTAAAGTATACAATTGTTATGAATTTTTAAGTAAAACAGACGAAGAGCCGAAGAGGTTCATTTGCATATGGCGGCCATCTTGAATCCGAATTCTAACATTTTTTGGATAATTATTAACCTCCAGACTCTTACAAACAATTTGGCACCATGCTCAACAGAACTGGACAAAAATCCACAGACTAGTTCGCAAAAGTAGGTTTTGCAAATTATGCAAAATAGCAAAAAATCTAAGTGGGCGGAGCTTAGTGGTTGTATCGACCTTTTTGATTCGGCAGGACTCAAGGAATCAGGGGGAAAAAAAATTTCGTCTCTACGCCACACGTGGTAGGAGCCCCGTAAGAAAAGGCGTTGTCCTTCGCTGTAGCGCCCCCATGAGGCCAATCATTCTGATTTTTTGCGCCTGAGTAGCGGGAGGGTTTACTACCTACTGACCAAGCCTCAAGTCTGTAGGCCTTACGGTTTGGGCTGTGCGATCGTTTGTAGTGCAGAAAAAGAACCGGAAGAATAATAATAATAAATATAGCCGCAAGCGACAATTAACGGGGTTCTCGCAGAATAGGCCTGTTTGGAAAAAATAGGCCTACATCGCTGATATGGTATCCTTAAAATCATGTCCTTAAGTAGAATCTGAAATTTGAACCCATTTGAATAAAGTATGGAGGAGTTACAGACGTTCAAGTAAAACTTGTGATAAGCCGAAGAGGTTCATTTGCATATGGAGGCCATCTTGAATCAAAATGTCAACATTGTTTCTATAATTACCTAGTGTCAGACTCATGTGAACGTTTTGGCACCATGCTCAAGAGAATTGGACAAAAATGCACAGACTTATTGACAAAAGTATGTTTTGCAAATTATGCAAATTAGCTCGAAATCTAAATGGGCGGAGCTAAATGATCCAAATAGCAGATTAGTTTGTCTTAAGCCAAGGAATCAGGTAAAAAAAAGATTTCGTCTCTAGGCCTTAGGGTTTGGGAGATATAGACCTCAATGCTTTTCCATTTGCTATAGCGCCACCATCTGGCCAAAGATGGTCATTTTCCTTGGCTGAGTCATTTCACACCTGCTGTACCTTGCTGGCAAGTGTGGTGTTTCTGAGCCTTTCAGTCTTTGCTCCACATTGCATTTGGCATAACAACTCACATCCACAGCAAAATGTGTAGTCTTAGACTGCCATCTGCTGATGAGAAATAAGTACTTTCCAATATTTATGGCTCAGATATAAATGCATATACAAAACTATTTGAGCGTGTACTACTATGTGAATATTTAGCGAAAATGGACATATGTGGTATCAGCTGAAACCTAAGGATCTGAACTTTAATATTTATCAAAAAAAACTTGCACTTTTATTACTATGTAGCATGTATTCCACAAGTAAAATAGATGCTATATATGTACACATATATACAGCTATAACTCAAAAACGCTTTTACCAAAAATTTCAAAATTTCACAAGCTTGATAAGCCTGAGGACCAGAGGTCATAATTAAATTGGGGTGCCACTGCAATCCTAGATGGCGCTATAACACAAAAAAAAAACTTTTTAATAAGTTATTGTCCAATTGTAGCGCCCCCTTTGGGTGGATTTAGGCCATAAGAGACATGCTCCTTCAGGGTATGGTCGTACATAATCCTATAAAGTTTGGTCTGGATTGGGCTTCTTTTCTTGGAGTTATAGATGAAAGAACCTATAAAGCAGCTCACACTTCAGTTTATTGACATGTTGTGACAACACAATGTTAAAAAGTCATACTTTTTTTAAAGATTGTTTACCTACAGACTCTACAGATTCCAACAAAACCAATTGTTTGGGAATAGCTTCAGATTCCACGGACTAGTTCGAAAACCTCAATTTTCAAACAACTGGCCATTGAGAAAAAACAATACATTTCTTGACAATACTTGCTATTACAAAGTTGTTAGGCAATATAAAGAGTACAGAGGCCAGCAATCTGCATGTCAATATGCTTAATTTTCGCTGAGATATTACATATTTTCTTGTTATAGCGCCCCCTAGTGGCTATCGTTACGAAACGTCTTCTGCTCTTAGGAAGTGCGTCCATGGACATGCCAGTCAAGTATCATAATGATTGACCTTTGTCAAGCTTGTCAGGGAGCTGCTGAGATCTGATTGGCTGATGACGTTACAATTTGGCGAGTATCGACTTGTCCTTTATTTTCCACTTAGAGCCTTGCCTAAAGCAGCTGTATGCCAAGCGGCGGACCGATCGGACTTGCGGATACTGAGATATGAATTTCTAGTATTTAGAGCGCCCCCTATGTGAATTTTCGCACCACCGACGACATGCTACCTCAAAATCATGTCCCTAAGCAGAATCTGAAATTGCAATCCATTTGAGTAAAGTATGCAGAAGTAACAGCTGTTCATGTAAAACGGGCGATAAGCCGATAAGGTTCATTTGCATATGCCAGCTACATTGAATTGAAATGTCAACGTCTTTTTGATGATTATTAAGCTTCAGACTCCTGCAAACGTTTTGACACCAAGCTCAAGAAAATTGGACAAAAATCCACGGACTAGTACGCAAAAGTAGGTTTTGCAAATTATGCAAAATAGCAAAAAATCTAAGTGGGCGGAGCTTAGTGGTTGTATCGACCTTTTTGATTTGACAGGACCCAAGGAATCAGGGGGAAAAAAAATTTCGTCTCTACGCCTCACGTGGTAGGAGCCCCGTAAGAAAAGGCGTTGTCCTTCGCTGTAGCGCCCCCATAAGGCCAATCAGTCTGATTTTTTGCGCCTGAGTAGCGGGAGGGTTTACTACCTACTGACCAAGCCTCAAGTCTGTAGGCCTTACGGTTTGGGCTGTGCGATCGTTTGTAGTGCAGAAAAAGAACCGGAATAATAATAATAATAATAATAATAAAAATAAAAATCCTAACAATTATAATAGGGTTTCAAGCACTTCGTGCTCGAACCCCTAAATATAGCCGCAAGCGACAATTAACGGGGTTCTCGCAGAATAGGCCTGTTTGGAAACAATAGGCCTACATTGCTGATATGGTACCCTTAAAATCATGTCCTTAAGTAGAATCTGAAATTTGAACCCATTTGAATAAAGTATGGAGGAGTTACAGACGTTCAAGTAAAACTTGTGATAAGCCGAAGAGGTTCATCTGCATATGGAGGCCATCTTGAATCAAAATGTCAACATTGTTTCTATAATTACCTAATGTCAGACTCATGTGAATGTTTTGGCACCATGCTCAAGAGAATTGGACAAAAATGCACAGACTTATTGACAAAAGTATGCTTTGCATTTCGTGCTCGAACCCCTAAATATAGCTGCAAGCGGCAATGGCATGGTCCTAACACGAAGGGGCCTAATTGGGACCTTTGGCCAGTCTGAGAGGTCAATGAGGCCTTAGGACACATGAACCATTTAGGCCAAACAAGGTAAAAATGAATCTATGATTTTGTTATATCTTCAACTAGCAGCTAACATTTGGAAATGTCTCATGTACTTACGAAGTGCCCCATAGACACCCTGTAAATATTTATTTATGATTGGGCCTTGTTGGGCCTTTCAAAGAGCTGCTGAAACCTCTGTGGCCAATGGCAGCCATTGTGTATAGTAAATATCAACAACAACATGGAATCGGATTAAGTACATCACTCACTAACTGCATGTCACGTGTCCATGAGGTGTCCATTAAAGCAAGGATCTGCACAATGAGGCCTTAGTGTTGGTGTAAGGAGCATCAGTACAGAGAGACCCTAAGCAGTTTTGGACAGTGAGGTTTCACAAGTGCTAATGAACCATTTGTTTTAGTTTAGCAAAGGACATGATATGACTGGTGAGCACCGTTTTTAATTATGATAAATATTTTTGTTCATATGTTATGACTTTTGACCTGTACAGAGAAATAAGTTCTTGAATGTAGATGAACAAAGCAATATATGGTCTTAGAGTGCCACCTGCTGGTGAAACAATTTACTACTGTCCCATAGAGGAGCTGAGCTGTTACAAATGCACATACAGATTTTTTAATCAGGTACTGCTCTTTGAATATTTCACTCACATGGACATATATGGTATCAGAGGAATCCTAAGGACCTGAACTTTAATTATTGATAATAAAATGTGGAACTTTCATCACTATGTGGCTTACAGGCCCCTCCCAATTACAGAAATCCAGCATGAACACAGAAACTGCACATAACATGTAATTGTGCAATTGTAGCTCTCCCTTTTGATGGATTTCTGTCATATTGTACATGCTCCTTCAGGGTAAGACTCTACATATGTATGTAAATTGTGGTCTTAATTGGGCTTCATTTGTTTGAGATACAGCTGAAAGAATGTAAAAACTCAGCACACTTCGACTAATTGATTTATTGTTTCAACAGTGTGTCCAAATGTTGTACTTTTTTGGATAATTATTTACCTACAGACTCTGCAGATTCCAACAAAGTCAATTGTTTTGGAATAGAGCCAAATTCCACGGACTAGTTCGAAAAAGTTCAATTTTGAACAACTGGTTATTGAGAAAAAACGATGCATTTTTTCACAACACTTGCAATTACAAAGTTGTTAGGCCATCTGCAGAGTATACAAAGCTTCAAACTGCGTGTCAATACACTTAATTTTTGCTTAGATATATCACATTTTCTTGATATAGCGCCACCTAGTGGCTATCGTTACGTAATTTTTTATGCACTTAGGAAGTGCCCCCAGGAACATACCAGTCAAGTCTCATGCTGATTGGACCTTGTTAAGGTAGTCAAACAGCTGCTGAAAACTAATTGGCCGATGACGATCACAATTTTGCCCGAATCGCGTTGTCCTTAATTTTCCACTTATAGCTTTGCCAATAGAAGCAGCATGCCAAAGGATGGTTCAAACTGCCTTGCGGATGCTGAGATATACACTTGTACCATTTACAGCGCCCCCTATATGAATATTGGCTCCTCCTTTGACTTGGTACCTCAGAATCATGCGAGTAAGTTGAATATGCAATTTGAACACATTTGAGTAAAGTATACAATTGTTATGAATTTTTAAGTAAAACAGACGAAGAGCCGAAGAGGTTCATTTGCATATGGCGGCCATCTTGAATCCGAATTCTAACATTTTTTGGATAATTATTAACCTCCAGACTCTTACAAACAATTTGGCACCATGCTCAACAGAACTGGACAAAAATCCACAGACTAGTTCGCAAAAGTAGGTTTTGCAAATTATGCAAAATAGCAAAAAATCTAAGTGGGCGGAGCTTAGTGGTTGTATCGACCTTTTTGATTCGGCAGGACTCAAGGAATCAGGGGGAAAAAAAATTTCGTCTCTACGCCACACGTGGTAGGAGCCCCGTAAGAAAAGGCGTTGTCCTTCGCTGTAGCGCCCCCATGAGGCCAATCATTCTGATTTTTTGCGCCTGAGTAGCGGGAGGGTTTACTACCTACTGACCAAGCCTCAAGTCTGTAGGCCTTACGGTTTGGGCTGTGCGATCGTTTGTAGTGCAGAAAAAGAACCGGAAGAATAATAATAATAAATATAGCCGCAAGCGACAATTAACGGGGTTCTCGCAGAATAGGCCTGTTTGGAAAAAATAGGCCTACATCGCTGATATGGTATCCTTAAAATCATGTCCTTAAGTAGAATCTGAAATTTGAACCCATTTGAATAAAGTATGGAGGAGTTACAGACGTTCAAGTAAAACTTGTGATAAGCCGAAGAGGTTCATTTGCATATGGAGGCCATCTTGAATCAAAATGTCAACATTGTTTCTATAATTACCTAGTGTCAGACTCATGTGAACGTTTTGGCACCATGCTCAAGAGAATTGGACAAAAATGCACAGACTTATTGACAAAAGTATGTTTTGCAAATTATGCAAATTAGCTCGAAATCTAAATGGGCGGAGCTAAATGATCCAAATAGCAGATTAGTTTGTCTTAAGCCAAGGAATCAGGTAAAAAAAAGATTTCGTCTCTAGGCCTTAGGGTTTGGGAGATATAGACCTCAATGCTTTTCCATTTGCTATAGCGCCACCATCTGGCCAAAGATGGTCATTTTCCTTGGCTGAGTCATTTCACACCTGCTGTACCTTGCTGGCAAGTGTGGTGTTTCTGAGCCTTTCAGTCTTTGCTCCACATTGCATTTGGCATAACAACTCACATCCACAGCAAAATGTGTAGTCTTAGACTGCCATCTGCTGATGAGAAATAAGTACTTTCCAATATTTATGGCTCAGATATAAATGCATATACAAAACTATTTGAGCGTGTACTACTATGTGAATATTTAGCGAAAATGGACATATGTGGTATCAGCTGAAACCTAAGGATCTGAACTTTAATATTTATCAAAAAAAACTTGCACTTTTATTACTATGTAGCATGTATTCCACAAGTAAAATAGATGCTATATATGTACACATATATACAGCTATAACTCAAAAACGCTTTTACCAAAAATTTCAAAATTTCACAAGCTTGATAAGCCTGAGGACCAGAGGTCATAATTAAATTGGGGTGCCACTGCAATCCTAGATGGCGCTATAACACAAAAAAAAAACTTTTTAATAAGTTATTGTCCAATTGTAGCGCCCCCTTTGGGTGGATTTAGGCCATAAGAGACATGCTCCTTCAGGGTATGGTCGTACATAATCCTATAAAGTTTGGTCTGGATTGGGCTTCTTTTCTTGGAGTTATAGATGAAAGAACCTATAAAGCAGCTCACACTTCAGTTTATTGACATGTTGTGACAACACAATGTTAAAAAGTCATACTTTTTTTAAAGATTGTTTACCTACAGACTCTACAGATTCCAACAAAACCAATTGTTTGGGAATAGCTTCAGATTCCACGGACTAGTTCGAAAACCTCAATTTTCAAACAACTGGCCATTGAGAAAAAACAATACATTTCTTGACAATACTTGCTATTACAAAGTTGTTAGGCAATATAAAGAGTACAGAGGCCAGCAATCTGCATGTCAATATGCTTAATTTTCGCTGAGATATTACATATTTTCTTGTTATAGCGCCCCCTAGTGGCTATCGTTACGAAACGTCTTCTGCTCTTAGGAAGTGCGTCCATGGACATGCCAGTCAAGTATCATAATGATTGACCTTTGTCAAGCTTGTCAGGGAGCTGCTGAGATCTGATTGGCTGATGACGTTACAATTTGGCGAGTATCGACTTGTCCTTTATTTTCCACTTAGAGCCTTGCCTAAAGCAGCTGTATGCCAAGCGGCGGACCGATCGGACTTGCGGATACTGAGATATGAATTTCTAGTATTTAGAGCGCCCCCTATGTGAATTTTCGCACCACCGACGACATGCTACCTCAAAATCATGTCCCTAAGCAGAATCTGAAATTGCAATCCATTTGAGTAAAGTATGCAGAAGTAACAGCTGTTCATGTAAAACGGGCGATAAGCCGATAAGGTTCATTTGCATATGCCAGCTACATTGAATTGAAATGTCAACGTCTTTTTGATGATTATTAAGCTTCAGACTCCTGCAAACGTTTTGACACCAAGCTCAAGAAAATTGGACAAAAATCCACGGACTAGTACGCAAAAGTAGGTTTTGCAAATTATGCAAAATAGCAAAAAATCTAAGTGGGCGGAGCTTAGTGGTTGTATCGACCTTTTTGATTCGGCAGGACCCAAGGAATCAGGGGAAAAAAAAACTTCGTCTCTACGCCTCACGTGGTAGGAGCCCCGTAAGAAAAGGCGTTGTCCTTCGCTGTAGCGCCCCCATGAGGCCAATCAGTCTGATATTTTGCGCCTGAGTAGCGGGAGGGTTTACTACCTACTGACCAAGCCTCAAGTCTGTAGGCCTTACGGTTTGGGCTGTGCGATCGTTTGTAGTGCAGAAAAAGAACCGGAAGAATAATAATAATAAATATAGCCGCAAGCGACAATTAACGGGGTTCTCGCAGAATAGGCCTGTTTGGGAAAAAATAGGCCTACATCGCTGATATGGTACCCTTAAAATCATGTCCTTAAGTAGAATCTGAAATTTGAACCCATTTGAATAAAATATGGAGGAGTTACAGACGCTCAAGTAAAACATACGATAAGCCGAAGAGTTTCATTTGCACATGGCAGCCTTCTTGAATCGAAATGTCAACATTCATTCTATAATTAGACATGGTCAGACTCTTGTGAACGTTTTGGCACAAAGCTCAAGAGAATTGGACAAAAATTCACAGACTAGTGGAAAAAAGTAAGTTTAGCTAATTATGCATATTAGCTCAAAATCTAAGTGGGCGGAGGTAAATGGTCCAAACGGCAGATTAGTTTGAATTAAGCCAAGGAATCAGGGAAAAAAAAGATTTCGTCTCTAGGCCTTACGGTGTAGGAGATATAGACCTAAACGCGTATCCCTTTTCTATATCGCCACCATCTGGCCAAAGAGTGTCATTTTCCTTGGCTGAGTCATGTCATACCTGCTGTACCTTGCTGGCAAGTGAAGTGTTTCTGGACCTTATGGTCTTTGCTCAACATTGCATTTTGCCTCAGATCCACTGTAGTTCAACATCACAATGTATAGTCTTATATGAGAAAGCTGCTATTTCTCACCAGCAGATGGCAGTCTGTTTGGATCAGAAATATTTCACAAACAGAAATATTTGAGCGTGTACTCCGATGTGGATAATTACCTTACATGGACATATGTGGTATCAGCTGAATCCTAAGGATCTGAACTTTAATAATTATCAAAAAAAACTTGCACTTCTATTACTATGTAGCTTACAGGCCCCTCCCAAAAAGAGAGATCCAGCATGTATTCCACAAGTCAAATGTATGCTATATATGTACACATATATACACCTATAACTCAAAAACGCTTTCACCAAAAATTTCAAAATTTCACAAGCTTGATAAGCCTGAGGAGCAGATGTCATAATTAAATTGTGGTGCCACTGCAATCCTAGATGGCGCTATAACACAAAAAATACTTTTTAATAAGTTATTGTCCAATTGTAGCGCCCCCTTTGGGTGGATTTAGGCCATAATAGACATGCTCCTTCAAGGTATGGTCTTACATAATCCTATAAAGTTTGGTCTGGATTGGGCTTCTTTTCTTGGAGTTATAGATGAAAGAACCTATAAAGCAGCTCACACTTCAGTTTATTGACATGTTGTAACAACACAATGTTAAAAAGTCATACTTTTTTTTAAAGATTGTTGACCTACAGACTCTACAGATTGCAACAAAACCAATTGTTTGGGAATAGCTTCAGATTCCACGGACTAGTTCGAAAACCTCAATTTTCAAACAACTGGCCATTGAGAAAAAACAATACATTTCTCGACAATACTTGCTTTTACAAAGTTGTTAGGCAATATACAGAGTACAGAGTCCAGCAAACTGCATGTCAATATGCTTAATTTTCACTGAGATATTACATATTTTCTTGTTATAGCGCCCCCTAGTGGCTATCGTTACGAAACGTCTTCTGCTCTTAGGAAGTGCGTCCATGGACATGCCAGTCAAGTATCATAATGATTGACCTTTGTCAAGCTTGTCAGGGAGCTGCTGAGTTCTGATTGGCCGATGACGTTACAATTTGGCGAGTATCGACTTGTCCTTTATTTTCCACTTAGAGCCTTGCCTAAAGCAGCTGTATGCCAAGCGGCGGACCGATCGGACTTGCGGATGTTGAGATATGAATTTCTAGTATTTAGAGCGCCCCCTATGTGAATTTTCGCACCACCGACGACATGCTACCTCAAAATCATGTCCCTAAGCAGAATCTGAAATTGCAACCCATTTGAGTAAAGTATGCAGAAGTAACAGCTGTTCATGTAAAAAGGGCGATAAGCCGATAAGGTTCATTTGCATATGGCAGCTACATTGAATTGAAATGTCAATGTTTTTTTGATGATTATTAAGCTTCAGACTCCTGCGAACGTTTTGACACCAAGCTCAAGAAAATTGGACAAAAATCCACAGACTAGTACGCAAAAGTAGGTTTTGCAAATTATGCAAAATAGCAAAAAATCTAAGTGGGCGGAGCTTAGTGGTTGTATCGACCTTTTTGATTCGGCAGGACTCAAGGAATCAGGGGGAAAAAAAATTTCGTCTCTACGCCTCACGTGGTAGAAGCCCCGTAAGAAAAGGTGTTGTCCTTCGCTGTAGCGCCCCCATGAGGCCAATCAGTCTGATTTTTTGCGCCTGAGTAGCGGGTGGGTTTACTACCTACTGGCCAAGCCTCAAGTCTGTAGGCCTTACGGTTTGGGCTGTGCGATCACTTTTAGTGCAGAAAAAGAACCGGAAGAATAATAATAATAAAAATCCTAACAATTATAATAGGGTTTCAAGCACTTTGTGCTCGAACCCCTAAAAATCCTAACAATTATAATAGGGTTTCAAGCACTTTGTGCTCGAACCCCTAAATATAGCCGCAAGCGGCAATTAACGGGGTTCTCGCTTAACAGGCCTGTTTGGAAGCAATAGGCCTACATCGCTGCCATGCTACCTTTAAAAGCATTTCTATAAGTAGAATCTTAAATTTGAACCCATTTGAGCAAAGTATGGAGTTAGAGATGTTCAAGTAAAACCTGTGATAAGCTGAAGAGGTTCATTTGCCATCATGAATCAAAATGTCAATTCATTCTATAATTACCTAGGGTCAGACTCATGTGAACGTTTTGGCACCAAGCTCAAGGGACTTGGTGAAAAATTCATAGACTTATTGACAAAAGTATGTTTTGCAAATTATGCAAATTAGCTCAAAATCTAAGTGGGCTGAGCTTTATGATCCAACAGCAAATTAGTTTGTCTTAAGCCAAGGAATAAGGGACAAAAAGATTTCATCTCTAGGCCTTACGGTGTAGGAGATATAGACCTCAATGCTTTTCCCTTTGCTATAGCGCCACCATCTGGCCAAAGAATGTCATTTTCCTTGGCTGAGTCATTTTACACCTGCTGGACCTTGCTGCCAAGGGAGGTGTTTCTGGGCCTTATGGTCTTTGCTCCACATTGCATTTTGCATAATGTCTCAGAGCCACTGTAGTTCAACAGCACAATGTATAGTCTTAGACTGCCATCTGCTGGTGAGAAATGACTACTTTCCCATATTTTTAGATCAGCCATGAAAGCACATACAGAAAGATTTAAGCATGTACTCCTATGTGGATATTTACCTAACATGGGCATGTACGGTATCAGCTGAATCCTAAGGATCTGAACTTTAACAAAAAATTGTTGCACTTTTATTACTATGTAGCTTACAGGCCACTCCCAATAACACAGATCTAGCATGTATTCCTCAAGTCAAATATAAGCTATATGTGTACACTAATATACACCTATAACTCAAAAATGCTTTCCCCAAAAATTTTAAAACGTCACATACTTGATCAGACTGAGGACCAGATGTCATAATTAAGTTGGGGTGCCACTGCGTTCCTAGATGGCGCTATAACATAAAAAAGCCCATTTAATCAGTTTTTGTCCAATTGTAGCGCCCCCTTTTGGTAAATTTTGATCATATTGTACATACGTCTTCAGGACAAGACCATACATACTTCTGTCACGTTTGGTCTTGATTGGACTTAATTTGTTTGAGTTATAGCTAAAAGAATGTTTAAAGCTCCCCACACTTCAATTAATTGTTTTATTACAACAAAAGTTTGTCCAAATGTTGAACTTTTTTTGATAATTATTTACCTACAGACTCTGCAGATTCCAACAAGGTCAACTGTTTGTGAATATCGCAAAATTCCACGGACTAGTTCGAAAAGCTTCAATTTTGAACATTTGGAAACTGAGAAAAAGCAAAGCATTTTTTGACAACACTTGCAATTACAAAGTTGTTAGGCCCTCTGCAGAGTATAAAAAGAAGCAAACTGCGTGTCAATATGCTTAATTTTCACAGAGATATATAATATTTTCTTGTTATAGCGCCCCCTAGTGGCTATCGTTACGAAACGTCTTCTGCTCTTAGGAAGTGCGTCCATGGACATGCCAGTCAAGTATCATAATGATTGACCTTTGTCAAGCTTGTCAGGGAGCTGCTGAGTTCTGATTGGCCGATGACGTTACAATTTGGCGAGTATCGACTTGTCCTTTATTTTCCACTTAGAGCCTTGCCTAAAGCAGCTGTATGCCAAGCGGCGGACCGATCGGACTTGCGGATGTTGAGATATGAATTTCTAGTATTTAGAGCGCCCCCTATGTGAATTTTCGCACCACCGACGACATGCTACCTCAAAATCATGTCCCTAAGCAGAATCTGAAATTGCAACCCATTTGAGTAAAGTATGCAGAAGTAACAGCTGTTCATGTAAAAACGGCGATAAGCCGATAAGGTTCATTTGCATATGGCAGCTACATTGAATTGAAATGTCAATGTTTTTTTGATGATTATTAAGCTTCAGACTCCTGCGAACGTTTTGACACCAAGCTCAAGAAAATTGGACAAAAATCCACAGACTAGTACGCAAAAGTAGGTTTTGCAAATTATGCAAAATAGCAAAAAATCTAAGTGGGCGGAGCTTAGTGGTTGTATCGACCTTTTTGATTCGGCAGGACTCAAGGAATCAGGGGGAAAAAAAATTTCGTCTCTACGCCTCACGTGGTAGAAGCCCCGTAAGAAAAGGTGTTGTCCTTCGCTGTAGCGCCCCCATGAGGCCAATTGGGCTGATATTTTGCGCCTGAGTAGCGGGAGGGTTTACTACCTACTGGCCAAGCCTCAAGTCTGTAGGCCTTACGGTTTGGGCTGTGCGATCACTTTTAGTGCAGAAAAAGAACCGGAAGAATAATAATAATAAAAATCCTAACAATTATAATAGGGTTTCAAGCACTTCGTGCTCGAACCCCTAATAACAAAATATAGCCGCAAGCGGCAATTAACGGGGTTCTCGCTTAACAGGCCTGTTTGGAAGCAATAGGCCTACATCGCTGACATGCTACCTTTAAAAGCATTTCTATAAGTAGAATCTGAAATTTGAACCCATTTGAGCAAAGTATGAAGGAGTTAGAGATGTTCAAGTAAAACCTGTGATAAGCTGAAGAGGTTCATTTGCATATGGCGGCCATCTTGAATCAGAATGTCAACATTTGTTCTATAATTACCTAGGGTCAGACTCGTGAACGTTTTGGCACCAAGCTCAAGGGAATTGGTCAAAAATTCAAAGACTTATTGACAAAAGTATATTTTGCAAATTATGCAAATTAGCTCAAAATCTAAGTGGGCTGAGCTAAATGATCCAACAGCAAATTAGTTTGTCTAAAGTCAAGGAATAAGGGAAAAAAAAGATTTCATCTATAGGCCTTACGGTGTAGGAGATATAGAGCGCAATGCTACGGTGTAGGAGATATAGACCGCAATGCTTTTCCGTTTGCTATAGCGCCACCATCTGGCCAAAGAGTGTCATTTTCCTTGGCTGAGTCACTTCACACCTGTTGGATGTTGCTGCCAAGGGAGGTGTTTCTGGGCCTTATGGTCTTTGCTCCACATTGCATTTTGCATAATGTCTCAGAGCCACTGTAGTTCAACAGCACAATGTATAGTTTTAGACTGCCATCTGCTGGTGAGAAATAACTACTTTCACATATATTTAGCTCTGCCATGAATGCACATATTTGCCCTGTGAAGGTCTGGCGTCCCCTCCAGGGTGTATTCCCGCCTTGCGCCCGATGATTCCAGGTAGGCTCTGGACCCCCCGCGACCCTAAGTTGGATAAGCGGTTACAGATAATGGATGGATGGATGGATGAATGCACATATAGAAACATTTGAGCGTGTACTCCTATGTGGATATTTACCTAACATGGACATATGTGGTATTAGCTGAATCCTAAGGATCCGAACTTTAATACTGATCAAAAAATTGTTGCCTTGCGCCCAATGATTCCAGGTAGGCTCTGGACCCACCGCGACCCTGAACTGGATAAGCGGTTACAGATAATGAATGAATGAAAAAATTGTTGCACTTTTATTACTATGTAGCTTACAGGCCCCTCACAATAAGAGAGATCTAGCATGTATTCCACAAGTCAAATATTTGCAATATGTGTACACTAATATACACCTATAACTCAAAAACACTTTCCCCAAAAATTTTAAAACTTCACATGCTTGATCAGACTGAGGAGCAGATGTCATAATTAAGTTGGTGTGCCACTGCATTCCTAGATGGCGCTATAACATAAAAAAGCCAATTAAATCAGTTTTTGTCCAATTGTAGCGCCCCCTTTTGGTAAATTTTGATCATATTGTACATACTTCTTCAGGGTAGGACCATACATACGTCTGTCATGGTTGGTCTTGATTAGACTTAATTTGTTTGAGTTATAGCTAAAAGAATGTTTAAAGCTCCACACGCTTCAATTAATTGTTTTATTACAACAAAAGTTTGTCCAAATGTTGAACTTTTTTTGATAATTATTTACCTACAGACTCTGCAGATTCCAACAAGGTCAACTGTTTGGGAATATCGCAAAATTCCACGGACTAGTTCGAAAAGGTTCAATTTTGAACATTTGGAAACTGAGAAAAAGCAAAGCATTTTTTGACAACACTTGCAATTACAAAGTTGTTAGGCCCTCTGCAGAGTATAAAAAGAAGCAAACTGTGTGTCAATATGCTTAATTTTCACAGAGATATATAATATTTTCTTGACATAGCGCCCCCTAGTGGCTATCGTTATGACAATTTTTCTGCTCTTAGGGAGGCCTACCAGGGACATACCAGTCAAATCCCATGATGATTGGACCTTGTTAAGGTTGTCAAACAGCTGATGACAGCTGATTGGTCGATGACAATCACAATTTTGCTCGAATCGAGTTGTCCTTAATTTTCCCTCTACAGCCTTGCCCATAGAAGCAGCATGCCAAGCGGCGGTCCGATCCGCCTTACGGATGCTGAGATATAAACTTGAAGCATTTACAGCGCCCCCTATATGAATATTGGCTTCTCCTTTGACAAGCTACCTCAGAATCATGTCTGAAAGTAGAATATGAAATGTAAACACATTTGAGTAAAGCATGAGTTTGTTATAGATTTTTAAGTAAAACATAAAATAAGCCGAAGAGGTTCATTTGCATATGGCGGCCATCTTGAATCGAAATTTCAACGTTTTTTTGATAATTATTAAACTACAGGCTCCTGCGAACATTTTGACACCAAGCTCAAGAAAATTGGACAAAAATCCACGGAGGAGTACACAAAAGTAGGTTTTGCAAATTATGCAAAATAGCAAAAAATCTAAGTAGGCGGAGCTTAGTGGTTGTATGTACCTTTTTGATTCGGCAGGACCCAAGGAATCAGGGAAAAAAAAGATTTCGTCTCTACGCCACACGGGGTGGAAAATCTTTTAATGAAAGTGTTTTCCTTCGCTGTAGCGCCCCCTTGAGGCCAATTGGGCTGATATTTTGCGCCTGAGTAGCGAGACCGACTACTACCTATTGACCAAGTCTCAAGTCTCTAGGCCTTACGGTTTGGGCTGTGCGATTCGTTTTATGGCAGAAAAAGAAAAAGAATAATAATAAATATAGCCGCAAGCGGCGATTTACGGCTTCCTCGCTTTTTAGGCAATAAATTTGCTTACTTTTGCCACTTTGAGATCATACACAACATTGCATACTCTCTGCTTACTTAAGAGATCCAAAATTTCTGATTTTGATCTGTCTGTGAGCCTCAAGCACCATTGCTAAGCATTATGAGATGGGTGGTGGATTATTCACAGTGCAACACTGCCATCTGGTGGTGGTGTGTTGTACTAGACCTTGTGGATCAAACCAAGCAGTGCTGTTGGAGCTTTACCCACATACATTTGAACATGAACTACAATCTGAATTATGACCTGATATGCACATATTTGGTATCAGCAGAATCACAAGAACCTGAACCTTAAGGATTATTAACAAAAATGTGGAATTCCATTACTGCATGGCATCCAGATGCTACTAAAAGAGTTCTGTGACTTGCCTTAAAAATATCATACATGAACAGCTGTAACTCAAAAATGCTTTTGTCAAATGTTATGAAACGTCACAAGCTTCTTTCATATGTGCTCCAAAACAAATCATTACATTTTGCTAATAATAAGATAAGACAAGATAATCCTTGGATGATGGGCTCTCAGCCCTCTTCACTGCACAGTGTGTATCAATCTGTCACTGCCTGAGAGACAGTGGGTAGCACCGAATTCAGTAAAACCCATGCATCACTACTTACAACATATGCCCAATAAGTATGTATGTATATGCTATATAGGTACACATATACAGCTTGTGTGTGTATATATATATATATATATATATATATATATATATATATATATATATATATATATATACATATATATTCATATGTTATATCAATTTGTAAATGTTGGAAAAATATATAATTTAATTATTATTTTTATTATTTACTACTGTTGTCTCTTAGTAAAGCTATTTGAATGTGAGAGAGAGAGAGAGAGAGAGAGAGAGAGAGAGAGAGAGATAAGAGGCAGAGAGCATGTCAGAAGGAGAAGGGGGGAAGGGGGACTCTTCAATAATGCCTTTGAATACATTGCTGAGAATA
This sequence comes from Hoplias malabaricus, assembly GCF_029633855.1. Classification (NCBI taxonomy): domain Eukaryota; kingdom Metazoa; phylum Chordata; class Actinopteri; order Characiformes; family Erythrinidae; genus Hoplias; species Hoplias malabaricus. Next base: position 22,805,092 of record NC_089807.1, read on the forward strand.
ACTCACATATGTTTGACCGCGAACTAGTCTGTGCTTAATGACATAATATGGACATGTGTGGTATCAGCAGAATCACAAGAACCTGAAGTTTAATAATTATCAAAAAAAAGTTGAAATTTCATTACTGCATGGCATCCTGGTTCTGCTTAACACTGGTGTGTAACTTGCATTCCAAACATGACACATAAACAGCTGTAAGTCAAAAATGCTTTTGCCAAATGTTATGAAAAAACACAAGCTTCTTTCATATGTGCTTCAGAACAGATCAATACGTTTTGTTGGTACTGCATCCATAGGTGGCGCTATAACAAATAAAAAACTTATTTTTAAGTATTTTTTCCAATTCTAGCACCCCCTGTATGTGCATTTTGATCATATTTGAAACACTTCTTCAGAGGAACATCTTGCACATGTGTACCCATTTTGGTTTGTTTTGGGTGAAGTTTGAATGAGTTATAGCTAAAAGAGTGAATCGGGCTCCGCCCACTCGCGTTTGTTGACCTATTGCAGCAACAGCGTGTCTAAATCTAAACATTTTTTTGATAATTATGTACCTACAGGCAATACACTTTGCAATGAGACCAATTGTGTGTTGATAGGACCAAAACTCACGGACTAGTACGATAAATTCCATAATCACATACCTGACAATTGAAGAAAATCTATAATTTTTTTCTAAATAGTTGCAATTGCAATATTGTTAGACACTACGTAGAGTGTATTATGAAATTATTACCATGTCGATAGGTTAAATTTTCACTGAGATATTCCATATTTCATGTTTAAAAAATAATTTGCGCCCCCTTGTGGCTATCAACACGAAAATTTTTCTGCAAATACAAAGTGTGTCCATGAACATACCATGCAAATGCCATGATGATTGGACATTGTTAAGCCTGTCAAAAAAATGATGAAATAAAACTGAACTTTGATTGGCTGTTGACATCGTTAAACGTGCCCGTATTGAGTCGTCCTTTATTTCCCATATGTAAGCTTGCTGACAGAACCAGCATGCCAAATGTCAACTTAATTGGCCTTGGAGATCCTGAGATATTAGCCAAAAGACATTGTTAGCTATAACAGCGCCCCCTATAATATTTCATGCAACAGCAAATGCATGCTACCTCAGAATCATGTCTAGAAGCAACGTGTGAAAGGTCATCAGATTTGAGTTAAGCATGAAGGAGTTACAGATGTTTGAGTAAAATTTGCAATTCACGGTACACATTCATTTGCATATGTCGGCCATCTTGTTTCGAAATGTCAGGATGTTTGTGATAATTATTGACCAGCTCACTCCTGTGAACGTTTTGACACCAAGGTCATGGGGATCAGACAAAAATCCAGGGACTAGTTCACGAAAATAGATTTTGCAAATTATGCTAATTTGCAAAAAATCTAAGTAGGCGGAGCTTAGTGGTTGTATGTACCTTTTTGATTCATCAGCACTCAAGGATCATGTAGAAAAAAAAATTTCATCTCTACGCCACACGGTGTGGAAAATCTTTTAATGAAAGCGTTTTTCTTCGCTGCAGCGCCCCCTTGAGGCCAAATACGCTGTTATTTTGCACGATCGTAGAGTCTGACCTTATTTATCTGGTGACCCAGTACCAAGTCTGTAGGCCTTACGGTTTGGGCTGTGCGATCCGTTTCAGGTGAATTTTGGGGGAAGAATAATAATAATAATAAATATAGCCGCAAGCGGCAATTAACGGGGTTCTCGCTTAACAGGCCTGTTTGGAAGCAATAGGCCTACATCGCTGCCATGCTACCTTTAAAAGCATTTCTATAAGTAGAATCTTAAATTTGAACCCATTTGAGCAAAGTATGGAGTTAGAGATGTTCAAGTAAAACCTGTGATAAGCTGAAGAGGTTCATTTGCCATCATGAATCAAAATGTCAATTCATTCTATAATTACCTAGGGTCAGACTCATGTGAACGTTTTGGCACCAAGCTCAAGGGACTTGGTGAAAAATTCATAGACTTATTGACAAAAGTATGTTTTGCAAATTATGCAAATTAGCTCAAAATCTAAGTGGGCTGAGCTTTATGATCCAACAGCAAATTAGTTTGTCAAGTTTTGCCAAGGAATAAGGGACAAAAAGATTTCATCTCTAGGCCTTACGGTGTAGGAGATATAGACCTCAATGCTTTTCCCTTTGCTATAGCGCCACCATCTGGCCAAAGAATGTCATTTTCCTTGGCTGAGTCATTTTACACCTGCTGGACCTTGCTGCCAAGGGAGGTGTTTCTGGGCCTTATGGTCTTTGCTCCACATTGCATTTTGCATAATGTCTCAGAGCCACTGTAGTTCAACAGCACAATGTATAGTCTTAGACTGCCATCTGCTGGTGAGAAATGACTACTTTCCCATATTTTTAGATAAGCCATGAAAGCACATACAGAAAGATTTAAGCATGTACTCCAATGTGGATATTTACCTAACATGGGCATGTACGGTATCAGCTGAATCCTAAGGATCTGAACTTTAACAAAAAATTGTTGCACTTTTATTACTATGTAGCTTACAGGCCACTCCCAATAACACAGATCTAGCATGTATTCCTCAAGTCAAATATAAGCTATATGTGTACACTAATATACACCTATAACTCAAAAATGCTTTCCCCAAAAATTTTAAAACGTCACATACTTGATCAGACTGAGGACCAGATGTCATAATTAAGTTGGGGTGCCACTGCGTTCCTAGATGGCGCTATAACATAAAAAAGCCCATTTAATCAGTTTTTGTCCAATTGTAGCGCCCCCTTTTGGTAAATTTTGATCATATTGTACATACGTCTTCAGGACAAGACCATACATACCTCTGTCACGTTTGGTCTTGATTGGACTTAATTTGTTTGAGTTATAGCTAAAAGAATGTTTAAAGCTCCCCACACTTCAATTAATTGTTTTATTACAACAAAAGTTTGTCCAAATGTTGAACTTTTTTTGATAATTATTTACCTACAGACTCTGCAGATTCCAACAAGGTCAACTGTTTGTAAATATCACAAAATTCCACGGACTAGTTCGAAAAGCTTCAATTTTGAACATTTGGAAACTGAGAAAAAGCAAAGCATTTTTTGACAACACTTGCAATTACAAAGTTGTTAGGCCCTCTGCAGAGTATAAAAAGAAGCAAACTGCGTGTCAATATGCTTAATTTTCACAGAGATATATAATATTTTCTTGATATAGCGCCCCCTAGTGGCTATCGTTATGACAATTTTTCTGCTCTTAGGGAGGCCTCCCAGGGACATACCAGTCAAATCCCATGATGATTGGACCTTGTTAAGGTTGTCAAACAGCTGATGACAGCTGATTGGTCGATGACAATCACAATTTTGCTCGAATCGAGTTGTCCTTAATTTTCCCTCTACAGCCTTGCCCATAGAAGCAGCATGCCAAGCGGCGGTCCGATCCGCCTTACGGATGCTGAGATATAAACTTGAAGCATTTACAGCGCCCCCTATATGAATATTGGCTTCTCCTTTGACAAGCTACCTCAGAATCATGTCTGAAAGTAGAATATGAAATGTAAACACATTTGAGTAAAGCATGAGTTTGTTATAGATTTTTAAGTAAAACATAAAATAAGCCGAAGAGGTTCATTTGCATATGGCGGCCATCTTGAATCGAAATTTCAACGTTTTTTTGATAATTATTAAACTACAGGCTCCTGCGAACATTTTGACACCAAGCTCAAGAAAATTGGACAAAAATCCACGGAGGAGTACACAAAAGTAGGTTTTGCAAATTATGCAAAATAGCAAAAAATCTAAGTAGGCGGAGCTTAGTGGTTGTATGTACCTTTTTGATTCGGCAGGACCCAAGGAATCAGGGAAAAAAAAGATTTCGTCTCTACGCCACACGGGGTGGAAAATCTTTTAATGAAAGCGTTTTCCTTCGCTGTAGCGCCCCCTTGAGGCCAATTGGGCTGATATTTTGCGCCTGAGTAGCGAGACCGACTACTACCTATTGACCAAGTCTCAAGTGTCTAGGCCTTACGGTTTGGGCTGTGCGATTCGTTTTATGGCAGAAAAAGAAAAAGAATAATAATAATAATAATAACAAATTAAAATCAGAACAAACACAATAGGGTTTCAAGCACTTCGTGCTCGAACCCCTAAAAATCAGAACAAAAACAATAGGCTTCCTTTGCACGTTGTGCTCGGAAGCCTAATAATAACAAATTAAAATCAGAACAAACACAATAGGGTTTCAAGCACTTCGTGCTCGAACCCCTAATAATAATAATAATAAAAATCAGAACAAAAACAATAGGCTTCCTTTGCACGTTGTGCTCGGAAGCCTAATAACAAATTAAAATCAGAACAAACACAATAGGGTTTCAAGCACTTCGTGCTCGAACCCCTAATAATAAAAATCTGAACGAAAACAATAGGCTTCCTTTGCACTTTGTGCTCGGAAGCCTAATAACAAAATATAGCCGCAAGCGGCAATTAACGGGGTTCTCGCTTAACAGGCCTGTTTGGAAGCAATAGGCCTACATCGCTGCCATGCTACCTTTAAAAGCATTTCTATAAGTAGAATCTTAAATTTGAACCCATTTGAGCAAAGTATGGAGTTAGAGATGTTCAAGTAAAACCTGTGATAAGCTGAAGAGGTTCATTTGCCATCATGAATCAAAATGTCAATTCATTCTATAATTACCTAGGGTCAGACTCATGTGAACGTTTTGGCACCAAGCTCAAGGGACTTGGTGAAAAATTCATAGACTTATTGACAAAAGTATGTTTTGCAAATTATGCAAATTAGCTCAAAATCTAAGTGGGCTGAGCTTTATGATCCAACAGCAAATTAGTTTGTCAAGTTTTGCCAAGGAATAAGGGACAAAAAGATTTCATCTCTAGGCCTTACGGTGTAGGAGATATAGACCTCAATGCTTTTCCCTTTGCTATAGCGCCACCATCTGGCCAAAGAATGTCATTTTCCTTGGCTGAGTCATTTTACACCTGCTGGACCTTGCTGCCAAGGGAGGTGTTTCTGGGCCTTATGGTCTTTGCTCCACATTGCATTTTGCATAATGTCTCAGAGCCACTGTAGTTCAACAGCACAATGTATAGTCTTAGACTGCCATCTGCTGGTGAGAAATGACTACTTTCCCATATTTTTAGATAAGCCATGAAAGCACATACAGAAAGATTTAAGCATGTACTCCAATGTGGATATTTACCTAACATGGGCATGTACGGTATCAGCTGAATCCTAAGGATCTGAACTTTAACAAAAAATTGTTGCACTTTTATTACTATGTAGCTTACAGGCCACTCCCAATAACACAGATCTAGCATGTATTCCTCAAGTCAAATATAAGCTATATGTGTACACTAATATACACCTATAACTCAAAAATGCTTTCCCCAAAAATTTTAAAACGTCACATACTTGATCAGACTGAGGACCAGATGTCATAATTAAGTTGGGGTGCCACTGCGTTCCTAGATGGCGCTATAACATAAAAAAGCCCATTTAATCAGTTTTTGTCCAATTGTAGCGCCCCCTTTTGGTAAATTTTGATCATATTGTACATACGTCTTCAGGACAAGACCATACATACCTCTGTCACGTTTGGTCTTGATTGGACTTAATTTGTTTGAGTTATAGCTAAAAGAATGTTTAAAGCTCCCCACACTTCAATTAATTGTTTTATTACAACAAAAGTTTGTCCAAATGTTGAACTTTTTTTGATAATTATTTACCTACAGACTCTGCAGATTCCAACAAGGTCAACTGTTTGTGAATATCACAAAATTCCACGGACTAGTTCGAAAAGCTTCAATTTTGAACATTTGGAAACTGAGAAAAAGCAAAGCATTTTTTGACAACACTTGCAATTACAAAGTTGTTAGGCCCTCTGCAGAGTATAAAAAGAAGCAAACTGCGTGTCAATATGCTTAATTTTCACAGAGATATATAATATTTTCTTGATATAGCGCCCCCTAGTGGCTATCGTTATGACAATTTTTCTGCTCTTAGGGAGGCCTCCCAGGGACATACCAGTCAAATCCCATGATGATTGGACCTTGTTAAGGTTGTCAAACAGCTGATGACAGCTGATTGGTCGATGACAATCACAATTTTGCTCGAATCGAGTTGTCCTTAATTTTCCCTCTACAGCCTTGCCCATAGAAGCAGCATGCCAAGCGGCGGTCCGATCCGCCTTACGGATACTGAGATATAAACTTAAAGCATTTACAGCGCCCCCTATATGAATATTGGCTTCTCCTTTGACAAGCTACCTCAGAATCATGTCTGAAAGTAGAATATGAAATGTAAACACATTTGAGTAAACCATGAGTTTGTTATAGATTTTTAAGTAAAACATAAAATAAGCCGAAGAGGTTCATTTGCATATGGCGGCCATCTTGAATCGAAATTTCAACGTTTTTTTGATAATTATTAAACTACAGGCTTCTGCAAACATTTTGACACCAAGCTCAAGAAAATTGGACAAAAATCCACGGAGGAGTACACAAAAGTAGGTTTTGCAAATTATGCAAAATAGCAAAAAATCTAAGTAGGCGGAGCTTAGTGGTTGTATGTACCTTTTTGATTCGGCAGGACCCAAGGAATCAGGGAAAAAAAAGATTTCGTCTCTACGCCACACGGGGTGGAAAATCTTTTAATGAAAGCGTTTTCCTTCGCTGTAGCGCCCCCTTGAGGCCAATTGGGCTGATATTTTGCGCCTGAGTAGCGAGACCGACTACTACCTATTGACCAAGTCTCAAGTGTCTAGGCCTTACGGTTTGGGCTGTGCGATTCGTTTTATGGCAGAAAAAGAAAAAGAATAATAATAATAATAATAACAAATTAAAATCAGAACAAACACAATAGGGTTTCAAGCACTTCGTGCTCGAACCCCTAAAAATCAGAACAAAAACAATAGGCTTCCTTTGCACGTTGTGCTCGGAAGCCTAATAATAACAAATTAAAATCAGAACAAACACAATAGGGTTTCAAGCACTTCGTGCTCGAACCCCTAATAATAATAATAATAAAAATCAGAACAAAAACAATAGGCTTCCTTTGCACGTTGTGCTCGGAAGCCTAATAACAAATTAAAATCAGAACAAACACAATAGGGTTTCAAGCACTTCGTGCTCGAACCCCTAATAATAAAAATCTGAACGAAAACAATAGGCTTCCTTTGCACTTTGTGCTCGGAAGCCTAATAACAAAATATAGCCGCAAGCGGCAATTAACGGGGTTCTCGCTTAACAGGCCTGTTTGGAAGCAATAGGCCTACATCGCTGCCATGCTACCTTTAAAAGCATTTCTATAAGTAGAATCTTAAATTTGAACCCATTTGAGCAAAGTATGGAGTTAGAGATGTTCAAGTAAAACCTGTGATAAGCTGAAGAGGTTCATTTGCCATCATGAATCAAAATGTCAATTCATTCTATAATTACCTAGGGTCAGACTCATGTGAACGTTTTGGCACCAAGCTCAAGGGACTTGGTGAAAAATTCATAGACTTATTGACAAAAGTATGTTTTGCAAATTATGCAAATTAGCTCAAAATCTAAGTGGGCTGAGCTTTATGATCCAACAGCAAATTAGTTTGTCAAGTTTTGCCAAGGAATAAGGGACAAAAAGATTTCATCTCTAGGCCTTACGGTGTAGGAGATATAGACCTCAATGCTTTTCCCTTTGCTATAGCGCCACCATCTGGCCAAAGAATGTCATTTTCCTTGGCTGAGTCATTTTACACCTGCTGGACCTTGCTGCCAAGGGAGGTGTTTCTGGGCCTTATGGTCTTTGCTCCACATTGCATTTTGCATAATGTCTCAGAGCCACTGTAGTTCAACAGCACAATGTATAGTCTTAGACTGCCATCTGCTGGTGAGAAATGACTACTTTCCCATATTTTTAGATCAGCCATGAAAGCACATACAGAAAGATTTAAGCATGTACTCCTATGTGGATATTTACCTAACATGGGCATGTACGGTATCAGCTGAATCCTAAGGATCTGAACTTTTGTTGCACTTTTATTACTATGTAGCTTACAGGCCACTCCCAATAACACAGATCTAGCATGTATTCCTCAAGTCAAATATAAGCTATACGTGTACACTAATATACACCTATAACTCAAAAATGCTTTCCCCAAAAATTTTAAAACGTCACATACTTGATCAGACTGAGGACCAGATGTCATAATTAAGTTGGGGTGCCACTGCGTTCCTAGATGGCGCTATAACATAAAAAAGCCCATTTAATCAGTTTTTGTCCAATTGTAGCGCCCCCTTTTGGTAAATTTTGATCATATTGTACATACGTCTTCAGGACAAGACCATACATACTTCTGTCACGTTTGGTCTTGATTGGACTTAATTTGTTTGAGTTATAGCTAAAAGAATGTTTAAAGCTCCCCACACTTCAATTAATTGTTTTATTACAACAAAAGTTTGTCCAAATGTTGAACTTTTTTTGATAATTATTTACCTACAGACTCTGCAGATTCCAACAAGGTCAACTGTTTGTGAATATCGCAAAATTCCACGGACTAGTTCGAAAAGCTTCAATTTTGAACATTTGGAAACTGAGAAAAAGCAAAGCATTTTTTGACAACACTTGCAATTACAAAGTTGTTAGGCCCTCTGCAGAGTATAAAAAGAAGCAAACTGCGTGTCAATATGCTTAATTTTCACAGAGATATATAATATTTTCTTGATATAGCGCCCCCTAGTGGCTATCGTTATGACAATTTTTCTGCTCTTAGGGAGGCCTCCCAGGGACATACCAGTCAAATCCCATGATGATTGGACCTTGTTAAGGTTGTCAAACAGCTGATGACAGCTGATTGGTCGATGACAATCACAATTTTGCTCGAATCGAGTTGTCCTTAATTTTCCCTCTACAGCCTTGCCCATAGAAGCAGCATGCCAAGCGGCGGTCCGATCCGCCTTACGGATGCTGAGATATAAACTTGAAGCATTTACAGCGCCCCCTATATGAATATTGGCTTTACCTTTGACAAGCTACCTCAGAATCATGTCTGAAAGTAGAATATGAAATGTAAACACATTTGAGTAAAGCATGAGTTTGTTATAGATTTTTAAGTAAAACATAAAATAAGCCGAAGAGGTTCATTTGCATATGTCGGCCATCTTGAATCGAAATTTCAACGTTTTTTTTGATAATTATTAAACTACAGGCTCCTGCGAACATTTTGACACCAAGCTCAAGAAAATTGGACAAAAATCCACGGAGGAGTACACAAAAGTAGGTTTTGCAAATTATGCAAAATAGCAAAAAATCTAAGTAGGCGGAGCTTAGTGGTTGTATGTACCTTTTTGATTCGGCAGGACCCAAGGAATCAGGGAAAAAAAAGATTTCGTCTCTACGCCACACGGGGTGGAAAATCTTTTAATGAAAGCGTTTTCCTTCGCTGTAGCGCCCCCTTGAGGCCAATTGGGCTGATATTTTGTGCCTGAGTAGCGAGACCGACTACTACCTATTGACCAAGTCTCAAGTGTCTAGGCCTTACGGTTTGGGCTGTGCGATTCGTTTTATGGCAGAAAAAGAAAAAGAATAATAATAATAATAACAAAATATAGCCGCAAGCGACAATTAACGGGGTTCTCGCAGAATAGGCCTGTTTGGGGAAAAAAAGGCCTACATCGCTGATATGGTACCCTTAAAATCATGTCCTTAAGTAGAATCTGAAATTTGAACCCATTTGAATAAAATATGGAGGAGTTACAAACGCTCAAGTAAAACATACGATAAGCCGAAGAGTTTCATTTGCACATGGCAGCCTTCTTGAATCGAAATGTCAACATTCATTCTATAATTAGACATGGTCAGACTCTTGTGAACGTTTTGGCACAAAGCTCAAGAGAATTGGACAAAAATTCACAGACTAGTGGAAAAAAGTAAGTTTAGCTAATTATGCATATTAGCTCAAAATCTAAGTGGGCGGAGGTAAATGGTCCAAATGGCAGATTAGTTTGAATTAAGCCAAGGAATCAGGGAAAAAAAAGATTTCGTCTCTAGGCCTTACGGTGTAGGAGATATAGACCTAAACGCGTATCCCTTTTCTATATCGCCACCATCTGGCCAAAGTGTGTCATTTTCCTTGGCTGAGTCATGTCATACCTGCTGTACCTTGCTGGCAAGTGAAGTGTTTCTGGACCTTATGGTCTTTGCTCAACATTGCATTTTGCCTCAGATCCACTGTAGTTCAACATCACAATGTATAGTCTTATATGAGAAAGCTGCTATTTCTCACCAGCAGATGGCAGTCTGTTTGGATCAGAAATATTTCACTAACAGAAATATTTGAGCGTGTACTCCTATGTGGATAATTACCTTACATGGACATATGTGGTATCAGCTGAATCCTAAGGATCTGAACTTTAATAATTATCAAAAAAAACTTGCACTTCTATTACTATGTAGCTTACAGGCCCCTCCCAAAAAGAGAGATCCAGCATGTATTCCACAAGTCAAATATATGCTATATATGTACACATATATACACCTATAACTCAAAAACACTTTCACCAAAAATTTCAAAATTTCACAAGCTTGATAAGCCTGAGGAGCAGATGTCATAATTAAATTGTGGTGCCACTGCAATCCTAGATGGCGCTATAACACAAAAAAAACTTTTTAATAAGTTTTTGTCCAATTGTAGCGCCCCCTTTGGGTGGATTTAGGCCATAATAGACATGCTCCTTCAGGGTATAGTCTTACATAATCCTATAAAGTTTGGTCTGAATTGGGCTTCTTTTCTTGGAGTTATAGATGAAAGAATCTATAAAGCAGCTCACACTTCAGTTTATTGACATGTTGTAACAACATAATGTTAAAAAGTCATACTTTTTTTAAAGATTATTTACCTACTGACTCAATAGATTCCAACAAGACCAAATGTTTGGGAATAGCATCAGATTCCACGGACTAGTTCGAAAACCTCAATTTTCAAACAACTGGCCATTGAGAGAAAACAATAAATTTCTTGACAATACTTGCTATTACAAAGTTGTTAGGCAATATACAGAGTACAGAGTCCAGCAAACTGCATGTCAATATGTTTAATTTTCGCTGAGATAATACATATTTCCTTCTTATAGCGCCGCCTAGTGGCTATCGTTACGAAACGTCTTCGGCTCTTAGGAAGTGCCTCCATGGACATGCCAGTCAAGTATCATAATGATTGACCTTTGTCAAGCTTGTCAGGGAGCTGCTGAGATCTGATTGGCTGATGACGTTACAATTTGGCGAGTATCGACTTGTCCTTTATTTTCCACTTAGAGCCTTGCCTAAAGCAGCTGTATGCCAAGCGGTGGACCGATCGGACTTGCGGATGCTGAGATATGAATTTCTAGTATTTAGAGCGCCCCCTATGTGAATTTTGGCACCACCGACGACATGCTACCTCAAAATCATGTCCCTAAGCAGAATCTGAAATTGCAATCCATTTGAGTAAAGTATGCAGAAGTAACAGCTGTTCATGTAAAACGGGCGATAAGCCGATAAGGTTCATTTGCATATGCCAGCTACATTGAATTGAAATGTCAACGTTTTTTTGATGATTATTAAGCTTCAGACTCCTGCAAACGTTTTGACACCAAGCTCAAGAAAATTGGACAAAAATCCACGGACTAGTACGCAAAAGTAGGTTTTGCAAATTATGCAAAATAGCAAAAAATCTAAGTGGGCGGAGCTTAGTGGTTGTATCGACCTTTTTGATTCGACAGGACCCAAGGAATCAGGGGGAAAAAAAATTTCGTCTCTACGCCTCACGTGGTAGGAGCCCCGTAAGAAAAGGCGTTGTCCTTCGCTGTAGCGCCCCCATGAGGCCAATCAGTCTGATTTTTTGCGCCTGAGTAGCGGGAGGGTTTACTACCTACTGACCAAGCCTCAAGTCTGTAGGCCTTACGGTTTGGGCTGTGCGATCGTTTGCAGTGCAGAAAAAGAACCGGAATAATAATAATAATAAATATAGCCGCAAGCGACAATTAACGGGTTCTCGCAGAATAGGCCTGTTTGGAAAAAATAGGCCTACATCGCTGATATGGTACCCTTAAAATCATGTCCTTAAGTAGAATCTGAAATTTGAACCCATTTGAATAAAATATGGAGGAGCTACAGACGTTCAAGTAAAACATACGATAAGCCGAAGAGGTTCATTTGCACATGGCAGCCTTCTTGAATCGAAATGTCAACATTCATTCTATAATTAGACATGGTCAGACTCTTGTGAACGTTTTGGCACCAAGCTCAAGAGAATTGGACAAAAATTCACAGACTTGTGGAAAAAAGTAAGTTTAGCTAATTATGCATATTAGCTCAAAATCTAAGTGGGCGGAGGTAAATGGTCCAAATGGCAGATTAGTTTGAATTAAGCCAAGGAATCAGGGAAAAAAAAGATTTCGTCTCTAGGCCTTACAGTGTAGGAGATATAGACCTAAACGCGTATCCCTTTTCTATATCGCCACCATCTGGCCAAAGAGTGTCATTTTCCTTGGCTGAGTCATGTCATACCTGCTGTACCTTGCTGGCAAGTGAAATGTTTCTGGACCTTATGGTCTTTGCTCAACATTGCATTTTGCCTCAGATCCACTGTAGTTCAACATGACAATGTATAGTCTTATATGAGAAAGCTGTTATTTCTCACCAGCAGATGGCAGTCTGTTTGGATCAGCCATGAAGGCACAAACAGAAATATTTGAGCGTGTACTCCTATGTGGATAATTACCTTACATGGACATATGTGGTATCAGCTGAATCCTAAGGATCTGAACTTTAATAATTATCAAAAAAAACTTGCACTTCTATTACTATGTAGCTTACGGGCCCCTCCCAAAAAGACAGATCCAGCATGTATTCCACAAGTCAAATATATGCTATATATGTACACATATATACACCTATAACTCAAAAACGCTTTCACCAAAAATTTCAAAATTTCACAAGCTTGATAAGCCTGAGGAGCAGATGTCATAATTAAATTGTGGTGCCACTGCAATCCTAGATGGCGCTATAACACAAAAAAAACTTTTTAATAAGTTATTGTCCAATTGTAGCGCCCCCTTTGGGTGGATTTAGGCCATAATAGACCTGCTCCTTCAGGGTATGGTCTTACATAATCCTATAAAGTTTGGTCTGGATTGGGCTTCTTTTCTTGGAGTTATAGATGAAAGAATCTATAAAGCAGCTCACACTTCAGTTTATTGACATGTTGTAACAACACAATGTTAAAAAGTCATAGTTTTTTTAAAGATTGTTTACCTACAGACTCCACAGATTCCAACAAGACCAATTGTTTGGGAATAGCATCAGATTCCACGGACTAGTTCGAAAACCTCATCTTTCAAACAACTGGCCACTGAGAAAAAACAAAGCATTTCTTGACAATACTTGCTATTACAAAGTTGTTAGGCAATACACAGAGTACAGATTCCAGCAAACTGCATGTCAATATGCTTAATTTTCGCTGAGATATTACATATTTTCTTGTTATAGCGCCCCCTAGTGGCTATCGTTACGAAACGTCTTCTGCTCTTAGGAAGTGCCACCATGGACATGCCAGTCAAATATCATAATGATTGACCTTTGTCAAGCTTGTCAGGGAGCTGCTGAGTTCTGATTGGCCGATGACGTTACAATTTGGCGAGTATCGACTTGTCCTTTATTTTCCACTTAGAGCCTTGCCTAATGCAGCTGTATGCCAAGTGGCGGACCGATCGGACTTGCGGATGCTGAGATATGAATTTCTAGTATTTAGAGCGCCCCCTATGTGAATTTTCGCACCACCGACGACGTGCTACCTCAAAATCATGTCCCTAAGCAGAATCTGAAATTGCAACCTATTTGAGTAAAGTATGCAGGAGTAACAGCTGTTCATGTAAAACGGGCGATAAGCCGATAAGGTTCATTTGCATATGCCAGCTACATTGAAATGAAATGTCAACGTTTTTTTGATGATTATTAAGTTTCAGACTCCTGCGAACGTTTTGACACCAAGCTCAAGAAAATTGGACAAAAATCCACGGACTAGTACGCAAAAGTAGGTTTTGCAAATTATGCAAAATAGCAAAAAATCTAAGTGGGCGGAGCTTAGTGGTTGAATCGACCTTTTTGATTCGGCAGGACTCAAGGAATCAGGGGGAAAAAAAATTTCGTCTCTACGCCTCACGTGGTAGAAGCCCCGTAAGAAAAGGTGTTGTCCTTCGCTGTAGCGCCCCCATGAGGCCAATCAGTCTGATTTTTTGCGCCTGAGTAGCGGGAGGGTTTACTACCTACTGGCCAAGCCTCAAGTCTGTACGCCTTACGGTTTGGGCTGTGCGATCACTTTTAGTGCAGAAAAAGAACCGGAAGAATAATAATAATAAATATAGCCGCAAGCGGCAATGGCGGGTCCTAGCACGGATAAGCCACATCAGAGCACTTTGACAGTCTCAGCCAACAATGAGGCCTTTGGGAGCATGGGCCTGTTTGGCCAAACAAGGGAAATTTGGGTGTAAGATATTGTTGTAGATGTCGTTGTAATGTTTAGCAAAAGACATGTGAGATGTGACATGTGTGTGTTATGACCGGTGAGTGCTGGTTTCAATTATGATAAATATTTATGTTCATATGTTATGACCTTTCACTTGTGCAGATGAATAGGATTTCATGAATGAAGTTGAACAAAGCAATATTTGGTCTTAGAGTGCCATCTGCTGGTGAAAGCGTGTACTTTTGACTCATGGAGCTGCAGAGGAGTTCATGTTAGAAATGCACACACACACTTTTTAATCGTCTACTGCTCTGTGAATATGTAACTAACATGGACATATGTGGTATCAGCGGATTCCTAAGGACCTGAACTTTAATAGTTATCAATAAAATGTTAAACTTTCATCACCATGTGGCTTATAGGCCCCTCCCAATAATAGAAATCCAGCATGAACACAGAAACAGCATATAACAAAATAAACTCTAATTGTAGCGTCACCTTTTGGTAGATTTGAGTCATATTATACACAATGCTTCAGAGTAAGGCTCTAAATAGTTATGTCAGGTTTGGTCTTGATTAGGCTTAGTTTGTTTAAGCTATAGCTGAAATAATTTATAAATCGCAGCACGGCTCAATTTATTAATTTATTGTGGCACTGGTTTGACTAAATGTTGAACTTTTTTGGATAATTATTGATCAACAGACTCTGCAGATTCCAACAAGGTCAATTGTTTGGGAACAGAGTGAAAATCCAGGGACTAGTATAAAAAAGTTCAATTTTGAACAACTGGTTATTGAGAAAAGACGATGCATTTTTTTACAACACTTGCAATTACAAAGTTGTTAGGCCCTGTGCAGAGTATACAATGAAGAAAACTGCGTGTCAATATGCTTAAATTTTGCTGAGAAATATCAAATTTTCTTGATATAGCGCCCCCTAGTGGCTATCGTTACGTACATTTTTGTGCACTTAGGAAGTGCCACCAGGGACATATGAGTCAATTCTCATAATGATTGGACCTTGTTAAGGTTGTCAAACAGCTGCTGAAATCTAATTGGCCGATGACGATCACAATTTTGCCCGAATCGCGTTGTTCTTAAATTTCCACTTATAGCCTTGCAGATAGAAGCAGCATGCCAAAGGGGGTTCTGATCTGCCTTACGTATGTTGAGTTATAAATTTGTAGCATTTAGAGCGCCCCCTATATGAATATTGGCTTCTCCTTTGACATGGTACCTCAGAATCATGTCTGAAAGTGTAATATGAAATTTGAACACATTTGAGTTAAGTATGAAATTATTATGAATTTTTAAGCAACACATATGAAAAGCCGAAGAGGTTCATTTGCATATGGCGGCCATTTTGAATCGAAATTTCAATTTTTTTTGGATAATTCCTGACCTTCGAACACCTGTGAAGATTTTGGTACCAAGTTCTAGGGAAATGGACTAAAATCCAGGGACTAGTTCACAAAAGTACATTTTGCAAATTATCAATTTTATTTCAAATTTGTCGAGGGCGGAGCTAAATTTTGACTAGCCCGTTTTTGATTTGTCTGGACCCAAGGAATCAGGGAAAAAAAGAATTTTGGTTCTACGTTATACGGTTTAGAAGATATGGACGTAAACGCGTTTGGTATTGCTATAGCGCCACCTTGAGGCCAATAGGTATAATTTTCCATAGTTCTCTCTTTGCACCTCAGCTGTACCGTGCCTTAAATTTTGGTGGCTCTGGGCCTTACGGTCTTTGCTCCAGAATGAGTTTTAGCCGAGAAAAATAATAATAATAATAAGAAGAAGAAAAAACCCGACAATCGCTATAGGGTCCCCACACTACGTGCTAGGACCCTAAATATAGCCGCAAGCGACAATTAACGGGGTTCTCGCAAAATAGGCCTGTCTGGAAACAATAGGCCTATATCGCTGATATGGTACCCTTAAAATCATGTTCTTAAGTAGAATCTGAAATTTGAACCCAGTTGCGTAAAGTATGAAGGAGTTACAGACGTTCAAGTTAAACTTGTGATTAGCTGAAGAGGTTCATTTGCATATGGAGGCCATCTTGAATCGAAATGTCAACATTGTTTCTATAATTACCTAGTGTCAGATTCATGTGAATGTTTTGGCACCATGCTCAAGAGAATTGGACAAAAATGCACACTTATTGACAAAAGTATGTTTTGCAAATTATGCAAATTAGCTCGAAATCTAAGTGGGCGGAGCTAAATGATCCAAATAGCAGATTAGTTTGTCTTAAGCCAAGGAATCAGGGAAAAAAAAGATTTCGTCTCTAGGCCTTAGGGTTTGGGAGATATAGACCTCAATGCTTTTCCATTTGCTATAGCGCCACCATCTGGCCAAAGGTTGTCATTTTCCTTGACTGAGTCATTTCACACCTGCTGTACCTTGCTGGCAAGTGTGGTGTTTCTGAACCTTACAGTCTTTGCTCCACATTGCATTTGGCATAACAACTCACATCCACAGCAAAATGTGTAGTCTTAGACTGCCATCTGCTGATGAGAAATAAGTACTTTCCAATATTTATGGCTCAAATATAAATGCATATGAACAAAAATATTTGAGAGTGTACTACTATGTGAATATTTAGCAAAAATGGACATATGTGGTGTCAGCGGAATCCTAAGGAACTGAACTATAATAATTATCCAAAAAACCTTGCACTTTTATTACTATGTAGCTTACAGGCCCCTCCCAAAAAGAGAGATCCAGCATGTATTCCACAAGTCAAATGTATGCTATATATGTACACATATATACACCTATAACTCAAAAACGCTTTCACCAAAAATTTCAAAATTTCACAAGCTTGATAAGCCTGAGGAGCAGATGTCATAATTAAATTGTGGTGCCACTGCAATCCTAGATGGCGCTATAACACAAAAAATACTTTTTAATAAGTTATTGTCCAATTGTAGCGCCCCCTTTGGGTGGATTTAGGCCATAATAGACATGCTCCTTCAAGGTATGGTCTTACATAATCCTATAAAGTTTGGTCTGGATTGGGCTTCTTTTCTTGGAGTTATAGATGAAAGAACCTATAAAGCAGCTCACACTTCAGTTTATTGACATGTTGTAACAACACAATGTTAAAAAGTCATACTTTTTTTTAAAGATTGTTGACCTACAGACTCTACAGATTGCAACAAAACCAATTGTTTGGGAATAGCTTCAGATTCCACGGACTAGTTCGAAAACCTCAATTTTCAAACAACTGGCCATTGAGAAAAAACAATACATTTCTCGACAATACTTGCTATTACAAAGTTGTTAGGCAATATACAGAGTACAGAGTCCAGCAAACTGCATGTCAATATGCTTAATTTTCGCTGAGATATTACATATTTTCTTGTTATAGCGCCCCCTAGTGGCTATCGTTACGAAACGTCTTCTGCTCTTAGGAAGTGCGTCCATGGACATGCCAGTCAAGTATCATAATGATTGACCTTTGTCAAGCTTGTCAGGGAGCTGCTGAGTTCTGATTGGCCGATGACGTTACAATTTGGCGAGTATCAACTTGTCCTTTATTTTCCACTTAGAGCCTTGCCTAAAGCAGCTGTATTCCAAGCGGCGGACCGATCGGACCTGCGGATGTTGAGATATGAATTTCTAGTATTTAGAGCGCCCCCTATGTGAATTTTCGCACCACCGACGACATGCTACCTCAAAATCATGTCCCTAAGCAGAATCTGAAATTGCAACCCATTTGAGTAAAGTATGCAGAAGTAACAGCTGTTCATGTAAAAAGGGTGATAAGCCGATAAGGTTCATTTGCATATGGCAGCTACATTGAATTGAAATGTCAACGTTTTTTTGATGATTATTAAGCTTCAGACTCCTGCGAACGTTTTGACACCAAGCTCAAGAAAATTGGACAAAAATCCACAGACTAGTACGCAAAAGTAGGTTTTGCAAATTATGCAAAATAGCAAAAAATCTAAGTGGGCGGAGCTTAGTGGTTGTATCGACCTTTTTGATTCGGCAGGACTCAAGGAATCAGGGGGAAAAAAAATTTCGTCTCTACGCCTCACGTGGTAGAAGCCCCGTAAGAAAAGGTGTTGTCCTTCGCTGTAGCGCCCCCATGAGGCCAATCAGTCTGATTTTTTGCGCCTGAGTAGCGGGAGGGTTTACTACCTACTGGCCAAGCCTCAAGTCTGTACGCCTTACGGTTTGGGCTGTGCGATCACTTTTAGTGCAGAAAAAGAACCGGAAGAATAATAATAATAAATATAGCCGCAAGCGGCAATGGCGGGTCCTAGCACGGATAAGCCACATCAGAGCACTTTGACAGTCTCAGCCAACAATGAGGCCTTTGGGAGCATGGGCCTGTTTGGCCAAACAAGGGAAATTTGGGTGTAAGATATTGTTGTAGATGTCGTTGTAATGTTTAGCAAAAGACATGTGAGATGTGACATGTGTGTGTTATGACCGGTGAGTGCTGGTTTCAATTATGATAAATATTTATGTTCATATGTTATGACCTTTCACTTGTGCAGATGAATAGGATTTCATGAATGAAGTTGAACAAAGCAATATTTGGTCTTAGAGTGCCATCTGCTGGTGAAAGCGTGTACTTTTGACTCATGGAGCTGCAGAGGAGTTCATGTTAGAAATGCACACACACACTTTTTAATCGTCTACTGCTCTGTGAATATGTAACTAACATGGACATATGTGGTATCAGCGGATTCCTAAGGACCTGAACTTTAATAGTTATCAATAAAATGTTAAACTTTCATCACCATGTGGCTTATAGGCCCCTCCCAATAATAGAAATCCAGCATGAACACAGAAACAGCATATAACAAAATAAACTCTAATTGTAGCGTCACCTTTTGGTAGATTTGAGTCATATTATACACAATGCTTCAGAGTAAGGCTCTAAATAGTTATGTCAGGTTTGGTCTTGATTAGGCTTAGTTTGTTTAAGCTATAGCTGAAATAATTTATAAATCGCAGCACGGCTCAATTTATTAATTTATTGTGGCACTGGTTTGACTAAATGTTGAACTTTTTTGGATAATTATTGATCAACAGACTCTGCAGATTCCAACAAGGTCAATTGTTTGGGAACAGAGTGAAAATCCAGGGACTAGTATAAAAAAGTTCAATTTTGAACAACTGGTTATTGAGAAAAGACGATGCATTTTTTTACAACACTTGCAATTACAAAGTTGTTAGGCCCTGTGCAGAGTATACAATGAAGAAAACTGCGTGTCAATATGCTTAAATTTTGCTGAGAAATATCAAATTTTCTTGATATAGCGCCCCCTAGTGGCTATCGTTACGTACATTTTTGTGCACTTAGGAAGTGCCACCAGGGACATATGAGTCAATTCTCATAATGATTGGACCTTGTTAAGGTTGTCAAACAGCTGCTGAAATCTAATTGGCCGATGACGATCACAATTTTGCCCGAATCGCGTTGTTCTTAAATTTCCACTTATAGCCTTGCAGATAGAAGCAGCATGCCAAAGGGGGTTCTGATCTGCCTTACGTATGTTGAGTTATAAATTTGTAGCATTTAGAGCGCCCCCTATATGAATATTGGCTTCTCCTTTGACATGGTACCTCAGAATCATGTCTGAAAGTGTAATATGAAATTTGAACACATTTGAGTTAAGTATGAAATTATTATGAATTTTTAAGCAACACATATGAAAAGCCGAAGAGGTTCATTTGCATATGGCGGCCATTTTGAATCGAAATTTCAATTTTTTTTGGATAATTCCTGACCTTCGAACACCTGTGAAGATTTTGGTACCAAGTTCTAGGGAAATGGACTAAAATCCAGGGACTAGTTCACAAAAGTACATTTTGCAAATTATCAATTTTATTTCAAATTTGTCGAGGGCGGAGCTAAATTTTGACTAACCCGTTTTTGATTTGTCTGGACCCAAGGAATCAGGGAAAAAAAGAATTTTGGTTCTACGTTATACGGTTTAGAAGATATGGACGTAAACGCGTTTGGTATTGCTATAGCGCCACCTTGAGGCCAATAGGTATAATTTTCCATAGTTCTCTCTTTGCACCTCAGCTGTACCGTGCCTTAAATTTTGGTGGCTCTGGGCCTTACGGTCTTTGCTCCAGAATGAGTTTTAGCCGAGAAAAATAATAATAATAATAAGAAGAAGAAAAAACCCGACAATCGCTATAGGGTCCCCACACTACGTGCTAGGACCCTAAATATAGCCGCAAGCGACAATTAACGGGGTTCTCGCAAAATAGGCCTGTCTGGAAACAATAGGCCTATATCGCTGATATGGTACCCTTAAAATCATGTTCTTAAGTAGAATCTGAAATTTGAACCCAGTTGCGTAAAGTATGAAGGAGTTACAGACGTTCAAGTTAAACTTGTGATTAGCTGAAGAGGTTCATTTGCATATGGAGGCCATCTTGAATCGAAATGTCAACATTGTTTCTATAATTACCTAGTGTCAGATTCATGTGAATGTTTTGGCACCATGCTCAAGAGAATTGGACAAAAATGCACACTTATTGACAAAAGTATGTTTTGCAAATTATGCAAATTAGCTCGAAATCTAAGTGGGCGGAGCTAAATGATCCAAATAGCAGATTAGTTTGTCTTAAGCCAAGGAATCAGGGAAAAAAAAGATTTCGTCTCTAGGCCTTAGGGTTTGGGAGATATAGACCTCAATGCTTTTCCATTTGCTATAGCGCCACCATCTGGCCAAAGGTTGTCATTTTCCTTGACTGAGTCATTTCACACCTGCTGTACCTTGCTGGCAAGTGTGGTGTTTCTGAACCTTACAGTCTTTGCTCCACATTGCATTTGGCATAACAACTCACATCCACAGCAAAATGTGTAGTCTTAGACTGCCATCTGCTGATGAGAAATAAGTACTTTCCAATATTTATGGCTCAAATATAAATGCATATGAACAAAAATATTTGAGAGTGTACTACTATGTGAATATTTAGCAAAAATGGACATATGTGGTGTCAGCGGAATCCTAAGGAACTGAACTATAATAATTATCCAAAAAACCTTGCACTTTTATTACTATGTAGCTTACAGGCCCCTCCCAAAAAGAGAGATCCAGCATGTATTCCACAAGTCAAATGTATGCTATATATGTACACATATATACACCTATAACTCAAAAACGCTTTCACCAAAAATTTCAAAATTTCACAAGCTTGATAAGCCTGAGGAGCAGATGTCATAATTAAATTGTGGTGCCACTGCAATCCTAGATGGCGCTATAACACAAAAAATACTTTTTAATAAGTTATTGTCCAATTGTAGCGCCCCCTTTGGGTGGATTTAGGCCATAATAGACATGCTCCTTCAAGGTATGGTCTTACATAATCCTATAAAGTTTGGTCTGGATTGGGCTTCTTTTCTTGGAGTTATAGATGAAAGAACCTATAAAGCAGCTCACACTTCAGTTTATTGACATGTTGTAACAACACAATGTTAAAAAGTCATACTTTTTTTTAAAGATTGTTGACCTACAGACTCTACAGATTGCAACAAAACCAATTGTTTGGGAATAGCTTCAGATTCCACGGACTAGTTCGAAAACCTCAATTTTCAAACAACTGGCCATTGAGAAAAAACAATACATTTCTCGACAATACTTGCTATTACAAAGTTGTTAGGCAATATACAGAGTACAGAGTCCAGCAAACTGCATGTCAATATGCTTAATTTTCGCTGAGATATTACATATTTTCTTGTTATAGCGCCCCCTAGTGGCTATCGTTACGAAACGTCTTCTGCTCTTAGGAAGTGCGTCCATGGACATGCCAGTCAAGTATCATAATGATTGACCTTTGTCAAGCTTGTCAGGGAGCTGCTGAGTTCTGATTGGCCGATGACGTTACAATTTGGCGAGTATCAACTTGTCCTTTATTTTCCACTTAGAGCCTTGCCTAAAGCAGCTGTATTCCAAGCGGCGGACCGATCGGACCTGCGGATGTTGAGATATGAATTTCTAGTATTTAGAGCGCCCCCTATGTGAATTTTCGCACCACCGACGACATGCTACCTCAAAATCATGTCCCTAAGCAGAATCTGAAATTGCAACCCATTTGAGTAAAGTATGCAGAAGTAACAGCTGTTCATGTAAAAAGGGTGATAAGCCGATAAGGTTCATTTGCATATGGCAGCTACATTGAATTGAAATGTCAACGTTTTTTTGATGATTATTAAGCTTCAGACTCCTGCGAACGTTTTGACACCAAGCTCAAGAAAATTGGACAAAAATCCACAGACTAGTACGCAAAAGTAGGTTTTGCAAATTATGCAAAATAGCAAAAAATCTAAGTGGGCGGAGCTTAGTGGTTGTATCGACCTTTTTGATTCGGCAGGACTCAAGGAATCAGGGGGAAAAAAAATTTCGTCTCTACGCCTCACGTGGTAGAAGCCCCGTAAGAAAAGGTGTTGTCCTTCGCTGTAGCGCCCCCATGAGGCCAATCAGTCTGATTTTTTGCGCCTGAGTAGCGGGAGGGTTTACTACCTACTGGCCAAGCCTCAAGTCTGTACGCCTTACGGTTTGGGCTGTGCGATCACTTTTAGTGCAGAAAAAGAACCGGAAGAATAATAATAGTAAAAATCCTAACAATTATAATAGGGTTTCAAGCACTTCGTGCTCGAACCCCTAAAAATCCTAACAATTATAATAGGGTTTCAAGCACTTCGTGCTCGAACCCCTAATTAAAATCAGAACAAACACAATAGGGTTTCAAGCACTTCGTGCTCGAACCCCTAATTAAAATCAGAACAAACACAATAGGGTTTCAAGCACTTCGTGCTCGAACCCCTAATAAAAATAAAAATCCTAACAATTATAATAGGGTTTCAAGCACTTCGTGCTCGAACCCCTAATAAGAAAAATCCTAACAATTACAATATGGTCCTACACTACGTGTTAGGACCATAATAATAAAAATCAGAACAAAAACAATAGGCTTCCTTTGCACGTTGTGCTCGGAAGCCTAATAATAATAATAATAATAAAAATCAGAACAAAAACAATAGGCTTCCTTTGCACTTTGTGCTCGGAAGCCTAAATATAGCCGCAAGCGACAATTCCCGGGGTCCAAGCTGGTATTCGCTGGTAGGAGAACAATGTGCTAGCATATGAGCTGTCCTGAGATAGTAGGGGCTTTTGGGGAAGTTTGTGTAGTATTTGTAAGGTGTTTTATTCATATGAGCTGTCCTGAGATAGTAGGGGCTTTTGGGGAAGTTTGTTTAGTGTTTGTAAGATGTTTTATTCATATGAGCTGTCCTGAGATAGTAGGGGCTTTTGGGGAAGTTTGTGTAGTGTTTGTAAGGTGTTCTATTCATATGAGCTGTCCTGAGATAGTAGGGGCTTTTGGGGAAGTTTGTGTAGTGTTTGTAAGATGTTTTATTCATATGAGCTGTCCTGAGATAGTAGGGGCTTTTGGGGAAGTTTGTGTAGTGTTTGTAAGATGTTTTATTCATATGAGCTGTCCTGAGATCGTAGGGGCTTTTGGGGAAGTTTGTGTAGTGTTTGTAAGGTGTTTTATTCATATGAGCTGTCCTGAGATAGTAGGGGCTTTTGGGGAAGTTTGTGTAGTGTTTGTAAGGTGTTCCATGCTGTTCTGGCATCTCTTTGGAAGTGTAGCGTGAGATGGATTAGTAGCGGATGACAGACACAGCATAGAGCACAGAAGTCACTCTGGAGTTGCACTCTGGTTTCTCACCCTAATGTTCAGGACCCCCAAACAGCAGATATGATGTGGAGTGGCTTGTACTCGAGTCTGTTATCAGTGGACAGAAGACAATCTATGCTGGCAGTGTTTGGTTGTGGACTATTCTCTGTCCAGCAGTGATGCTGAGGGATTTAAAATGCCAACACCTGAGTCATACCTGCTGTATGGAGGTATGGGTGTCCAGACCATTGAAGAGCAGGGTGAAAGCGAGCAGTCTTTGCAGAGCAGGAGCGTAGCATATGACAGTTCCTGATACAGGAGCCACACTTTAATATAGATTTTGTAGTGCTTTAAAATGTGATCCTTGGTGCTCTGGATTGTAAGAAGAAGGGGTAGTAGATGAGTGGGTAAATTTCTGTTCTGCAGGCAGGTGAACATGGGGTTTGGGTTACAGGGACAGCACAGAGCACAGAACTGACTCTGGAATTTCACCCTGGATTCTGACCCAATGTTCAGGACATCCACAAAGTATATTTAATATGGGTGGTGGATAATTCTCAGCACTGCAGTGACACTGACATTGTGGTGATAGGTCAGTGTGTGTAGTGCTCTTATGAGTGGATAAGACACAGCAGTGCTGCTAGAGATTTTAACACCTGTGTCAACTCACTGTCCACACTGAGATACATATATGTTATTGGTCAAACTTATAGACATAAATTCAGACACAGTTGCTCATACATTCTCAGCATTGTAGTGACACTGACATTGTGATGCTATGTCAGTGTTTATTGTGCTCTCATGAGTGGATCAGACAGAACAGTGCTGCTGGATAATTTTAAAACCTGTTTCCACTCACTGCCTACACAGTTACACACACATACTCTGTTGGTCCACATTATAGATAAAAAAGGCAGAGACAGTAGGTCATACATTTGCAGCATATCTGCTGTGTGTGTGTCCTGACCATTGAAGAACATGTGGAAGGGAGCAATGAAAGTATGCAGAGCAAGAGGTGCACCCCTTTCTGTAAAGTGCTCCTTCGGACAGTGGAGCTGAAAACTTGGACACTGAAACAAAAATAAGGAACCAATCATGATGTTATTGTTGATTTGTTTAGATATGTTTTCAATTGTCTCTGTCCTCTGGCCCTCTCTGATTGGCAGGGGGGAGGGGAGGGGGAGAGGTGACAGTCTGTGTGTGAGAAGGAGAGGGAGGGGCTGAGGGGGGAATCTGCATAGCTAGTCTGCAGGGGTGGGTATAAATGAGATATAACGGACATATATTTGATCAAGAACTAGTCCTTGGATCAAAACCCAATATAGACATATGTGGTATCATGAGAATCATAAGAACCTGAACTTTAGTAATTATCAAAAAAATGTGGAACTTTCATTACTGTGTGATTGCAGCCTCTGCTTAAATAGAGATGTGCAGCTTGCCGTTGAAACATCACATAAAAAACAGCTGTAACTCAAAAATGCTTTAGGCATATGTTATGAAAATGCACAAGGTCCTTTTCCATGATGTTCAGAATATATCTATCTCATCTTGCTGGTATTGCATCTCTAGGTGGCGGTGTAATCAATTAATAACCTGTGCAACCAGTTGCTGTCTAATTGTAGCGCCCCCTTTTTGTGCAATGTGGTCACATTTGGCACACTACTTCAGAGTAATGACGTACATATGTGTACCAAGTTGTGTTTGATTTGGGTGAAGTTTGTTGTAGTTATAGCTCAAAGAGTGCATCGAGGCCCGCCCATGCATATTTGTTAAATAACTGCCACAACAGCGTGTCAAAAGTTCTAGATTTTTTTGATAATTATTTACCTACAGGCTATACAGACTTCAAAAATACCAGTTGTTTATTGATAAGACAAATTTCCAGGGAGGAGTTCGAAATGCTCCATTTTCACATACGTGACTATTGTGGATAAACTATGCATTTTTTGACAATAGTTGTAATTACAAAGTTGTAAGGCAATTTGCAGAGTATGAAATAAAGCAAACTGCTTGTTAATATGTTTATATTTCGCTGAGATATTCCATATTTGCATGTTGATAAATTTAATTGCGCCCCCTAGTGGCTATCGTTATGAAACATTTTATGTGCTCAGGAAGTGGGGCCATGAACATACCATGCAAGTGTCATGATGATAGGACCTTGTTAAGATCATGAAACAGCTGCTGAAATTTGATTGGCCGATGGCGGACATGTTTTTTTGAATATGACATCATCGTCATATAATCTGTGTCAGCTCATCACACACCACATGCATACCAAGCGGCATGTCAATGGGACAATCCTGTGAAGCGTAACAAATTATTTGCTGTTATAGCGCCCCCTAGGCTTGCAGTTGCACAACCAAGTACTCATGTCTTCCGGCCCTTATAGGGATCAAGCATGTGAAGTATCGTAGCATTTGGAGAAAGCGTTTGCGAGTTATAGCTGTATTTGTCTGATTTTTGGAACACGAGCTGTACCCCTGTATTTGGGTGGAGTCTGGAAGCCAAGCAGTGATGAAATTCCAACTTTTTTTGGATAATTATTAAAGTTCAGGTTCTTAGGATTCTGCTGATACCACATATGTCCATATTGGTACATTTCCAGAGACTAGTTCGCGCTCAAAAATGTGTGCGATTTTGCATATTATGCAAATTAGTTCAAAATCTAAGTAGGCGGAGCTTATGGGTTCTTGAGGCTTTTTTGTAGGGTCTGACCAGAGGAATCTGGGAAAAAAAGAATTTCGTTTCTACGCCACACGGGGTAGGAGATATAGGGAGCGACGCGTTCCGCGTCGCTATAGCGCCACCATCAGGCTGATCGGGCTGATTTTTTGCGCCTGAGTAGCGGGAGGGTTTACTACCAGTTGACCAAACGACAAGTCTGTAGGACCTACGGTTTGGGCTGCCCATCGCGTTTCATCGGAGAAAAAGAAGAAAAAAAAACAAAAAAAAAGAAGAAAAATCAGAACAAAAACAATAGGGCTCCAGCACTTGCAGTGCTTGGACCCCTAATTAAAATCAGAACAAACACAATAGGGTTTCAAGCACTTCGTGCTCGAACCCCTAATAAAAAAATAAAAATCCTAACAATTATAATAGGATTTCAAGCACTTCGTGTTTGAACCCCTAATAATAATAATAAAAATAAAAATCCTAACAATTATAATAGGGTTTCAAGCACTTCGTGCTCGAACCCCTAATAATAAAAATCAGAACAAAAACAATAGGCTTCTTTGCACTTCGTGCTCAGAAGCCTAATAATAATAATAATAATAATAAGAAGAAGAAGAAGAAGAAGAAGAAGAAAAATCCTAACAATTACAATATGGTCCTACACTACGTGTTAGGACCATAAAAAGCGGAAAAAACGGAACAAAAACAATAGGGCTCCAGCACTTGCAGTGCTTGGACCCCTAAAAATCCTAACAATTACAATATGGTCCTACACTACGTGTTAGGACCATAATAAGAAAAACCGGTACAAAAACAATAGGGTTCTACGCGCTGAGTGCTTGAACCCTAATAAAGTTGTGTTTAACTTCCGCACAGTCATTTTCGCATTTTGTGAGGAAATCATTGTCAGCAATCATCAATAATTATAATAATAAGTATTATTAATATTAATAAACAAGAATAGGTGAATGCAAAATGTTGTAATAGTATGCAGTTTAAGCAAAAAGGGCTATATGTTTAAATATTAGGCAAGGGGAAATTCTATGAGCGCTATTTAGCAACGTTCATTTGAGTGATACTCAGCACATGCGGAGTCCCAAAGCAGAATAACACTCGCGCACAGAATTGAGAGCACGCGCAGAACTCAGAGCGCACGCGCAAAAGTCATGGAGCACAAACGCCAGAGCTGGATATTTTGTTTGCAAGTTATAAGTTTTATGTTTAAGGTGATTTTTTTTTTTGCGATTCTTTTTGGCACAAATCAATATCTGACACCCACATCGCTAAACGTGATGGCCCCCAGTTGAGGCGTTTGAAAGAGCGCGAGAGAGAGTGTCTGATTCTTGCACGACCACAGAGTTTTGCTGTAGAACGAACAACACACACACACACACACATACATAGCTACATACATAGAGAGAGACAGTGCGTGTGTGTGTATTGAAGTGAAACCAGCAACTGAATCTCTAAAATAACTGCCTTCTAAAGCTTTATTCACATTATCAACTTAAGATTAAGCAGGATATAAAAGTTGACTGTTGGAATCAAACGGAGTTTTGAATGATAAAATAGGTTAAAGTAGAGAGGAATTCAGAAGTTTACATTTCATTAAAAACTGAAACCAAACTGTTATTAGAATGCCCCATTAAATAGCGAGTAAAATATTGCAGTGTCTAGGGCTGCATATATTAAAATATTATACATGTATGTATGGGATAATGTGTAAGGAGACAATTAATGCATTTAATAATCTGATCATTTTCTAATGTTTGCAATTTTTAATTTGAAGTGGGTGTGTGAACAGTATACTCAGATTGTTTAGATATCTGGAGTAGGGCCTAATAATTGTCGTGTTTGTATAACTGTGGACATAAATCTCTGAAGTGTCGAAATGCATTTGGTACAAGTGTAAGACTGTACTCCATTAATTTGAAGGAGGTGTCAATTGGAATCTTAGTGTGCCCTCTTGTGGCTGAAAAATAATGTAATTCTTCATTATATGGTGTTAACATGGGTTGAAAATTTTACATGAGCCTCATTTCTGTGTTCGGTTTTATTGTACTTTATAGTGGGTTGTATTTGATAGGAAGGTTGTAGACACCCATGCGGACGTATGGAGAACACACCAAACTCCTCACAGACGGTCACCTGGAGTGGGATTTGAACCAACAACCTCCAGGTCCCTGGAGCCGTGTGAATGCGACACTACCTGCTGCGTCATTGTGACTGCCCCATCATAATGGTTTTGAAAGTGTTCATTTAATATAAAAAAATTATGTAGCGTTCATTTAAATACCCATTGCTTCTGTCTTTACTGCGAATGGGAATATAGCAGCTTAAATCCTTGTCTGATACTGGTGAACATATATGCTGCATCCAATAAGAAGCTCATTCAAAGTAGATTGTCCCAGTCTTTGCAGTGCTGTATCGAATGTGTAAGAAGGGCAGATCTGAGTAATATTACAAATCGTTAAAAAAAAAAAAAAAAAAAAAGCTGATAAATAGGTCTGTGTTCTTGTGTCTATTTGTAACATTATTGGGTGTTGCAAAGCAGAACTCTTTTATGTAAACTCAGCATTTTGCCATTATCTTATAGCCCAAGTTCATGAAAACACACTGATCGAATCAATGAAAAAATCTGATTTTATGCTGTTGATGGATTATAAATTTATGTAAATGCATGGAGTTTCCTGTACATCTTACTCATTCTACTGAATTACTGCACAGCCATTTCAGTGTTCTATAACTCTATTCTGACAATATTAGATTTACATGGGAAATTATGTGGGTAATGTCATTTTATCACAATGCTGGTATGATGGATTTGAACTGGAAAAGAAGTGTTGGTATTAATGAGAGAGACTGAAGTGTGTAATTGGAGTTTGTAGACTGTTGCTACCCTTGTTTGTCTAGCCAGTCAACTGAAAACATCCAGCCCTCAACAAACTTATCTTGTAGATAACATATAAGTAGCAAAAGAACTGTAATAATTATATGTTATCATTAAGTTATATATAAATTATAATGTATTGTAATTATGATATAATGGCATATAATGAGTTAAAGAGTAGTAAAATATTCATAGCTTTAATGTAGGCTGCTTTTATTAGGAATTATGTCTCAAGATTCATTAATATTACATTTTCAAAAGTAGAATAATTCAGTATTATTCTGGTTTTAGTGATGTACCTCTTACCTGTTTCAAGTGGCAAGTGAAAGTATATCAAATCAGTGAAATGTAGCTGTCTTCTTGGGGACATATTTAACTGATCATTTGCATTTTTATCTATGTACCTATGTGTTTTAGAAAGTCAAATTACAATGTGATTACACGATGTCTTGTATTTTTATTTACTGTTTTGATCATGGAAAATATGGCATTAATTGAATATATTTTTGTTTGTTATTAACTATAAAAGCTGGGTGAACATCAAACTGTAGTAATTCCATACATTCTTCAGGGGTTGTAAAAGTGACATAAATGCATTCCTTTGTAATGTGGGCTTACAATTCTAACTCATTTATGCTGGTTCTCCTTATATGCAGATTGCAGGCAGGTCGGTGCTTGGTGAGAGACATTGGTGAGTGCTATCCTTACCACAGAGTAATATCTTATTGTGCACCTGGTGACCAAATATAGGCTGCCTTAAGTGTACTGTTTATTTTTTATTCATATTCACATTTTCTGTTTACAGAATTAGTTTGCATTAATTAATACATTTTTAATACCAGGGTTGAAGATTTTGCTAATGTCAAAATGCCACAGAAGAACAGAAAATCCTGTGTAAAAAAACAGTGGAAATTACGTTGTGAAGCTTCAGAACAACAGATGTTGCTTGATAGTAATAACAGACCTTCTTGTAGTACCTGTGAAGTGGAGGACACTATTTTAGTGGGAGCCTCAGGCAGCCAGTCTGATCCCAGGACTTCAGAACACCATAAAGAAAGCCAGTCTGTGGCTAACGAGGCTTCAGACAAAGTTGACATGTTTGAAAGTAGCGTGACAGCTGTCAATAGTAATAGTGTGAGCTATAAAGAAATTAATGAGATTTCAGTGAGAGCATCATACAGCCAGTCTGATTGCAGGTTTTCAGCAAAGAGCAGGGGAGTCCAATGTGTGGCTAATTCACTTATGTTTCTTCTTGATTTGAATGAGACAGAGCAAATAGATACAGATTGAATTATGTTTTAGAAAAAGGAGACAATTTGTATCGTCAAATCAGACACAGATTAGAGAATGAGAAGAGGTTTGTTTCTGTGTATCTGAATTTTGATGGTCTACCAAATACAGTGGAAACTGACAGGTGCTTCGCTGAGGTCGTTACATTATAAATAAATCCAACACACTGGGTGGATTGTTACTGCAAGATGCACCACCTGACTGGGAAAATTTTTTGAACTTGTCACTTCGTCTTGAAGGTCTTGGAACTGAATATTCACAGGCATTATTGATAATTGGTGATTTCTGTGTAAGTGTATTCCAAGATCGACATGGCCGATATGGTTTTTTGATCCACATTCTCGAAATGCCAACGGATCACATTTGGAAGAAAATGGAAAAGCAGTGATGGTTACTTTTGATATTGATTCTGATCTGGCAAACAGGCTGATACAGCTCTTCCACTGTTCTCTGGAGCTTAAAGCAGACCAAGAGTACAATCTGCTTCCAGTCTGCTTTGAGAGAGTAATGTTTGAAGAAAATGAGATGGAAGTAAGTGCATTAAAGAGTAAATGTGATGTAGCACAGGTAGCGTCTGTTGTGCATAAGGTGTCCATGAAGCTTGTTAAAAACAGAAGACAAAAATTTGCAAAGAGATTGACAAAACTACAGCAAGCAAATCAAGAGTCACTAAATGAAGCAACACAAACAGAAAAAATGAGGAATGCACAGAAGGAGAAAAAAGAAGTTAATAAGGAAAAACACAGACTACATTTGTCTGAGAAGAAAGCCAGCATCAGAAAACGATATAGCGCTGACCATGCCTTTCAGTTAAGGCAAAAAATGTACATTAGAAATCGGTACATGAATGACCCTTCTTTCCGGCAAATACAAAAAGATCAGGCCAGAGACCATTACAGGAATGACCCCATGTTCCAGCTTAAACAACGTCACATCAGAGACCGTTACATGAATGATCCTGTGTTCCAGCTGAAACAAAAACATCACACCACAGACCGTTACAGGAATGACCCTGCGTTCCAGCTGAAACAAAAACATCACGTCAGAGATCGTTACAGGAATGACCCCGTGTTCCAGCTGAAACAAAAACATCACGTCAGAGATCGTTACAGGAATGACCCCGTATTCCAGCTGAAACAAAAACATCACATCAGAGACCGTTACAGGAATGACCCCGTATTCCAGCTGAAACAAAAACATCACGTCAGAGACCGTTACAGGAATGACCCCGTATTCCAGCTGAAACAAAAACATCACGCCAGAGACCGTTACAGGAATGACCCCGTATTCCAGCTGAAACAAAAACATCACGCCAGAGACCGTTACAGGAATGACCCCGTGTTCCAGCTGAAATAAAAACATCACGCCAGAGACCGTTACAGGAATGACCCCGTATTCCAGCTGAAACAAAAACATCACGCCAGAGACCGTTACAGGAATGACCCCGTGTTCCAGCTGAAACAAAAACATCACATCAGAGACCGTTACAGGAATGACCCTGTATTCCAGCTGAAACAAAAACATCACATCAGAGACCGTTACCAGAATGATCCTGCTTTCTGTTTGAGACAAAAAGAGTATATGAGCAGGCAATACAGCAGATGGTTTGGTTAATGGGACGTTTGGAAAAGTCTCACGGATCATTAGTAAGACTGGAAAAACAGGCAGTGTTGAATTAATAGGACTCGAATTGGATAACCCTACTGCTGGAGCCAAGAGACGCTGTAGAAGTCCTGGGAGTCCTGAAAATATTGTTTACATAGAGAGAGTAGAGGAGTGATGTAAGAAAAAGGGATTGGTACGTTGTCAGTTCCCTTTAAAACCTGCCTATGCCTGCACATCACACAAAGTACAAGGAAATGACCTCGTTATCAACAGTGGTATCTCTGCGCCGTGTTTTTGCGCCCGGAATGGCATACGTAGCTCTCAGCAGAACCACGTCTTTGCAAGGCCTACATATCCTCAACTTCAATGAAAAGACAATTTTTTGCAATGAAGAGGTTTTGACCTCACTGGAAAGCATGCCAAAAGCAAACATTGAGACTGTAATGCCCCTTTGGATGCATGCTAAATCTGTGACTAACGGAAGTCTTATTGTTATTCACCACAACATTGAAGGTTTACAGTCTCATTTTGATGACCTGCAAAAACATCATGAGATCAGCTTGGGAGATATTTTGTGTTTAACCGAAACACATATGTTTGGATCGACTGTCCCGGAGGAGCTCCAACTGGAGGGCTACACGATATACAACTGGAACAGACAAGTGTCGTATAGCAGCTTCCCACATTTGGCAAACCAAAAGGCTGGTGGTGTTGCCATATATGTAAAGAACCATGTAGATACACACCATGTGAAATATGTAATGGGTGTCACTGACATGGAGTTTGTTGCTTTGAAAATCAGTGACCCAGTACGAGCTGTGGTAGCTGCTATTTATAGGCCAGTAACAGAAGAACATTCAAAAGACTGTTCAAAATACATGCTCAAAACAGCCTCACTGAAATCAACTTCATTCAGATCAGCCTCTTGAAATCACTGATGTGCACAGGATTGGTCAAACCCAGGATCACAAGAAGCAGCCTCACTGCAATCAAAGAAACTTCAGTTCCGTCACTTGAAACAGGTAAGTGTTTTTTACTTATTCTTTTAAAAATAATTATAGGGTTCACACATCTGTTCTGGTGTTTTAGTTACTGTTTTTATTATTAATTCTGTTTTTAGCCCCAGCCATGGAAGAAAATGCAAAAAGAATTCATCCTTCTCCATGCTCACGACAGCCTCACTGCAGACAGAGAAATGTTCAACGATGGATCGTAATTTAAGTTGCTGAGTGGATCATAAACGGCCCCAGCAACACAGAACAACATGCAAAGTATTGGTCCATCTCTATGTTCATGACAGCCTCACTGTACCCAACAGAAGAACATGCAAAAGACTGTTCAAAATGCATGCTCAAAACAGCCTCACTGAAATCAGCTTCATTCAGATCAGCCTCTTGAAATCACTGAATGTTCAATGACAGATAACAGAAATGTTGCTGAGTGGATCATAAACGGCCCCAGAAACAGAAGAACATTCAAAAGACTTCAAAATACATGCTCAAAACATCCTCACTGAAATCAGCTTCATTCAGATCAGCCTCTTGAAATCACTGATGTGCACAGGATTGTTCAAACCCAGGATCACAAGAACCAGCCTCACTGCAATCAAAGAAACTTCAGTTCCGTCACTTGAAACAGGTAAGTGTTTTTTACTTATTCTTTTAAAAATAATTATAGGGTTCACACATCTGTTCTGGTGTTTTAGTTACTGTTTTTATTATTAATTCTGTTTTTTAAAACCCTAAAAAAAACTATTTGTATATATTTCACACACCTGTTCTGGTGTTTAACTTTTATTCAACAAAGAGGAATGTGCAAAGGATTGTTGAAACCCAGGATCAGAAGAAGCAGCCTCACTGCAATCAGTGAAATTCAGAGCCATCATTTGAAACAGATAAGTAACTGGTGTTTTTTACTTATTCTGTTTAAAAAATGATAGAGTTGTTGTGTTTTATTTACTGTTCATTCATTCATTCATTATCTGTAATCGCTTATCCAGTTCAGGGTCACGGTGGGTCCTGGAATCATTGGGCGCAAGGCAGGAATACACCCTGGAGGGGGTGCCAGTCCTTCACAGGGCGACACACACACACACTTTTGAGTTGCCAATCCACCTACCAACGTGTGTTTTTGGACAGTAGGAGGAAACCGGAGCACCCAGAGGAAACCCACGCAGACACAGGGAGAACACACCAACTCCTCACAGACAGTCACCCGGAGCGGGAATCGAACCCACAACCTCCAGGCCCCTGGAGCTGTGTGACACTACCTGCTGCACCACGGTGCCGCCCCTTTATTTACTGTTTTTATTATTAATTCTGTTTTTTTAAAACCCTTAAAAAAACCTTGTATATATTTCACACACCTGTTCTGGTGTTTAACTTTTATTCAAAACAGAAGAATGTACAAAGGATTGTTCAAACCCAGGATCACAAGAAGGAGCCTCACTGCAATCCATGAAACTTAATTCAGAGACGTCATTTGTAAGTAACTGGTGTTTTTTACTTATTCTTTTAAAAAAATTATAGAGTTCACACATCTATTCTGGTGTTTTAGTTACTGTTTTTTATTATTAATTCTGTTTTTTAAAACCCTTTAAAAAAAAAAAACTTTTGTATATATCTCTTGCACCTGTTCTGGTGTGTAACTTTAATTCACTTATTTAAACCCTTAAAAAAAAAAAAACTTTGTATTATATCTTTGTAGTATATCTATTATACTTTGTAATATATCTCATGCTCCTGTTGTGGTGTTTAACTTTAATTCACTTTTTTAAACCCTTATAATAAAAATGTAGTTAGTTTAATTTAAATTAAGTTTCATTTTAAGTGTTTTAACCACTCAGAGGGAAAATGTTATAGGTTATTGCTTCTGTTGTCTGCGTGCTTACATGTTTGTATTGTTTGTCAGTGTATACTAACCTTGTCTGTGTCATGTCATACTAACATCCCACTCAAATCAAATCAAATTTATTTTTATAGCGCCTTTTACAACTGACGTTGTCACAAAGCAGCTTCACAGTTTCAAAACAGATCATTTAAATCAAAGCCCAATGCAAGCAAGCCGAAGGCGACAGTGGCAAGGAAAAACTCCCTCGAGGCTGGAGGAAGAAACCTTGGGAGGAACCAAGACTCACAAAGAGGACCCATCCTCCTCTGATCAAACTATAGATTGAATTTTAAATGATCACCAATGAAGTGTCATTATGCTACATAATAATAATAATAATAAGGTGAGCAGCTGGTCTGGTCTGGTCTGCAGGAGAATCCAGCAAACAATCTTCCATCAGTGGGCCACCATTCTCTCAGAAAACAGTAAAGGGAAGCAGTTAGTTTAGTTGAGTGCAGCAGAGAATAAGAGCATGTGAATATTTTCTTTAGTGTAGTGACGGATCTGACTGTAACAGACTGGGAGTAGGGAAACCAGAAGGAGCTCAGGCAAAGACATCCTTTCGTTCCAAGCAAGAGAAATTGTGAGCACATCATCCAGGTTTACCCTGATTCTCCATGTCCATGAGTTCCTGAAATGACAACCTTAAACTAGACAGAGGTTAGTTGCCAAAGGCTAAACTGAACAAGTGTGTTTTGAGCCTAGACTTAAACATAGTCTGCGTCCCAAATACTAGCTGGAAGATTGTTCCAGAGCTGAGGGGCTTTGTAGGAGAAGGCTTTCCCCCCCGCTGAAGTCTTATGAATTCTGGGTACTAGTAAGAGGCCGGTGCCCTGAGATCTGAGTAATCTTGGTGGTTCATAGTGTGTGATGAGGTCTTGCAAGTATTCAGGGGCAAGACCATGTAAGGATGTATACGTGAGTAAAAGAATTTTGTTATCAATACGGATTTTAACTGGAAGCCAGTGAAGGGCCGATAAAACTGGGCTGATATAATCAAATTTTCTAGTTTTAGTGAGGACCCTGGCTGCAGCATTTTGAATTAACTGGAGTTTACTCAAGTTTCTGCTGGAGCATCCTGATAAAAGTGCATTGCAATAATCTAATCTTGATGTAATAAAAGCGTGAACTAATTTTTGGGAGGGATTTCTGGGAGGGATAAGGAATTTCTTAACTTAGCGAGGTTCCGAAGACGTAGGAAAGCTGTTCTTGTAATGTTACCTATATGCTGATCAAATGATAGATCTGAATCAATTATAACACTCAGATTTTTAGCTGATGAGCTAGGGAGAACAGGGAAGTCAAAATTATGTATTAAGTCTGATACCTTATTTATAGCAGGTTTTGGACCTAGAAGGAGAACCTCGGTTTTGTCGCTGTTTAGCAGAAGGAAATTGTATGACATCCAATGCTTCCCTTCTTTAACACAGTCCTCCATTTTCTTTAGTGTAGGTTTGTCATCTGGTTTGGCTGATATGTATAACTGTGTGTCATCTGCATAACTGTGGATGGTAATGCCATGCCTGCTAATAACTCTGCCCAGTGGCAATATGTATAATATGAATAGTAAAGGTCCTAAAATGGAGCCTTGGGGAACTCCAAATCTCATTTTTGTATGAGTAGAAGAAACATTATTTACGTTAACTGATAGTGATCTGTGAGGTAAGACTTAAACCATGATAGGGCTGTTCCTGTTATTCCAACCATGTTTTTTAATCTTTCTAGCAGAATAGTATGATCAATTGTATCGAAAGCTGCACTGAGGTCTAGTAGAACTAGCATGGATACGCAGCCTCGATCAGAGGCGAGAAGAAGATTGTATGTTTTCTTAACTAAAGCTGTTTCGGTGCTATGGTGTGGCCTAAAACCAGATTGAAATTTTTCATATATGTTATTCTTATGCAAGTATGACCTAAGTTGTTGGGCCACAACTTTTTCTAAGATCTTAGATATGAAGGGAAGGTTAGAGATGGGTCTTTAATTGGATAGTACACTAGGATCAAGATTCGGTTTTTTGATCAGGGGTTTAATAACTGCTAGTTTAAATGCTTTGGGTATGTGACCTAGTCTAAGGGACGAATTTATGATTGTTAAAATGGGATTGATTATGACTGGTAATACTTCTTTAAATAGTTTTGTTGGTATTGCATCAAGTGTGCAGGTCATACAATTTTTCTTTTATAAATTCTGAATAGGGCCCTGGTGGTCTATAAATGTTTAATAAGGAGATAGTGTTCTTATTTGTGGCGGGGTTAATTATGTTAATGTACATAATTTCAAAGGAAGTAAAGTTGTAACCATGTTTTTGGTTAATAATTAAATTATTTTTGTAAATTATACATAATCCACCCCCTTTGCCTGTCAGTCTGGGGCTGTGTACATATTTATAGCCTGTAGGAGTGGCTTGATTTAGTGCTAAATATTCATCATTTCTGACCCAAGTTTCACTAAGGCATAAAACATCAAGTTTCTGATCCATTATTATTTCATGTATAATCGCTGCTTTAGAGTTAAGTGCTCTTATATTGAGTAGGCCAAACTTTAGGTCTGTGGGGATGATATTACCCTCTGTTTCTGATGGTTTAATAGTGATTAGGTTATTGGGGCACGCTGTTTGATATTTTCTGGGTTTAAGTTTGATTCGGGGGACAGACACATTCTACAGATACTGTAACAAATTTTTATATTTCTTAAAGCAAGCTTTGTAGATATACCCTTACTATGGGCAAACAAATGGCCATTATCTGTAAGTGTATCCTTAAAATCACTTACCTGTTTGCTGTGTAATCTACTTGCCTGGTTTGTGCTGGTGGGTGGGGTTAGTCAAGCCTGGCGAAGAACATCCTCGATGTTCCCAGAGAGAACTGCAGAACCTAGACGACTAGGGTGAAGCCCATCCCGGCGGTAGAGGGCAGGACGTTCCCGAAAACACTCCCAGTGGTCGACGTATTCCACGCCGACAGTGCCACACCAAACCCGGAGCCAGGAGTGGAGTGCGAAGAGCCTGCTGTACGCCTCACATCCTCGTCTGTAGGTGGGTAGGGGGCTCGGGGCTGGAGTGAAGATGGCCGTCCCGGGGAGCCGTCGCGACGGAGGAGCTGGCGTGCCAACGGCCGCGTAGGAGGCATCACGGGCGGCCTCGAGCCTCGTCTTCTCCCGCTGGAGCTCCGTCTGCTTCTCCAGGAGACGCTGAATTCGGCGGCCCAACTGCTCGAGCTCCGTGCTGAGCCTGGAGAGAGATTGTTCCTCCGCGGTCGCCATAATCAGGAGAGAAGGAGTTATTAATTGAGAGAAGTTATTAATATGAAAACAACAATAATAAAATGGTAGTGGTATTAACAGTGTACAACTAACACTAAGCACAACTAATAAGGATAAGTTAACAAGGTATTAACAGTAAAGACTTTAAGTAAAGAGCTTAGGAACAGTACTAAACAGCAGCAAGCAAACAAACAAACTGAGCGCGCGAACTGTCAGCCGGAAATGACGACCTCTTGGCCTGTACCTTGACGTGGTGAGTGGGCTTTAAACAAAACCAGGCCTTATTTCTGTCTTCAGATTAATATAAGGCATTGTTTTATTATTTTACTCTTTTTCCATAGGTGGAAGAGGTGTCTGAACTGTAAAATGCAATTATAGAGTCCAATGTAAACGGCTGTGGGACAGTGCTCTCTTAACATCCCACTACCAACAGCTTAGCAGTCAACTCCTTCACCATAGCGTCGCCTAGGGACCCACGCGGGTTTTCCATACCGAATGCAGACCTCTAGTTAATTTGGCTTGTCAAAGCCAAATTATCCATCCATTATCTGTAACCGCTTATCCAATTTAGGGTCGCGGGGGGTCCAGAGCCTACCTGGAATCATCGGGCGCAAGGCGGGAATACACCCTGGAGGGGACGCCAGTCCTTCACAGGGCAACACAGACACACAGACATTCACTCACACACTCACACCTACGGACACTTTCGAGTCGCCAATCCACCTGCAACGTGTGTTTTTGGACTGTGGGAGGAAACCGGAGTACCCGGAGGAAACCCACGCGGACACGGGGAGAACACACCAACTCCTCACAGAGCCAAATTATTGTTCTTCGAAATCTTATTATTATTATTAATTTGGCTTGTCAAAACCAAATCACTGTTCTTCGAAATCTTATTATTCTTATTCTTATTAATTTGGCTTGTCAAAGCCAAATTACTGTTCTTCGAAAGCTTATTGTTCTTATTCTTATTCTTATTAATTTGGCTTGTCAAAGCCAAATTACTGTTCTTCGAAATCTTATTATTCTTATTCTTATTAATTTGGCTTGTCAAAGCCAAATTAGTGTTCTTCGAAATCTTATTATTCTTATTCTTGTTCTATTCGCAAAATTTACTCCCATAGAACTCAATGTATTTTTAGAACTCGTAATTACACCATCAATTCTCGCTCAAAGTGCACAAATTTTTACACCATCTTGAGCACCAGACTCTCCTTGTCGCTACGGCTGTGGGACAGTGCTCTCTTAACATCCCACTACCAACAGCTTAGCAGTCAACTCCTTCACCATAGCCTCGCCTAGTGACCCACGCGGGTTTTCCCTACCGACAACCTCGCTTTAAGCGGGAATGACGCGGATCGGGGGATGGGGGTTTCGGCGGAGCAGCATCTCGCGTTTCCTCCTGGAAATGCAGACCTCTAGTGTTACATTTGCTGCCCTTCATTCTGAGGATCGTTTATTCGCTGCATTCCTTGTCAAAGTCATCTACTTAATATGGAAGCCTAAATATAATGGCTGTTTTTTTAAGGTGGAATTTTTCAAGTTGTTCTGCAAAATGTAATGGAAGTCTTTTTTTAATGTGATATTTATTCTTATGTGACAGTTTCTATAGATTTTAATGTCATAGCCATTAACCAGCATATAAGATAATGTGGCAACGATATTAGTAATACGTGACAAGCCAAATTCAAAGTTCGTTCACGAACTTTCCCCCTCTAGTTATTCTTATTATTATTATTCTATTCGCAATATGTAAAATGCTACTCCTCCTAGGGTTTTCATGCTACAACCGTGAAACTTCACTTTGACTTTTCAGCCGAACATCTCCCCATAACTTCCTCATACTTTCACCTACAGACTTCATTTAATTTTTAAATGGTAGGGAAATTTCCACTTTCTAGACGGGGGGGGGGCAGAGGCAGAGACTGAGAGGGATTGCTTTGAAGGACATAGCCAGTCTCTAACACTTTAAAGGTCATTCTTAAGGGAGATGTCTTAATTATCCAGGGTTTCTTAAGGTGGAATTTTTTTAGAATACCTTATTCACAATATACTGGCTGTCTTTTCAACATTTTAAGCTTTATTTCAAGTGGTCATTTTTAAAGGTGGACGTCTCAGTACAATTCTGGGTTTCTTAAAGTGGAATTGTTTTTAAAGGTGGAATTCAAAATGTATCGTTTTTCATTCATGCCCTACGGAGCTCCATAGAGTCCAATGTAAACTGCTGTGGGAGAGTGCTCTCTTAACATCCCACTACCAACAGCTTAGCAGTCAACTCCTTCACCATAGCGTCGCCTAGTGACCCACGTGAGAATTCCGTACTGACGACCTCGCTTTAAGCGAGAATGACGCGGATCGGGACCTCTACTGTTACATTTGCTGCCCTTCATTCTGAGGACCGTTCATTCGCTGCATTCCTTGTCAGTCATCAACCTAATATGGAAGCCTAAATATAAAAGGCTGTTTTTTTAAGGTGGAATTTTTCAAGGTGTTCTGCAAAATGTAATGGGAGTCTTTTTTTAATGTGGTATTTATTCTTATGTGACAGTTTCTATAGATTTTAACGTCATAGCCATTAAGCAGCATATAAGCTAATGTGGCAACGATATTAATAATACATGACAAGCCAAATTCAAAGTTCGTTCACGAACTTTCCCCCTCTAGTCTAGATTTGCTATCTTCATGTACTGACTTGATCGGGTTTTGACTGTGCTGTGCCTTGCTCTTTTGGTTTTGTATTTTTCGGTTTGTGTTATCGTTACTGATTTTTCATTGTGTTTTCTATTAAAATGTTTCTCGATCCACACTCATTTGCAGTTCTGCCACTTCTTACAGCATTCTATACCAAAATGCAGCTAGCAGATATCGAGTTTATTTATAAAGATATATGTTTTCAAGGCCAGTTATTTGTACAGCACACAAAAG
Source organism: Hoplias malabaricus (assembly GCF_029633855.1). Lineage (NCBI taxonomy): Eukaryota > Metazoa > Chordata > Actinopteri > Characiformes > Erythrinidae > Hoplias > Hoplias malabaricus. The sequence goes on from NC_089807.1 coordinate 22,846,777, forward strand.
ACCTGGAGAGTCTCTGACACTGGATGGTATATTCCAACAGCAGGAAACCCAACAGAAATGCCTTATTTTTAGCCTGCAGAAACACACTTAGCAGCTGCAAGGTTTGAATCTAAACCCTGATGTTAATATTAATGTTCGCATTAATGTTAGTAGAGTCCTTGGATCAACTTGGATGAAACACAACTCCATATGATAAAACCAAATAAATTCTTATAGGTTTCAAATCAATCCTCGCTTAAACTCCCCCTCTCTCAATTTTTTATGACAATATAACTGTCTCTCTTTCACTTCAAAATCATGAGTCATGTCTTTCATTTTATGCACACATCAACTCTTTCCTTCACCTCAGCAACATTGTGTAAATATGACAATTCTCTCTGTTTGATGCAGGAATCCTTATTTGTGGACTATTTTTTTCTAGCAGCCTGAATTGTTGTAACTCACTTTTTTTTTTTTTTTTTTTGCTGGTACTACCTCCTCTCATTTACACAGACTCCAGATAGTACAGAACTCTGCCGCTTGCCTCCTCACCCACACCTGCTCGCATCATCAAATTACACTCGTCCTGCATCATATCCACTAGTTCCTTGGACAATATTACATACATTTCAAAATTCTTCTCCTTAATTACAAGGCTCTACATAACTTTGCTGCTAAGCATGGGTGGATCTACCGGGGTGGCAAATGACTCTCACCACTAGTGCTTAATCTCAACATAATCTTCTACACTATGTAGTACACAATGCAATGGTGTAGTAGAATTACATTTATAAATCTTTAAAGGGCATTATTCAAGACTAAATATGCTGAAAATTCTGCTGTGGTATGTTAAACCACAAGTGCCTGTTAGCGCCAGCTGTGCTTCTAAACAATGTACACCATCTTATTTTACTTATTTTAAAATTTTTCTGTTCCTTCAGCACCAGTTGCAGAAACTGGATTTTATCGTCAACATGTGTCAGTGTGCACTGTTGGGCTGTGTTTAGTTAAATTCACTCAACATTGTGCTCACAGATATAAGGCTCAGCGCAGCCGAACAGAGTACCCCCTCCTCATAATACAGTAATACTGTATACCGCAATATTATTTTCAGATGGTATGACAGTATGAAAAATGTGGATACCACCCATCCCAACATGGCTAACTGATTCCCACTAAGCAAAGACACTTCCAAAAGACATCAAAACATCTTTTTCAGATGTTCAAAACACATACACAGAAGCCAGAATGAAAGTTTTTGCAACGTCTTTTTAAAACACCTTTTAGATGTCTATTACTGGTGACCAACTGATGTCAATAATGGCCATATAAAAGACATTAAAAAAACATAATTTTGACTGTGTCAAAATGTGTAAAATGTTTTAAAGATTTTGCAACATCTTTTTTAAATGATTTTTAGATGTCCATTATTAACTTCATTTAGACATCACAAAGACTTTCATTCTGAACTCTCTGTGGCCATCTTTTGAACGTGCTCAGTGGGATGCATGTGGAAGCGCTGATTCCAGAGGGTTAAACACCTTCACTTAAGTTATGTTGCTACAGTTGTAATGGAGATTCAAGCAAAAAGCATGAAACTGACAACTGCCTTTTACTTAGAGGACTATTTAATTAGGGTGGCACGGTGGCGCAGCAGGTAGTGTCGCAGTCACACAGCTCCAGGGGCCTGGAGGTTGTGGGTTCGATTCCCACGGGTGACTGTCTGTGAGGAGTTGGTGTGTTGTCCACGTGGGTTTCCTCCGAGTGCTCTGGTTTCCTCCCACAGTCCAAAAACACACGTTGCAGGTGGATTGGCGACTCGACTGTGTGTGTGTGTCTGTGTTGCCCTGTGAAGGACTGGCGTCCCCTCCAGGGTGTATTCCCGCCTTGCGCCCAATGATTCCAGGTGGGCTCTGGACCCCCTGCGACCCTAAATTGGATAAGCGGTTAAAGATAATGGATGGATGGACTATTTATATACAGGGGTACATGAAACATAGCAGGAAATTTTTTCCCCACATACCATAGGCATATAAAGAAAGGTATGTATACCAACAAGAAATAACATGCAAAGCACAAAAAAAAGTTTTTTCAAAACCTTTCATTAAAAGTTCTGCAGTGAAACACCAATTTTAATAGTTTTACAAATATTAAAATTACTTTAAATGATTACAGTGAAATATCTTTGAAAACAGAGCACACTGTCAAATTAGATGTTTTTAAATCTGACATTCTTTATTCCTTGAGATAAAACTGATAAAACTTTTAGTCACTAATATTTTATATTCTTTACATTACATATATAAAACAATGTTGGTCATGTGGGTCTGGGAGCACACATGAAATATGAACCAATCTCCTATTTCAGTCTTACCTAGGCACCAATGTCATCTCCTGCTATGTGTTTTCCTGCCAATACTTTGATACCACCCCACCTCCTCATCTGACCTGCATCATCTCCTCCTGCATCATGAACCCTCACAAATATCTGACATTAAGTCCCAGAGATTCAGGTTAGCCCAAAGACCATTAGTTGGTTACTGTTTCAGTGGGCATCAATTTTCTGCTGGACTTCTTTTGCTCCTGCCAGATTTGGACACTTGTGACAATGTTAAGAAGAGCTAAGATGCACATAACTCCTCTTAATGGACAACCCATTGATCAGAATAGATGTCACGGGGGTAATATCTTTGCAACTTTGCATCAGCTGTCTCCCAGTTCAGAGCTCTCCTGACTGTCCAGACTCCCTTGATCTTCCTCCACCCTTCTGCTGTGATTAGAGGTACCACTGGATCTGATTTAGTTGCCTTCCAGCAATGGCAATAGTGGACCGAAACCTGTAATGTGGTTCACATGGTTAGTCCTGTGACCACCTGATTTGGCGAAAAAACCTATTTAATGGTGAACCCATCCATTTGCATCCAAAAAACTCTTCTAATGTTTGTTTGGTGGATTCATTTGATCTTTCTACATCACTACCTGACTGCTGTTGATACTCTCAATGTGTCTTTAGCTCAAATATCAGAATGATGTGAGATGATTTTATTCACCAAACAGGATAATTTCATTTCAATTTCACCTCAAAGAATGCTGAAAAAAGTGTTAACAAAACCAAGTGCAAGCATAATCTTTACAAGCAAAAGCAAGTTGTAGGTAATTTGTGTATATTTAAAAAATACAATCCGTTGTTGATTAATGACAACATTAACAATAACATTAAAATATTTTTTCTTCATGCACTTGCCTGTTAAATATCTGCAAAGGATTGGCGCCCCCTCCAGGGTGTGTTCCCGCCTTGCGCCCAGTGATTCAATGTAGGCTCTGGACCCACCGTGTCCCTGAACTGGATAAGTGGTTACAGACAATGAATGAAAGATGAGTCTGTTAAATAATATTTCAGTATAATTTAAAAAAATCAGAATAGATTAATCAGTGTTTGGACTGTAAATAGGATAGCAATTAACTGAACTCTAACCAGAATGACCTGATATTAAGTGAGAGACATATTCAGGTGTTGTACTCTCATTATGAAGTGAAAATGGTGTGTGTAAACTAATGATTTCCTTTTATCAATTATATGAATTTGGAACTAAATTTACAGAAACGGGACCATTCAAAGGGCCTTTATTTTGAAATGACACATCAGAATGAACTGATGTTAAGTGAATGACATACTCAGGTGTTGTACTATCATTACGAAGTAAAACTGTTCTGTGCAAACTAATAGTTCCCTTTTAATAATGTTCTAAATTTGGAATTAAATTTACAGAAACAGGACAATTCAAAGGGCCTTTATTTCGAAATGACACAACATAATGACTTCATATTCAGTGAGTGACATAATCAAATGTTGTACTGTCATTATGAAGTAAAATTGTACTGTGCAAACTAATGGTTCCCTTTTAATAATGATCTAAATTTGGAATTAATTTTACAGTGATGGGACAACACAAAGGGCCTTTATTTTGAAATGACACATCAGAATGACTTGATATTAAGTGAATGACATAATCAGGTGTTGTACTGTCATTATGAAGTTAAATTGTTCTGTGCAAACTAATGGTTCCCTTTTAATAATAATGTTCTAAATTTGGAATTAAAGTTACAGAGATGGGACAACACAAAGGGCCTTTATTTCGAAATGACAAAACATAATGACTTCATATTCGGTGAGTGACATAATCAAGTGTTGTACTATCATTATGAAGTAAAATTGTACTGTGCAAACTAATGGTTCCCTTTTAATAATGATCTAAATTTGGAATTAATTTTACAGTGATGGAACAACACAAAGGGCCTTTATTTTGAAATGACACATCAGAATGACTTGATATTAAGTGAGTGACATAATCAGGTGTTGTACTATCATCATGAAGTGAAACTGTTCTGTGCAAAATAATGGTTTTCTTTTAATAATGATTTCAAATTGAAATCAAATTTACAGAAATGAGACCACTCAAAGGGCCTTTATTTTGAAATGACACATCAGAATGACTTGATATTAAGTGAGTGACATAATCACATGTTGTACTAACCTCATGAAGTGAAATTGTTCTGTGCAAACTAATAGTTTCCCTTCAATAATTATATAAATTTGGAATTAAAATTACAGAAATGGGACAATTCAAAGGGCCTTTATTCTGAAATGACATATCAGAATGACTTGATATTAAGAGAGTGACATAATCAGGTGTTGTACTATCATCATGAAGTGAAATTGTTCTTTGAAAACTAATAGTTTCCTTTAAATCATTATATAACTTTGGAATTAAAATTACAGAAATGGGACCATTCAAAGGACCTTTATTTTGAAATGACACATCAGAATGACTTCATATTAAGTGAGTGACAATCAGGTGTTGTACTCTCATTAAGAAGTGGAAATGGTGCAAGATGAAGTTTTTCTCTTAACAATTAGAATAATATAAATTTTAACTAATAATTTTATCAGTTAGAAATAGATATTTTTTGTGCGATAAGGCCTTATGTATCGCAGTCAGGGGCTGCACTGACGGGGTCGTCATGTCGTGTGAATGCGTTTAATAAATAATACTGTTCACTGACCGTTTCTTTCACGTCTTACTCATCTACATATTATAATAAATAATAACCCAAATAGTGTTTCTCTACATATTCTGATTATATTCTCGAAATAATACAGACTTTTTTATTCAATTATTCCGAGATTTTTTCCTCAGAATATTGTCGGAATCTTGGTTTTTTTTTTCAACGCTGTGGCCCTAAAAGTCCATTACGGATATTTTTTCTGACCAGAGAAAACTTGAACGCATATCACCTCATTACTCGTAAGTAGGAATTTCCGACGGTGATTTGAATGCAGCGTATGTAGCCATCAATGTGTTGCATGTATAGTGCACTACATCGGGAGTATGGAGCCATTTAGGATTGAGCTACAGCCTTCCGACATATTGGCCTGTTTGCATTGGTCCATAGCTGTGTGACATATGATGCCCCGCCTCGCGCTCCTTGCCCTTTCACCACGCAGAGTTTTCCCGCGAAGTCTTCACTGAGACGAGGGGAGGAGGTTGTGTATTTTTACTCTAGTTTGAGAGTTTTCCTTCGAGAAAAAGGCATGGCTAAACAAAGCTCTATTTTCAATTTCTTCACCAAGTCTCCACCGTTTGGCACGAAATCCAAACCCATTCCGTCTCCGGCCGAAGCAGTTTTATCGTCATCAGTCCAGGGAGGTAACACCTCGCCGAAGGAGGAGGCGAAACAGGCCATGAACAAGAAGAAATCTGCGGCCAAACCGGACAAAAGTTTCGCTAAAGCTGGACACAACAAGCTGTTTGGAGATAAGACCCCGGTTCCGATTAAAAGGTACCGTTATGTTCAGAGGACGAGGCTGGTGTTAACGTTAGCCGCTTATTCACCGGATTAGACATTCGAATGTGCTACAGCAATTAAAACCTTCAGCTTTTTGGAACTTGAATTTAACTTTAATTTACAACACTAAATACTACTGTATTTCATACTACTGTATGAAAAGCTGCATATCAAATTATATGATCGTTACTTTTCTCAGTTAAATCAACTTGGCATGCTTTACTAAGGATTTTTCCTTACAACGCTTTCTATTTATTTGTTGAGTTAAATGTTATTAAAAAATGTACAAGAAAACTAGTCAATACATCTTAGTGTAGCTAACTGGGATCAAGATGGGCATGGCTAGAATTTGGCCATTAGTGAGACCCCAGATGAGCTGTGCATTTTGGACCTTCATGTGTTGACTTGTCACTATGGGCACATTTGCCCAGTTGCTGGGTGTAGGTGTTAAGTCTAAAGTTCTGAGAGCGAGTAAAGGGCTGGGTTTCCCAAAAGCATGTTGGAACAAAGAAGATTCTTAAAAGGTAAAGTGAATATTTTCTCTCCCTCTTTACATAATCTAAAAACTAAGATGTTTTTGGGTGTGTGATCATAGATTATGAAAACAGTCAAAGCTAAAACACTGCCAGCATTGCTAAAGCAGTATATTCTCATTGAGAAGTGCCCAGTCCGGAGCGGAGCTCATATGATCCCGCGCTCCGAGGTGCTCCTTGTGATCCCACCCTCTGTCCAATGATTTTAATGTCCATCGTGTGGCCAGGTCTACAGTGTCTTGCAGCCATGAAATAACAAAGTGAACATAGTTAATGTTATATTTTAACACACCCAAAAAGCCCCACTGTCCTTCTCTAAATCTCCATAACCACAGATGGAGTAAAATGAAAGGAAATATTGGCCTTGTGTTTGAAAAGTGGAGGCAGTTTACAAGCAGCGACACTACAGAGCCAGAGCTGGCAAATTTCTTCCTGAACAGGTAACAGAAAATCATTTCTGAAAAAATATAAAAATATACACTGTGTATAGATTAAAACGAGTAAACGCCATAGGATGTGTGTTTTATATAAAGAAAGTGAGGCATAGTCACTTTTGAAAGGATGCGGGACTGTGTTTTGTGTGTTTTATATGAAGAAGGTGAATAACAACACGATTGAAAAGTGTAAAAACATTGTTTTAATGAAGTTGAGGCAGATTCATGTGTGTTTCTCCGAGGTGTGTGTTTTTTTTTGTAATTAATAATTTTAATTTTAATAAATTAAGGAATAAGAATTGCGTTTAAAAAGCCTCACACATTCACCTATTTAAGGTGGACCAGAGAAATCAAGCTTGGCAGTACGTTGCGAATATAAGCGTTTCACTAATAGGTAGATGTTTGTTACGTGATGTACACTTGGCTGTGTGTTTTAAATAGATAAAATGGGAAATGAGTGTTTCAAAACGAGTTTTGTTTATAAACCTAGTGCTAGCTTTGCATAGCTGTTTAAGGTGGAAATGAGTATTCACTAAGAAGCAAGAGCACAAAGAAAATAAGACTCTTTAACAGACCCATTGAAGGTGGAACTAAATGCTTGAATACAAAAATTGTGAATAATTGGTTGAATAAGACAATTGCCTTGTATGATTTTTAAATGGATAAAGTGGAAAAGCAGTAGCTTCAGAAAGCTTTAAAAGCTAAAGCTTTTTTTTTTTTTTTGCTTTTTACACATGTAGAAAAAAATACAATTCAATGCAGAAAAGAAAGATGTAAATAAACATATCCAGATATAAAAATAAAACATCCCATTCACTGTCACACAAAGTAGGAAAAGAAGTTTACAAGGTGGGTATAAGCTAATGAGTTGGAAGCAAGTCTTTAAGGGCTACTCTGGTATCCCACCCCACAAGTGTAGCTGTTTTGACTTTATTAATCATTGCAGTAGTCAGTTCAAGAGAAACTATGTCATAATAAAATAGTAGCCATTGTTTTGAGAGTCGTGTTTTGGAATTTAACAAATTAAATATAATAGTCTTTTTAGCTAAGCCAGCAAAAATTAGTCTTTTTTGAGCTAATGTAAAGATAAAAGAACTATCATCACACAACAAACAGAGACATGGATTTTTTTCTATATGAATCACAAGCATATCAGAAATTGTAGATAGAATGTAATTCCACAACTTAGAAAGTTGTGTAATGGTAAGTCTTGAAGCCTATGAGGCTTTATCATAGCTTCCTCAATAGATCGCCAAGAAACTCCTGATTCTTTTTCTAACCAATAAGCCATGGCCCTTAGCTGAAAGGATAAAAAGTAAAATTTTAGGTTAGGCAAGGAAAGTCCGCCTGCTTCTTTCCGCCGCTGCAGAGTAGTTCGTCTGATTCTAGCATGTCCCCCATCCCAGATGAAATTTGTAATCATGGAGTTAAGTTCATTTATAAATTTAGGTGGGGGAGTAAGGGGAAGCATTAAAAAAAGGAAATTGATTCTAGGAAGAATCTTCCATCTTTATCACTGAGATTCTACCTGCAAGCGAGGCCTTTAAGGAGGTCCAGTGATCTAGGTTTATGTGAAATATTTGCATTAAGGTACCAACATTTTCTTTTGTTATCTTTGATAAAGAGGGATAGATTTTAATTCCCAAATATGTGAATGAGGCACTGATAAGAATTGATGGGGGCAACGGTACTGACCTTGCCATATCATTTAACGGCATGAGAGCTGATTTGGACCAGTTCATATCCTGAAAATGACCGAAATAGATCAAATAATTGCAAAAGATGATTAGAGGAAGAATCTATGTTAGACAAAAAAAAAAACATTATATCATTTGCATATAAAGAAATGGGATGTACAGTGTTATATATTCAATAAGAGTATAAGATATGTTATATAAGGTTCATTAAGAGTGCTTTGTCTGATGGCCTGTGCAAGTGGCTCTAAACTAATGCAGAAAAGGGCGGGAGAAAGAGGACACCCTTGTCTTGTACCGCGTCCCAATGAAAATGCTGCAGATTTTTGATTATTTGTAAGCACGGAGGCCATTGGGGAACTATACAAAACTTTAATCATCAAAATAAATGTAGAACCAAAACTAAACCTGTGTAAAACTAACCATAAATAATCCCATTCAACTCTATCAAAAATCTACAAAGTCTCCAAAATTAGTCTCCAAAAAAATGGCCTGCCCAAAGGAAAGGTATATTTGCAGCAGAGAGGAGAATGGTCTGAAATGAGGATAGGAAGCATGTCTATATCAGACAGATCACTCTGAATGCCATGAGAAATCAGCATATAGTCTATCCTAGAATAGGATTTATGTCGAGAAGAGTAGAAGCAATACTTCCTAAGATTAGGACAGGAAAGTCGCCATAGATCTATTAAATGAAAATCAGATATAAAGTTATTAAAAGCTTGTGAATATTGTAATTGAGTATCAATACCTGGGGAGTGGTCCATTGGGGGGGACACAACAGTATTCATATTACCTCCTAAGAATAGGTAATGATCAGGAAAGGTTGACAAGTCATTGCGAATAATTAGAAAAAACTCTTGATCAAACACATTAGGTGCATAGCTGCAATTTTTATATGATAAATTTTAACCACTATGTATGTAAAACAGCGCTGGTTTCCCCTCCTGAAGTAATAGCTTGAAGTGGTAACTTCCTGTCCTACACAATAAGAACGCCTTTACTTTTTGTAAAGGTAACTGACTACTTTGAACTATTTATTCTGGAAGCGGTGTAAATCCTCTGATCTAAGGTGAGTTTTGGAGCCATGACTGCTCCATGGTAGCTCACGTCTCTCCGCCAACCATTCCACCTGTGATCAGAGGGGGGAAAAAAGAAGTTATCTTTTTTTATACAAACCGGATTCCAAAAAATCTGGGACACTAAACAAATTGTGAATAAAAACTGAATGCAATGATGTGGAGGTGCCAAAATCGAATATTTTATTCGGAATAGAACAAAAATCACAAAAGTTTAAACTGAGAGAATGTATCATTTTAAGGGAAAAATATGTTGTTTCAAAATTTCATGACGTCAACAAATCCCCAAAAAGTTAGGACAAGTCCATTTTTTATCACTGTGTGGCATCCCTCCTTCTTACAACACTCAACAGACGTCAGGGGAAAGAGGAGACCAGTTTCTCAAGTTTAGAAATAGGAATGCTCTCCCATTCATGTCTAATACTGGCCTCTAACTGTTCAATCGTCTTGGGCCTTCTTTGTTGCACCTTCCTCTTTATGATGCGCCCAATTTCCTCTATAGGTGAAAGATCTGGACTGCAGGCTAGCCATTTCAGTAACCGGATCCTTCTCCTACGTAGCCATGATGTTGTGATTGCTGCAGAATGTGGTCTGGCATTATCTTGTTGAAAAATGCAGGGTCTTCCCTGAAAGAGATGACGTCTAGATGGGAGCATATGCTGTTCTAGAACCTGAACATAGTTCTCTGCGTTAATGGTGCCTTGCAATGGTGCCATGCAAGCTGCCCATGCCACAAGCACTCATGCAACCCCATACCATCAGTGATGCAGGCTTCTGAACGGAGCGTTGACAACAACTTGGGTTATCCTTGTCCTCTCTGGTCCGGATGACATGGCGTCCCAGTGTTCCTTAAAGAACTTCAAATCGTGACTCATCTGACCACAGAACTGTCTTCCATTTGGCCACACTCCATTTTAAAATACCCCTGGCCCAGTGCAAATGTCTGAGCTTGTGGAGCTTGCTTAAAAATGGCTTCCTCTTTGCACTGTAGAGATTCAGCTGGCGACGGCGGATGGAACAGTGGATTGTGTTCACTGACAATGCTTTCTGGAAGTATTCCTGAGCCCATTCTGTTATTTCCTTGACAGTGGCATTCCTGTTTGAGGTGCATTGATGTTTAAGGGCCCGGAGATCACGAGCATCCAGTACAGTTTTACGGCCTTGACCCTTATGCACAGCAATTGTTCCAGATTTTCTGAATCTTTTGATGATGTTATGCACGGTTGATGATGATAACTTAAGTCTTTGCTGTATTACACTGGGTAACACCATTCGGGTATTACTGCACTATCTTTCTGCGCAACAATGGTGGAATTGGTGATCCTCTTACCATCTTGGCTTCAGAGAGACACTGACACCCTGAGAAGCTCTTTTTATACCCAATCATATTGTCAATTGACCTAAATAGTGTTAATTGGTCTTCCAACTGTTCGTTATATGCTCTATTTCCCTTTTCCAGCCACTTATTGCTACTTGTCCCAACTTTTTTGGAATCCGGTTTGTAGATAAATGCACAAAAAGGAAAAAAAAAATATATATATATATATATATATACACACACACAATATATTGAATGGACAACAAGCTTCTAACAAAACAGACAGACTTTGCCTCTTCCATTATCGAAAGAAAAATCAAGGACTCTTTTACATGTGCAATTTCTGTCAGAAAGCTAGATATAGAATCCATGATGGCACGTCAAATAAAATGAACGAAATGATTGTATTGATATGATCGAAGAACCAGTCTTATCCTAATTTATATATTAACAAATGTATAAATCACAAAAATTCACTTAAGCAAGAAGTTTACTGATCAGTCATTGTAACAGCGCGTTGCAAAAGTGGAACTATCAGTGAGAATCTTTGGACGTAGCAGCATTGGATCCAGCCACTGAGGCCATGGGTAGTAGCTGAGGCATAGCCCCTAGCTGGATCTTGCTCAGTGGTCCACTAGTATCCATCAGCACTCTGACCTCCGATGTCGTTATAGCAGTCTTACCTGGCTGGTCCGAAGTAGTCACCGAACAAAAAAAATCTTCAGCCTCTTCTACCATACAGAGTTGTACCTGCATGCCATGGTAGTTCACTCTCAGAACAGCAGGATACAACAAGAAAGACCGGAGTTGCAGACCCATGGCGTGTAAACGTCGCCTGAAAGGAGACATCTCTTTCCTTCTGGCTGCAGTCTCTTTGCTGAAATCCGAGAAAGACAACAAACTGTCAAAAGTAAGGTGTGCATTCCTTGCACCGTTCAGCACTGCTTGTCTATCTGTGTAGTTAAGCAGTTGAAAAAACAAGGTTCTCTTCAGCTCTTAAGGTGGAAGAGAGAATGCAAGATCCTAGCGAATAATGCCAATAAGACTCCTAAACAGACATGCAAGGTGGAACAAAATGTTTAACTATGAAAATTGTGGATAAGATATGCCTCTTAAACAACAATTATGGTGGAAGGGAAAATAAGTAACACCAGCTTTCTCTGTTTGAAATATTTCAGTAAAGGCTTGTAAATAAAGGGAAATTGGAACCCGATGTTCACTTTTTGCATAGACGTTTTAATGAAATGATGAACACTTTTCTATATAAATGTGTTGATTATGGCACATTCTTCTTGGCTATTATGGCCCAAGTTCTTAAACTTGTCTCTTGCTTTTTCGTTCAGTTTTCCTCAAACTGGCAACCTGCTCAAGCTTCATGTCTGGGGAGGTGGGGGAGGAGGCAAATAGCTCTCTCCGTGGTTTTGAACCTGTTACCGTTCCGATTTTAAACGCTTAGTTGTCAATATTACAGATTGCTCCTGTAAAACTGAAGCTTTTAAGTGAATTTTTTAATTTAAAATAAAAGAATCAATGCAAGTACAACACAGTTAACACAACATAAATTACATTCATGTTCAATACTTTTATTAATTGCAACAATATTCTGTGATGAAATTGCAAGTTAAAATACTAGTAATTGTTTGTAAGTTAGTGTAGTAAACATGATAAACTGGACAGAGCAATATTTTCAATTATCTGTGTAGTTTTGATGATTTCTGAGTTAAAATATCTTAATTTACTGAATAAATGCCTGGGTCAAATTTGGTCATATGATTAATCCGTGTTAAGAATGAACACATTAGCCTTGACAGCACTATTTTAAAGCTTTAATATAGAATCAAAATGGGCTCCATTCATTAGGCAGTATGTGCCTAACCGAAAATGTTACATTCTAAATGTTTTTAACTGTATAACCTTAATGTTAGGTGGTTTAATCCACCCCTCTCATCTCCTGATTACAAAGTAAAAAAAAAAGGTACCGTACACCCCATGAGAACAGAGAGTTCATAAAGGAGAATGGGTAACATGCATAAAGTAAAGTTTGCAAGATGTTAAGTAATACCTAAACACAAAGTGGTAATGAAATAACTGACTGATTGGATTTTGAAGAAGAGAAGACATTTCCAAATTGTTTCCCAGTCGATTTGTTTGTCAGAGAGTTTAAGCTCTTTTTTCGCCGAATAATCTGAATACCAAGTGGTTTTATATGTAGCTTGGAGTAGTGTAAGTAGCTGAAGCAAGCCCCTGGTTTCTGTTTTACCACAGAACAGATTGTTATGGGTGAGGAGACAAAGAGAATTTCCAGGGAACACTATGCTTTTATAGCAGAATGCAGGTCTAAGTAAAGGAAAATCCAGGTAACTTACAAAAAGTCTGTAAACCTTGGAATGTCCAATCTTATCAAAAACATCAAAGGAAAAATGTTTGTTAGCAGTAAGGAAGTTATTGTTATGAAAAATAAATGAGTTTTTGGGCCATCTAGTGGAAGTTTTTGTAATTCATTCTACAGTCCTCCACACAGAGAGTAAATCACTAATAATTCCATATCTCGTATTAGTCTCATTCTCATTCCATATCTCATATTAGTGTTTGAGCGAGATGTTAGAGTAAATGAAATCTTTTAGTCTATGGGGAGCGATGATATATTCTTCTATAAGGTGCCATGAAGTTTTTGTGTCAGGATTAAGCTAGAGCTCGTAGAACGAAAAAGTAATGGTATAATTAGTCCTTCTTGCCTTCAGTAAACATTGCCTGTCCTGGTACCGCAGGAGCTTGAAAATAAAGACCCTCAGCGGCCCTCTAAGTCAGCTAGCTCATTCTCCATAGCCTTGAGAAGTGAGGAGTGGTCATTTAACAACCTTTTCTCTTCATGTTGCTCACTTATCATAGTCTTTCCTCGATATGAGCACCAGCACCAGTTTCATCTGGGCAGAAAAATCATCATCCCAGATCATGGACACGTGAGCGTTAAAATTTGCAGATAGTGTCTCAAACTGTGACTGAAAGAAGCTGGCTTGCTTTTCCATTGACTTGCCCAACATGTCCGCCATTTTCACGAGCTCTGGTGAGTCGCGTTGCTTCTGTTTTTTCTTGACTGGGGAAGCCATTAGAGAGGAAACTGGTCTCGATTTTGTATTAGATCTCTCAGCCATTCTATCGCCACCAAATATCCTATGTAGATATATTAAAAACAAAAAGAAACAGAAAATGTGTAAACGTGAGAGAGCTCTAGCTGCGTGCTGCCATTCCGAGAAATAGGTCATGTGGTCCCCCTAATTGTTTAAAGAGTGGTGGCAATAATTAAGCAACGGTGGCTCTAAAATACATGCAGGGAGCACTGACGAGGTTAATCTGTGAACCTATTGCACTGTTTTACAGTACCGTTTGGGTTTACTAGGGGATAAGTGGGTTTTTTTTTTTCAGTCATTTTCTTGCTATATAATATAGTCCTACCATAGGACTATGTTTTGAAATAGTTGTTCTCTTTTTCTCAGGCATTATTAGGATTTTTACTAGTTGTAAAGTTACTTGAACTATAAGGCAAGTTTGATCACTTTATTTAATCGTTTTATGTTTGCATTGTACCAACTTCACTTTTCATGCATTATAACTGATTATCACTGTTTTGAAAACTAATGAGTTTTGCAATTGAGTTCTAAAAGGTATTTAAAGTTTGTTTACCTATGTTTAAAAGAACAAGTTGGACAAATTGTACAGAAAAATCACTTGGCATCACTGAACAATTTGTTTCTTATAAGAAGAATGGAAAAAAAGCACCACTGGCAGGGTAAAGTCAGGTGGGTTTGTCAGGATTTTGTTGGAATTTATGTTCAATAACTTTACTGTCTAGTTATATATATAATTTTTTTTTTTTTGAGAGTTTTGCAAATGTGTTTTGAAGGTTGTAGAATAATTAAAGACATGAGTCTTGTTTTGCATAATTGTTTGCTTGCTTACTAAAGTAACGTAATGTAGGTCTTTTAACTTAAAACTTGAAAGATTAGGATAAGATGTATGAATAAGTTCAGTTTTGGGTCATTACCAGTACTACTCATGGTTTTATTTCTATACTGTAGGCCTAGATGTACATAAATAACTTAGAAATTCCAGAAGTTATAATTGCTCGTTATTGTAATTATAATTTGGCTATGATCGTTTCAGATTCAGATTTTACTTCCCCATCCCAGAACACCCCCACTTTTGAAAAGCTTGATACATCCCTGGTCTCAGGGGGGACCCTCCAAAAAACCTCAAATATCTCAAAAACTTTTCCAAAAATGAACGAAACATATCGTAGCGAAAAGGAGAGTCTGGGGATCGATATGTTATAAAAAAAAAAATATATGCAGATTAAGTGAGAATTGAGCATGTTATGAAGAGTTAAATACAGGAGAAAAATTTAGAAACCGCACTCTGAGCCGCTCTAAAAATACATTGAACTCTATGGGAGCCGAAACCGTCCCTAGTGCCGAACAAAAATTCATAACTCAAAACCATATTTTAAATAATGTTCACATTTACAGGTGCTAGAAAGGACAAGTTTCTCTACCATTTAAAATTTAAGTGAAGTTTCTAGGTGAAAGTATGAGGAAGTTATGGTGAATTGTTCGGCTGAAAAGTGAAAAAACGGCTTTTGGCCAAAAATCCTAGAGTGTGATGTCACGCAATGTACCCGTCCTCCATTCAAATGAATGGGGGGATTTTGAAGGAGGGATAGAAAGAGAAGGATGAGTGCAAGAGGTCCGAACACGGACGTGATGGGACCCGGTACGCCCGGGTCCGACCGTCTGAAATCCCGTGTCCGTAGTTTGAAAAATGACCGAGTTAGAGCGCTTTGAAAATTAATTCCATAGAAATGACTGGGGAAAAGCGGAGCGAAAATGAGTGTAACGGACGAACGAGTGCGGGTATCGGAAAGCTGTATACAAGCCCACATTGTCGCTGTAGGACACACGATTTCCAGGTGGAACGGAGTCGATAGCTCAAACTGCGGGACTAGTTAAGCGCACAAGGAAATGCGGAATAATTTGAAAAAAACACCAAATCGGGGTTCTAGTGTATTTACCTTGAATATGTTGATGAAGATCCTGGTGGAGGAGGTTGGGAGAGTTTTTCTTTTCGTGTTTTATTTCGCATAATTTCTTGGACGAAGTATAGATTACACAAAGCAGCAAGCAGCTAGAACATTAGTTCTATCTAAAGCAGAGCTGTAGTTCTCAGTGTTCTAGCTTTGACCTGCTGCCCCCTGTGATGCCGCAAAACAAACCACAGTAGGAGGGACTGTGACTCCGTTGGCTGTACACTGAATGATGGACAGATAACTGGCTGCTGATTGGCTAAATATAGGTGATGACCAATGAAAATCATGCAGAGTCTGCCCCTCACTCTGGCTGAGAGAAAGCTGTGTGATTCTGTTTCAAACATAAAATTGTGACTTCAAAATAACGTAACAAAATGTGTCCTGTATTGGTTCAAACAGAACATTAAACAGGCCTAACGACGCCCATGCAGCAAGATAACCAAGTGAACCGAACCTTGCTGGGCTACCTAATAGTGGGTGATGTAAGCTTGCTCGCTCGTAACTCAGATCTTGTTTCACATCATAAAGCATAAAATCGACAGAGCAGCGGCTCATATCTTGGAAAATTCTTAAGTTGATTTTGTAAAGTTTCACTGTATTATGATGTATTCTTTTGGAAAAAAAATACATATGTCATTTTCATGAACAGAGATTAATTTACAGGGGTTTAATAGATTGCTTGGGGGATTTTAATAACAAAGCATAATGTGTCAATGTTTCTTGCATTTTCTTATCTTCTTTCAGCACTTCATTCCCATTTCATGCCGGTTGTCTGGTATGGGCAAAATTGGAAGGACACCCGTGGTGGCCCTGCATGGTCGTGCCGCATCCAATAAATGGACTACAGATGAGAGGAAAAGGCCAAGTTCAAAGAGTACATGTACATTTCTTTGATGAGCCACCAACAAGGGGCTGGGTCAGGACAAAGTACATCAGAGAATTCAAAGGTAACCTTGCATTTTCCAAGTTCCATATTATTGAAGCCTACGTGCAGGTTTTCTGTATTAGCATGGAGGCTTTTTGTGTGGTTTTAATAGGTTCAGACAGCGCTGATAGCAAAGCAGGTGGTTTGTTCTTCACTGGCAAACCAGTGATTCGTAGGGCAATGGAATTGGCAGATCGTGTACTGCAGGACACGCCTGAGGAGAGGCTGAAAATGCCAGTCAGTATGGATGCCTCTGATGAGGAAGAAATGGAGGCAAGTAGCAAAACACACACACAAACACACACATAGTAGAAAATTTGTTATAAAAATAAAATTAGTGATGTCCTGATCCGATACTAAGATTTTCCTAGATAGTACTGATACACAGTGCACACTTCAAGTAAACTCAGTCCAGTGTGTCTGCTTGACATTGAATATCTCCCATTTAGAAAGAATGTCCTGCATCCAAGTTGCTGCTTAATATTTTTTATAACCAAAGAAAACGTTTTCTTCACAAACAGATCCTAAATGTCAGTCAGCTTTATTGTCATCACAGATGTGTTTAGGAAGAAATTAAGACTTTCTTCAGCACTGACTTGTTTCTCTCAGACAAACTGCAAACAAACACCTGTAGGCAGAACTATGACTTCATTGCCAACAGCGCTAGATTATGGATGGCTAACTCTGGCTGCTGGCTTAATAAGTATCAACAAATGAGAAGCACATACTGTTTAGGAGGCGTGGACTATCTGCCCCTACCTCAGGCTAATTTTCCGTAACAAGTCTTGGTCGTGTGTGTGTGAGATTATTTTTATATATATATATATATATATATAACAGGCATCTCCCAGGAGATAATACGATGATGTACATAAGGCATCATTGAGGAAAAAAATATTTCTCAGCTTTTATTCACATTTGAACAAAAATGGCATGTCCAAAATTATTCATACCCTTCTCAATAATTAATAGAAAAGCCTTTATTGGCTATTACAGCAATCAAACGCTTCCTGTAATTGCTGACCAGTTTTTTGCATTTCTCCACTGGTATTTTTGCCCATTGATCTTTAGCAATGAGCTCCAACTCTTTGAGGTTGGAGGGTCTCCTTGCCATCACCCTGATCTTTAACTCCCTCCACAGATTCTCAAGTGGATTCAAGGCAGGACTCTGGCTGGGCCACTGCAAAATGTCTGCTAACCATTTCTTCACAACTTTTGCTTGTGTTTTGGGTCGTTGTTGTGCTGAAATGTCCACTGGTTCCCAAGGCCAATTTTCTCTGCAGACTGCCTGATGTTGTTGTTGAGAATCTTGACATATTGCTCTTTTTTCATGGTGCCATTTACTGCGATCAAGTTCCTTGGTCCATTGGCTGAAAAACACCCCAAAACATTAGGTTCCCACCACCATGTTTGACAGTGGGGATGGTGTTTTTAGGGTTGAAGGCTTCTCCTTTTTTACGCCAAATGAAGGACACATCATTGTGGCCAAACAATTCAATTTTTGTTTCATCTGACCATAAAACAGAAAGACCAGACAAGTCTTCTTCTTTGTTCAGATGAGCATTTGCAAAGGTCAGGCAGGCTTTTGTGTGCCTTTTCTGGAGAAGTGGCGTCCTCCTTGGCCAGCACAGGTGTCACTTTTGGCTTCTGACCACATCTTCTGAGATTTTCCACAGTGTGGAATTTCTTGTATTTTTTAATAATACTTTGCGCTGTAGCCACTGGAACTTGAAAACATTTTGATATGGCCTTATAGCCCTTTCCTGACTTGTGAGCGGCCACAATGCACAGACGCATTGTTCAATAATAGTGGTAAAATGTGCAATTAATCGTGATATTGATTTGCGCTCATATTGCCCAACACTATTTAATAAGTTGTTCTAGTATATTGCAAAGTTTTAATCTAGTAGTTAAATCTATAAAGGCACACACATTTCAGTCAGTTTGAGCATGCAGACTGGCTCTGTCAAAATATCTAAAACATTTGATAAGTCTGCAACTAATATCCCCATTTCTGTTACATGTACTGTAATAACTGGTTAATAATTTACAGTATGGCTGCACAATATATTGTTTCAGCTTCATCACAATGTGTGTGGGCACTGTAGTCACATTGCAGAACGTGCAGTGACACATGGAACATGGCCCACTTCTGTGTAAAATGCAGGCTTTTTTTCTTGTTTAACAAAGACCACATACCAAGTAGAAATGGAGATATTTAAATTCAATAGCAAATATTAATTTATTCATAAGGTTACCTGTAACATGTATCTGTTCTTCACCATTATTTTTTTTATCCCATATTAATGTTGAGAATGTTTGAGAGAACAAGAGGCGCAGAAAGAGATTCAAACATTTGTTTTGAGGTGCTAAACTGCTATGACCACATCTGCTTTGTGATCAGTTGTACAAATGTGTTTTAAATAATTATTTTATGTATAATTTAATTGAAATATTCTCCTGTTGTATGCAGAATGTTTATTGATTTGTTCAGTTCTTGGGGATAATACTATATCCAAAATATAAAGTTTTTTGTTGGTGATATTGAAAGGTTATATTCTTTTCCTGAGTGGGAGACTGCTTGAATTCTGAATTACAGTTTTACCTTACAAAAAATATTTTAGCCTCCTGGAGTCTGTGCTCCTGCCATCGGGATAAATCAGACATTTGAATTACTCAGTTATTAGAAACATAATAAACACATTCTCAGAAACCTTACATGACTTACTTTTCTAATATATAGAGGTTAAAAATAAATGTATTGCAGTGTTTTTTTTTTTTTTTTTTTTTTTTTTTTTTTAAGAGAGATAAAAGTAGCAAGCAGCTACAAAGTCCATAACAGAATTATTCAACAATACAAAAGCAACAGTGATCCTAAAATTCCTGTCAGTGATGAAACTTAAGCAATACATATGACAAATTTAAATAAATGGCAGCTTTAATTTCCCTAAAATAAAACTGTATTAATGAATTAATAAAAGTAAGCCAGTGTAAAATATTTTTCAGGTCTAAATGACTGAAATACTTATGTTTCCTGCTGTGTAAATGGCAAATTTGTAATGCATGCAAACTGAAGATATATCTATCATCCAAAAGATCATTTATATCAGTAATTCAATTCAAAAAGTGAAACTCATATAGATTCATTGCAGATGGACCTATTTCAAGCAATTACTTCTTTTAGTGATGATTATGGCTACCACCCAATGAAGACCCAAAATTCAACATCAGTAGGCTACACAATCTTGAGGAAGACTGCTGACTCGACAGATATCCAGAAGGCAGTTATTGATGCTCTCCACAAGGAGGGTAAGCCACAAAATGTCATTGCTAAAAAAGCTGTTCAGAGTGCTGTATCCAAGCATATTAATGGAAAGTTGTATGTAATAATGCATTGCTTGTATCATGCCACTCATGACCAGTGGTGGACAGTAACAAAGTAAATGTACTTTCTTACTGTACTTAAGTACTTTTTTCATGTATATATTTTACTAAAGTTTTTCCAGTTTTAAACAAATTTTTATTTTGACTCCATTACATTTCAAAGTCAAATATCTTACTTTTTTACTCCACTACATTAGGAAAATCTGCGGTTTCTTTTGGTTTATGTGTGGGTAAGACTTAACATGCAGGGACACGCAGCAGTACCGTTGCTAGGAGACGAACCAACACAGTCACAGCGCTATAAATGTTTCTCCACCTAAAACCAACAATACCAAAAGCAGACTTTTTCATCAACTGTTGTGCAAATTTGAGACTGTAAATAATCACTTTCAGTTCTTAGAACTGTTATGAATTAACAAGATGACGTGTACCATTTAGTGTTTGAGTCATCAAACACTGTTCATTTATATACATGTTTTATGCATCAGTAGATTTCACAAATCACTCACCAAAGGTGAGTCAGTTGGAGAGTTATTAAACACAATATGTGAAGCTAGGTCAAAACCATACATATTCCAAAACCCCCAAATCAATACATAGGGATAAAACAAAAACAAGTATCAGGTAAAGTCAGAAAAACAAAACTGTAGCCTGTTTAAGAAACAGGTGTCTCAGAATTGCACTACTAGGAACACTGTAATGTTTTTACCTTAAAGTCTTGTTTCAGATGAAAGTAAATTTTGCATTTCATTTGGAAATCAAGGTCCCAGAGTCTGTAGAAAGAGTGGAGAGGCACACAATCCAAGCTGCTTGAGGTTTAATGTGAAGTGTCCACAATCAGTAATGGTTTGGTGAGCCATGTCATCTGCTGGTGTTATATCAAGTCCAAAGTCAGCGCAGATGTCTACCAGGAAGCACTCCATGCTTCCCTCTCCTGACAAGCTTTATGGAGATGCAGATTTCATTTTCCAGCAGGACTTGGCACCTTTCCACACTGCCAAAAGTACCAATACCTGATTTAATAACCACATTATCATTGTTCTTGATTGGCCAGCAAACTCACCTGATATGTTCCCCATAGAGAATCTATGGGGTATTGTCAGGAGGAAGATCAGAGACACCAGACCCAACAATGCAGACGAGCTGAAGGCCGCTATCAAAGCAACCTGGGTTTCTATAACACCTCAGCAGTGCCACAGGCTGATTGCTTCCATGCCACGCCACATTGATGCAGTATGCCAACCAAGTATTGAGTGTATATACTGTACATACTTTCAGTAGGCCAATATTTCTATATTATGAATATTTTTTGAATTGGTCTTATATTCTATTTTTCTGAGGTAATGACTTTTTGGATTATGGCTGTAATCCATAATCATCAACATTATAATAAATAAATGCAATAGATCACTGTAATGAATCTACATAATGAGTTTCATTTTTTTAAATGAATGAAATATATTAGCATTTTGATATTTTAATTTATTGAGATGCACCTGTATTTGTGTAGCAGTGGTGGTAATGTGTAAATAGAGTAATGTTGGGTGCATTTATTTATTTATTTATTTATTTATTTTTTGTTGGGGAGAATATTGCACCTGTACGAAATAATGCATTCCTCCATAGTTTCCTGCAAGGGAACCTGGTATGCAACTGAGAACAGGGGATAGCCACATTCCTCTGGATCTCTTTAAGTTGTTCATTTCAAAGGATGCTGTGGAAATCCTCTGCTGGAACACAAAGCAGCAGGCTTCCAGGAACATCACCAGAGGTGCAAAATGCATATAGATGAATGTTGGAGTTGTTGAATTGTGGTGCAAAACTGGTCTTTTTTCCCCATTACTTATGATGTCAAGGGACAGATGCTGGAAAGTAACTTGGAATATGCACACCATTTTCTCAGATGAGGACAGACTGAAAGATCTTCCCCTCTTCATCAAAGCACAACAGACTGTTTTAGATCAAGCCTTTGATAAGCAGGGTTTAGAACACCTGTATATCTTTCTACCATCCATGCAGGAGTCTTTGGTTTGGTCCACCTATGATATATCCTTCAGTGTGGATGGTAAAGAGTGAAATCCAAACCCGGTGTTTTGACAAGGGTCCCTTCCGCGTCCATTACAACAAGCTAATGGGAGGTGTGGATTTGTCAGACGAGCTGATCCAGTACTACACAAACGTTCTTCACTTTTTGGATGTTTCTGTGACCAGTGCCTACACTCTTCATAAAGAATATGTGCAACATGACATCTAGACCCACAAGGATTTCATGAAGGAGCTCACTGCACCTACTGCGCTGTAATGCAGAAGACCCCTGCAGAGGCCGCCATGTTGTTCATATGCCAGTTCCAGGACTGATTTGATTCCTGACCAATGGATGAAGTATACTGCTGGCTGCAAGCCCTGTTTGTATTGCAGAATGCATAAGGGAAGGCAAGCAAAAACCCCTTGGAATTGATGTCCATCTTTGCCTTCAACCAGATCAACTATTTTGGAGCATGGCATCATGGGCAGGATTGCCAAATTATTCATATGACTAATGACATTCATATGACTAATCATTATGTAACATTTTCTCAATATTTATGTAATGCACGTTTATGCACAGCTGCTCCTTTTTGATATTATATAAATTTCATGTTTGCATTGGGACATTTTCAATAAACTGAGGGGGAAAAAGCTTCACTATTTTTCTCTTCCCCCAAACTGAGAGGTGCGGGGGGAGCAGACTAATGGGCTATTATATTTGGTAGTGGGGAGGGGAACACTCATTGGTAAGCCAAATTTGTTAAAATGACATGGCATGTTAGACTAAGACATGAAAAACTTAATATTTACACATAAATGTTTGTATATTTGCACATCACTTTTGTATGTATGTATGTAACATGCAGCCGTAGATTGGCTATGTATATGGACTTGCCAAGACACTATATTTACATTTTGTTTTTATGTGAATTATCACATTCACTACAGGTTGAAAATTCGACAGTGTCAGATGAAGAGGTGTCAGAAGAAGAAGTTAAAGTAAAGCCTAGCCGACGTTCAACACGTTATACTTCAGAGGATGGTCAGAAGCCCAAACGGCGACGTATTGTGGTGGCTTCTGACAGTGAAGGCTCTGACGAGGAATTTAAGCCAGACCAGGCAGGAGGCAGCACCGAAGAGGAAGATGGTGTCAGCAGTGGTGTGGATGAAGAGGAGGAAGAGAATATGCCTGAATCTGAACCAGACAGCCCTGTGAAACCTGTTAAACGGAAACGTGGGTCAGAGAAGTCAAAAGAAGCAAAAACAAAGAGCAAATCTACACCTCCAGAGATCCCTAAAAGAGCTCCTGCAAGCCTCCCGTCTCTCGCAGCTGACACAAAGTCACGTCTCTCAGCTTTCTCTGCACCAGACAACTTTGAGAGTCAGGCAAGTGGAGGAGGTGTAGAGGGGCAAGGTGTGTGGGACCATGAGAAATTGAATTGGTTGCAGAATGGCAAGAGAAAGGATGCTGGGAGGAGACGTCAGTCTGATGAGGACTATGATCCCACAACTCTCTATGTGCCTGAGGATTTCCTGAACAGGGTTACACCTGGTATGCGCCGCTGGTGGCAGCTTAAGTCAGAAATGTTTGATGCAGTTTTGTTCTATAAGGTAGGCAAGTTTTATGAACTTTACCACATGGATGCTGTAATTGGGGTCAATGAGTTAGGGCTTACCTTTATGAAAGGCACTTGGGCACATTCTGGCTTTCCAGAGATAGGCTTTAGCCGTTTCTCTGATGTGCTTGTGCAAAAAGGTTACAAGGTGGCTCGCGTGGAACAGACTGAGACCCCAGAGATGATGGAAGCACGATGCAAGACCATGGTACGGCCGACTAAATTTGACCGGGTAGTTCGCCGAGAGGTATGCAGGATAATTACACGTGGTACACAGACATACAGTGTGCTTGATGGTGCCCCTTCTGAGGTTCAGAGCAAGTATCTGCTGTCGGTGAAAGAAAAAAAGGAGGAGGAATGTACAGGCAATTGCCATATCTATGGGGTATGTTTCATTGACACCTCCATGGGCCGCTTTCATGTAGGTCAGTTCTGTGATGATCGTCATTGTTCCCGTCTACGTACCCTAATAGCACATTATGCCCCAGCCCAGGTGGTATTTGAGAAGGGAAACTTATCAGCCGAGACACGAAAGATATTCAAGGCCAGTTTGTCCTCAGCTATGCAGGAGAGTCTCAATTCTGGTTTGCAGTTCTGGGATGCTCAAAAGACCCTGAAGACCTTTGCAGAAGAAGACTACTTCAATGAAAGCCAAGACATGGGAGGCAGTGCAAAAGTGTCAGTTCTCCCCAGTGTTCTTAAAGCAATGACATCTGACAGCGACTCACTAGGTCTAACTCCTAAAGAAGGCTATGAACTTGCTCTCTCTGCACTGGGCGGTTGCATGTATTATCTTAAAAAATGTCTCATAGATCAGGAGCTTCTTTCCATGGCAAATTTTGTAGAGTATATACCAGTGGATGTGGAAATGGAGCAGTCCGAGAGTGCATCAAGTTTCTTCGCTAAGACTCGCCAATGCATGGTGCTGGATGGAGTGACTTTGGCCAACCTTGAGATCCTCCAGAACGGTTCTTCTGGTGGCCTGGAAGGTACTCTGCTTGAGCGTTTGGACACCTGCTGTACTCCATTTGGCAAAAGGCTGCTAAAACAGTGGCTCTGTGCACCGCTCTGCAATCCTACTTCCATTAATGATAGACTTAATGCTCTTGAAGATCTAATGGGTGCCCCTGCACAAGCCACTGAGGCTACAGAACTCCTGAAGAAGCTTCCAGATCTTGAAAGGCTACTAAGCAAAGTCCATAGCATGGGGACACCTCTGAAAAATCAAAACCACCCAGATAGCAGAGCTATTTTGTATGAGGAGGTTGTCTATAGCAAACGTAAGATTGCTGACTTCCTTTCTGCACTGGAGGGTTTTAAGGTCATGCGGGAAATAGTGTCACTCATGGAGCCTGTTTCGGAAGGATTCCAGTCTAAACTGCTGAGGCAGGTGGTAGTTCTGAAAATACAGAGCGAGGACGGTCTGTTTCCTGACCTAACACCAGAGCTGAATCGCTGGGACACTGCTTTTGACCATCACAAGGCTCGTACCACAGGAGTGATCACACCCAAGGCTGGCTTTGACCCAGAGTATGATCAGGCTCTCAGTGAGATTAAGGAGTGTGAGAGAGGTTTGCAAGAATACTT
Organism: Hoplias malabaricus; assembly: GCF_029633855.1. NCBI lineage: Eukaryota > Metazoa > Chordata > Actinopteri > Characiformes > Erythrinidae > Hoplias > Hoplias malabaricus. Next base: position 22,872,281 of record NC_089807.1, read on the forward strand.
GGATCGACAGAAGAAAAGACTTGGTTGCAAAAGTCTTTCTTACTGGGGTACCGGAAGGAATCGATATCAGTTGGAAGTTCCAGACAGTGTTTCTGAGAGAAATATTCCAGAAGAATATGAGGTGAGGTCCACAAAGAAAGGCTGGAAGAGATACTCGACAAAGGAAATTGAGCGCTTGTTTTCAGATTTGCAGAGCTGGGAGGAGAAGAGGGATGCAGCTTTGAAAGACTGTATGAGGAGACTATTCTACAACTTTGATAAAAACTACAGAAACTGGCAGATTGCTGTGGAGTGTATGGGAGTGCTTGGTAAGAAATGTAATCCTGACTCGCACATTACAATACTCATACTTTTTTTAATCATATTTATTGTACAGGATACAGCCTGTGTGAATATGCTCTAGTTTTGCCATTCTCTACATAAGTCCAAAATGACCTTAGCCTCTAATTATGCTGCTTTTCCACAGCATGGTACCTATTTAACTTGGCTTAGCTGTACTGTATTTTGCTTATCTATTATGTAAATTTGGTACCTGTTGCCTCGAACCGGGTACTTTATTAATCACTGCTCACTCATGGTTCCAAGTAATAATACGCCGAAATGTGTCTTCCACATTTAACTCTTCTGAGGCATTGAACACACACACACTAGTGCACTAGGGGCTGTGAACACACACCCAGAATGATGGGCAGCCATTCCTGGTGAGAGCTTGCTCAAGGGCACTTCAACCAAGGATGTTACTGCCAGTCCTGGGGATCGAACCTTCCAGTACCAAGCCCAGTCCTCTAACCATTAGGCCAAGGCTGACGCTAAGAAAGCCGAATGGGTATTAAATGTGAAATTTAAACATGGCTGAGTGCTGACTGGCCAGAGTGTCTTGGAAATGCAGACATCAGAACATAATATCCATTTGTAAAATCTTCAAGGTAAATTTCCAATAAAGTCAATGGCAGCTTGGAAAATTAATGTTAACAATTCAGCCACCATTGCTGTGGCTCCCAAAACTTGTGGATCCTGCTTGATATTTGAATGTTTTGACACATCATCGGCCACATTTCAGGGACGAACTGTGTTAATAGAAATCTAACAAGACAGGTCAAGTAGGTACCATACAGTGTTAGTCATTACATTCGCATGATTTAAAATTTGTTTTAAACTTAATTAAAATATTGTAATTGTTTCATTGGTCTCTTTCCTGTTGTAGATGTGTTGATGAGCTTATCCCGGTACAGCCAAAGTGGGGATGGGCCAATGGCAAGACCAGAGATAGTCCTCCAGAGTGATACTACTCAGTCACCTTTTCTGGACCTCAGAGGATCCCGACACCCTTGTGTGACCAAGACATGTTTTGGCGATGACTTTATCCCCAATGACATCTTTATTGGTTGTCCTAGTAGAGAGGAAGAGGATGGAAACAGCAACAAGGCTTTAGCCTCATGTGTGCTGGTAACTGGGCCAAACATGGGAGGCAAATCCACACTAATGAGGCAGGTGGGTACCTTTTTATAAACTGTGTATAGGTCCATTTTACACAAAACTGATCAATCTGTTTTAATTAGAAATAAAGTCAAAATTCTTTGTTTAGAGTACACTGATCAACCATAACATTATGATCACCTCCTGGTTTCTACACTCACTGTCTATTTTGTCAGCTCCACTGACCACATTGTAACATTTTATAGATTATAATAACTCACTTTAGCCCATTTACTGCCCTGTATACTTTATAACCCTCCACTTTTTTTTTTCTTCCCCCCCTTTCTCTACCCTGTTCTTCAATGGTCAAGACCCCAAAGAAAAAACACTGAACAGGGTGAATTTGGGTGGTGGGTCATTCTCACCAGGAGTGCTGGTGTGGTGTGTTAATGTGTGCTGTGCTGGTGAGAGTGGATCTGACAGCAGTGCTGCTGGATTTTTATATGCTATAACACTGTCCAGGACTCTGTTGGCTGGATATTTTTTGATGGTAGACTACTCTTAGTCCAGCAGTGACAAAGAAGGCTTTTATATATTAAAAAAAAAAAAAATAGAGCAACACTGCATTGTCTGATCCACTCTCCTCAACGCAACACACTCTAACACACCACCAAGTCAGTGACAGTGCAGCTCTAAGTATGATCCACCACACAAATCACACCTGCTTGGTAGTGGTGCTGTTGGGGATCTGTCCACTGAAGTGCACGGTTAGAAAAAAAAAATGGAAAGAAAATATATAACCCGCTTTGTTGTTGTTGTTTTATTTTTTTCCTTCCCCTCCTTTCAAAGGAAGGATGTAGGTTTTATGTTGAGAATACTAAATTACAAAACACCTGCAGTTAGAGCTAAACTGAAAATCTTTCTTGTGTGGTTTTGGGTTGTTTTTTTCCCCCTCTTGTCTTTCCCCCATTCCCCTGCCTTGTCACAAAACAGTTTTATATTGTCCATGATGATACAGCACTGTGTATGTTTGCTGTAGTGTGGCTTGGTGGTGATCTTGGCTCAGCTGGGCTGCTATGTACCTGCTGAAAGTCTGCGGTTTTCTCCCGTGGACAGGGTGTTTACTCGTCTTGGTGCTTCTGATCGCATCATGGCTGGTGAGTCCACTCTTTTGGGGAGAAAATATGCTACTGTTGGGTTTGCATACCCTTAACTTTAAAAGTTGCCTTAAAGTTAAGGCAATTCCTCAACAAAAAGATGAACAGGACCCATATTTCAGAAAACATGAAGATGAGAATTTTCAGATTCATATTCACAAATTAATTATTTCCATTTTAAGAACTGTATCTTACATTGTTGTTTAAATTAGAAATTATAAGTGACTCAAGTAAGGTCAGTGGTCAGATATGTCTCTGTTCAAGCAACCAAGGATACAGCTAGAAGGAAATCAAAAACTTGTTTGAAATAATGTATTTGTAATACATTTATATTGTAAATAATATAACTGTTTTTCTGAAAATCCTTTTCATTCCATGTTCAGTGTGCATTGGCTTTATACGATTTATGCAATGCAGCCTCTTTTCTGGGACACTGGATTGAATGTAATTTTTCCCAACATTTAGGTGAGAGTACCTTTTTTGTGGAGCTCAGCGAGACTGCCAGTATCCTCCTTCATGGGACAAAGCATTCACTTGTTCTCCTAGACGAACTGGGTAACATTCACAGTGTACAGTCATGGCCAAAAGTTTAGAGCAGAGACAAATTTTGTTTTTCACAATGTTTGCTATTTATGTGTGTTAGAGGTTTTTTTCCACATGTTTCTATGGTATAATGAAGTCCAATTATAAACACTTGTTTACTGACAAATCAAACTGGCATGCTGGTCATCAGCTTATAGGAGAAATCCTGACAACCCATACTTGCCTAATCAGTGCTTGGAGTTGATCACTATTTCTGTTTTTCTTTTTTTTAAACCCACCAACCTTTTTAAGGACCACAAGCTCTCAAAGTGATTGAGATCTGGACAGTTTTCTGGCCATGGAATCAAAATTGTTAACCAAGACAATTTATTTATTTAGTTCTTGATGATCAGGTGTCATCAAAATGTTGATTGAGATGCAGTCTTACAACAAGTATGTCCTTGCCTGTAACCCTTTTGAGGTAACCAATATTAACAACGACAATTTTAAAGTGCCACTTGGCAATTTGCATCGACACTAGATTGTTGTAAAGAGTGTTCAGATGGACTGCAAATAATTGCAATCATAAAAACTGAAGCAGTAAATATGTGAAAACCAAAGTTTTGGCCACGAGTGTATTTTTACACTATACTGACATCCTTCTGAATGTTTTTTTTTCTCATCCATTTTAAAAAAATACATAATCTAAGCAACACTCCATCTTTGGCTACAGGCAGGGGTACTGCCACATATGATGGCACAGCCATTGCGAGTGCGGTGGTGAAGGAGCTGTCTGAGAGGATCTGTTGCCGGACTCTGTTTTCCACACACTACCACTCACTGGTGGAGGATCATACCCAGAACCCTGCAGTCAAACTTGGCCACATGGTTAGTCTTTATATTTCTTCATTGTATGACTAGGTTACATACATTATCGACCTCTGCTGAAGTATCTGCCTGAATTAGGGCACTTGCTTCATGTGCTGGTGCTTGACTTCATGCACTGAAGCTTATGAGTCAACTGCACTTAAATATCTGCTCGTTTCCTTGTGGTATGTTGAGTTCAAGATCACTTGATTACTTGCTGCGTCTTTTAAACCATTAGTGTCGTAGTTACACAGCTCCAGGGACCTGGAGGTTGTGGGTACAAGTCCTGCTCTGGGTGACTGTCTGAAGAGTTTGGTGTGTTCTCCCCGTTTCCTTCCGCAGTCCAGATCTGAAAAACTTAACACTACACTATTTTTGTCTTTCGAAACATTCACCACGGCAGCATAAATCCATGATGTGTCTTGCTCGAGAGATTGGTCCATGTAGTATTGCGATTGTGTGAGTTCAGAGATTGTCGGGGAGGCTACAGAAGCACTGTGTGATATGCTGGCAGTTTTGTCTTCCAAAAAGAAGAAAAAACTATTTTTAACCCCTTCCTGTGTCTTTCGAAGAGGACAGTATGGACTGTCTATCCTGCAAAGAGAACTTAAGGTTGTAACATGTTAACAAGCCAAGAAGAGCATTTCCTGTTTTCTTCTTTCACCTGACAGCTGCAGCAGAAGCCTCCCTCTTTCTTGTCGCCATGTTTGTGTGTGTGCCAGATAGTGCTGCCCTCCTATTGTTCATAGTCAAGAGGTGAAATTATCCAAAAGAGTTTAACATGCTAGATTTTTCATCATGGGGTCGTGTGGTGTCTGAGGTGCCATACTAATTGTTACACTACACGACTGTTCCTTGTCCCCGACATGCCAAAATCAGACTAAATTCTTGTCGTCTGATCCCTGCCTGAACATTGGCCATCACAGATTGAACTGATTAAATTAAATATTTGCACCTACAGAAAATCAAGAATATTAAAGGGGAAATTAACATCATATGTTTATCCAAAGCTCTTGGGGTACTTTATTTAAAAATATATATATAATAAAAAGCTTTAATTTACCATTACACTGTTATATGCTAAGGCTTGCATGGTGGAGAATGAGTGTGAGGACCCCAGCCAGGAGACTATCACCTTCCTCTACAAGTTCATCAGTGGCGCTTGTCCCAAGAGCTATGGCTACAATGCTGCGCGCTTAGCCAATATTCCGGAGGATGTCATTCAGCTGGGGCATCACAAAGCCTGTGAATTTGAAAGGAGCACAGTGGCCCTAAGAGTCTTCAAGTAAGAAACATGTTTAAACTAATTAAATAAATAATACATGCAATGACATTCAAAGCTGGTCCTCCAAGACATTGGAGAATGTGGAAGCATTCATTCAAGTAAATGCTATAACAATATTCATATCTTTCTCTCCAGGAAGCTCTGTTCATTTACTGAAGATTCCACATCGAGTCAACAATTTGTTAAGCTGGTTCAGATGATTAGTGACCTGTAAGGGACACATTCTTTTCCTCATGAGATACTGTTCTACTTCAAAACACTTTCACTGCTGCTGATATGATCTAATAAAGTTTATTTTTAAAAATGAACACTTTTCCTCTTTGAATAGGAAATTAAACCTTTGATTAATTACTAACATCTACATAATGGTTATTGAGTACTCCACAATATATTAAGTCTAGATGTCATGGAACATGCATACAATTCAGGCTGAATAAGAACCCACAGTCACCAAATACAGTTGAATGAGAAAGCCAAAAAGAGTAGGGGGGGGGGGGGGTGGGAAGCTATAGACATGAGCTTCAACATAGCAAGAAGCCACTTTACAATTTTCTCCAGCATAGTTTATTCCCTTTCACCCAGGACATTCTGAGAGAAGGCAAGAAGCAGTGATTTCACGAGACTTGCTACTCCAAGATATTTCTCCAGTAAATATTGCAGGGGATGTGTCACCAGGAAACAGCTCTAAAAGCAGGAGGACAGTTTCAAGACTAACTAGGAGTATCTTACTGCTCTTTAAAAAGTGGGCTAAAATTATAAGAAAAAGAATACAAATCTTCACATCAGTCTCGTGAAAACACTTCTAGCATTTTACCCCACTATCCCCACCCACTCACATTTAAAATAGACATTGCTGGAGAATTAGTGTTTTCATTTTCTCTTTTCCTAATAAATCTCTTTCACAGAAAGAACATATTTCCTGCAATGAGTACAATTACAGTAAGTCAAGGTATAACCCCCAAAATTAATATTTAATAAAATAAAAACACATTCAAGTACATGTAAGATTTTTGCTTGAAAAATACAAAACTATGAGAAAGGATTAAAATCAAATACCAATGTTTAAAAAAAATGGTGGCAATGGTTTTTGGAGACAGGCGCTTAGGAAATAGTGAGATCTTGTACACTCATTCCAAATGTGAAGCAACCACCTTCCTTGATTTTTTTTTTCTTTTTCTCCCATATGGCTCAGTTTTCTCCATCTAGGGTCCGCACAGCACTGCATAAATTCCGTAAAAAATGTGATGTCCTTCTCGTGCCATACAAGAACATTCCAAGTCACTATTCTCCACTGTGCTGTCCCAACGTTGAAAAGTGTTACCATCGATCTCTTCAAATTGTTGCATGAAAAGAAAGCAGGGGAAGCGCTATATCCACAGCAGAATGTTGTCCTTTTTTCTTTTTTCTTTAAAAAACATCCTCAAGTCCTTGAGTTCTCATAGCTTGCATTTTGAAAGTGGTCTTTCATGTTGAATATTCTCCCATTTTTAAAGTGTTCTGCTTTTGTCTTTTATGTGGAAATTCAGTTATTTCTAGAATAATATCAGCACTGGACTAAAGCTATAGAGTCTCTTGGGGTCAATGCTCGGCCTCAGTTGTGCTGCAGTGTGTTGGACTCTATAGGAGGCGCAGAGTCATACAGTGTGTCCGTGTCATGTGTTGGCTCACCAGCTAGCGTGCAGGGGTTTGACAAAGTCCCAGCTCCACAGTCACAGAAAAACCTGAGGATTGAAAAGACTATTTCAGCACTTTTACAACTTTTAATGCGAACAAGAAATATGAACAGATGATTAATTCAGGAAACACAATTTCCAGAAACGTTTGACACTGGGAATATGTAAATAAAAACAGAATGCAATGATGTACAATTTATTTACACACTGCATTTAATTTAACTTTTTTCTGTCATCTGCTGGCCTTGTGCCATGGCAAGACAGTCATTTCTACGTATATTTATGCTTTATTAGTGTAGTGCTTTATTAGTGCTGCTCCATATTAATATAAAGTCAGTCTTTATAAAAAAAAAAAAAAAAAAAAGTTCCAAATATGTTCTATGGGTCTAAACCAGTTTAAAACCTTTTACTACGGCACAATGCTGCTGTAATCCACACAATGTCGACTGGCATTGTCTTGCTAAAACTACATCAAACTTTCATATAAGGTTCAATATTAATGGTATCTTCATGTATGTACAAGTCGACCATGACGCTGGCTCTAACGGTATGTGGGTGCATAATGGATCTTATGTGTACACTTACAAAAAAGCTGGATGGATAGAGCAATGAAACTTGTTCACGGTTAATAGTTTTCACAAGCATTTCTAAGCCCATTTAATGATTTCTGCTAAAGAATCCTGTGTTTTTAATGGTGTGTCACACAAGGGCCTTAAGATCACAGCCAGCCGATATGAGCTTTGGACCTTGTCCCCTGCATATAAAGATTTCTCCAGATTCTGAATCATTTCAGAATGTACAATAAAATAAATCCCCAGTCCTTTGCTATTTTAATTTTACAACTGACACTTGTGACGTCTTTCACAGTATGATGAACCTCTCCCCATCTTCTGGAGATGCCCTTTGTAAGCCAATCTGGGCACTGATCTTTTGCTAATTACTTTATTTTAATAGCATTACAGAAAGTTGCCTTTGTCTTTTATTGCCACTGTCCCAAATTTTTTGAAAAGTGAAATTAAAAATGGGCATATTTCCATCCCATCCATTACCCACCGCTTATCCAGGTCCGGGTTGCGGGAAGCAGTCCGAGTAAAGAAACCCAGACCTCCCTCTGTGTGTTCTGGGTCTTCCCAGGGGTGGGAATATTTATATTAAAACATGTATCATTTTCAATATTACTAATGTTTGTAAACTTTTCAGTTAAATACAGGGCTTAAATGATCTGAATATCATTGTATTCTGTTTTTATTGACGTTTGGCACAGCACCCCAACTTTTTTTGGGAAATTGATTTGTATAATATATACAAACCTATCATGTCTAATAAACTCTACATCATGTCCTTGATGACACTTCTTGATGCAATTCACACAAATTGCATTGCGGTCTGTTGTATTACAGGTGTGACATCTGCATAAAGAGAAAGTCATGAAATTCATTTGACTGCACTACAGTACAAAAACAAACAAACAAAAAAACTTCAAAAACAGCAAGTGCTACTAAGGGGGGGCGGGGGGTTACCTGTAAAAATCGTGCATTGGATAGCTGGTATAACTTGAAATCTTGTACAGGCACTGACCTCGGCTCACAGCTTTCTCAATGGCATCTTGATTGTTCATTATTTTGTTATCTAGAGAGAATTTAGGAATGACGGGTTTAGCCTGTCAAATGAGAAATGATCACTAACCATGTCTATTCATCAAGAGTATGCTCAACATTACCTTTCATTGTTACGTTGACTCCAGAGGCGAGAAACAACCCACCAAAGCGGTTGTTAAAAATCTGATTGCCCTCTAAGGTTGCCGTTGCATGGTTTGTGATCTCAATACCTGATCCATAGAAATATTTAAATAATTAGTCAAACACGCATCTCAATTGGTTCAAACTGTAAGACTAAGGCAATGATTTCCCACATACCTGCAGCAAAGCCATCAAATATCCGGTTCTTTCGCAGTACAGGATGGCTGTTCGTACTGATAAGGACACCTGCTTGTGCATTCCTGAAGATGTCATTCTCCTCCAGCAGCCCTTATGAATCAAATACATAAATCAACCAGGCTTATTTAAAAATAAATACATTTATAAATGCTTCATATCAAATTTGGAAAAAAAAAAATTCTGATCACTACAAGATGCAAGTAATGCTTGTACATGTCAGGAGTCGTTAAATATATCAGCTCTTTTTAAACTGTTTTTGACCCACTGTCAATAGATATTACAATGGAGCTCTAACCTCGTCCACCATTAAATATACAGATCCCTCCGTCTCTTCCATCATGAATTTTATTCCTGCGGAGCGTTGGATTGCTGTCCGTCTTGATCCAAACCCCTGCCATGGCATTGTCAAAGATTTCGTTGTCTTCTATGAATCCCAAACCTGACAACATATTAAAATGTACAGTTAGTAAATAATAAATAATGATACTTGATCATTCACATTCTTTTTGTTAGAATTTATATAAATGGCGAACGGCTAACAAACATCATTTATTCAACTTGTGAGGGCTTGTGAAAGAAGGTAGGTACTTTACCAGAGTTGTAAACAAGAATGCCACCATTTTGCCCACCCCAAATCTTGTTTCGTCTGATTTTTGGGTTGCTTCCAGTCCTGTAGAGTGACACAAATAAATATTTAAAAGATTTTCAAATTATATGATATTACTTAATTCAGTTATAAATTTTAACAAATTTTACTAAAAATACATTTCTGTCCTAATTAACAGAATGATGTTATGTCTATGGTGAGACTCGGATTTCTGTTAATAAAAACCCTGTTTAATTATTATAAAGTTTTTTATTAAAGAAAAATGTATGATCTGTGGTAAAGAAATGAACCACTGTCATGTTATGCCAAATCACTGTCATTTCACATTAAGTTGTATACTCAACTCTTTATCCCTCAGTTTGACCTTTATGCTGTGCATGAGAACTGACCTGATCTGAACTCCAGAATACATGTGGTTGTAAATATCATTGTCCTCCAACACGCCATGTCCATTATCATAGAAATAAACACCAACCTGCAGACACATAGAAGCATGTACAGTTTGAAAATTGTACACTTTGAAAATTAAAATAAACAAAATGAAACAGCTACAAACCCCATGTATATTCAATAAAGAAACATGTTTGTATTTAATTCTGTGCCAGCCCAAAGATCAGAGCCAGCTAATATTGGTTTTGGGCCTTTTCCCATACACACAGATATTTCTGGATTCTCTTAATAGTTTAATGATATTATGTACTTTAGATGAAGAACTCCTCACGTTCTTTACTATCTTAAGTTAAGAAACTTTATTCTTGAATTGTAAAAATGGATAATTACAGGTTTATTGCAGTCTGGGTAGTTAAAAAATTAAAACTTTTAAAATGATTATTAAATGATTATTTCTCAATTATTTTGCCAGTTTAACAGCAGACAAAAAAAAAACCCCACAGCCTTGAATATGACAGTCTGCAACATTTTTATATACCTGCTTGCCACTGTGGATTCTATTTCTGCGCAGTACAGGTGTGCTCCCTGTTGTGACCCACACTCCAGCCAAGGTGTTGCTGTATACCTCGTTCTCTTCAATCACACCTTGGCCTTTTTCATGCTGCCAGAAATGCACACAAATACAAGGACTTTATATAAAAAGATGCTCTACATCATTCAGAGAGCATAAGCAAACAGGAAACCAGGACACAACCTGGCACATCTAAGCGTTTATTCTTTATTTTTATTTTTTATTTTTTGACTAATTATAAAAGATAAAGGGGTTTGTCTTTATTAATTTCGAGAGGCTTAGCTGTAACACTCATATGTAAACCTGGCATGTGGAGGCTATACACTTGCCTGGCTAGTTCTGTTCTAGTTTATATGATTTAAAAATATTGCATACACTAAACAGGTGGTTATATTTTTAAAAAAAGTAAAGCAAACTGAAATCTGGCTTAAAAAAAAAAAAAAAAACCCTCCCACATCTTGCTTCACACTCTAATGAGATATATTCCACTCTATATTCTACTCTAACTCTAATGAGATATATTCCAAAACTACAATTTGTGTGTTTGCTCCACTTACAGTCAATGAGTATACTCAAGACTGCATCTCACTTAACTTTTTTTTTTTTTACTCACCACATAAATGCCCCCATGCTGTCCATCATGGATCTTGTTGTGTCGGACAATAGGGCAGCTGTTGGTCCGGATCTGAATCCCTGCCAAGGCATTGCCATAGATATCATTTCCTTCTATGAGACCTCGACCATCCCCAAATATGTAAACACCACCTTGATTGCCATTGAAGATCGCATTTCCCCTGTAAATGGACATGAGAAGATGTAATTATGTAGCCACAATATACACATTTTGAAATATTTATTGGTTTGTTTGATGTCCTGACATGCCACTTGTAGCTTCAATGCTATGTGAGAATAATTAGGAAAAATGGCTTTATGAGACAACAACACTCACCTAATTGTGGGGTCACTGTTTGAGGTAATCCATACACCTGCAAAGTTGTTTGCATAGATCTTATTCTCAATAAACTGTCCTCTGCCCTTTTCATGCACATAGATGCCCCCTGTCTGGCCATGGTGGATCTCACAACGTACTACTGTTGGATTTGCATATGCCTTCACCTCAAAACCTGCTATCCTGTTCCTGTGGATATTGCAGCTTTCAAAGTAGCCCTGTAGAGGGAAGCAGAGCGTCACAGAACATTCAGTAAAACATGCTTAAAAACATAAGTTGTGTGTGCGCTGTGGTGAGGAGAACAAGACTCATCATAATTCACAGCTCCTAAAACATTTAAATTTAAGCACCTTACATAATCTGAATAGTGGATGTTCTACTGCATTTCAAACATTAGAACTAAAAACAACACTTCATTTCTCAGCATGATGAACTGACTTCCAAAATTTACTTTGGAATGTATCCGATAACAGGCTATTAAATGTAATTTACCATGCCATGGTCAAAAGTGAACACTCCCACATCTCTACCATGGTGGATGTGATTCCGTCTGATTATGGGGTTTCCATGATTCTTCACCCAAATCCCAGCTAGAGCATTATTTGATATCTCATTGTCTTCATAAATGCCCTATAACGGAAGAAAATAGTAATACATTAAAGACTGTGTTAAGCAGTTTGTTTTTCCATAAACTTGTGTCACATTATACAGATTTTTAGTTTAAGTGGTACTAACAAAACAACCATTATATCCATGATTTCTATTCCATCTAGCGTGAAGAAATATATAGTGTCATGGGCTACATTTACCCAGCAGGTAAAAGTGGCCCAAATCCAATCCGTTTCTTCATGTGACAGACACATTGCAGCAAACATCACATTCAATCTTAATTTTTTATAAAACAGTGGGCCACTTTAAAAGGTGGTATTGAAATCCGATACATATCTGACTTGTGGCAATGCAACTCCCTTTGAACAGCCAGATCACAATTCATGTGACTTTTACGTCAGTCCATGGCCATTAAGATTATTGGGACTTCAGTACTCTCATTTTTATTTGAGGTGTTTAGGACAAGGCCTGATCAGAGCATTTTGGTTTTGTACAAAATATTGGGAAATTCTTAATCCATGTTCCATGATACTCATTTATAGGATTGGATTATATTTAATCCATGTTGCTCATTTATAAGGTTGCAAAGCGATGGAAATTTTCCAATAAATTTCCAGTAACTTTCCATGGGAACTTTAGCTCGGGAACGTTGGATATTCCAAAATAAGTAAACATTCCATGGAAATTTTGGGGAAATTTTTAGTAGGAAATATTTGACAATTTAAAGGAACTAATCATACACCATCATCAATGTACCATCTTTTGTCAGCAGCAGACATGAAGGCATAACAATACAAATAATAACTGACAGTTGAAAGAAGAAATTTATAAATGCTTAATTCTTTCATTGAACAACCAAAAAATTCAATTAAAAAGAAATTCAAAAGAATGCAACTCCCCCCCTCCCCAAAAAAGTGCCATTCAAAATGTAAAACAGCCGCCTTCCTTCTTAAAAAAAATAAGAAATCAAATGTAACATCAAATCAAATAAAGGTATTTTCCCACAAGCTCCTTAAGCCTGGCCTCTGCATGTCCTGCATTTTTGCTTTAAGAGTTTCAGGCTTCTTCCTAAACCTCAGTATCCTCCGTGTTCAAATAAATAATTATTCATTCATTGTCTGTACCCGCATTGTCTGTATCCAATTCAGGTTCATGATGGGTTCAGAACCTACCCAGAATCACTGGGCGCAAGGTGGAAACACACCCTGGAGGGGGCAACAGCCCTTCACAGGGTGACAAACACTCAGGTTCACCCACACTTATGGACACTTTTTGAGTTGCCAATCCACCTACAAACGTGTGTTTTTGGACTGTGGGAGGAAACCCAAACGGACACAGGGAGAACACAACCTCCTCACAGACAGTCACCCAGAGCGGGACTTGAAGCCACAACCTCCAGGTCCCTGGAGCTGTGTGACTGTGACACTACCTGCTGTGCAGTGGCGGATACTGGTCTTTCAAAGAGGGGAAGCTCAATTTCGGCCTACATCATAAAATGTGTCAGTTTATTTATACGTAAATTCTACCCTCCGTTCCTTTTCAAGAAAATGATCTATGACCCTGTTGTACCAACAAGGCGTCTTTTCCAGGGACTTGACTAGTGTCCTCTCAATGGCCAGCAGAGCTAGGCTGCTTAAACGGCCTTGGCCCATGTGAAGTGTGTCCGCCTGTGAGTGCTTTGTGACGGTGGAGGGGCTCATCAGCACCCGCTGGACAGAAACTGCGATAGAAGTCAGAAAGAGTGATAGAAGTCAGTCTCCACACACAAGCAGCTACAAAAAACCCCACCAGAAATAGAAGTTTGATTTGTCACTAGTCGTTTTTAACAAAGAAAATGCCGCTAAAAGGATTGAGAGTCTTCGATTCAACTCAGAAGAGAATGAAAATTTACACCAAAGGATCGCTGATTCGCTCGTTTCGCTGTCAGTCAATCAAAAAGGGATTCAGCCTCAGACAGATCATCCAATCATCATGCAGAAGCTGAGCGTCCGGGCCAACCGAGGCCAGCCCACTGCCCCATAGACCCCCAGAGTTGGGGGGGACAAAGCCCAGCATTTATTCAATGACTCGTCTCGTTTCGCTGCACTTCACTGCTTCGCTATTGAACTCTGTGGACGCTACTGTGAAGCACTGTGAAGGGAATGATTGAGAGGAAAGCCGCGTCTTTAGCAGTGTTAAGAAGCTGATTCTGAACAAAATTTGAGCGCGTTGTAGTGTATATTTATTCAATGACATGTACACACAACAGTATATATTTGATCACTTATTTTTTGACATATTAGGGGAAGTTAAGCTTCCCTTGCAGTCCTAGAGCAATCGCCTCTGCTGCTGTGCCACTGTGCTGCACAAAAAAAATAATTATTAAGTATTAATTCTTGGTTACAGAAACTTGAGGCAAAAAATATATATATATATAGGTAGATAGCCTTGGTAAGCTAACGTCAAATGTAATTGCTCATTAAGCTTTTCTGATTTATCAGATAGCAAGCAACTGTGAGATTACTCTTTGGTTTAAAAGTTGCTTAAATGTTTCAATGCTATTACTGTCAATAAAAATATAAGCCTAAATATGTGCTTTCAGTAGGTGAGTGTCAAGTTTCTAGAAAGCATCTGGACATATGCTATACACGTGATGGAGGAATGAACAGTGCAGGGGGTGTGGTGTCAATAGCCCTTCAGTGTCTAATGTGCCATATGCCTGGGATTGAGGAACAGCTTTGCTATTCAACTGTATTGGTATCATATGTAACTATTTTAGCCAATATATACAATAAAATATCAGTATATATTTCCCCCTTCCCCCAGAATTTTGCAACCCTACTCATCTATGATTTTTAAAATCAACACAAGATAAGCTTCTTGCTTAGTAGTTCTTTATCAGTCTTATATTGTTCATGTTGGTAGGAAGGTTGCTTATATGTGGATCATGTAAATATTAAACTCATTATGTCTCTGTCTGTCTCCTTTTTGAAAATGCCATGTCTACAAGAGACCCGGTGAGTGAAATCCCTTTAAATATTCTTGAAAATCTTTAATTTACAATCCACTTTTAACTCAGAATTAAACTGTAATAAAGAAAATGGAGGTTTTGTGATACAGCTGTAAAACAGCAGTCCAGTCCCATTCCTTCATGTCAAAAACGAAAGTGAAACAAGCTGACATTTCCTTCCAGTGTCCCGTTGCACATGCGAGTCAGATTATGAGCATGATCTGTTCAGACTGATGTCAGATATAGGTTACATTACATAGACAGTGTGAACAGCAGAACAAAATTTGATTTTGTGACAAAAAATTTGGCCCACATTTACCTGCTGTGTGAACGTAGCTTTGGTACCTTATCTCAGTGCCCACATAGGCAACTGTCTAATTAGTCAGAATTCTAAACATCATCCAGCAATGTAAAGAAATGTTATTGAGAAGCTCTAGTTAGATGGCAATTACATCAGTGTCAGCTCACACAACTGCTTCACACGATCACCACAGCTGGCAGAATCGCCTCCAAGTTTAGCACCATGGCCTTTGTTGCTGCACTATTACTGCCATTTTAAATCACATAGAAACAGTCAAATAAACTGGAGGTTTGACTTGACAATAAAACAGACAAGTGTCACTTTCCGCCATTAAACCAAGCTTCTGAAGTAAACATTACTCTAAGCACTCTGAGGGGGAAGAAAAACAGTAAACATTTTCAGCCATTCAAAATGTGTGCTGCTCACTCAAGTGCAGACACAGAAATATGCCAATTCACCTCCAGACCTACAAGCAAATGTATGGTTAAACTGTGTAAAAAATGTAATGCATTGTCTGGGTGCAGTAGTATTAGTTTTAAAATCTTTTAAAATGTAAAATTAAGGATGTCTTAGGTAGGCAGGTAGGAAATGCTATAAGTGTTGTTCCATATGAGCCAATAAAATGCTTCATCAGCACAGACCTACAAATATTTTTACATGCAAAATGCTACGTTACCTGTGCATGGTCCGTGATGTAGAGACCTACGTTTTCACAATCACTGATGTTACAGTTTTTGATGGTGGGACAAGCCCCTTGGCCACTAACACACACTGCCGAACCCACTGCAAACAAGAGATTAATGTTAGTGGCAACTAAAAGTAATAGGCCAGGAGCAGCATGAAGATCTAAAATACTGGATTCAAGATGCAGGGTTTCAGCTTACCTGTGCAAGTGCTGCGGATAATGCAGTGGTCAATAATGGGGCTGCAGTTTACTGTAATCTCTAAACAGTGGTGTGCATTATGATGCTGGGCCGATTTGTCATCGGGGTTGAACTGCAAACATTTTTTTAAATATATAAAAATGTAAATAATAAAAGATTCTATGAGAATCATTCAACATAAAACTCTTTCATTTGTGGTTTCAATTTTAGCACTGATTGGTATCTTGTTCATTTCAACCCATAAAAATGAACACATACCTTTATTGTCATATAACCGACGTAAGCATCTTCTGACCCTTCCATGAACACAAATGTTGAATCTCTAGTGTTCTCAATGATTACTTTGTCTGCTACTTTCCCTGGTGCTGGAAAATATTAATTTGATTACAACAGGGTACAAAAGAAAGCATTTTCCAGAAGTTAAACCTTTACCAATATATACATACCTGCACCAATCATAGTGATCGGTGACTCAATATAGATCCACTCATCTGTGTAGATGCCTGAGTGGACAAAAATCAGCCCATCAAAATGAGCCTCCTGGACCCCTCCTAAAGCATCCTCAATGGTGTCATAATACTTATGAAAGAAGAGAAAAGAGTGATATAAATGGCAGAACAATCAAAAATTTTGAGCAGACCTCAAAATTAAGTTATTATGAACAAAAGCTTGAAGCTTACCAGCATGTTTTCTCTCCCTTTGTATCTGGCTGGGTTACTGTAAAAGTGTTCTGCAAAGCCTGGCTTTACATGTGCTCCCTTATACTGAAAGGAAGAAAAATAGCACACCTCGGTTAGATTCTGTCACAATAGTGTAAACTGGCTCACACAACGAAATACAACACAACTAGAACTAATTCTTAAAAAGCCACTCGTGAGGGCTCATTGTGCCTTTTAAATGACAACAGAACATAATATAATGAAGATGTCAGTTTGCCAGAATCTGAAATAACTGAAAAAGAAAAACACCTTTACATTTAAGACAGAATAGAAATTAAATGAGCAGAAATACATATTACCAATTGCTGAAAGCTCTCCTTCCATGGGTTGGGCTGTTCATACTCATCATGATTAATTTGATAGAACTTCCCTGATTCAGGGTGCATCATAGGACGGGTGTACTCAAAAACCTCCATGTATAGTCTCTTCCTGTTGACCAATCATTTCAAGAAAGTACAATTTATTTAGCATCATAGCCAGTCTAAGAAATGCAGAATACAATTTTAAAACATTATTTTCTAATAATCAATAAAACAGTTAATGAGGCAGCTATAGAAAATAAAAATTGCAAGGCTATGTCAACATACTAAAACATACTGCAGTTTACACAGATGAGTCATAATATTATGAATGTCTCCTTGATTTCACATTCAATGTCCATTCTCTCAGTTCCACTGACCAGACAGGAGCACTGTGTTGTTCTAAAATTACACACTGTAGTTCATATTGTTGCCCTGCATACTTTGATCCTCCCTTTTCACCCGGTTCTTCAAATGGACAGGACCCCCACAGGGCAGGTATAATCAAGGTGGTGGAGCTGCAGTGACACTGACGTTGTGGTGTGTTACTGTGTGTGTTGCACTGGTACAGGTGGATCAGACACAGAAGTGCTGCTGGAGTTTTTAAACCCTGTGTACACTCACTGTGTACTTTGGATAGTAATCTATCCTCAGTCCAGCAGTGACACTGCAGGGATTTAAAACTCCAGCAGCAATGCTGTGTCTGATCCACAAGCGTGACACACCCTAACCCACCACCACCAAGTGAGTGCCACTGCAGCTATGAGTATGATCCACCACCCAAATCATACCTGTACTGTGGGAGTGTTCAACAGAACTACTGTTAGAACCTTTCCACCAACAGGCCTATATGTGGAACCCATTTCCACTGAAATCAGGTTACATAACCAGAAAAAGTTGTGCCCGCCTGGAACTTAAGTATGGAGTGAAAATAGGGTCAAAAAGATTGAATTTGTAAAACAATACTCACAAATGTAACAGATTTTGTAACTGCGTTTGAGCAACTACATACACGTAAAACAAAATCTGTAACTACATTAACCCCCCCCCCCACCAAAAAAAAAGTAGAATGTTAGAGGAGTAGACACAGCAGGAAGGACAACACAAAGAAATTAGTTCAGACAGATATGAAGGAGCCACACCATGTAGAGCCTTGAAGGTGAGAAGAAGGATTTTGTATTCAATCCCATGCTCAACAGGAAGCCAATGCAGCTGCTGGAGGACAGGTGAAATATGTGCTGTATGCTTGGTGGAAGTAAGAACCCTAACTGTGGAAAATAAAAATAAATGTCTGAGGACTTTTACTTCTTGACCAAGAGATGCCCCAAATGGCTTCCTTCACTGTTTGTAGTGCACACATTATCACAAAATAATGGTTTCTGCACTCATGTACTCTGTGTGTTGTATGTCGAATTAGGGCCCAAAAAAATTAAATAAATAAAAAATATATTTTTAAACAAATATAATAAATAAATCAGACTTAAGTCACTACAGGTTGGTAGTGTGAGCATAGCCTAAATTTCACCTGGTAAACAAAGCAGTAACATACCAGAAGGATCTGAAATTCTATCTGCAAATGTACACTACCCATCAAAAGTCTGGACACTGGCGGAATAGGGCTATTCACTGTATTGAACTGTGTACCAGCCCTAGATTTAATGTCTTGCATATTCATTTACAGTATAGGAAATAATAAAAAGCTGAAGAAGATGCCATCCAAACTTGACTGGTACTGGTACTGTCTCAATATGTAGAAAATGGCCCAAAAGAACGAAAAAACTCCCTGAGTGGGGTTGTCCAAATATTTGACTGGTACTGTATGTATGGTCAAATTGATTCCATTGATTGTGCTTGTTAGTGCACAATTTCTACAGCCTTATGGCTAGACATCTTCACAAATTTGCCATGAGTGTATAGATATAATGCTGTTGCTTTTTCATTAACAGTAAGGTTATTAAGTAATTTCCAAAGGACATGTCACTTATGGCTCAATTAAAAACAGATTTCTGTCTCGTCAATCCAGCTAGCGATGTAATTATTTTCCTTGTTCTGACTTGCCCTTGCAAATGGTTGCGTATTTCACCACAATGTGTCCAATAACTGTGCCGAATATTCTGTTCTTTCAGAACTACTGTGTGTTGTGAACACATTAAACGTTTTCTTTTTCTACTTACCTTAGGTATAAAGCAATAAGTAGTAAATATTTCTTGGAAACTCACTATTTCCACTTTTATTATATTCTTAGGTTGCTAATGAAGAATTACACATCACATTTTGCCTTGAGTTTATTTCACTATTTTACCCTCTAGTGAACAGACTATAGCACATTATCCATGTGTAATTCATCAGTTACGATTCTCAAAATGATTTTGATTTAGAAGATTCTACATTAATTTTCTGGGCCAGATTAGAATGCCCCTTTGACATACCTGGTCTATATAAAGAAAATACATGCAAGCTATGGATCAATTGGAATGCTGTTACATTCAGAATAATAAAGAACGGAAGCCATCTTACCATAGGATAGGATCATTGGCCAGTTCACTGAAGCGTTTGCACACACAGGCGGCTCGACACAGATCCTGCTCCAGGAGATATGAGAAAATCTTCAGTACAACCTCATCTGGGAGCTTCACCTGCAGGTACTGCTCTGCTGGAGCAGCTGAATGTGAAAATGAAGTGGTTACAAATGGGGGTTTCTCCAGAGAATGTACTCGTCAACCACTACTTTAAGAAAGCATAATGCCTTTGTCAAAAATACTGGATATAAATATCTTTACCTGGCAGGTCTTGCAATTTCCCAGACACTCTTGCACGCTTGGCACGATGACCAAAGTTTTCCATTGCTGATGTGGATGCTCCCTAACCATGCAAGAAGGTAAATGTAAATACAATTTTATAGTTCTCCTTTACAATTGTAACATTTACACAAAAAACACAAATGTTTTTAGTCACAAAGTATATTATTTGTCAAAACATCATAAGCTATAACCTTTATTGAACATTAAACCAAATCATCAGAATCAAAGAAGAGAAACACATTCTGCCTAGAAGTAAGCCCAGTCCCTATTCTCACATTTGCTGTAGGGTGTCCAGTGTTTTTGCTACATGTTGTTTAGGGCAGTGGCCCACCGCTGCTTAATTATTGCCGCTGCTCCATCAGAATTTAAACAATTACAAGAAACCGCAATTTAAAAAAGCACAGGGTTATTATTTTTGGAGTGAGGAAGACAGGAAGTGGAAAAATGACTCATACCACAGAGTTTCTACACTCCTGGTGAGGGAATAGAGGAAAGAAAGAAAGGTAGATTACACTAGCTAACATTAAGTTAAAATTAAGCTGTTATGGCTAATGTGTTCATTTTTAACAAGGATTAATCCAAATTAATGACCAAATTTGACCCCGACGTTCATTGAGTAAATTAATTAATTTTAATTCAGCAATCATAAAAACTACACTGAGATAATTATAATTAAGGAAAAAAGATTACTCTGTCAGTTTGTCATGTATACTACTCTAATTTACACATGTATTTGTTTTATTCTTCCCCATACAAATAATTAAAAGAATTTTCATTTTTCAAAAAATATTGTTGCAATTAAAAGTATTGAATATGACTATAATGTGTGTTGTATTAGTTGTGTTGTACTTATATTGATACTTTCATTTTAAATGTTAAAATCCATTTAAAAGCTTCAGTCTTAGGAATGCATGCAGAGTGCATGTTACTGAGCATCAATGGTAAAAAGATATTTTTGCTTATAAATGTCAAAGCTAAATATTTTATCCTGTGAATATGAATTTATTCATTGCAATTTTTCACTGAAATGCATTATGCTTGTAAACTGAATTGAGCCACAGTAGTGTACACATTCAGGAGGGCCACAGAGATTATGGCTCCATTTGGAATGGAGCTAAAGGATAAAAACACTACTTCAGCACTCTTATCCAACACCTGATACTTGCCTCCATACTTGTCTTTGCTGGACACGCAGTTCTCTTCGGCAATAGAGATTTCCTTCGAAGTTGGTATGGACTGTTTTGAGCTCCTGGACCAGATTCTTCAGCAACCATGTCTGCCGCCACCTCCTCATCTAGGAGGAAACAAGAAAAGAAAAAAAAGATGTGTCAGACCATATCTCTGTTCAAAATTATAACAAAAACAAACATTTAAGCTACAAAAAGTTACACCTCTACCAGCAACAACCAATAAATCCACACACATTTAATTATTTTCCTTAAACATTCCCACTTTACTCTCAGGGATGTCAGGGGAGTGAAAAAAGGGGAAAAATGTCAAACTTGGCTGTCAGATCAGTATTTACATGTCAGCTTGGTTCAGATGCACCGATTTCAAATTTTTTGGGCCAATACAATAACCAATAACTAGCACCTTGGAGTAGCCGATACCTATAATAACCATATATAATAATCTTTTTGTAATTAAAGCAACAGATTCTTGTTGTCATAGGACAAGCATTGTCTTCCGTATTTGTACATTTCTGTACTTTTGAATTTTATCCTTTAAGATTATATGTAGCTCATTTATACGTTTATCAAAGATTTATGAATGGTTTAGAGGGGCGCTAATTAGTGCGGCACCAGGTTTGTTTTGGAGAGCGATGGAGAGAGCAGAATAAAGCCTCTCCGAGCGAGCGAGGAAGAGGAAGAGAAAGAGCGATAGTTTGAACAAGTGATTGCGATCATTTATCATTGTGTTTCAGTAATAAATTCAGATGCTGAATGACTATCTATTTTCATGTGTTTTATATAAGAAGGGTTCCTGCACTGTGGTGTTTGAGAGTACCTTACTGTCGTTTAACCTGCAGTGTGTTTTTACACCACTATCTGTGTGTGCAAGTAATAAGCTTTACTCATGTTTTAAATTAGTTTTCACTACAAAGAAATTTAATCCCAGAGACTGTTTGCTGCAAAAACTGTGAAAAACGTCCACATTTGAGACAATTTACAGGCATCAGTGCAAGCACAAAAAATGAGCCAATATATCATTCATATATCACTTGTGACTATGCAATTTTATGTATATCAAGAGTGTAGTGACACTGGCCCAGAAGCTATTACCAAACCCACACACAGGATTACAGTGCAATTCAAAAGAAAACTCTGCTAACATGATACAGACAGCTTATCCTCAGCTTTTAAGCTTTTTTAAACTTAGTTTTTTGTTGTTTACCCTCTCTAAATAAAGGTTAGTGGATGGTGATATGTACAAGTACATTCTCCTCCTGGCCATAACCAGAAAACCATCTGAGCTTCACAGCCGAATCAACAGCTAGCGCCAACATTATCAAACATTCCCTTGGTCATCATCAGCCACAGTTAGCAAAGGCAATAGCAGGACACCACGCATGGGTGACAGCAGCAGACTCCTCAGTCTGCAGTCCCAGTGGACAGAAGATGCAAAGACAGGCAGGCATTTGCCGAACAGCAGTGATGGAAACAGCTAACCAGGTCAGCAAGCCCGGCCGTGAGAAACCAGCCAAAATTTCACAAAACAGCCTGTTATTCAGAACAAGTTCCAGTAGCTAAAGGGTAATTGCTAAATTGAATTATTTTGTAACTCGTGCATTCAGACAGTTACTTAATGTGGATCATTGCAATATAAAAGAGTTTAAGGTCTGTAACCTGTGTATTCAGCTGATGTTGCATTGCTGCTGGATTTAACCGACAGCTCTGCACAAAGACTTTTAAAGTCTTTGAAGATGGTACAGGTTTGTGGTTTATTAGCTGAGTGATGTCTCTCTGGTCTGTTCACTATTTAGATCAAACGTTACAACATTTTAGTACCCTGTACGTTCCCGAACCAGTGCAGGAGCTGTCCATGCTTGGCTCCTTAGACATTGGAATGTTTAAAGCTTTCATTTTTAAGCCCGTTATTTCCAGATTATTTTCCTTATCGTATGAATTTGTGACATAACCAGCACACTTCATTTAGCATAATGATAAACTCAAATAAAACTGCCACAAGGAGAGATGAAGGTTAAACTAATACACTGACACACAGTATCACTAATAATGTTATTTGTTTTATTTATATTTGAGCACAATCTCTTACTACTCAAATAACAGCTTCTTAAATCTAAACTTAACCCATAAGCATAATCCGTCTCACTATAATTTCCCATAAGTGAGCAAAAATATATATATATAGAACGAAAGTAAAAACTACAGATTTGAAAATATATAAAATTGTTTTCCACCCTGAACATTTGTTTTCTTCTGCTTTTATGTGTATATTAGTAAGGCTTTTTACAGCAGCTCCTCAGTCCGAGGGCTTCCTTATATGGCCATTTGAAATTCATGGGTGGGGATTATGGTAATGGTATGTTTGTGTCAAAGAAATATGCAGGTCCTCCCAATTTGCAAACATTTTAGATTCACTAACCTACACACATTCTACAAACAAATTGTGTTTATGCAGCATTCATGAATCTGGTGGAAAGTTTTTGGGAATGTCCATTTCTTCGTACATTATGTGCAGTTTACTTGTGTTTTTTGTAAAGTTTTCATGAATGAGGCTCACTGGGCGCAAGGCGGGAACATATCCTGGATAGGGAGCCAGTCCATCACAGAGCATCACACAGTCACCCTTGTGGACAACTTCACAAAGTCAATCCACCTACCAAAATGTTTTTGGATTGTGGGAGTAAACTGGAGCAGCATGCAGTCAGGACTGTCTTTAAATAAAGTTAACCTGCAAATCAAAATATTAAAAATATTTAGATTTATAATTGAAATGTGCTGATTTTAACCCTAAATAGGAGATTTTAAAAGGACATGAAGCTAAAGAGTGAACTACGATGGGGCGATATAGACAAATATTTATCATAATTTTTCTATATTGATCAACATTGAGATTTATTGCAATATAAACTTTGTTACAGTTTTAAAATTAAATCCTAAAAGCTTTAGCAGACAGTATAATCAATATATTTTCTTTCAAATATTTATAAGAGCACAATATACATGCACTGTATACAAATAACTTAAACCCACAAGGAAAGATTTCACTAAAACTAGGTATATTATTTTATTTTGATTATCCTGCCCAGACCAAAAAAAAAAAAAAACTATAACATGATTCTCTTACCATAAAAAAAAATAAACAAAAAACAATAATCTGCGTCGTGTCATGAATAAACTCTTAATATGTAAACATCTTAGTTCTGTGTGTAGACTCTGCTTTTAAGACTAAAATCATTACATGTAATTGCGTTTAAACACAAGCAGGGCCATTTCATAAATATTTCTCCCTCATCAGCTGCAAATTAACAGATATCATAATAAAGTTAAATTTCAGGAGACTGTATAATCAATTTTATGTTCATGTTTATGTTGTTGTTAGATGATGCTAATTGGTTAGTTAGATCTTTGTCTAATAAACTTAAATCACAATGTGCTCAAATGTGCCTGTTACAAAGAATTTAGAATTGGGAGGTTGGTAAGCACTGTTTGGTGGCTTCTGCGTAATATCAGATTTTATTGTTCGATAACTGCTAAATTAGCTCACCACCTAAAGCCCCAGATATATCACTCGACTACTGACAAATATCCACACTTTATTATCACAAATCAGTGTGCAGCACTGGGCTTATATTCTCACTGAAAAAACAATTTGAAATGCAATCCACACACGCCATTGCTTTTCCAAACTAACATGAGAAATATGTGGTAAAAACAATAGATGAAGATTTGCATTTTAATAATTACATGCTGAATTAGTGTCAGAATTGAATACAATCACCTCGAAATGTAATCAGTACGCAACTGTATTGCTTTACATCTTGAGATACTTAAAAAATATATATGTCTCATTGAAATGCAATACACGTGAGATTTCTTTTAAACCCAGACATGCAGAAAACTTGCCATAATGAAAAATAAACATTCATTACATTGATTTAATGTCGCTCTGTTTCGTACCAGAACAAAAAATACGTGTTAATTTCCATTTAAAAAATAAAATGCTGAATTCGTGTCAGCACTAAACACAAACCACCGAAAAATGCAATCAGCTCAACTGTATTTTATTCCAGTGTATGGCACTGTAAACGTGTCAAAGCAAGATAAAAAGCAGGGATCGCATTTTAGCTAAGAGCAGTGCTGTATTCATGCCACAATTGAAAAGCAATCACAATCCAATCATAGCCCTCTAACAAATTTGGGGCGTGATTCTTCAAGGCTTCTTTAATTAAGACTGTGGTTCATGGATGCAAATGTAACCTATTAAACATTTGCAAGCACCAACAAAAGACACCCATTTTATTCATTATCTCAAGAAGAAAGACTGATGAAGTGTTCGTATAATTATTTTACATGTCCCTGAAACAAAGCTCAGTCAACCAGATTTCAGAACTGGTTGGCCAGTTAAGATTAGGCATTGACTTCTGACAGACAGTGTCACTAAGTTTAGCACAATGTGAGAACCACAACAAATTGCAAAGACTGATCCTTGGGCAAATACTCCTTTTATACCCATTTTACCTTCATTTCTTACTAGTTATCCTGTAATGTTCCATAACGGAAAAAATATATTTTACAAACCTTGCACTCATTTTGACCCTGCCTCCAAATTTATTTCTTGAGTGCACTGCAGGCATGAAATTCAAAATGTGTTTATAATTACAAAACTGTCAGATGATCAGCCAAAAACGTTGGAAGCTATTACATTACAAATGACATTCATTTATAGTGTAGTCTGTTAAAAGTTAGAGTCTGTTATTCTGTTAATGAAAAGTAACATATGACCGATTCTTGTTTGCATTCAATTTCTACAAAATATCGTTTGCGACATTTTCAGTAATGGGGTTTTTATGTCTGTAGCAGAGCTTACTCACTGTATGATGATATACCTGTTGCTAAGGGTGTAACGGTATTTGTATTCATACAGAATCATCATGGTTCATTGTACACAGACATACACAAGACTATTAGGCTAAACAAAGTAATTTCCCAAGTGCACATGCCACCCGGAAGCCTTTGGATTTGCCTGGTAAGTCGCTTTGGATAAAAGCGTCTGCCAAATGCATAAATGTATTGTGGGAAATGTGGTGGTTTAAAGGTACTGCTATGTTTACTGTTCTCTTATTTGTCTCCCACACCAGCTCCTCCTCTCTTTAATCTCTCACTGGAGCATAGGGAGTGACTCATACAGTTGTTTTTATTGCTCTTTATTCTTTAGAACTCACTGAAAAATCTTTAAAAATAACAAAATATAATTTGGAGCTGGAAACACTCCATTTCAAGTCATGAATTCATGGTGGATTGGATGAAGAAGATGTGTCTATATGAGGAACATCAAAATGCTAATTTTCATTTAAACATTACTCCATACAGCTGAGTAAAAGCAGTCAAACATGCTGTTGAACCTTTGCCTTCTGAATAGTATACTGTCAACATGGCAAGCAAACGTAAGTAGTACCCATTTAAACTGGAACTGCCTAAAAAATATGCTGACTTAAATATAATAAATGAACTAAAACTGGTCCATGCTGCTCAAACAGTTGCATGAAAAAGGAGCCAACCTGCCCTTGGTCCCCTCAACAACTGCAGTAAACGGAGCAAGTGACAAGCCTCACTGGACCTATTGGAATGAAGGTTAAGGGGCAAGTCGTGACACTAGTCCATCTTTCTGGACCCAAGGTGAAAGAGCCATGTGGCATTGCTTTGACTATAACTATGTTACCAAATGCCCAACTTACAGCAGCCCAAAAACATGCCATTGTTCTGCTTTTATTCCATTTTTCCTCTAAGGGGAAATATGCCTACTACAAAAAGAGTGTGTTCTGTAAAAGCCCAAAACAGGCCAAAAATTGACAAATTATAAACATTATTTGGAAATAAGATAACATAGCAAAGGGTGGCATGGTGGCACAACAGGGAGTGTCGCTGTCACACAGCTCAGGTGTCTTGGGGTTGTGGGTTCGAGCCACGCTCCAGGTGACTGACTGACTGAGGAGTGGTGCGTTTTCCCTGTGTCCACGTGGGTTCCCCCAAAAACACATGTTGGTAGGTGGATTGGCAACTTTAGTTTCCATAGATGTGAGTAAATGTTTGCGTGTGTATCGCCATATCAAGGACTGGCAGCCCCTCCAGCCTTGCACCCAGTGATTCTGGGTAGGCTCCAGACCCACTGCGACCCTGAACTGGATAAGCTGTTACAAAATGAATGATAGTGGTGTAAGTGATCATGGATTATGGATTACCCTCCACGGTCCAGGAGGGTGATTTACGCACGTGAACCATGGATCATTTGCCAAAGTTTAACTATAACTGCATGGAATCGAGATTTTGCGCCAAGGTTAATATTTCTTAATGCAGAGCCTTGGTGAAAACATACGAACTGGGGTGTGAGTGTTAGAAGTGAACAGAGCATCTGGTGAGAGAGCAGACATATATCTGTGTGAGACAAGGGGTCGCAAAGACACAGGCTGAGCGTAAAAAAGGAGAAATCTAGCAGTATATCCACCTCAGCGTGCTGAACACTAGTTTAATGTGTAACATAATGAAAGAAAATGAAATAGTAACAGAAAATACTGCAGCGTCAGCCATGGAAGATGCTGTATTTGCACAGCTCCATCCCTTTCACTGTTCTGGTTTTTTCTGGACTGTTTTTGGGGTGGTTTGCATGTTCACTGTAATGTTGCGGAATATGAGTGCACTTAGATTAACAAAGCACTTGTTAACTCTGCTTGACCCTATGCTTGTGTATTTGTGATGCATGTGTGAGATGGTTAAGTTCCCCATTTCTAAGGGATCAGGGCCATTTTGAAGTACTCTTTGACAATCGCTACAATATTTTAAATATTTTACACTTGTCTCCTTTTTTATTTTGGTGTTCTAAAAACTCAGTGACTCAAAACCCATGATCTGAACCAGGTGTTTTGTGATCTGTTACACCACTAATGAATGATAACAAAATGAGGTTATATTACTACATTATCCTTTCTGATAGATATTGAAATCTTGAATATAAAAATTATTTAAAATCTATTAAAACTATTTTAACAGATACCTCATAAATCACAACTATTTTAAATGCTAGGCTTCCTCTCTCTGCTCTGCAGGGAAATGACATTCAGGTGACTGCTAACTGCCTGAAAGTATGCAAGAGCAAATGTGCTAAAAAAATAAACAACTCAAATTACAAACACAATAAAAATTTAGACAAGTTCAATTTCAGCCACTTACACAACAGCCATTTTTCTCCTCAATCACACCATTTCACCATAAAAGAGACAGTACTTCTTAACATAAACAAACCAAAGAGAACTGCAGTTCCTCACAATGGTAGACGTCACCTTTAAGTGCAAGATGTTTACTTTTTAGTTCCAAGTGAGGGTGCCTACCCATTAAAGGCTGATGGATCAGAACCACACTCCTCAAATGTACTTCAGTTAGTGCTCTGCATCAGCTCTGTCAGCCTATTGCAGGGACATGCCAGGGTGTAGAAAAATATGTTCGGTGGAGCACTAAAAAATTCAAACCTGTTCAACTTTGCTGCAACAAATCTTGATATGCAAGCACAGTATCCAATAGAACAAGGGTGGGTGGGCACAAGCAGATGACGAATAAAATTCCAAATTATTGGACAGGTTAATTGGTGCTGTGAATTCTCTCCATTCTATAAAGGTGCCAGATTATAAACTTTCTCTCAAATCACGCTCAAGCGCACTCTGGCAGTGTGTGGTTGTATTCTGGTTTGTCAGGTTGTTGTTAGGTTTCTTTCAAATTGTCAAACTGTACAAACTCCGCCCATGCTCCAGCCAGGTACAAACTCTCTGGACAGACATGATCTGCATACGTATGTGTCCTTGCTTTGTCTAGAGTGTAGGCAGCATGAGGCAGAATATCCAGAGAACGTGAGGCAAATTCAGGACATATGACACATTCTAAAATCAAAAATATAAATATGTCAAAGAGTATTTAGCCATAATAAATAACACAGTGTCATAAATAACACTCCATAACTGCTGAAGACATCATGTTATAGGTTGATTCCTTTCCTGCACATATTATATATTTGATTGCACACATTTTATAAGTGTTTTTGACACTCCAAATATATATCCCATTGGTACATTCAAAATAGAACAACAAGTACTTTTTCCCTCTTTTTTGCAACATGGCAGTGATCTGATGTGTCCTTTTACAAGTTCCATAAACAGTAATGGCATTACTCGGTGTACTCCCACCAAGCACTCCAGTAAAAATACTGGTACACCAACATTTTCATATAATGATTCAATAAGATCATCTTATGGAGTAAATGCATTATATAAAATCATTCATGCAGACACTGCCAGCAGGTTTTGTTCACGTCATGTTCACATCAACCAGTGAACAGGGAAAAAACAGGGCAGAAAATCAATCTCTGTTATTTTTACCATAACCTTTTTTTGCCAGACAAACTGGTCTGAGAATTTCTTTAACTGCTGAACTTGTGGATTTTCACACAAGTTTAAAGGAACACTATGTAATATTTTCACCTTCAAAAGGCACCTTCGGGCGGCATGGTGGCTTGGTGATTGGCATGTTCGCCACCCAGCGCTGGGATCTTGGGTTCAAGTGCTATTTGGGTGGAGCTTCCACGCCTTCTCCATGTCTGTGTGGGTTTCTTCTGGGGTCTCCGGTATCCTCCCATAGTCCAAAAACATGGAGGTTAGGTGAAATGGCTTCTCTAATAATTATGCTGGTGTGAGTGAATGAGTTTGTATGTGAAAGAATGTCTGGATGTGTGAGTGAATGTGTGTGCACCCAGATATGGATTGGCACTCTGTCCTGGGTGAAATCCTAGTGCCCGATGCAGTCCTTCAGGTGGACGGCCGTTCCTGGTTAAGAGTACATTGTGCGTTTTTGGCTGGCGCATCTTGCCAATGAGTTTGTGGATTGAGTCTTGAAAGGAATGGCGTTCTGAGCAGTATTGTTTGTAAAGTATCCTTGGGTGTCTAGAAATGCGCTATATAAGCGTAACGATAAATAAAAATAAATTAAACAAAATCTCTGTGATGCTGCAGTGATCTCTAGGCTCAGCACTACAAAATGTTACCATGTTCCTTTAAATGCTGTGTTTAATAAAATACAATGATAAACAATCCATCAGTATTGACAACATCACAAGTTATTTTACTGTGCTGTAAGAAAAGTTTATGAATTTATTGCTATTCAAACCTTAAACAATTACACATTTTAATGGTTTATTCCAGAAAATTCTCCCTATATCGTAAACTATAAAAGTCGAGACTTCATAGACATAAAAGCCATAGTTTGACAGCTGTAGTGCACTCTGTAAGGAGATTTAAGATGTGACGTGTCCCAATTCCATTCACCCTGCGTAGTGCCTAATTTCATCTGAATGTTTCTGAACAGTCAAAATGTTCCTATTTATGTTTTTTTTTGGGTCCCTTCAACTTGCATCAATCTTTCAATGAAAAGATATGACATGATAAAAACAAATTTTCATGGAGTCTGTATATCTTCGCGTTGTGTGTTCAGGCTATACTTAACATTCTAATAACTTATATAGGCCATTACCATGTTCTATATTAAGCAATTGCAATATTCCACAGGTTTTTTGATAAAAGAACACCAATTATTGACAAAAACATCTGAATTCACATAAGCCAAATGTAGCCTAACTATACAGCAACAGAAAAATAAGAAATACAAACCTCTCTCAAAAGACAGCACCATTCATTCATTCATTCATTATCTGTAACCGTTTATCCAGTTCAGGGTTGCGGTGGGTCCAGAGCCTACCCGGAATCACTGGTGGGCGCAAGGCAGGAACACACCCTGGAGGGGGCGCCAGTCCATCACAGGGTGACACACACTCACACATATGGACACTTTTGAGTCACCAATCCACCTACCAGCATGTGTTTTTGGACCGTGGGAGGAACCCGGAGCACCTGGAGGAAACCCACACGGACACAGGGAGAACACACTAAACTCCTCATAGACAGTCACCCGAGCAGGACTTAGAGACTCGAACCCCCAATATATATATATATATTGTCTATGGCCAATCCATCCATCCATTATCTGTAGCCGCTTATCCAATTTACGGTCGCAGGGGGTCCAGAGCCTACCTGGAATCATCGGGGGCAAGGCGGGAATACACCCTGGAGGGGACGCCAGTCCTTCACAAAGGGCAACACAGACACATTCACTCACACCTACGGACACTTTCGAGTCACCAATTCACCTGCAACGTGTGTTTTTGGACTGTGGGAGGAAACCGGAGCACCCGGAGGAAACCCACGCGGACACGGGGAGAACACACCAACTCCTCAGAGACAGTCACCTGGAGCAGGAATCGAACCCACAACCTCCAGGCCCCTGGAGCTGTGTGACTGCGACACTACCTGCTGCGCCACCGTGCCGCCCTCTATGGCCAATATTCATTTGAATTAGTTTTGCATTGCATCTTGTAATCAATATTAGCAGCAACATCAGTTTCTATATATATTCATTCATTCATTCATTTTTTCATATATTCATTCATTCATCTCATATCCCCTCATTGACAGTGACACTAATGCCACTTTTCCACTGCATGGAACCTACACCGCTCTACTCAACTTGGCAAGGCTCTTTTGCTTTACCACTGGCCAAATCTGGTACCTTGTTCCTGGAACCAAGTACGTGTTTTTGTTGTTTGTGATTTTCAAAGCCAGCGATTCCTGTTAGAGACTAGTTTTGCGACATCATCGGCTCCATTTCGCAGGGGAACCTTGCTAGTGGAAAAGCGACAAGCTTTAAACATGCCGTGCCAAGCCGTGTCGAGTAGAGCTGAACCCATGTGGTGAAAAAGCACCATAAATGGATCTCAAACCCAAAACTCCAGGACGTGGGAGATGTGTGAGACCGCGCCACCATGCCTCAGTAGTTTCGATATTTAATTTTAAAAACATCCATCACACAACTCTACTTCAAACTTTCTATTTAACATGATTGCACTCTGTCCTTCTGTCATACAAAATAATGTGTCAGCATAAAGATTTTGAATACATGATTCAATGCTTGTGTCATAAATTAAAATAATGAGATGTAGATATGTCAATAAGTTATTAACACAATAATAACTCAATGCAACAAAGAAAATTTCAAAATAACATTCTTCACCATTCCTAAAGAAACTGGTCTTTGCATGATTAGGGTGCCACTTAATAAATAAAAAACATAATATAAATAAAACATTCTAGAATCAACATCTTTCACACTGTCTACACTTAATATTTTACTACAAACTGTTATTTCTTAAATGGAGATTACCTTCTTCAAGAGAGCAGGTTGCCATTCTGTACACAAGATCCTCAGTGACTGGGGCCAGGCCAACCAAAGCAGAAAAAGCCAGCACAGCCCTGTTGCTCTGGCAGCATGGGGCTCTCCAGGGCTACTCAGTGCAGTAACCACTACAAACACAAGGTGTCTGACCAACCACTGCAACACAACAGCATCTCCATGTGTCTTCTAAACACAGGACCCCACTAAATAAGAACATACCGGAAGAAGATACTCAATACAGTTTCAAGTTACTGATATATTTTAATTCCCGAAATTAATACAAAATATTAACAAAAATTATATTTTTTAATCTTATGCTGTGTGGTGTGCTTTTCTATGCCATATAATTTTGCCCCATATTAAATATTTTACACCATATAAAAATCATCAAATTGGGCAGGTTTAGCCACAAAATTTTAGAGAACTAGTTATGTAGCTAAAGCACTGGTGATGTACCTTCTGTGTTTCCCTGTGTATTTTGCGGCGGAAACCCACAGCTATTTAAATATTGCCACGTCAGAGAAATGGAGAAATAGAGGAAAGAAAGAAAGGTAGATTAAACTAGCTAATGTTAAGTTAGATAAGATTTACAGTTGAAAACATTTAGAATGTTACTTTCAGTTTAACACATACTGCCTAATGAATGGAGCCTGTTTAGATTCTACATATAAGCTTTATAAAGGCTAATGTGTTATTTTTTACAACTAATTGATCATATGACAAAGTTTGACTCCAACATTCATTTAGTAAATTAAGAGATTTTAATTCAGCAATCGTCAAAACTACACAGATAATTATAATAAAAGATAAAAGATTCCTCTGTCCAGTTTGTCATTTATGCTACACCTACTTTCTCCCTATCCAAAAAATTACTAGTATTTTAACTTGTAATTTATAACAGAATATTGTTGCAAGTGTATGTATTCCTCTTCACTTTTTAATGCATTTTACGCCACACTGGTTGGGGGTGGGGGGGTGTTGGGGGTGCCTGCTACAGCTGCTACAAAATTCTAGAGGAAACACTGAAGACAGATAATACTGTATTATGGTTCCTTTCCAACCATTTTAGCTTCTATAAACTGAGCTTTCTACAAAGTAAAGATTTACAATGCTGGTGGGCTCTTCCACCAAAGCTTATGCTAAGTGAGGCCAATGCTCAGCTCATTTGGCCCATAATAGGCTTCAAATGTCTCATTTCTTAGGAGAAAAGGGAATCACACCTATCAGCAAAATGCACAGATAGCTAGCTACAGCAGAACACCAAATATATATTTACTTGTATTTTAAATGCACGCTGCAAAATCTTATTCAATTTCACTGAAAAAAGGAACAAAAATTATTAATTTGTCTATAAATATTCCTTTTATTATTTTTTTTTATGTTTTACCCACTTGTTTTATAAATGTGATCAGACAGGACACTACAGACTGGGCATTTGTAAAATATGTATGTTCAAGGCTATGTTTTGTTCAAATTTCGGGCAGGCAGAACTGTGCTTTCTAAGGCTGACACAAAGCAACAAGAAATATTTAGTCTGATTTGCTTTCTGATACTTATTGATTTGTCAAGACTTGCGGTTGTGATTTTACATGAACCCAACATATTTAAAAGAGAACGTGAATGCATCTGGAGGGCAGCTCAATAAGCCAACAACTAGATCATTGGCTTAGACTGACTAGCAGTCAGCAGGCTGTCTTCAAGGTCTGAGAGAAACTAATGCCAAGGCCACTCTGAGTCAGTGACGCTTAATCCAACATTATTATTTCTGAGCATTATTTTATTTTCTTTCTGATAAATGTCTATGGTGAGGGTTTCCACATCATCCCTAATTCACGTGATCTTGGCAAGTACGCTAACCACAAGTGGAAGCATAGCCTATATTGCATATGCAGACAAAGTGAAGAGGAATAGCACTTACTTGTTTCACAACATGACATTACCAGATTAAAACAGGGAGGGCTAAGAGTTTTACTATTCTGTATTATTTAACATTTCCACATGATATTAATGTTTAAATATGTCCCCACTCAGGGGTGCATTGTGATTCAATGAAAAAAAAATTTGAGATGGACAAAAGTCACAAGAAATGTAAAATCTGGTCGATCTGTCCTTGCCTTTATTTAGCCCAAAATTAGAGCTGAAATTTGGGCTGCTTGGTCCATTGCATTTGGTTCAAATTTAGCCTAAGACAGACAGATGTCACATACCACATTTCTACCAATTTTAGGCGTAAAGGGCATTATTTGTACTCGTCTTTTCTCCTTTCATTTTCAACCAAATATAAACATTGTTTAGACAGCTGGCCAATGCTCTTCCGAAGAGCTTTAGCTAGGTGGGAGTGGACTAACTGGATGGAACCAACAAAATAAAGTGATGTTCAAGATGGAAATCGTCTTTTGAAATGTAAGAATTTTGTAGAATATTGTTGATTTGGGAGCAACAAAAATGTCTATACTGATTTCAGGCTGATAAAACGTTCTTACAAAAAGAAATTTCGTCTCTAGGGTTTTGCTTCATAGCAATGCAAATTTACAAGAGCAAATAATTTACACAAAATAATGTCAAAATACTGTCATGAAGTGGGTTTGGGGAGGGGGGAAAACGAAAAAACAAAAAAAAAACAAAAAAAAAACACACAGGTCTTAATTTAACAAACCCATGAAATATAATTCCTCACATTGACTCTATTGAAAACGCTGACTTGCTTATAGTATGTGTACAGTCCTGTGTTAAGATGTTTTGTATTGCTTAACCGAAGGACAATATTCGTCCATGACCACATTTCCACTGTACCGAAACACTAGGAAACCAGGGAGTCCTACGTTCATCTCGTCAACCACTGTGCGCAATCGTTTTTCTTTCCTTCGCAGTACAGTACTCTAGACCTTCTTACAGACCACAACAACTTAAAATAAACCTTCCGCTGCGAAACGAACTAAAGCGAATATGTTCCACACTAATGAAATCTCAGAAATTAAAAACTAACCAGATATGTCAGATTTCCTGAGGTTTAACGTTAGCCTGACAGCAGGCTAACGTTATGTCTTAGCATAGAAGCTAATAAAAACACTACAACATGGTTTATCCAAAAGTATAAACGCTTATTTCTCCCAATTAATCTAGCACAAGGCGCAGCGTTGGTCTGAATAATTTAAAGAAGCGCGAAATTTGTTTGGTAGCCAATATTTCAATGGTGAGCAAGTTAGCTTGCCTAAACTGTGTTAAGCTGTGGTCTCAGTTGGTCTGAGCTAACGGCAAGCGAAGATGAAGAAAGCGCAAGAAAACAAGGTCTGATTCGAAACGTATTACGAAATGGACACTATTACGCTACGGTGTCAAAACACTTAATTTAATTAACGACTGTATACTAAAACCCACTGCTACTTATGCGTTTTAGACTCATAAGTGGTTTAGAAACCTATGCGAAACAAAGCGCGGCCTGGGCTCCTCGGGGCCCAGCAGAAACCTCGGTGTTTCCTAGTTCCCCACCATTACCACAACTACCTGCCTTGTCATCTATAAAATACTTGACAAGACACAAAGAAAGCAGCTGCTAATCAATGAGCAATGAGTCTGCTGATATCCCATCGGTTTACCGTGGTGTGTGGAACTAAAAATGAAGACATTGTCACAAACCTCTTTCTTGGTTGTTTCTTTCCGGCTGCACCGGGCGCGGCCTCGACACTCGCCTTGGTCTCCGATTCGTGGCTCTGACGGAGTTCATTTGGGAGCTTATTATTCAAAAGGATCGCTACAACCCTTCCTTATCTTCTAAGACACCGCTCAAAGCGAGAAGTAGAACATGAACCCAAATATCATTGCACTGCTAAGCGCCCGTCTCTTCCCCGAAAACGCGTAGTGTGTTTTTCCTCCTTTCACACCCTGATCACTCCAGCTCTAGCTCCGTTTTCGATTCTCTTTGGCAGGAGGAGCCATTTACTCCCAGGAACAAACGCTCTGAAACGGAATCACATGCAAGCCTTGCACCAATCGCAGAAACGGTTCTGTAGACTCTGACCGTGCCTACAAAACGGGAATGCCCTTTTCATGTATAACAGTGATCAAGTATTTTCAGTGCGTCGGGGTAAACGACTGGGAGACTATTTCTTTTGAAACTTCGCATCTGCTTCTGTAGTTAGTGACGCATTAGTGTCAATTTTCGATTACATTTTAGACTCTGGGTCTACAACTCTAAAACCTTTCCACTTATTAATTGACCTCAATACTTTTAAGCAGGCCATTAAAGGAACAATACAAAATGTTTAATCAATAATTATTAGGGTTCAAGCACTCAGTGCGAAGAACCCTATTGCTTTTGTTACGGTTTTTCATATTATTCTTTTTCTCCTGTAGAAGTTATTGTGCGGAAGAGACCGTAGGTCGTACAGACTCCCCACTTGGAGGGTAGATGTAGTTTGTGTGCATCTCGGAGGACAACAAAAATTACACTGATTGGCCTAATGGTGGCGCTATAGTGAAGCGAAAGGCGTTTAGGTTCATATCTCCTAAACCGTGAGGTGTAGAGACGAGATTTATTTTTCCTGATTCCTTGAGTAATGACAAACCAAAAACGGATTAGTCAAAATTAAGTTCCACCCACTTTAATTTCGCGCTAATTTGCATAATTTGCAAAACCTACTTTTGCGAACTAGTCCGGGGATTTTTGTCCAATTCTCTTGAGCTTGGTGCCAAAATGTTTGCTGGAGTCTGAAGGTTAATAATTATCAAAAAAAAAGTTTAAATTTCGATTCAATATGGCCGCCATATGCAAATGAACCTCTTCGGCCTATCGTATGTTTTACTTACAAATTTATAACAATTTCATACTTTACTCAAATGTGTTCAAATGTAATATTCTGCTTCCAGATATGATTCTGAGGTAGCATGTCAAAGGAGGAGCCAATATTCATATAGGGGGCGCTGTAAATGCTACAAGTTTACATCTCAGTATCCGCAAGGCGGATCAGACCGCCGTTTGACATGCTGCTTCTGTGGGCAAGGCTATAAAAGGAAAATTAAGGACAATTCGATTCTGGCAGAATTGTGATCTTCATTGGCCAATTAGCTGTCAGCAGCTGTTTGCCAATCATCATGGTATTTGAATGGTATGTCCTTGGTGGCACTTCCTAAGTGCATAAAAATTTTCGTAATTATAGCCACTAGGACTATATAAAGGATATATGATATATCTCAGTGAAAAGTAAGCGTATCAACACGCAGTTTACTTTTCTGCATACTCTGCAGAGGGCCTGAAAACTTTGTAATTGCAAGTGCTGTCAAAAAATGCATCGTATTTTCTCAATCGCCAGTTGTTTGAAATTGATTCTTTTCGAACTAGTCTCTGGAATTTTGCTCTATTCCCAAACAATTAACCTTGTTAGAATCTGCAGAGTCTGTAGGTCAATAATTATCAAAAAAAGTTCAACATTTGGACAAACTTTTGTTGTAATATATCAAGTAATCAAAATGTGTGGAGCTTTAAACATTGTTTCAGCTGTAACTCAAACAAATTAAGTCCAGTCCTGAACAAATTTGACATACCTATGTAGGGCCTTTCTCTGAAGAAGCATGCACGATATGATTCAAATCCACCTAAAGGGGGCGCTACAATTGGACAATAAATGATTAAATGAGCTTTTTTGTGTTATAGCACCATCTAGGATTGCAGTGGCACCACAATTTAATCATGTCATCTGATCCTCATACTGATCAAGCATGTGCAGTTTTGAAATTTTTGGGGAAAGCGTTTTGAGTTATAGGTGCTTTTGTGATTTGTAGAATTCATGCTGGAGCTCTATTATTGGGAGGGGCCTGTAAGCCACATAGTGATGAAAGTTCAACATTTTATTGATAAATATTATATGTCAGGTCTTTAGGATTCGGCTAATACCACATATGTCCATGTTAGGAAAATATCCATAGATTAGTACTCCCTTAAATAGTTCTGTATGTGCATTTCTAACATGAAAGACTATAACTGCTTAGCAACACTA
Organism: Hoplias malabaricus; assembly: GCF_029633855.1. Classification (NCBI taxonomy): domain Eukaryota; kingdom Metazoa; phylum Chordata; class Actinopteri; order Characiformes; family Erythrinidae; genus Hoplias; species Hoplias malabaricus. The sequence goes on from NC_089807.1 coordinate 22,910,759, forward strand.
TACTACAGTAGTACATTCTTTCACCACCAGATAGAACTACAAAACTAAATATTGTTTTGTTGATCTATATGGAGGTTAAGATCCTTTTCACGTGTACAAGTCAATGGTCATACCATATGAATATGAATATTTATCATAATTAAATATTATAAAGTCACCTATACCTCTTCAAGTGGCCATTTACCCTCACTCAGTACATCAGAAAAAAACAAACCATAACAAAATGTATTTCCTGATCAGTTATAATCATCAAATTAAAAGAAATAAACACTTGAGATATATCAGTCTGTGTGTAATAAATGAGTATAATATACAAGTTTAACTCTTTGAATGGAATTACTGAAATAAATCAACTTTTTCATGATATTCTAATTTTATGATCAGCACCTTTAATATACAAGTTTATAGTATATAATGTATATAGTAATATACAGTATTACTATTCTGAAGGAGTCTGTCCGATTTTAAAAGCACTGCTCACACATTACATACATCACACAAAGGCCCTCTGACATCGCACACATCACACAGAAACAAACACACCTCAGAGACTGTAGAACACACGTCACAAACACAAGCACCTATTACAAATAATCTGACACTGCACATACCGACTTGGCTCAGTGTCTAACAATTTTACCATAGCCACAAATGTCAATACATCCTCTCACAATCAATTCATAGTACAGGAGTTGTCAGATTTGACTTGACTGCCATATTAAGCCAGTTAGTGCTTGAACGAGCAGATAGCCGCTAGCAGCTCTAGTTTTGATTAATTTTGTATAATGTCCAGGGGATATTCCACAAATCAGGATTCTTAAAGGCACTGTCTAGGATTGTGGGGAAACGTTGATCTCCCTGGTTTGTTTACATTCAGTTTGCCAAGTATATTAAACACAGAACGGTATGTTTGAGGACATAAACGACTGTTGTTCGTACTTGGCTGGAATTTAACTTGCTTGTTTTGTAGCACTTTCGGTCTATGTTAACTTTAATGCAGTTTGCACTGTCCTAAATTTAGTCAGTTCAATCTTCTGGCATTTCAAAAACAGGTAAGGCCAAAATACATACCCTTGTCATTGGAAGGTCTGGAGAAGCTTATAGTGCAGCTATATAGTATTCTAAACACACTAACACCACAAAATGCCTCACCAACACAAAGACACACACACACACACAAAATAAGACAAATTCAGCAGTCCTTCTCTCTCTGTGAGATACAATATGTGTGTAAATGTTGCCAAGTTCCAAGCAGTTCTATTAAGCTAGCGGAGTAACATAATTAACGCAGAGCCAAACACAGCCACAGAAACAAACCCAGCGTTTTTATGTCTTATTACCCAATAATTCAGCCATGGATCATGCTGAAGAACATACGGTTCTTTGGTTCCAGTTGGGAACTAATTTTTTTGGATCCCAAATCAGTTTATGTCGGTAGAACGGTTTCAAATTTAGTTCACAAACTGGAATGGCTGAATTAACAACAGACAGTAGAGAAGCGCCACCTTAAGTTCTCTGTGAAATATGGTTGAACTAATAGTTCCTACAACATTAGGAGTTAGTCAGTCATTAAAGAAAAATGTCTTTTCTAGGCTGGCCCAGTAGAAGGTCCAGCAAATATAAGTCTATATTAACCATATGGAGCAGGGATAGAACAATTTTCTCTCTGCTCACAGCAGAGAGACAGCTTCTGGACATTTTTAAAGACCTCAGAACGTTGAAAACAAGAATGAGGATATTGCATATTAGACCAGTGTAAAGCACACAAACCAACTGGAGAGACTAGCAAGTGGTCAGAATCATCATCATAATTTTTTGAAGAGGTTTTTGATTAAAATCGTGAACATCACTTTTAAGTCCAAGGAAAGCCCCTCAGATCTGTTTCTATTTGAAGGGCTTACCTATTCAGTTATCTGAATTCAGTTATTTGGCTAACCTGAGAAATGTTTTGCTCTGTAAAAACCATCCCAGGGTATTAGAGAAAACAGTAAATAAAAAATAATACAATTAAAGATACAATATCTTTATCTTGGTTTCAACAATTGAAGTTCTCTGCATTGTCTAAAAAAACCTCCAGATGCCTCTGCCATAAGCAGAGCATGAGAGAGAGCCTAGCATGCAGGGCCGATTTTTTTTTTCTTTACTCATTTACAGACACTGGTGCTTTGTAAACACAGTGGACTGTTTTTGAGTATGCAAACAGAGTGGAGAGCTAGCAAATGTTGAGGAAACATCTTCTGACTTTTATAAAAAGTTTTTTTTGTTTGTTTGTTTTTGTTTTTTTTTTTTACAATTGTATACCTCACTTCAATGTGTATACAAATTGCTTTGTAATTTTAGGGTGAAACAGTTTGGCCATAGATTGTTTATTAATTAATTCATTGTCTGCAACTGTTTATCCAGTTCAGGGCTGCGGAGTGTCCGAAGCCTACCCAGAATCATTGGGCACAAGGCAGGAACACACCCTGGAGGGGCTCCATTCCTTCACAAGGTGACACACACACACACATACACACACACACACACACACACACACACACACACACACACACATTTGTTATTTATAAAGTACATTTTGCTTATTTAAAAACACATTTAAAAAATGGTGTGTTTTTTGGGGGGCTAGAACGGATTAATAGTATTCCAATTCATTTTAATGGGGAAATTTAATTTGATGTACAAGCCCCCCGTTCACCCAGTATATTTATTTGTTTTTGGTTTTATGTCACATATTAAGTCATTCATTCATTTATTTATTTATTTATTTATTTGTCGTTTTTACTTTCCTAATTTTTTCTTTCTTCCACTTTTATAAATTAATTAATTATTTTTTTTTATTTTGGCAGGTTTGGTCCTCCATATACCTACTGCATATATGTTTGTATGAATAGGTTTTGGCACAATAGGCTAAATTCCAAATTTTGTCACTTTTAATGGAGAAGTAGTAAACAGCTTTTCAGCTAATCCAATATTAAATACACTGGGTCTGTCCCAAAAGCTAGTGAGCTGCCTAGCTAGAAAGCATTTTAATGGTCTGTTATGGAGGTATATTTGGTGCAAAACCCCTGAGCATCTGTGACAGTGAAATTTGCAGTTATAGAAAATAGTCACACATATGTATCAACAAATTTGATGACACAGGCCCTATCACTTTAGACAATTTAAAAATATTGTATTATTTATTATTGCCTTAGAGCACCATTTCTCAAAGTGTGGGGCGGGCCCTACTAGTGGGGCGTGTATGTATTGCAAGTGGGACGAATTCTTAATTAATGCCTTACTGTTTTGCCTGAGAAGCTTACTCAATAAAAAGCACCCACTCATTGGATTCATTAATAGCCCTTAAACATACTAACATAGCATAAGGTAGGAGACCAGAAAAACGTAGACTGCCTGGAACTAAAATATGCTTTATTTGCAAACATTTATTTTGAAAATGTGCCACAGAGATTAATGCGATTTGGCAGCGAGTCCGAAACACGATGGGTCTTCTTTCAGCCTTTGTTCCACAACTACATATCTCTGCAGACCGGAGGCCAGTAAGTGGGAGGGGCGTACGCAATAAGTGGGCGGAAACCAAAAAAGTGGGAGGGGCGTACGCAGCAAGCGGGCAGAAACCAGCAAGTGGGCGATCTATGTTTTGTGGGAAGGCGAATGTAGGAAAAGTAGCCTTTGTGATTTAAAAAAGGGCATAGTTTCTCTCCAACAGAACTAGGTACCCTCTACTAGTTAAGTAGTTTAAAATATTAGGTTTCAGTGAAAACGAAATACATAGCACTTCTGATATTTTAATTATATATTTTTGGTAATCTGATTATTACTACGGAGTTTTAGGGCCACAGCGTTGAAAAAAAAAAAAACAAGATTCCGAGATTAAAGTCAGAATTCCGAGAAAAAAGTCGGAATAATTCTGAGAAAAAAAGTCGGAATAATTCTGAGGAAAATGTCGGAATAATTCTGAGAAAAAAGTCGGAATAATTCTGAGAAAAAATCTCGGAATAATTCTGAGAAAAAAGTCGGAATAATTCTCGGAAAAAAACTCGGAATACTTCTGAGAAAAAATCTCGGAATAATTCGCTGTGTATAATGGAGCAGACACAGTGTAACTGGAATGCAGTGTGTTGCTTAAGTCCTGCTATGGTATAGATTTCAGGAATAAACACTCTTCTCTTCCACATCAGGGCCACAGTGCGATTAGTATTTAAACCCTGAATTGGTGCACGAAACCATGGCATGTAGTTTCACATGATACAATTAATGATCACGAAAATGATGGATCAAGAGCGAATAGAACTCCGGCGCCCACGAGGCTCCATTGCATTACCGCTCGGACTCGTACAAAAAACTATAGCCTTATGCATGAATTATTTATTAAACGCATTCACACGACATGACGCAGCCCCTGACTGAGATGCATAAAGGCTTTATTTTTTTTCCGACTTTTTTTCTCAGAATTATTCCGACTTTTTTTCTCAGAATTATTCCGAGATTTTTTCTCAGAATTATTCCGAGTTTTATTCTCAGAATTATTGCGAGTTTTTTTTCTCGGAATTCTGACTTTAATCTCGGAATCTTTTTTTTTTTTTTTTTTTTTTTTTTTTTTTTTTTTTTTAACGTTGTGGCCCTAAAACTCCGTCGTAAAAGTCAGAATTCCGAGAAAAAAGCTCGGAATTATTCTGAGAAAAAATCTCGGAATAATTCGCTGCGTATAATGGAGCAGACACAGTGTAAAAGTGTAGAACTCCGGCGCCTACGAGGCTCCATCGTGTTACGGCTCGGACTCGTACAAAAAAAATAAAGCCTTTATGCATCTCAGTCAGGGGCTGCGTCATGTCGTGTGAATACGTTTAATAAATATTTCATGCATAAGGCTGTAGTTTATTGTACGAGTCCGAGCCGTAACGCGATGGAGCCTCGTGGGCGCCGGAGTTCTACTCTGTTATACTGTGTCTGCTCCATTATACGCAGCGAATTATTCCGAGATTTTTTCTCAGAATTATTCCGATCCATCATTTTCGTGATCATTAATTGTATCATGTGAAACTACATGCCCTGGGTTCTTGCACTGATTCAGGGTTTAAACACTAATCGCACTGTGGCCCTGATGTGGAAGAGAAGAGTGTTTATTCCTGAAATCTATACCACAACATAACTTAAGCAACACATTGCATTCCACAGTTACACTGGGTGTCTGCTCAAATTATACGCAGCGAATTATTCCGAGATTTTTTCTCAGAATTATTCCGAGTTTTTTTTCTCGGAATTCTGACTTTAATCTCGGATTTTTTTTTAACGCTGTGGCCCTAAAACTCCGTCGTAGACTTTAATCTCGGAATCTTGTTTTTTTTTTTTTTTTCAACGCTGTGGCCCTAAAACACCGTCGTAGATTTATATGCTGCTTGGGCCGATGGCCGACAAACATTTCAAGCTAAAGGCAAACGTGTAACAAGGAAAACTGATCTGTGAGAACTGGGGTGCGGAGCCATGTTCAGTCAAAAATCAAAACAAAATAAAAACACACACAATGAGTAAACAGAGGCTGAAATTATCGCCGTCGTTGTTGTGCTTTTCAAACCCGCAAATCTTGTTAGAGACGGGAGCTCTGCTGGTGGAAAAGCGACAAGCTTTAAGCGAGTTGACTAGAGCGGCACTTATGCGGTGGAAAAGCCCCACCCTAAAGAGCTTAAGGTGGATTTATGTGCTTGTACAAATGAGGTCCCCTGTGAAGTACAGTTTATGACAAAAGTTGTATGAAGACGCAAGAGAATGAAAGAGCTCGCGAGACTTGAGTGGAATGTGCGAGAGCCAGCGAGCCAGTGTGTGCGAGACCGAGTGCAGATATGTGTGTGAGTTATTCAGATATTCTGTTGCAGTAATTGCATTCTCTGGTCAATAGATGGCAACTTATGAACATGACTTCAATATTCATTCACTATCTGTAACCGCTTATTCAGGGTCGCGGTGGGTCCAGAGCCTACCTGGAATCATTGGGCGCCAGTCCTTCACAGGACAACACACACACACACACATTTTTGAGTCGCCAGTCGTGTGTTTTTGGACTGTGGGAGGAAATAAATTGTACCAACGTGTGTTTTTGGACTGTGGGAGGAAACCGGAGCACACGGAGGAAACCCACGCAGAGACGGAGAGAACACATCAACTCCTCACAGACAGTCACCGGAGCGGGAATCGAACCCACAACCTCCAGGCCCCTGCGACAATACCTGCTGCGCCACCGTGCCTTCAATACCTTGGAAATATTACACGTTTGGCTTCGTGGGCATCAATCTCAATGACATTTTAGAAAAAAGCTCAAAAACTCACGACTACAAATATTTGTAAGTGACTTTACTGAAAATGTAAAACCAAAGTCCACTATAATATGCAGACCTGGCAACTTTTACATGACGCTAAAATGGGCTATGTAAGTCAGCTACGTTTTGACTAGTCAGATTAATAATTTAAGATCTCTACAAACATATTCTGACTAGTCAGAATTATCATTTAAGATATCAGAAGTACAAAAGGTGAATATGGGAAGCCATTTTAGCTTTTAATATTTTTTTTCTTGCTATCAAGAATTCAATTATTACTAGTAAAAAAAGCTATTTTTGCTAGTAAGAATTTAATTGTCACTAGTGAAAATTTAATTTCAGATATCAACAATTAACTTTTTACTAGTAAAAATGTAATTATTTCTAGTGGTATTCCAAGATTTTCCCCATTCATTTTAATGGGGAAAACATTTTTACTAGTAAAAAATCAGTTCTTGATATCCAAAATTTTATTTTCACTAGTGAAAATTTAATTCTTGATATAAAAATCACTAGTAAGAATTCAATTTCCACTAGTAAAAAATCAATTTATACTAGTAAGAGTTAAATTTTTCTTAGTAAACATTTGACACCATTTACACTAGTCTAAATGTAATTAAAGATATCTCAAATTGTTATTTCACCTAGTCAAACTGTAATTAGAGGTATCTTAATTTAGAATTGTGTCTAGTCATAAATGAATAGCAGATATGTATAATGTAAATCCAGTCACAAAATTTAATGTTAAAACAGCTTGCCATAAAAAGATGTTTAAAAATTTTTCCAAATTCAACCATATTTCGACTGTCAGCTGACATTGGAAAGGCGTCATCTCAACGTCTTTTCAACTAACCTGTGCCCACTGGGTGGTAACTCAGTTCCATTACGATGCCCCTGTGTAATATAAAAGCAAAATAATACAATCACACCTAGTTAAAGAGCAGTATATATTTGCCATATAACTACAATATTGGTGATGATTATTTTTATATAAATAGACGCACATTGGGCAACATTAAGGTCAGCAAAATTTATTGGGGAAATATCATATATTGTATGATAAGTCCATAATATAATTATTGTGACAAGGCTAGCCCATGTAGGCAATCTTCTGGCTGGAGACTAAATGACTATTTGCAGGGATTATATGGAACCACAAGTTGGCTAAATAAGACAACAAAATTTGTGATTCCTGCTATGCTTGGCTCTGCAAAGCAGGTAATCAACCTGATGAATTAATAATCTGAGGCCTGCTACTTATAAGGGTGCCAGAGTTACCTCTATTTATTGGATGAAAACCTTCTGAGCTTGAGCAGAACCGTGAAAATTTACCCTGAATTTAAAGCTCAGGTACATTCTCTGAGGTGAAGAAATGCCTATATCAAAATATAATCGCTGTCCAAAGACAAACATGTATCTCAATTTTTGTCTATTTTTAGTTTACTATATTGTTTGAACCCAGCAGCTGTCCTTATTGCTGGGTATTGTGTGAAAATTTCAGGAGGAATGGACCAAAAGCAATGCACCAAAATGGCTTGGAGTATTTTCCCCCATATATATATATATATATATATATATATATATATATATATATATATAATTGCCCCTTTGCTTGGGAGGAGTATAGTTTCTGCCTACAGCATGTTTTTGTTTTGCCTTATTCCCCTTAGTTCACTGAAGCTGTGACACCCCCCTTAAGTGGGGAGGGGCTTGCCCTTACTCTGGCTTAATGCCTGGAGATGGTAAGTTGCTACTAAAACATTTATTTATTCTTTTAAATATAAAGCTTGGTAGGGTAGGGTGTAAGTGACCTATCATATTCATTTCACCCTGGTGCCATTAGGTAAAGGCTTAGATAGGAATGAGCCCTGGATGAGCATTTTACTTTACATGTACCTGACACAGACTGAATATTTGACGTACTGGAAAACTGGTCAGGGATAAAGGAGAGGTTGATGGCACTAAATACAGTGCAGTCCATACCTGTATCAATCTGCCAGAATTTGAGACTGGAACAGAGGACAGTAACTCTAAACATAATAAATCTACACTGGACCAGTTGAAATGGAAGCATTTTACTATCTTGGAATGGCCAAATTAAAGCCCAAACCTCAATCTAATTGTAAACCTGCTAAGCCAATAGTGACATACATCAAGAGCAGAGGCGATTGCTCTAAGACTGCAAGGGAAGCTCAGCTTCCCCTAAAATGTCAAAAAATAAGTGATCAAATGTATACTGTTGTGTGTACATGTCATTGAATAAATATGCACTACAACGCGCTCAACTTTTGTTCAGAATCAGCTTCTTATACCCCTGGCTTCACAGTGCTTTAAACAGTGAGGACGCTGAGCGTCCACAGAGTTCGAGCGAAGCAGCTAAGTGCAGCGAAACGAGACGAGTCATTGGATAAATGCTGGGCTTTGTCCTGCCCATCGGACGCTCAGCGTCTCTGGGGGTCTATGGGGCAGTGGGCTGGCCTCGGCTGGCCCGGACGCTCAGCTTCTGCATGATGATTGGATAATCTGTCTGAGGCTGAATCCCTTTTTGATTGACAACAAAATGAGCGTATCAGCAATCCTTTTGTGTAGCGATTACATTTTCATTCTGTTCTGAGTTGAACCAGAGACTTTCTTAATCCTAAATGCATTTTCTTTGTTAAAACCGACTAGCGACAAATCAAGCTTCTATTTCTGGTGGGGTTTTTTTGTAGCTGCTTGTGTTTGGAGACTGACTTCTATCACACTTTCTGACTTCTATCGCAGTTTCTATCCAACGGGTGCTGCTGAGCCCCTCCAACGTCACAAAGCACTCACAGGCGAACACACTTCACATGGGCCAAGGCCTAAGCAGCCTAGCTCTGCTGGCCATTGAGAGGACACTAGTCAAGTCCCTGGAAAAGACGCCTTGTTGGTACGACAGGGTCACAGATAATTTTCTTGAAAAGGAATGGAGGGTAGAATTTACGTATAAATAAACCGACACATTTTATGATGTAGGCCGAAATTGAGCTTCCCCTCTTTGAAAGACCAGTATCCGCCACTAATCAATAGGCTTGCAGCTATAACTGCAGCAAATATTAGCTCTACAAAATATTGACTTTGCAGAGATAAATTATTACACACACTACAGATTCCTGGATTGTTGTTAATTATCTCTTGTGTTAATTGAAAACCCCCACCACCAGCCCCCCAAAATTATACCCTTCAATTCCAAACACGAAGGGGGAGTGAGTACTTCCTCAAGGCACTATGTGTGTGTATAAACACATGTTCAGAATGCATTGTAATTTCTTTCCATAATGTACAGTACTATGCAAATGTATTAGGCACCTAAGATTATTATTATAAATTCATCATCATCATCAACATCTTATACATTTCAGGGTTGCGGTGTTATTATTATTTAAATAATTTCACATAATATAAAAAAGTACAAAATTACAAAAAATACAAAAACATACATACAGTAAAATGATTTTTCCCTAAAATGCAGTAGATGTGAGGTAATGTAAAAAAAACAAAGTTTCCAGATATTCTTGATCGTACGGATTCATTAAATCAAAAGCAAAGTTGATTTAAAATAACAAAGGATTTATTAACCTCGTTAATTTGATGATATCCTAAAATTAGAATTTTTGTTTGTTAGTTTTTTCCAAAAGAAATCCTTACTGCTCAGATAAATAGCTTTTAAAATCTCGGATGCCTAAAATGAACGCACAGTACTGTATAACTTCCACCTGCTTTTGTATACTGGATATCTAACTATCTAGGCCACTAGGTGTCAGTACAGTTCATGTTTCATAAAAACTAAGAAGCGTAATTGGTGAAAATGAGTTATGACTCCTATAAGATAAAGAAGACACTTTGGGCCAAAATTCTCAAATAGTTTATGTAGGTTACTACAGGTTTATTCAAAGTAAATTCATTGAAATATTATTTTGCTTACCTTTGCAAGCAGGCAGTAATAGTGCTACTGGGCTCCTCAAAGATATGAAACAAGAGAGAGCAATCAGTTTTCAAAAGGAAATGTGCAGTTTGTGTGTTTATGTGTGTAGATCATAGAATAGTGATTAACCAATGGCATTTTATGGGGTATACAATGATACAGCAAAACGTTTAAACACCTGTAACACCAAAAATCAATAAAAATGGCCATTATTAACATTATACTTCATCTGGTATTATCTGACTACACTCCTCTCATTTTAATGCTGTTGGTAATGAAGCTCTGTACATTATCAGTTTCCACTTTACTTTCTCTTAGGACACTGATTTACAGATTGGAAAAATAAAAACACAAATATTTTTGGGTAATTTGGTTAAATACTGTGATTTTTTTTGAGTAGGTCTTATACTTATAGATTTACAAGATCATTTTGTAATTCTATGCTGTTTAATGCCATATGGCATTTTGTTATAGTTGTATATAACAAAATTTAATAATTGCATGACAAGAATCATTTTTCTTTCAATAATTATGTTTAAAATAACGTTAGATTTTTGTAAATATACTTAATAAAACTGAATAAAGATGAGCAACAAAAGATAAATCTGTGATTATTATTATTATTTTTTTATCTTGAACATTTACTACAGTGGGTAGGTGAAGTCCCTAGTTGTGGATTACGTACCGGGTTTGGCATGCTGAAACATATTCAATCAGGTTGTAAGTTTAGATTGTCGCAGGGGAGGTATACATAGAGACATAATAAGGTGCTAAGGATTTTAGCATGTTTGTTGGACAGCAAGTTTGTGCGTGAGGGTGAACATATTTAAGCGTGTGCACAGGCTATAAATATTGGTAGATGGGGCGAAGCACGAGATTGGAAATTGCTGGTGGATGTAGGTAAAAAACTGCAGGTTCCAGAGTGCATTGCATTAAGTACACTGAGGCCAAACATGGTGCTGGATGCAGTAGACAAAGTATTCGAGAGGAAGAAGCTGAAGTATGCAGACTTGGCAGCTGAGGTGAGGGAATGTGGGTGGCAGGCACATGTTAGACCAGTGGAGATAGGTGTTAAGGGATTTGTAGCCAATTCTGCCACATCCCTTTTTGCGCAGTTCGGCATCTGGGGCCTGAAACTAAGGGCAGCTGTGAAGGAGTTAGAAACAGCGGAAAGATCTAGTTAGTGGTTGTGGATAAGGAGCACACAGACTAGTTGGGGAAATGCACTGCAGGGATGCTGTTGTGTTGGTTGGTGATGTAGCACATAAAGATCACATGGAACTGGTGGTACTGAGCATGCATTAACTGTGCCAGTGGGGCTAGGTACAGCGTTAGTCATCAGGGAGGCCAGTATAGATTTCAGGGCTGTTGATGGTAAAGGGTTAGGTAGGACTGTAAGACTAGCTTGGAGATGGGTGGGTCTGGGGTGTCAGACTTCACTGTTGAGCCTTCTGGAGGTGTCATGGGCTTAATTAAGTGAAACACTGACAAGGGGAAGTGCCTACCCGATGACCCTTGTAAAGAGCTAGTGATGCAATGAGTGGTTTGGGTACTCATATGATGGGCTCAATGAGTAAAGATTTTAAGGGTAGCTGGTTGCTGAGGCAACCTTAGAGTGTAGCTGTAGGATTGGAACAATGGAAATGATGTGGCTGCCAGTAGAAAGAGAGTGGGGTGGGCATTATATGAAGCTATACCGGATTAGCATAGGATATTTTACATTTTATCTTGTGTATGATCATAATTAGGTCAGAGGAAAAAAAAACAATTTAGACAGTGTACAATATTCAGAAAATAAGTATGTTTTTAGTTGAGTTGAGTGGGTTTATAGCCCTAACTATCCCTAACCCTAACTCTCTTACCCTATACGTAGGGCTAATATGTCACATGCAATTCACTTAATGTCAGACATCTGCATGTGCTAAAAAAACATAGACACAAAGTGCGTGTTTTTGACTGACCTGCCTGCAGTCCAGATGTGTCTCTTATAGTTCATAAAGTGGAGTAGAGGCACATAAAGACATGAATAAGGCAACAGCAACCACAGATTGTTGAGCAGCTGAAGTCTTGTATCAAGCCAGAATGGCCAACAATTCGACTTGCAAAAGTTAAACAACTGATATCCTCAGTTCCCAAATGATTAAACAGTGTATTTTAAAGGAAAGGCGATGTAACATACCAGGAAACATGACTCTGTCCCAACATTTTTAAGGTGTGTTGCAGGCATCAATATCTAAATATGTCTGTTTTTATAGACTACACTCAAGTTGTTCAGTGAAAACTATTGCACATTGTCCTGAAAATGTTTTATATTATTATTATTTTACAGCCCATTTTCTCATGTTTAACAGCAGTGCCAATATCTGTGGTGGACTGGTGTGATTTCACCACTTTACAGCTGTGAAATGTGCTTGGAATAGGGAAATTACATCATACATGGCTGCATTATGTCATTTATACACTCTTAAAAAAGTTTCGAGTGATGCCATTGACATATCAAATTTTTTAACCTTAAGATAGAGTGATGGATTTTTAAACTTTTGAAAGATTCTTCACTGGGGCGTGCCTAGACTGAGGAAAAAATGAAGAAATGTTGCTCTATGAAATCTTTACCAGATGTTTGTAAGATCAAACCCAGCAAGACTTCAGATCTTACTATGAGGGGCTTTGGTTTAATAGTACAATTCTGCTAAACCTGCATAAATTAATATGTTGGTTGCACATGTAAATTTACTTTGAGTTAAACCAGGGGTGTCAAACTCGGTGGGTAGCGGGCCACATTACACTCAGTTCAGTGTTAGGTACGGGCTGCACCACAAAAGCTTTAATAAATAAAATATCAGCAACTCCTCTTAAATGTTTCAATTTATCCACAGGGTGCTTGCGGAATTCACAATTTCAACATACAAAATAGATGAACATGTGCTATTCATTATAACAAATATGGTTTAATATTTAATAAAAGGAATTTCTCTGATAGAACATTGGTTAATCCCATCGGTCACAATAGTGACTGTAAAAAATGTTTTTTTCTTTTTGCAGCTCTAAATATTTTCTTGAAAAATATATCAATGTATTTCAAGCAAATATATAAATAAGAAATGGATAAGCGGTTACAGATAATGAATGAATGAATGAATGAATGAATGAATGTCTCAGTTAAATATGTGCAGTGTCACATGTTTAGAGAATACTGTCACATGACCAGAACTGTTTCTGTCCTGGTTGCACCACAAGAAGAGGATGGCTGTATTGAAGCTCTCAAAGAAAATGTTAATGAAGTGTGTTAATGTAAAGAAGGGACAATTATTTATGAAACATAAAATCTTTACAATGTCTAGTGTGTATATATGCATTTTCATTTACTCAGCTTTGTTTAGTGTGGTCATGGAAGGAGTAAACATGTTGATGGCAAAAAAAAACTTACCAGTGGGTTACACCATGCATCGAAGTATACACTTACACACGTATAGTTCTTCTGCCAAACTTTCTACACTGTTTTTTTCTTTTAGCTTCACTTTGAGTCAAATTCTAGATATTTTGAATCAACGTGACCATCTAGACAACGCATGCAAAATTGCAGTTATCTCTCAAAACGAGAAAGATGCATACTCAGTAATTGTGATAGTGATAGATCAGACTTGGAGTAAGAGGGAGAGAAAGGTCATTTGCCAGCCAGGTTGTTAAATGCATATTCTGAACTTATATACACGGTTTCCTCCCACAGTCCCAAAACACACATTGGTAGGTGTGTCCATAGGTGTGAGCGTGTGAGTGAATGTGTGAGTTTGTGTCGCCCTGTGAAGGACTGGTACCCCCTCCAGGGTGTTTTCCCACCTTGTGCCCAGTGATTTTGGGTAGGCTCCGGACCCAACCAACTGGATAAGTGCTTTCAAAGCACTTAAGATAACTGGATAAGCACATTTTTCAATGTCTGAAAAAGTCACACTAGAATATAATAGAGCATTCTTATGAAAATGCTGGGGTCTGCTTATGACAAATTTTTAAACGTGCTATGACTCAGGCTAGGATATAGAAGAATGCACATGACTGCATAGCATAGATATGTTAAATGTATATGCACCACATCATCCCATCGGTCACAACTGTGACTGTGACTAACCATAAAACAAATATTTTTACCCATTTTTTTTTTTTTTTTTGAAAATGTAAAAAAGTGATGGATTTAAATAGTTAATTATGACATAAATTGGATATTTATATACCTGGAAAAAAATTTGGGTTTATATGAGTTAAAGTTTTTCAGTGCAATTTATCTAGGAGGGACTCCATTGGCTGCAGCACTAAATGATTGACGGCTAATTCTGGCTGCAGATTGGCTAAATAAGTGACGACCAATGAGAAACACGTTATCTTGTTCTGTGGAGTATGAGCCTCTCCCTCTAGCTGCCCTAATAGCAAGAAGATGGAGGACCACTGTTAGTCCACTGAGGGCAAAGTTGGAGGTCTACTAGTGTTTTGCACTGCGTTATTTGGGCAGACCGCAGGTGATTAAACAGAATTTTAGACAAAATTCCACATTTTAGCACTTTTCCACTCACAGTCCAATTTATATTTTTTTCCTTCATTAGGTTCTTTCGTTATCCTTAATAAATAAGATTAGTAAATAATTTTATTCCAGCACAGGGTCAACATTTTTAGCATAATCATTTTATATCAGGCATACTCATTATTATATCTCACATAGTTGTTGGTAATATTTGTATTAGTTTGTGTTACGTGAAAGGTATAGCACGTATGTTTTTTTTTTGTTTTTGTTTTTCTTTGTCTCTCTGCTGCCATCCCTCACTATAGGTGCTGGGTGTACCAATCAGGAGGTGCCATAATCTGCACTACACAAATCGGGAGTGATTGCTGTGTATGAGGAGGCGGGTCTTGGAACATAAAAAGGCCAATTGTGAAGGAGCTGGGTGTGGAGGAGTACTGTAGTTTGATTGAGACTTTGTATGCCGGTTGTGATTAATAGGAACTGTTTTCATATGTTTTTTCCTGTGATGTTTTCTCTGTGTGCTCCCCACCACACACACACACACATTCTCTCTCTCTCTCTCGTATGCTCCAGCCATGTGAAGAGTGGACAGGCAAGTTCTGGGGATATATATACATATATATATGTTTAGGTACAAAAGGTAAAGGGTGGGTGCCACCTGTGTATTTATGTTAGGTTTAGTTTTGGGCCAGGTAGATTACTTGTTTTGTTATTTTCTTTTCTTTGGCACCATACAATGTCCACCTTTACTGTTAATGTTTTCTATAACTGTATTTAACAATATAAGCTGTTTACATATGCCCAGTACTAAATGCTTTGTATTTTTTACTTCTATCAATATGTATTTTGGATCATACTTCTCTCTTCCCGTAACTAAGTAAACTGGTGTTTTCTTTATACTCATAGAAAGAGATGATACTAATAGAATTAAAGTCTCTGAATTTAAACTCTCTGTGAGGTGATTAAAAATTAGTTATATCTTGTTCACAAGACAGTAATATGAGTGGTCCGATGGAGGACAGTGGTCTACAGGCAGTAGTGCAAGCCTTTTTATGCCAGTAAACCGATATATGCTCGCTGTCTGGCTGAGGGAGATCTGTGAAGCTTCGTTTTAATAGGTTTATCTCAGAAATACTGATTAAAATGCCTCCTGTATAGGTTCCAAACAGAACACGTTTTTTTTCCAAATATGGGGCAGTTGGCCCTTAATAGGTTGACCAGATCTGAGATGGTGAAAAAGAGGACACGCTGCCGTAGTATGCTTAGCTGAACCTATGTGTGCTTTTAGGTCCTTTACACCATTATTTGCTACACAAACATGGGAATTTCTTTTTTTAATTCATCCGAGAACTTACATTTACGTTTCGGCATAGCTGCTCGAGATGAGGGTAGGTACGTGAGTTTTTCCTGACGTAAACAAGGACTACTGACGTGTAGCCTGACCAATTAAATGTTTACAGAGAAGGTTATCGACCAATAACGGTAGCTCTAAAGTCAGACCGTGCAATCCGAAGATTTTAGGCTACTTCACCACGCCCCCTTTCACTCAAGCGAACCAAACGGAGTAGGGGAGGGCGGGACTAGTTTGTGAACGAAACGCTTCTCGAAATTCTGTGTAAGCTCTAGAAAAACAAAATCCCGGACGTTTGTGAAATTCCGGCCGGACATTTTTTTAAGTCTAAAAAAGAGGCCATGTCTGGGTAAAAGAGGACATTTGGTCATCCTACCCCTAATCATGTCCCATCACACTTCAGCTCTGAATCTGACTCTCGGAAATGAGAGTTTGCGGAACAGTCCGAAAGGAGACCGTGAACTCGGAGTTGCGGGGAATTAGCACTGGCCGACTGGGTTGGCCTTGGTCAAATTTGGGAAGGCTCAGGCCCCAGAACAAAATTATATTTCTTTAGAATATTTTGGCGGGTCGGATTAGAGCGATAATTAGGCCAGATCCAGCTTTGTAATACAAATTTGGTATGAGAAAAGACCTGGGGCTAAATTAAAAAGACCCACGGCTATAACCCCATAGCCAGGGCCTAGGCATGCCTGTTACACATTAAAATAGTGGAGTTCAGCGTTCTGAGGTTTATTTACTGCTAGATTTTTCCTTTTTGCCCCCAGCCTGTTGTCTCACACAGATAAACTACAGAGATCTTTAGGATCAAATAAAAATAAACAACGATTGAGTAAAGGAAGAAAAAAAATTCGTATATTTTTGGATTTTTTGTGTGTCGTGAATAAAAACAGTACGTTACTTTCTGTATTTAGTACTATTCATTTGTCAATGAAGCGTTAAAAGCAATGTGCGCAGCATTATGTGCACATCGAACAGTCCCTTTCGTTCACTGCGTCTCAATGAATCTGGATCTGCGAAAAAGGGCCATCGCTCGTGGCTCAAAGTATACACTCCATACTCTGTTAACTTGAAACACTCACAGTTCAGTTTGTATCTGTTCACCGAGGCTCTGTGTCAAGAAGAATGAACAATAGCGCTACAACACTGTTAAACTTTAGCGAATGATCCGTGGTTGACGTGCATACACACACACACACACACACACACACATATATATATATATATATATATATATATATATATATATATATATATATATATATATATATATATATAGTGGCGGATGCTGGTCTTTCAAGGAGGGGAAGCTCAATTTCGGCCTACATCATAAAATGTGTCGGTTTATTTATACGTAAAGTCTGAAAGTCCGCGACCCTGAAATGGAAAAGCGGAAAAGATGATGAATGAATCTTTACACCAAAGGATTGCTGATTCGCTCATTTTGCTGTCAATCAAAAAGGGATTCAGCCTCAGGCAGATCATCCAATCATCATGCAGAAGCTGAGCGTCCGGGCCAGCCGAGGCCAGCCCACTGCCCCATAGGCCCCCGGAGACGCTGAGCGTCCGATGGGCGGGACAAAGCCCAGCATTTATCCAATGGCTCGTCTCGTTTCGCTGCACTTCGCTGCTTCGCTATTGAACTCTGTGGACGCTCAGCGTCCTCACTGTTTAAAGCACCGCGCGCGAATGATTGAGAGGAAAGCCGCGTCTTTACCAGTGATAAAAAGCTGATTCTGAACAAAAGTTTAGCGCGTTGTAGTGCATATTTATTCAATGACATGTACACACAACAGTATATATTTGATCACTTATTTTTTGACATTTTAGGGGAAGCTGAGCTTCCCTTGCAGTCTTAGAGCAATCGCCTCTGATATATATATATATATATATAATGGTGAGGGTGACTAAAGGACAATTTATGTGTTTATGACCACAGTTGAAATTTCAGTTACTTTTTTCAATTATAAGTAATTCTTTAAAGACATTTATGATGACCTCCTGGATACAGCTCTCCACAAACACATTTTAAAGTAGATAAAGAGAAAGCTTTATGATTTAAGCTTTAGGAATGTAGTGGTTGCTGATTGTGTTTCTGCATGTTTCTGCTGTACCTCTATCATAAATATAAAACTCTGTTAGATGCCATAGTGCAGCGAGATCAGTATAGATTTGATTTCCTTGTTGCATCATCCAGCGCTTGCTGGAGTTTTTTGTCGTCCACTACTTCAAAATAACCCACTGTAATTTTAACAGCTGCCATTGTGAGTCAGATCACTCATAGCTGCACACCGATCTGCAAAATTTACATGTCATGTTTAGTCCCTGCTCAGGTTTTTTTGGAACCACTTATTTTCATAATTTGTATTCCATAGAATGGCTGGTTTTGTAAGTTGTAGTTGTAATAAGTTTCTTAGTAGTACTTGTGATGGCTTTTCAAGAGATGAGAAATCCCTGTGCATGAACGTGCCCATTACCCACTTAATGTTTTTCCTGGTGCCAAGTTTCAGTTAGGTTTTTGGTTTCCTCTTCTGTCGCCTGTTCAGAAAAAAAGAGACATTCCAGCCATAGTTTTAACATGAAAGTCTCAGCATTATTCCTTAAAAGTGCTGAGCACAACACACTGTTCTCCAGTGGCAAACAAAATTTTAATGAACTTTTGTTGTTGCTCTTTTTAGCCTTCAGAATTTCCCTACATTTTGTTCCCCACCATCTCCCCTTTTTATTTTTGCTTCATGTGTGTAGAACTTCATTCCTCTCACTTTGCCTTCCTCAACCTATATTGTACCAACTTTGTTCCAGGCACAGGCTATGCAGATTGGTGCCACTATTTTGTAGCCAACATGCACAGTTGCCTTTAACTTCAAAATGAATGCCCTGAAGGGAGGACAACATTCTTCCTGTCTAGAACAAAATAAAATAAAATACTATATGAGACCTGTTCCAAGTGACTGTCGGTGAGCAATTTGGTGTGTTCTTCCAGTGTTCACGTGGGTTTCTTCCAGGTGCTCTGGTTTCCTTCCATGGTCAAAAACACATGCTGATAGGTGGATTGGCTACTCTAAAGTGTCCGTAGGTTGAGTAAATGTATGAGTGTGTGTTGTCCTGTGATGGAATGGCGCCCCTCCATGGTGTGTTCCTGCTTTTTGCCCCGTGATTTCAAGTAGGCTCCAGACCCACAGTGACCCTGAAGTGGAAAAGTGTAACAATGAATGAATGAGTATTACTTATGTTTCACCAAATAGGAAGAGCATTTCTTATAAAAGTAATCAATATGATGCATTGTGATTAAGTTGTATGTGTAATTAAACATTAATGTGTAATTAATGTTATATTTTAAACTCTCCAGTCCTTTAGTGAATGTTGTTTAAACCGTTCCTGTTTTTTTAAAAAGGATAATACTGTGGCAGAGAAAGGCAAAACAAATTTATAAAAATAAAAAATCATTTACATGCTATGAAACACTTTTACAAATGGCCAAAACACTTTTACAAATGGCAAATCAGATGCAAATGGTAGGTACAATACACAGGAAGTGCTGCTGATCTTTGTCAGTCAAACTGCTTCACATTCGAAGTGAATGTAGTTTGGGAGGGTCATTTCAAACCATGTTTTGTCTATAGTTAGTGTATACAGTCCACTTACTTTTGGTAACATTTATGGGTGGTTTAGATGTCACCTGTGCATCTCCTTCTACTTTCTGGTCTTTTAAAAATTCCAAAGACTTCCAACATGAAAAACAAAAGCGTGGCACAAATGACTCCTCAAAATGGACAAAACATGGTTTGAAATTACCCACTCGAAGTCTGATTCACTGTTTGTAAAAGTATTTTGGCTGTTTGAAAATGTGTTTCCGGCTGGTAAAAGCTTTCCCCAGCTTGTGAATGTGTTTTTATTTTTGTAAATTTGTTTTGCCCTTCTCGGCCACTGTAGGGGATAAGGGTAATGCAGTCGTTTACAAATTGTTTCTGCAGTACCCTCCTTTGTTAGGTGAGAACAAGTTAATAAACAAATACAAATAAATACAAGTGGCATGTATTATGTATCTCAATTATTTGATCTGCTTTATAAAAAAATGTGGTTACAATGCTATTAATATGGGTAAAATATTAAACAATTTAACAATATTAAATTCCTAGAATTTATTTTAAAACATTTTAAAATGTATTTAATTTATAAATTTCTATTAATTGAAAATCTTTTGGGCTCCGTGTAACATTAATATATTATATACGTTTCAAATGTACTCATGTGAATACACTACAATTTGTGCATCGTTTTAATGTTTGACATAGTGCACCACATTAATAACCTTAATTAAATATTTTAAATGCAGAAACTAGACCCGTAATATTGTAAGTGGAATAACAAACAATAAACGTATAGGTCAGTTTCTTTATTATCTATATGTGTATTGATTTATTTATGAATTATCGTTCATTCATGTAGCTTCACTGCCTGTTTCATCCACAAGGTGGTGCTCTCGTATCAGCTTCATATTAAAACCAATACGGCAGGTGTATTTTATATATATATATATATATATTGTAAAATACGAAAACTGGGAAGAGAATATTGTTCCCCACTGGTTCTTGCTGCTTTTTA
Source organism: Hoplias malabaricus (assembly GCF_029633855.1). Classification (NCBI taxonomy): domain Eukaryota; kingdom Metazoa; phylum Chordata; class Actinopteri; order Characiformes; family Erythrinidae; genus Hoplias; species Hoplias malabaricus. Next base: position 22,931,485 of record NC_089807.1, read on the forward strand.
GACACCATAATATTAAACCAAAAGTTATTTTTAAGTTGTTCTCAGTCAAAGTGTATCCCATGGAGAGAAATTAACTACATTGTAACATATTTAAGTACTTTCTGTGGAGACTGGAAAATGCAATATGTGGCGTGTACTGGGTGTGGTGAGCTTTACCGGCCTATCAGTGAACTGCAGATTGGGTTGGCAATGTCAGGAAACTGTCTGTGTGGGTGTGTACATACATACGTGTGTATGTTAGCATGCTAGACTTGTGTGTGTGTGTGTGTTTGTGGGGGTGAAGCAGGATGTGGCAACGAGTTCAACAGAAGTGCTGTACAACAACTGTGCTATGTTCCTGGCTGGCAATATGAAGGAACTGAAAGTGCATGTTTCAGAAGAGAATAAATCATTTTAACAGTACTTGCCTGTGTCGGTCTATTTCTGCTGATTACAGCTAGGCTTATAGTTCCTTCTATGCACTTCATCAGCCATATTGAACAGCAACCCTTTTAAACTCTGAAAGTAAATGCATATTAGATCTTCATTTACTAGAATACTCTGAACTTCACACCATTGGCATCTCTCTCTCTCTCTCTCTCTCTCTCTCTCTCTCTCTCTCCACTTTCTTTTTTTTTCTCTCTCTCTCTCTTTCCTTTTTCTTTTCATTTTCTTGCTTTTTTCAGTGTGTCAGTGCCCAAGGACTTGATAGGTCTCAGTCCACAATCCCAGTTATGGAGCAAAGATCACAAAGTGTCCACTGCTGTTGAAAAATATTCCATGAATAAAAATGTATTATTACAAAAATTAAAAAAAAGCTCTTTTATCTTAATAGTTCAGTTTTTTTACTCCGACTCTAGGTATCTGAAACGGAACTGATTTCTGAAATAAAAACCAGTTCCATGTCAGTGGAACTTTGCATTAGTGTGCATATAAAATTTCCAGCTGAAGATGCCCCTGATCGCCACACTCTTTCCCACACCACTGTCACCATGGTGTGATCTAGGCCGCTGCCATGACAACAGTATCATGTAAAACTCACATGCCCTGCAGATGCTTATCTATCTGCTTGGTGTAGCCTGCATAAACTAATACAGACTTCATTAGCCACTGTTCTCCCTGGCAATTTGCTTTCTTTCTCAGTTTTCCAGTGGCATTATTAGCTTTCTTAATGCAAAGTATCTCTCAGGATGGAACGTGTCTACAGTGGCATAATATTTAATTTCACATTTGGTTTGAGAGGATCATCTTTTCTATAGTCACACTCTCACTAGCTCTACAGCTGTAAGTCAGTGTTGCTTGACCTCTTGGGTGAAGCAACATTTGGGGCTGGTTTGACAAACAAAAGCTGCTGGCTGGATTTGGCACGTTAAATAAAAGTGTGTCTTGAGTAATTGTATACTGTGGTTCGGTTTGTCCAGCTGATATTATCATTAGAGGTTGTATCACTAGACATTTAAAAGTTTACAGAAATCTTTCAGTACATACTTTATGCTCCACACTTTTTTTCAGCAGCATGGTGAATGTCTAATAAGCTGGGCATTCAGCTACAGCAAGCTTTTCAACATGAAAACCAACTTGCTGATAAATCCGGTATCCAAGGGCAACTATTGGGCTGGTTGAACTGGAGTGCCTGCAGGCTGGTGGTGCATTCATATTACTGTCTAGCACTCAGCTGTTTACACTTTATGTGAGTATTTACTGTATAAAAAGAAGCCTAATCATATATAGCAATTTCTAAATGTGGTTGTTAACATATATTAGAAAGATGAAGGTGTGGGTTGTTTTATTAATGGCTTCCCTGGTAAGAAAATAAAGTAAAATAAATGGCTGCTGTTCATTGGAAATACATTCATTCATTGTCTGAAACCGCTTATCCAATTCAGGGTGGGAACACACCCAAGAGGAAGCACAAGTTCTTCACAGGGCAACACACTCACGGCCATTTTTTGAGTCGCCAATCCACCTACCAATGTGTGTTTTTGGACCATGGGAGGAAACTTTAGCACACGGAGGAAACCCATGTGGACACGGGTAGAACACACCAAACTCCTCACAACCACCTGCAGCAGGACTCAAACCCACAACCTCCAGGAGCTGTGTGACTGCAACACTACCTGCTGCGCCACTGTGCTGCCCATTGGAAACACATGCCATACTTCTTAAGGTACTAGATAAACAAGTGTAGGGTTTAGTTCATCTGGCAAATCTGAGCATTGTTTGTGACTTTACTAAGGCCCCCAGTAAAATGCATGAGTAGACACGTGAGATTACTGAGGTCTTTATCTCAGGAGACATATTTGAGAAGCAGGAGACATGTACTAAATTTGCTAGTGCCCTCGTCTCGTCAAGTCTGTTTTCCCCCGGCCATGTGCTCTTTTAGCACATGGCTATGTTTGTTTATGTTCTAGTCCCACCTTTGTTCCGCCTCCTCGTCTGTGTCATTTGTTACCCTGCCCCCTTGTTATCTGTCTCAGGTGCGTCTCGTCTGTGTTTTGTATTTAAGTCCCCTTCCTGCAATTCCTGTTTGTTGGTCATTCGTTCTTTGTACTTTGTCATGTCAAGTTGGTTATAGTTTCAAGTCTGTCTGTCTCTGTAAGTCGTTCTTTGTATCATGTCAAGTCAGTCGTGTTATCAAGTTTGTCTGTCTGTCTCCGCAAGTTTAATCCGTTATTGTTTTCCACATTGTCGTTGTATTTCCTCTGTCGTTTCGTTCTTTAGTCTGTCTGTCCCGTTTGCCCGGTTTAGCTCCCCGTGTCCCGTTTAGCCTACTTGGATCCCCGTTTCTTGTCTTTCTGTTAAAGTATCTTTGTTTGTTATTTTTTGTAATTAAAGTTTCTGTGCTTTAGCGTGTGCGTCCGCTCCGTCAGTCTGCCCCCTCGCTCCTGACAGAATGACCAACCGATATATGGACGCAGCTAGCACTAAGAGTCTGTATGACAGGGCTTTGGAGTGGAATAACCGACTCCAGCTTAGGCCCGGCGCGGTTCCGTATCCCCTACCGGAAAAGTCAACTCGTGAATCGAGTGATTGCACCTCCGCGAGTCCTGACAGAATGAATGATCAATATAAGAACGCAGATAATACAGACTATCTTTTTGCAAGGTGTGCTGTTCGCCGGACTCCATTCCGTACAGGCCCCAAAGATCCTGTGGGGGAGGTTTTGAAAACGGCCTCGGAATGGAGTCGCTGGCTCCAGCTCCTGCCTGGCGCTGTTCCGAGTCCCATACCGGAGGAGTCGACTCGTGAATCGAGTAATTGCACCAGCGGGAGTCGAAAGAGTCGGCGAAAGAAACGTGCTGGAGGCACCCCCTCGATGGTGGATTACCCCCTCAGGTCCGGGGAAATTTTTGGGTGGGGGTTAAGGGTAGGGGCTGTTAGCCTCAAACCTCAGGACAACGGAGGTGGGGCTAACAGGGGCGCACCTCTGAGGGATCTGATGGGTGCACCCGTGAAACCCCCTAAACCCTCTACAGCACCAGCACGTGCCTGGCGAGCGGCACGGTCCCCTGCCTCCGTGGACGTCGCCGCAGGGCTCCCTGTCTCCATGGACGTCGCCGCAGGGCTCCCTGTCTCCGTGGATGTCGCCGCAGGGCCTCCTGTCCCCGTGACGGCGGCTCCCTCAGCCGCTCCTGTCCCCGTGATGGCGGCCCTGGCCGCCTCTGCACCCGTGACTATGGCGGCCCCGGCCGCCTCTGCACCCGTGACTATGGCGGCCCCGGCCGCCTCTGCACCCGTGACTTTGGCTTCGGCCGTTTCGGCATCCGTGACTGTGGCCCTGGCCGCTCCTGGTCGTGTCCGTGGGACGGCCCCAAGGACTTCGGGGCCGATCCCCAGAACTGTACCCAGGCTGGTTCATCAGACTTCCCCACAGACATTTGCCAGTCCTGGGCACCCCCATGTTATTTTGGTTCCCTTGTCTGTCCCTGTCCTGGTCCCTGTCTCTGTCCTCATCCCAGTACCTATGTCTGCCTTTGTCTCTGTCCCAGTCCCTGTCACTGTGTTTGTGTCTGTTCCCGTCAATGTTCTGGTCCCTGTTCCCCTGCCTAGTCCTGTCCAGTCACCTGTTAGTTCTGTCCAGGCCCCTTTTCAACCCTCTGTCCGGTCTTTTGTCCAGTCCCAGCACCCAGCCTCTGTCCAGTCACATACCCCTGTCCAATCTTCTGTCTCTGTTTCTGTCCTGTCCTCAATTATGTATCCTGTTTCATCACCAGTCCTTGCTCCTGTACAGTCCCAGCACCCAGTCCTGTCACCTGTCCTGCCTCATGTCCAGTCCCCATATCCGTCCAGTGTTCAGTCATCTGTCTTGTCTCCAGTCCTGTCACCTGGCCATGTCCAGTCTTCTGTCCCCAAAACTGTTCAGTCTCCATTCTTGTCACAGTTTCTGTCTAATGTGCAACCCCAGTCTCTTGTCAAGTCTCATGTGTCCACTCCTGTCCTGTCCAGTCTGTTCCAGTTTCTTGTTCAGTCTCCTGTTGCCCCCCTTTGTCAGTCCTCTGTCATGTCCCCTGTCCCTTCTCATATATCCGTTCCTGTCATGTCCCCAGTTCCTATGTCTGTTCCTGTCTTGTCCTAGTTTGTCTTGTTTTCCGTGCCCTCTCCTGTGCCAGCTCCTGGGGGGTTTAGGAGTACGCGCCCCGGGAGTTGCGCATTCGGGGGGGGCATCTGTCACGCCCTCGTCTCGTCAAGTCTGTTTTCCCCCGGCCATGTGCTCTTTTAGCACATGGCTATGTTTGTTTATGTTCTAGTCCCGCCTTTGTTCCGCCTCCTCGTCTGTGTCATTTGTTACCCTGCCCCCTTGTTATCTGTCTCAGGTGCGTCTCGTCTGTGTTTTGTATTTAAGTCCCCTTCCTGCACTTCCTGTTTGTTGGTCATTCGTTCTTTGTACTTTGTCATGTCAAGTTTTTTATAGTTTCAAGTCTGTCTGTTTCTGCAAGTCGTTCTTTGTATCATGTCAAGTCAGTCGTGTTATCAAGTTTCTGTCTGTCTCCGCAAGTTTAATCCGTTATAGTTTTCCACGTTGTCGTTGTATTTCCTCTGTCGTTTCGTTCTTTAGTCTGTCTGTCCCGTTTGCCCGGTTTAGCTCCCCGTGTCCCGTTTAGCCTGCTTGGACCCCCGTTTCTTGTCTTTCTGTTAAAGTATCTTTGTTTGTTATTTTTTGTAATTAAAGTTTCTGTGCTTTAGCGTGTGTGTCCACTCCGTCAGTCCGCCCCCTCGCTCCTGACAGCTAGGTCATTTGAAAATTCAGAGAGATTAATGAGATCTCTCCTTTTTGTATTTTGTATCTTTGGGATATAATATTAAATGGAGAAAAATACACAACACTTTTCAAAAAGTATGGATTTTGAACCCTCACAAATAGGAAATTATGAAAATTAAGTAGTCCAAAGCTGTCACGCCCTCGTCCCGTCTGGTCTGTTTTCTCAGCACATGGCTTTGTTTTGTTGTTGTTCCTGTCTCCGCCCTAGCCCCACCTTAGTCCTGCCTCTGTCGAATCATTGTCTTCAGGTGTTCCTTGTTTGCCTTGTTCCTATATAGTCCCTTTGCTTCAGTGCTCCCTTGTCTGGTTTTGTGTGGGTAGATGTGTTACTCCTTTTTTGTGTGACTCACATGTCTACCCCCAGTTATTGGCTGTCTCCTTTCTGTCTTTGGTTAATTCATAGCTTAGTCTTGTCTAGTTTCCGTGTATCTACCCATGTTTATTTTGATTCTGTCTGTGTTTAATAAAATTACCTTGCATTTACGTCTGTCTCCTCGTCCTCCCTGCGCTGCCGTGACAAAAGCATGTTCACTAACAAGTACAAATTTTCTCAATTAGAAAAAAAATATATTGTAATTTTAATGTAGCATGTAAACATTGTTAAAATTTCAAACTGTTCTATTATCTCTTCAGTCTGTGCAGTCCATGCATTAAAAAACTCTGCTTGTTTTGAATAAACTGTTTCTGTTATGCCCCAGAAACCAGTGTATTTACTTATATTTGCCTATTAGGCCGACAATGCCTTTGACTTGCCTATGAATATTTGAGTTTCAGCCCTGAATGCCTTTTAAATTAGAAACAATATAAGAAAAATAATCACAACTGAATTTATGTACAACCCCAATTCCAATGAATTTGGGACATTGTGTAAAACATAAATAAAAACAGAATACGATGATTTGCAAATCCTTTTTAAGCTATATTCAACTGAATACACTACAAAGACAAGATATTTACTGTTCAAACTGATTAACTTCATTGTTTTGTTTTTTTTTTTTGTTTTTTTTTTTTTGCAAATATTCACTTATTTTGAATTTGAGGCCTGCAACATGTTCCAAAAGAACTGGTAAAGACTGGTAAAGTTAAGGAATGCTCAAAAAACACCTGTTTGGAACAGATTAATTGGAAAGAGGTGAGTGTCATAACTGGGTATAAGGGGAGCATCCCCGAAGTGCTCAGCAAGGCCAAAAACCATCATCATTCTGTAATGGATATTACCACATGTGCTCAGGAACACTTCAGAAAACCATTGTCAGTGAACACAGTTCATCGCTCCATCTACAAGTGCAAGTTAAAACTCTTCGCAAAGCGAAAGCCATATATCAACAACACCCAGCCATGCCACAGGCTTCTCTGGGCCCGAGCTCATCTGAGATGGACTGATACAAAGTGGAAAAGTGTCCCATGTTCTGAGGAGTTCACATTTCAAATTGCTCTTGGAAATCATGGACCTCGTGTCCTCCGGACCAAAGAAGAAAATTACTATTCAGATTTTTATCAATGCGGTTCAAAAGCCAGCATCTCTGATGGCATGGAGGTGTGTAAGTGCCCATGATATGGGTAACTTGCACATCTGCGAAGGCACCATTAATGCTAAAAAGTACATACAGGTTTTGGAGCAACATATGCTGCCATCCAAGCAACGTCTTTTTCAGGGTTATCCCTGCTTATTTCAGCAAGACAGTGCCAAGTCACATTATACACATTTTACAACAGCATGGCTTTGTAGTAAAAAGTGTGAGTACTAGACTGGCCTGCCTGCAGTCCAGACCTGTGACCCATTGAAAATGTGTGGCGCGTTATAAAGTGCAAAATACAACAACGGGGACCTCAGACTGTTAAGCATCTGAAGTTGTGCATGAAGCAAGAATGGGAAAGTATTCCACCTACAAAGCTTCAGAAATTAGTGTCCTCTGTTTCCAGACGCTTATTGAGTGTTGTTAAAAGGAAATGTGATGTAACATAGTAAACATTCCCCATCCCAACTATTTTGGAACATGTTGCACGTCTCAAAAAATATTTGCAAAAGAAACAATAAAGTTCCATTTGAACATTATATATCTTGTCTTTGTAGTGTATTCAATTGAATATAGTTTGAAAAGGATTTGCAAATCATCATTTTCTGTTTTATTACAAAAACACAGGCTAAAGACTTCCTTGATACAAAACCATATACATATGTTCAAATCTAAACAGTTAGCTCATTTAATTAAGTATCCCAACTGACTGAAGTATAAACAAGCTTCTAAACCTATTAAAGGCAACATCTATGATTGTGGGGAACTGCAGTTCTCACAGGTTTCTTTATTTTCAGAAGCTCTGCATCTTTTAAGGTAGAATGGCATGTTTGAGGAGAAAAATGACTGCTGTTTGTATGTGGCTGATGTTAAAGTTGTCTGTAAGTTTTTATTCACTGTTTGAATTACCACAGAAACCCATTTGTAATTTGAGTTGTTTAGTTTTGTTGGAATTTTGCTCACTGTATACTGTCATGCAGTTTGGTTCTCCTGAATTTAGAGTGAGTTTCTACCAAAATAATCGTAACCGTAAAAATGAGTGAATATTACCCACGTATGGAAAAAGAATAAAGCAATATCCTCATGATTTTTAATGTTTGGAGGGCTCTTTGCTGTTTCCCTGCTGTGAGCAGAAAGCAAGGAAGCCTAGCATTTCTGACTGAGTAACATGGTTTTTTGTTTACTGACACTGGGGCTTCGTAAAGTACATTAATCAGGTCTCCAGCACACAAACAGATTTGAGAGCAGCAAAAGTTTATAAAAAGTGTATAGGACTAAGGTAAAATTTGCCTTTAAAAGGGCCCAACATATGAGCCTGAATCATTTGGACAGTAAAACAGCATCCTGCAAAACAAGAATTAAACAAATGAGTCTTATATGAAAACATGAACCCTGATTTTGAAGACACATCCCAAAAGCCTAGGTTCCATAACTGAAAAACCATGTCACTATGTATATTAAAGCATTTAGAAGCAAGTTTGAATCTTTCTCAGGTGCTGTTCCATCTTTTAATCTTTTACCCATATTCTTTATAAATGCTTATGCATGACACTCATGATCCCATATCATCTCCAGAAAACAGACACAGCAATCACACATCTTCATGTTCCAGAGTTTATTTGAACATACACATGCATACACATACAGACAGCATCAGAGAATGGCAGATGGCTCATTACAATAAATGGAACAGTGAAAGAGAAAGAGAGTGTGAGGGGCCATACCGGCCTACCATAAAGACCACTGCTACCCCCAAAACTATGGAAGAGGGGGGGACGTTGCTAGGAGAAGGAGAAAACAGCTCTAAGGGCCACACAAAGGCACCTACCCTCCCACACAAAGGCACCTACTGCCGTCCACTGCGCCCAGTTTGACTGGCCCCACACTGCTGGGCTTGAGGCCTGTGCTGGCCACTGCAGCTCAGAAGAGACAGATGGCCAGCGTGCCGCACCGGCCCTCGCAGCTGGACATGGTGTGATCCAGCACTGCAGGAGCTGGCACTGGACAGTCTGCACCTTCCTCAGCCACGCCTGGGAAGAGAGGGACAGAGAGAGGAGCCCAGCTTCAGCAATGAACTAAGAATAGAACAGCACTTGTTGACTTTCCGGGCTGTCCACCCGATCGGCTGCGTGAAAAAGTGTATTGCATGGTGTATTGGCTGCATTTTGGCACGTCACTTGGTCATGACTTCTGTGACAGCTTGTGTCTCAGCTATTATCCTTATTGTTATTATAAATATTATAGAATTATAGTTTCATTTTTTGTTGTTACTTCCTCCCTACTCCCATGATAAGTATTATTACTGATTTGTACTGTAGTTAGAATCATTGTTCTTTTTATTATTGTTGTGGAAATGTGTGGAAATGATTTTAAGCATAATAATAATCATTCATAACAATACTCTTGCTAGTAGGAATATAAACCAACAATAAAATAGTAGACAGCATAATAAAATTTTTTATATTATATTACGTTTATTGTTGTTTTTATTATTGTCTTCAAAATATGTGGTGGAAAATAACCTAACTGTATGTTTAGAACAAAAATCAGTGTGTTTAAACACTAAAACAGAACTGTAATCATTATAACTCATTCAACCACAACACAAAAATAGCACACCAACCCTTCTTTTTACATGTAAATGTTCTTACCCTGGGATATCCCAGGAGGCCTTTAGCTGAGCAAGCAAAAGGACAGAAATGGGCTGTTACATCACACTTTCATCCTCACAGCATCAGAGATACAGAGTATTTGAGGATGAGGTACACATATGCTGCCCCTGAGGAGCTTTGTTTGAAGTGGGCAGAAGTGGATAGAAGGAAAACGACACCTTAGCCTATGGGGACCTGCGGTATTAGGCTGCATAATTATATAATAGATTAAATTGAATGCTGGAAACACTTAGTAAAGAAAATCACATTTTTGGCCCCAATTAGTAAGAAGCAGGACAATGGAAATGATTATTTATCAGTAAAACATTTAGTATGGGTAGAACATTTGGGCATTTGAACAGACGACAGCTTAATGTATAAAGGATTGGTAGCAAGGATGGGTAAATGGTAGGAAGGAGAAAAAGAGGAACGAGATACATTACTAGAGAAAATAAGGCCAAGAACAAAAGGAACTGAGAAAAAACAAGCCCCAGAGGGAAGAGCAGAAGGTGATTGTGTAGTGTGTGGGTTTTATGTATGTATGTGTGTGTGTGCAGGGTGAGAAAGGTAGCCCCTGTTTCACCGCCTCACCACCTCCCTATGGCTCATGGTTGCGTAGGAACACAAGGTCCAGTCTGCCTGGCAGACACACACTGCTCGCTTCATTAGCCACTGCTCAGTGAGGCGGTGAGAGAGGCAGCACGCGCGGCTCACATACACACACTTACATCCGAGCACTCCTTATATAGAGCCTACTGAGCCCTCAGGCAAGGGGTCATACTCTTGCAGGGTATACATATACACACACACACACACACACACACACACACACACACACACACACAAACACATACACACACACAGACTGTACACTGACTTTGTGATAGAACTGGTCTTTTTTTATATATCATTGAATCAGTGTTTTGCAAACTACTAAACCCACTTCTCTACATTCGACACAGAAATTTAACATGATGTCCCTTTGCCCTCTCAAGGCATCTCAATTGATCACATGGCTATGATGGACAGGAAGGTGAGTATAAGAAAAGAAAAAAAAACCTACAAACACCATTGTCACAACAAAATATGAGATACATTGTGATCCTAGAAAATGTAGCTGTACATAAAATTTCAGCCCAATTCCTCACACCAAACTCTCCCTTTTTTTACCCCAGAAGGTTTTTTTTCCAGGCGTGGCATGTTCAGGGTTGTGGTGGGTCCAGAGCCTTCCTGGAATCTTTGGGCACAAGGTGGGAATACACCCTAGAGGGGGCACATGTCCTTCACAGGGCAACACACACTTTTGACTCACCAATCCACACCAACGTGTGTTTTAGGACCATGGGTGGAAACCGGAGCACCCAGAGGAAACCCGCGCAGACACGGGGAGAACACACCAAACTCCTCACAGACAGTCACCCGGAGCGGGATTGAAACCCAAAACCTCCAGGTCCCTGGAGCTGTGTGACTGTGACACTACCTGCTGTGCGCTGACAAAATCTATTATTTTATGATTTATTGTATAGTTTTGTATGAAGGGTAACACTTTATAATATAGCCAACGTCTTAACACGTACTTACCCGTCTCTTACAGGTCACTTTATAGTGTCCTTTGCCAAAACGTCCTTACACAGCAATAAGTTTAATATTCCAGCCTGAGTTTTTACTTGGACGTCCTTGACACTTACAATGCATTGTCTAGCATTTTAAAGTGTATTTACCTGATATTAACAGTGTACCTTCTCATAACCTCAATACATCTAAATTACTTACCATCCCGTGTTTTGTGTTCATGTACTTTCCTGACACTTACAATGAATCTTCTCTACGTTTTAAAGGGGAGTTTACCTGCTACTTACAGTGTACCTTCACATAACATACAGATTAACATTTATATGGATCGATATATGTAAAATAATGACCAGTTTCTACTGGTAATTCAAAAATTAGGGTGTGTAATTTCCAATTTTTACCATGTAATTTCCCAGAATTTATGTTGAAATGGCAATCATTGGTTTATGCTTTTATTCAGCATGGAAGCTTCACTTATATTCCAGGAACTTATTATGCTTCTAATAAATTATGTCTTGTACTTTATTGTATGGTTCTGAATAATATGATGAACACTGGCTCTGAACATTTAAAATGTCCTTCCAGGTCTCTACGTTCAGTTCTACAGCAGCTCATGACAGGTTGAGTAGAAAGAAGTTACCTCTTAAGTGCACAGCTATGGAAGTCTTATATTGTCATTGAAGGAAAAGTTTATTTATATTTATATGGTCTTTAAGGCTGTACCTAGCCCCGCTGGCACCGTTAATGCATGCCAGTGCCAACAGTTCCATGTGAACTTTATGTGCTACATTACATAGCGCCACTACAGTGTATTTCCCCTAGTAATCTGTGCTCTCCTTATCCACAACCACTGACTAGACCTTTCAGCTGTTTCTGATTACTCCTTCACAGCTGCCCTTAGTTTCCGGCCCCTGATGCCAAACTGCACAAGCAGGGATGTGTCAGGCTTGGCTACAAATCCCCTAACACCTATCTCCACCGGTCTTACATGTGCCTTCCCTCACCTCAGCTGCCAAGTATGTGTACTTCAGCTTCTTTATTTCGAATGCTTCGTCCTACTGCATCCCCAAATGTAACCGTTAACTCTATGAAATAAACTATCCATTTACTTTCAAATTGCAGCACCATATCTGGCCTCACTGTAGTTAACACAATGCACTCTGGGACCTGCATCCACCAGCAATTTCCAATCTAATTTCCAATTCCAATTTTTACCTACATCCACCAGCATTTTCCAATCTTGTGCTTCACCTCATCTACCAATATTTGTAGCCTGCGGACATTCTTGAAAACATTCCCCCTCACACATAAACCTAAGTTGCTTCCAGCAAAACTTAATACGACTTGCCTCCATCGCACACAACCCTTGCCAGGGAATATTCCACTTTTCCCATCGAAGCCACTGGCCTTGTTTTTCCTGTGTTGTGCATTGTACCTCCTCTTCCTGCTCTCAAATAAAACTATTCATCATTTGCCTTCTCTCTGGGGATGTGGCCTTACTAAAAGCTTTCCACAAATCACCTGACCCAAGGCCTGCTCTTCTGCATTGTACTTGGCCAATCACATCCCTTAGCTCTAATGAGGTCCTGGCTACCTGCACCACCACTTTCGGATTCCACTTCCTTCCTGCTTTTGAGACTGGCGCTGTTGCTTTTAATACTGCATCCTTTGATCCTGAAAAATTCATCTCACAACTCACCTTTGTACATTTAAATTCCTCAACTAGTGAGTGGTCAATCAATCAATCAAATTTTATTTATATGGCGCCTTTCACAACAAAAAGTCATCACAAAGCAGTTTTACAGAGATCCGGGTCCAAGCCTCCTATGAGCAAGCCAGGGGCAACAGTGGCAAGGAAAAACTCCCTCAGCACACGAGGAAGAAACCTTGGAAAGAACCAAGACTCATACAGGGAACCCATCCTCCTCGGGTTGACACTGTAGACACAACAGAAGTAAAAATGAAATGAGGACAGATGAATGGGTTATAGTAATGTGAATGTAGTATATTAGTGATATATGAGTCTGAGGAAGGAGAAGGTGATCAGTGATTCTGTGCGAGTTAAAAGTAGGTGCAGAGTTAATTTGAGATAAAACAGCATGGCCAAGCATGATAGTGTAGATGAGACAAGGCCAGGATCTTGTACAGGATACACAGTGGCTGGATCAGGGCAACACCTGGAGAGCAGCAGGACATCTCAAAGCATGAGAGAGACAGGAGAAAGAAAACCAGACAAAGGGAACAAATAAAAATACAGAGGTTAGTAGGTTCATGGTAAAGAACGGGCAAAATTATTCTGCGAAAAAAGCTTCCATGGGTCAGGCAAGAGAACAAGAGAAGTAGTAACCTGAAAATGAGTGATTAACCAAAAGCTTGTTTGAAAAGGTAGGTTTTAATCTAGATTTAAAGATTGAGAGTGTGTCTGAGCCCCGAACAGTAACTGGAAGTTGAGGAGCTTTGTGAGAAAAGGCTCTTCCTCCTGCATTATTTTTTCCTAATGCGAGGAACAAAGAGTAGATGGGCATCCTGTGAACGAAGTGTATGTGACGGATGATAAGGTATGAGAAGTTCCGTAAGATACTGCGTGCCTAAACCATTAGAGATTTATAAGCTAAGAGGAGTATTTTATAGTCAATGTGAAATTTTAGGGTTAGCCAGTGTAGGGACAAGAGAACTGGGGTGATATGGTCGAATTTTCTAGCTCTAGTGAGCACCCTGGCTGCTGCATTTTGAACTAACTGAAGCTTGTGTAACGCTTTGCACGAGCTCCCTGCCAGGAGCGCATTGCAGTAGTCTAGATGTGAAGTTATAAAAGCATGCACTAGTTTCTTTGCATCTTTTAAGGATAAGATATGCCGAATTTTGGCAATATTGCGTAGGTGGAAGAAGGTGGTTTTGAATGTATTGGTAATACAGGGTGGGTATCAAATGTGAGAGTCGAATCCAAGGCTACCCCTAAGTTTTTAATGATGGTCCTGTGTTTTACTGTTGAATTATCAAGATTAATAGCAGCATTTCTGAGTGAATGTTTCTGAGTATCAGTGCCTAGTAACAAGACGTCAGTGTATATCAGAATTTAACATGAGAAAATTTTGCATCATCCAGTCTTTAATTTCAGTTAGACATTCTGCTATTTTACGTAGACAAGCAACATCATTAGGTTTGGCTGATATATACAATTGTGTGTCATCAGCGTAACAGTGGAATTGAATACAATGCTTACAGATTAGTCTACCCAGTGGCAGCATGTAGAGTGTGAACAATACAGGGCCAAGCACTGATACTTGTGGAACACCATATTTAACTAAAGTATGATTAGAGGATTTATTATTCAGATGAACAAATTGATAACGGTCAGATAAATAGGATCTGAACCAAGAGAGGGCAGATCCTTTTATTCCTACCAGATTTTCCAGCCTATCAAGAAGCATCACCTGATCTATGGTATCAAATGCTGCACTAAGGTCAAGCCGCACCAGAATAAAGATATAGCCCTTATCATGTGAAAGGAGTAACTCATTAGTTACTCTTGTTAGAGTTGTTTCTGTGCTGTGATTTGGTCTAAATCCAGACTGAAAATATGTCATGAATGTCATTGTTTTGTAGGTAAGAGTTTGATACTGGTCTGTAGTTTGCGAGCACAGTTGGTTTGATTACGGCTAGTTTCAGAGATTTTGGTACATATCCAGTGTTGAGGGATAAGTTTATTATTGTGAGCAATGGTCTAATGACTTTAGGTCAAATTTATTTAAATAATTGTGTTGGTACAGGATCCTGTAAGCATGAAGTTGATTTAGATGAGCTAATTAAACTAAGCAAGTCATTTCATGGGCGGCACGGTGGCACACAGCTCCAAGGGCCTGGAGGTTGTGGGTTCGATTCCCGCTGTGGGAGACTCTCTGCAAGGAGTTAGTGTGTTCTCCCCGTGTCCGCGTGGGTTTCCTCCGGGTGCTCCGGTTTCCTCCCACAGTCCAAAAAAAACACACATTGGTAGGTGCATTGGCGACTTGAAAGTGTCCATGTCTGTGTGTGTGTGTGAGTGAATGTGTGTGTGTTGCCCTGTGAAGGACTGGTGCCCCCTTCAGGGTGTATTCCTGCCTTGTGCCCAATGATTCCAGGTAGGCTCTGGACTGCGACCCTGAATTGGAAAAAGAATGAATTGGATGGATGGTTACAGATAATGAATGAAAGTCATTTTCATTGACAGAATTGAAGTAGTCTAAGTGCACCTCAGAGCTGGCGGGGGTTCATTAACAAGAGCCAATGTGACTTTGGACTGATTTGGGATTTTGAGGCGAATGCAATCAATTTTATCATTAAAAAACCTCATAAAGTCATTACTACACAAATCAGAGGGGACAATGGGGTTGATTTCCTTTTTGTTGCCAATTAGATTTGATACAGTGTTAAAAAGGAATCTGTGGATGTCTTTGTTGTTTTCTATAAGAGTAGAGATGTACTGTGATTTGTCTTTAGATAAGGCATGTTTGTAGACGGTGAGGCTGTGCTGCCATGCAATTCGGAAACATTCTAGTTTTGTGTGTCTCCATTTACATTCATGGTTCCGAGCAGCCAGTTTTAAGGCACGCGTGCTGTCACTGTACCATGGAGCAAGACTTTTTTATCTAAATGGCTTGGTCTTGACTGGTGCAAGACTATCTAGGTGTGTACACAGTAAAGTTTGTTTGTAATGAGCTCAAGGTCATTAGGGTGAGTTGGAAAAGAAATGGTGGTAAGGTCTGGAAGGTTATTTATAAAATCACTAACTGTTGAGGATGTTATAGTGTGCTTTCTAATATAGCATGGCTGTGGACAGACATAAAAGTTTAACGCAATTTCATATATGATTAGATGGAGATCAGAGATGGTCTCATGTAGCGAGAGATTGGATAGATTCTTTATCTCAATGCCCCTGTTAACACTAGGTCCAATGTGTGTTTGTAATGAGTGGGCCCAGTAACATTCTGAGTGAACCCTAGCGCATCCAAAATTGATTCAAATGCAATTTTAAGTGGATCATGAGCCTTCTCAAAGTGAATATGGAAATCACCAACAATTAAGGCCTTTTCTGAAACAATAACTACACTTGAGAGAAAATCAGCAAATTCACAAAGAAATACTGTATAAAGGCCAGGAGGACGATAGATTGTGATGAGCATAAAAGAGTGCCCTTCTTTTTGATGCAGTAACTTTAAGAGTAAGCACTTCAAAGGATTTAGTGTCATAACCAGATTTTTGTGTTGTGTCTATGGTAGGGTCATAAATTGTGGCTACACAACCACCACGACCAGATGTTCGTGGGCAACTGTAATAGCTGAAGCCAGGGGGAGTGGTAACTGCAGCCATCCTCTCCCATACAATACCATGCTAGCTAGGGTAGATTATTTGTCTTAAAAACATTTTTTATATATCCCGAAATACTCTTAACATCTTGATAGCAGCTAGTAAATTTAAAGATCTGATGACATAAAGAAAGGGATTTGTTGTGTATATAAGCCAAAAATAGTTAAAAACTTTAAATATATCATCAAATTAATTCTTTTGGACCAAAGAAAATTATTGAATGGCTTATATATATATATATATATGTAGCCGCATATTCGCAATCAAATTTGCTTTAAACAGGACATGAGTTGAAGCTTGCTGGCTTAGTTGTTTTTATTTATAGGCAAAGCCGTCTCTAGAGGTTAATGATTAGGGGTGCTAAGATTGAACCGGGGGATCTGGTGTAATAGCCTCATTTGACTCCTTTGGCTGCGCACTGAATGATGGACATATAACTCTGGCTGCTAATTGGCTAAATAAAGATGACGACCAGTGAAAACCCTGCTGAAAAAAACAGCCTAGCCAGCTCCAGCTGGTCAAACTAGTTAAGCTGGTTGACCAGCTTAGGTCTTTGTTTGAGTTTGATGGTTTAATTTGTCTACAAGCATGATCAACTTAACAGCCAGTAAGGCCAAGTTTGACAAAACTGGTTGACCAGCATGACCAGGCTGTTTGACCAGCATGACCAGCATCACCAAAATGATCGACCAGCAAGACTGAGCATGACAAAAAAAATCTATGTTGGTCAAGAGCTGGTTAACCAGCTATTTCTGTCTCAAACATAACAGTGTATCCTCAAGAATACGGAACAGAATGCATCCCATATCGGTTCAAAACGGAACACACCCATTAGTGTCCAAACACAGATCAATTCCATATTTTACGGGATGGCTGGCATCACTATGTGTGCATATTCTGTCTAGAAAGCAATACAGACTGATAACCAATGCTATCTGGAGACAGAGAACCGTTGTTAAAAATCAAAAAATTGGGGGGCTAAAGAAAACAAGTCTAACGGCGTTCATGTTTATAGGTAGCTATGGCAAAGATTATTCTTTGCAGCGCTCTCTCTGTGTTTAGTAATCTCTGTGTATACATTCACATGTAAATTGGGGTGGGGTGGCTTTGGAAAGAGGGGTGAAAGAATGGGGTGGGACCCCTTACCCTAGCTTTAAACTCTGCAGCACCCCTAGCCAATTCCTTATGTCCTTGTTCATAACCCTCTCCATCCTCTCTACTTCTGTGATTGAAACATAAACTGTCAATGGCCACCTAATACAAGGTCGTTAGCCAAACAAATTTCACCACAATTTCAACTTCCCTGGCAAACATGATCTATCAACTGTGAGGTGGGGAAACTAATTTGTACATGGAAAGGCTATTGAAACTCTGCCCCTTTTGCCAGCTTTCTCTATTCATTCATTGTCTGTAACCGCTTATGCAGTTCAGGGTTGCAGTAAGTCCGGAGCCTACCCGATATCGTTGGGCACAAGGTGGGAACACACCCTGGAGGGGACGCCAGATCTTGGCTTTCTCTAATAAGCCTATTATTTATATACTTACTTACTTGTATTCCCGTTAACTTCCCTTAAAAAAACCCCACTAAAATAACCATTACCAAAAATATATATATAATATAAACATATGCTTGCCTCTAACTTTTTTCAGTGGTATACTCGGGTAATTAACCCTTATTGATTCCAAAATAAAATTCCTTGATAGTACAATGTAACCACATTTCACTGTCACACTTACATAGCAAGTCGTCTTTACTCACACAGGAGAACAGCACTTGTTGTGTAATTAATTAATACAAATATTTTTTATAAATCCCTACATGCCTCATTATTTGATGATTTAAAATAGAATTGTGTAACTTAATACAGTTACACAATAAGCACCAGGAAAATACACTGTAAAATGTGTGCAGTTATAACTAAAATGTGGGAAACTACATTTTAAAATGCTGGAAATTGCACAGTAAGTACAAGGAAAGTACACTCTAAAACATGGGAAGATACACAGTAAATGCCATTTAAGTACACTGTAAAACACGGGCTGTATCAAGCTTAAGAAATTGTAATAATTATATTCATTGACATAATTAAGAACTGACTGTGGAATCAACCAGTCAAATGTTGATTTAATCATCAAAAATCTAATTTGCAGTCGTGAATATGCAAGTAATTCTAAAAAGTGTGCAAATTCTTATCAGGTATGTCATACATTAGAAACGGAATAGAGTAACACTGTGAGAGTATATGTCTATAAGGCATGGAGTCCACAAGGTGGACTGAAGGTGTCCAGTGTAATCAGGCATCGAGATACCACAGTCAGCAACACATCCTTTAGGTCCTGTAAACTGTGAGGTGAGTCAGACATGTACAAAATTTTTTTTTTCCAGCATATTCAACCGTCGGATTGAAACCTCTGGACTTTGGAGATCAAGTAAATACCATGAAATCTTTTTAATTCTTCAGATCATTCCTGAATTTTATATTATTTTTTTTGCAGTCTGCCATTACAGAGTATTATCTTAGCCATGGTGGTATGGCATGGTCTGCAACAATGCTTACATGGGTGTTTAATGTCAAAGTAATACATGAATCCAAGGATTTTCAACAGAACATTTGCCTGAAAATCACATTGCCTCTGTTGGCTTGCCTGCTTCCCATACAGGTGACACACACACACATCTGGTCTTCTACATAAAGTAAAAGAAAATGTAATTCAGTATTCCCCATGACCCTGTTGCTAGTTAAAGGGAACGTCTACGATTGTGGGAATTACAGTTCTCTTTGGTTTGTTTACGTTCAGAAGCTCCATGTTTGAGGAGAAAAATGACTGTTGCTTGTACAAGCAGTTAGAGGTCTCCTTAATTTAGAGTGGGTTCCTATTTAACTAATCAATCATTTATCTAATCAGCAAAATAATTAAAGCTTACCCACCTAGGGAGCAACAATAAAGTAATGTCCTCATCTCTTTTCATGATTTTCAAGGTTTGGAGGGCTCTTTGCTGTGAGCAGAGAGAGAATGCTTGGCATGTCTGAACGAGCAACTTATGGGGTTTCATAAACCCAAGACAGGTTTCCAGACCAAACAGACCCGAGAGCTAACAAATGGTGAAGAAATACCTTCTGAATTTTATTAAAGTGTCTTTTGATAATTGAGTGTATACTGTATATTGGGAACACCCCACAACACATGTGCCATTTTGGAGATTCTCTGGCCAGTCCTCTGTTTAAACTGCTTAAAGAAAAAAAGAAAAAAACAATAAAAAAAAAAAACTCTATTAAAATTCTGTCAAATCATGTTCTGGCTATGTATATATAACTGTGGCCTAGAATAGTGTTTGACTCATCCTTAAGTGAAACACTTCATTTAAAAAATAATATATACGATTTTTCAATATTCAGTGCTTGTGTATTGGTTTTGGAAAGCAAATTTTTTTCCCTTCTTTTGATTTGCAGAATCACATTATAATTTGGTGCATGCATTTGTACAAAAACAGAAAAATGCACACATTTTTAATAAGATACTTATTTTCCAGAACATGCCTTTATTAAAAATTAAATATTTATTTTCTAACATGAACAATGAAGTCTGAAAAAGAATACAGACACAAACATAAGCAACCTATACATATCTGATGTAGATGTATGGGCTATGAATTGCTTAATCAGAACAATAGCATTAACTGTAGTATGTGCCGTGGCCCACGTTGGAGCCAGTGGTGCCAGATGACCACCCCACACACAATATTATGATTGTCCCTCAAGACAAAAGTTAATTTGTGCCTAAGGCTGTGGGTGATGGGGAGATGGGACTGCAAAAAATGGCAAAGTTAAGAGGACAGCTAGTGGGCTGTGTGTCCTGTGTTAATCTCACCAAGCACTGTCTATCATACAAATACACCAAAGGTCCTCTTTTATTTTCTTTCCAGGACTTGTGCTGTTTTACAGCACAATTCTTAAAGCAGTGTGTGCCAGATTACACTGTATACTTCTGTTGTGTTTTGAATGACTTTATGGCCTCTCTTTTCCAACCCACCTATTTTTTTCACTTAATTGAGTCCCAGAGGCAGTTCATTGGCCAGTTTGAGGAGTTTGCTACTGAAGAAAACAAAATTTACAGGGGTAATAAAATGACTCACAATCAATGGGTTGATTTGATTGGTGTTGCAAATAGTATATTGTCTTGCAGGGCTGTTTGGGCTGCATTTTGTCAGGCAAACTGGACTTTTGTATAAGCAGACAAGTAACAACAATAGATAGAAATAGAAATCACAGCCAGCTCAGAAATATAAAGGGGAAAACTTTCATATATTTATGTGCAAACAAATTTACTGCATCATTTCTGTCACGCCTTCGTCCTGTCAAGTCTGTTGCCCCCGGTCATGTGCTCCTTTTAGCACATGGCTATGTTTTGTTTATGTCCTTGTCTCCGCCCTCGTCCCGCCTTTGTTCCGCCTCCTCGTCCGTGTCATGTGTTAACCCGTCCTCCTCGTTATCTGTCCAGGTGTGTCTCGTTTGTGTAAGTATTTAAGCCCTCTTGTTTCACGTCCTGTTTGTCGTACAGTTCTCCTTTGTTCGTTGTCATATCAGTCGTGTTATTTAGTGTCTGTCTGTCTGTCTCTGCAGTTTGACTTTAGTTGTTTCAAATCTAGTCGTTTTGTTTCCTTTCACCGTAGCGCTCCCCAGTCTAGTCTGTCTATGTGTTAGTTTAGTTTCTTTTCGTGTTGTGTTGTTTCTACTGTTGCCTGTCGTTGTTTTGTTATATCTTTTGTTATAACTTTATCTGTGCTTTAGCAAGTGCGTCCGCTTCTGTCAGTCCGCCCCATGATCTGTGACAGACTGTACGACCTATACATGGACGCAGCTAGCTCGGACTACTTTGTAAGGAGGGGTGCTATTCGCCGGACTCCATTTCGAACAAGCCCTAAATATCCAGTGGAGGAGGCTTTAAGAACAGCATCAGAATGGAGTCCACGGCTCCAGCCCAGGCCCGGCGCGGTTCCTTTCCCTCCTACAGAGGACTCGATTCGAGACTCAATGGATTATTCCAGCGAGAAGCTAAAAGAAGTCCAGGCGAATATAATCCAGTCTCTAATCGAGTCAAGGACTTCAATAGAGTCGACTCCTGAATCGATTGACTGCTCCTACGGGAGAAATCGAAGGAGTCGCCGTAAGAAACGCTCTGGAGTAACCTCGTCGATGTTGGATTACTCCCTCAGGTCCGGGGAAATTTTTGGGGGGGGGGTTAAGGGTTAAGGAGGCTGTTAGCCTCCAACCTCAGGACTACGGAGGTGGGGCTAACAGGGGCGCACCTCTGAGGGATCTAATGGGTGCGCCTGTGAAACCCCCTAAACCCTCTACAGCTCCAACGCGAGCCCGGAAAGCAGCACAAACTCCTGTCCTCGAGAGCGCGGCGTCTCCAGCCGCATCTATCTTCGTGAACGTGGCGCCAACGGCCACGCCTGTCTTCGTGAGCGCGGAGCGCGCTTCTCCTGTCTTCGTGAGCGCGACGCCCGCCTCTCCTGTCTCCGTGGATGACGTCGCAGATTCCTCTGCCTCCATGGACGTCGTCGCAGTTTCTCCTGTCTCCGCGGACGACGTTGCAGATTCCTCTGCCTCCGTGGACGTCGTCGCAGTTTCTCCTGTCTTCGTGGACGTTGTCGCAGGTCCCCCTGCCTCCGTGGACGTCGTCGCAGTTTCTCCTGTCTTCGTGGACGACGTCGCAGGTTCCCCTGCCTCCGTGGACGACGTCGCAGGTTCCCCTGCCTCCGTGGACGACGTCGCAGGTTCCCCTGCCTCCGTGGACGACGTCGCAGGTTCCCCTGCCTCCGTGGACGATGTCGCAGGTTCCCCTGCCTCCGTGGACGACGTCGCAGGTTCCCCTGCCTCCGTGGACGACGTCGCAGGTTCCCCTGTCTCCGTGGACGATGTCGCAGGTCTCCCTGTCTCCGTGGACGACGTCGCAGGTCTCCCTGTCTCCGTGATGGCGGCACCCGTCGCTCCTGTCTCCGTGAGCGCGGCTCCCTCGGCCGCTCCTGTCTCCGTGAGCGCGGCTCCCTCGGCCGCTCCTGTCTCCGTGAGCGCGGCTCCCTCGGCCGCTCCTGTCTCCGTGAGCGCGGCTCC
Source organism: Hoplias malabaricus (assembly GCF_029633855.1). Classification (NCBI taxonomy): domain Eukaryota; kingdom Metazoa; phylum Chordata; class Actinopteri; order Characiformes; family Erythrinidae; genus Hoplias; species Hoplias malabaricus. The sequence continues at coordinate 22,953,926 of NC_089807.1, forward strand.
TTCGGCCGCTCCTGTCCCCGTGACTGTGGCTACGGCCGCTCCTGTCCCCGTGACTGTGGCTACGGCCGCTCCGGTCCCCGTGACTGTGGCTATGGCCGCTCCTGTCTCCGTGAGCGCGGCTCCCTCGGCCGCTCCTGTCTCCGTGAGCGCGGCTCCCTCGGCCGCTCCTGTCTCCGTGAGCGCGGCTCCCTCGGCCGCTCCTGTCTCCGTGAGCGCGGCTCCCTCGGCCGCTCCTGTCTCCGTGAGCGCGGCTCCTTCGGCCGCTCCTGTCCCCGTGACTGTGGCTACGGCTGCTCCTGTCCCCGTGACTGTGGCTACGGCCGCTCCTGTCTCTGTGAGCGCGGCTCCCTCGGCCACTCCTGTCTTTGTGAGCGCGGCTCCCTCGGCCGCTCCTGTCTCCGTGAGCGCGGCTCCCTCGGCCGCTCCTGTCCCCGTGAGACGACCACTCCTGGTCGTGTCCGTGGGACGGCCCCAAGGACTTCGGGGCCGATTCCCAGAACTGTGCCCAGGCTGGTTCCTCAGACTGCCCCACAGACATTTGCCAGTCCTGGGCACCCCCCTGTTATATTGGTTCCCCTTTCTGTCCCTGTCCTGGTTCCTGTCTCTGTCCTTGTCCCTGTGCCCGTGTCTGCCTTTGTCTCTGTCCCAGTCCCGGTCACTGTGTTTGTGTCAGTGCCTGTGAATGTCTTGGTCCCTGTTCCCCTGTCCAGTCCAGTCTCCTGTGAGACCTGTCCAGTCCCCTGTCAACCCTGTCCAGTCTCTGTTTCAAACCCCTGTCCAGTCTCCAGTCCAGTCCCCGTTGCAGTCTAGTGTCATGTCTTCTGTCCAGTCACAGACCCCTTTCCAGTCTAACGTTTCTGTCAGGTCCAGTGTCTTGTCCCCTGTCTCGTCACCAGTCTCTGCTCCCGTCCATTCCCAGCACCCAGTCCTGTCATCTGTCCATGTCCAGTCTTCTGTCCCCAAACCTGTTCAGTCCCCTCTCTTGTCACAGTTCCTGTCCAATGTGCAACCCCAGTCTCCCGTCAAGTTTCATGTGTCCACTCCCGTCCTGTCCAGTCCGTTCTCGTCTCTTTATCAGTCTCTTGTTGCCCCCCTTTGTCAGTCTCCTGTCATGTCCCATCTCATTTATCCGGGCCTGTCGTGTCCCCAGTTCCTGTGTCTGTTCCTGTCTAGTCTTGATTCTTGTTTTCCATGCCCTCTCCTGTGCCAACTCCTGGGAGGTTTAGGAGTACGCGCTCCGGGAGTTGCGCGTTCATGGGGGGGGCATCTGTCACACCTTCGTCCTGTCAAGTCTGTTGTCCCCGGTCATGTGCTCCTTTTAGCACATGGCTATGTTTTGTTTATGTCCTTGTCTCCGCCCTCGTCCCGCCTTTGTTCCGCCTCCTCGTCCGTGTCATGTGTTAACCCGTCCTCCTCGTTATCTGTCCAGGTGTGTCTCGTTTGTGTAAGTATTTAAGCCCTCTTGTTTCACGTCCTGTTTGTCGTACAGTTCTCCTTTGTTCGTTGTCATATCAGTCGTGTTATTTAGTGTCTGTCTGTCTGTCTCTGCAGTTTGACTTTAGTTGTTTCAAATCTAGTTGTTTTGTTTCCTTTCACCGTAGCGCTCCCCAGTCTAGTCTGTCTATGTGTTAGTTTAGTTTCTTTTCGTGTTGTGTTGTTTCTACTGTTGCCTGTCGTTGTTTTGTTATATCTTTTGTTATAATTAAACTTTATCTGTGCTTTAGCAAGTGCGTCCGCTTCTGTCAGTCCGCCCCGTGATCCGTGACAATTTCTTTTTATTACATATATTATCAAATTATATTAACATATTACAGAACAATTATTGTGTCTAGATCTGAAATTTAGAAAAAAAATCAAATAACAGTGGGAACTCTGTAATGAAATAAATAATTTTTTTAAATTTATTGTAAAAGAGTCTGAATTTGGTCCTACTTTATATGCAGAGGGAATGTAGCCAAACCAGAATTTACTTTTTGCTCACTCTGCCATTAAAAAATCTCAGTCACTGTGCATCACTTTTTACTACACTGTAAACATGGACACTGAGTATGTATCATGCTTGCACTTACAAGTGACAATAATGTGTTAATGAAACTCTCTGTGCTGTACCCTGATGCTTAAAGCAGTTGTGCCTCATCAGACCAGTTTCTCACTCAGCTGGTGGTCCTGGAAATCTATTGTCATCTTTCCTCAATCCCAGCCTCTCCACCCTCTCCTTCTGCAATGGTGTTTGTGTAGTTTTGAGTGAAATGGGCTGCTATCAGATCCCCATTGTCATGCATGCCTTCCTGCCCTATCCAGCCTCTGCAAAAAGAATAGTAATGTCTAAAAATGTAAAGTTCAGTCTTTCCCAGTACCAACTTGACTGTTTCATCTATATTTCCTTCAGTGAGTGACATGCTCATATTAATTTTTCTGCCTGTAAACCCATGCTAAATTAATGTATCATCCCTGTCCAAAGAAAAATGGGTATCTCCAAAACTGTAAGTTTACAGGAGAAGTGGGGGAGAGAAAAAACCTTAACTTTCAGTGGAAGACAATGTAAAGGATTTTATTCTATCTCTGGAGCTCTGTGACTGTGACACTACCTGCTGCACCTGAAAGTCAACTACAGTAGAAAAATAAAAATGGACAAAATAGAGATACATGTTTTTCCTTGGACAGATAGTATATATGCGTTACAATTTTTGTTTGTAAATAATGGGGGAAAATTGAATATACAATAATGAATGTTGAAATAATAATACAGAGAAATGTCAATAAAGTCTTATAATATGAATAAAAAATAACCTACATTGTCAAATATTAAAATGACAGCTGTGTTAAAAAATATATCTGACCAAACTGTTAGATGAAAGCTTATACAGTAATTCTAAAGCATTTGCTTTAGTCACTTTATTTGCTCAACCATATAGAGCTCTCTTAGCAGCAATGACATTGCACAGTTTTACACACTATTTAATCAGACTTCCACTTGCAAAGAGTTTTATTGCTTCTGTGTTACAGAAAAGCTTTATAAACTACCAGATAACACAGACAAGCCGGACCTGTTGACATTTTTCATAAAAGGCCTGTGCTCACAAAGGCCTGTCAAACATGCGGCTTCTGTGAGTAAACAACTCCAGTGTGACAGTGTTTAATAAGGCTCTCTCTGCATGGATCTGGCAGCCCAGGTCAATCCATCCACACTGCACATCTGGAAGAACTGCCATGTTGATGTCAGCAGCTGAAACAGAGAGGACCTTTAGAGCACTCTGGACTATGATTCTATGGCATTATCTTAAATAAATAGTCAATATAATTTTTTTTTTTTTTTTAATTTTAGTAAGCTAATGTTAATTCCCTTCCTGGATCAGGGCCTTGTCGTGGCGGAAGGGCTTGTGTGGTCTCATGACCTCCAGGGCTATGTCGTCGGGAGCTGTTATCTCCCAGTAGGGTCTCCCATGGCGAACAGGTCTGGAGTGAAGATCCAGACAAACATGATCCAAAAGCATTCCTATGAGTACACACATTAAAATTCAGTGTACCCTGCCCGGGAAAGGGTTACCGGGACCTACCCCTGGAGCCAGGCCTGGGGGTAGTGTCCGACGGCGAGCGCCTGGTGGCTGGGCAGCCCACGTAACCCGGCCAGGCTCAGCCCGAAATGGCAACGTGGGAGGATCATGTAGGCTCACCACCCGCAAGATCCAGAGTAGGGGTGCGGTGCAATGCCCATCGGGCACAGAGCGGGGGCAAGGGGGCCCCTGGCGTCGTGGAACTTGTCAGCGGAAACTGGTTCTTGGTACGTGGAACATAACCTCACTGGGGGGGAAAGAGCCAGAGCTGGTGCGTGAGGTTGAGAGATACCAGCTAGATATAGTTGGGCTCACCTCTACACACAGTGTAGGCTCTGGAACCAAACTCCTCGATAGGGGTTGGTCTCTCTCTTACTCAGGAGTTGCACAGGGTGAGAGGCGCCGGGCGGATGTGGGGATACTCACAAGTCCCCGGCTGGCGCCTGTACAGCTGGAGTTTGTCCCAGTAAACGAGAGGGTCGCCTCAATGCGGCTCCGGCTTGCAGAGAGGAAAACTTTGACTGTTGTGTGTGCGTATGCACCGAACAGCAGCTCAGAGTATTCGGCCTTCTTGGAGGCAGTGACTGGAGTTCTAGAGGGGATTCCATGCACTGACTCTGTTGTTTTGCTGGGGGACTTCAATGCTCACGTTGGCAATGACTGGGAAACCTGGAGAGGAGTGATTGGGAGGAACGGACTGCCTGATCTAAACCCGAGTGGTGTGATGTTGTTGGACTTCTGTGCTAGCCATGGTTTGTCCATAACGAACACCATGTTCGAACATAAGATTGCTCATAAGTGTACTTGGTACCAGAGCACTCTGGGCCAAAGGTCAATGATCGACTTTGTGGTTGTGTCTTCTGACCTGAGGCCGTATGTTTTGGACACTCGGGTAAAGAGAGGGGCTGAGCTGTCAACCGATCACCATCTGGTGGTGAGTTGGATCCGATGGCGGGGAAAGCTGCTGGACAGACCTGGTAAACCCAAACGTATTGTGAGGGTGTGCTGGGAAAAGCTGGCAGATGACTCTGTCCGGATGGATTTCAACTCTCACCTCCGAGAGAACTTCTCACATGTTCCGGAGGAGGTAGGGGGAATGGAGTCTGAATGGACACTGTTCCGGACCTCCATCGTGGAAGCGGCTGCATGTAGCTGTGGTCAAAAGCTTGTCGGTGCCTGTTATGGCGGCAACCCAAGAACCCGTTGGTGGACACCAGGGGTGAGGGAAGCTGTCAAGCGGAAGAAGGAGGCTTTTCGAGATTGGCTAGCTCGGGGAACTTCCGATTCTGCGGATGGGTACCGGCAGGCGAAAAAGGCTGCAGCTGTGGCAGTTGCTGAAGCAAAATCCAGAGCATGGGAGGAGTTTGGAGAGGCCATGGCGAATGACTTCCGGGCGGCCTCAAAGAGGTTCTGGAAAACACTCCGACAGCTCAGGAGGGGGAGGGGGGACACTGTCCAAGCTGTGCTCAGCAAGGATGGTGAAACTCTGAACTCGACTGAGCGTATTGTTGGGCGTTGGAAGGAGCACTTTGAGGAACTCCTTAACCCGAGAGACATGCCTCCTGTACAGGAGGTAGGGCCAGAAGTGTCTGGGGGGTCAGATTCCATTTCCTTGGCTGAAGTCACTGAGGTGGTGAAAAAGCTTCGCAGTGGCAAAGCTCCAGGAGTGGATGAGATTCGCCCAGAGTTACTGAAGGCACTCGATACTGTGGGGCTGTCTTGGATGACACGTCTATACAATATCGCATGGACCTCGGGAACGGTGCCTTTGGATTGGCAAACCGGGGTGGTGGTTCCTATTTTCAAAAAAGGGGACCGGAGAAAGTGTGCCAATTATCGTGGCATTAAACTTCTCAGCCTCCCGGGGAAAGTCTATGCCAAGGTGCTGGAAAGGAGAATCCGTCCGATAGTCGAACCTAGGATTTTGGAGGAACAATGCGGATTTCGTCCTGGCCGTGGAACTATGGACCAACTCTTTACTTTTGCACAGATGATTGAGGGGGCGTGGGAATTTGCTACTCCACTCTACACATGCTTTGTGGATTTGGAGAAGGCATATGACCGTGTTCCCCGAGAGATTCTGTGGGAGGTGCTCCAGGAGTATGGGGTGCCAGGGTCGCTCCGGCGAGCCGTACGGTCCTTGTACTCTCAGAGTTTGAGTTGTGTTCGCATCCTTGGTAGTAAGTCAGGCTTGTTCAGTGTGGGCATTGGACTCCGTCAGGGCTGTGCCTTATCTCCACTCCTGTTCCTGATATTCATGGACAGGGTGGCGCGGCGTAGCCTGGGACAGGAGGGCTTCCGTCGAGGAGCTCAGGAGGTGGATCTCTGCTTTTTGCGGACAATGTTGTTCTTCTGGCTTCTTCGCACGGAGGCCTCCAGCGTTCACTTGAGCAGTTTGCAGCCGAGTGTGAAGCGGTCGGTATGCGGATCAGCACCTCCAAGTCTGAGGCCATGGTTATCTCCCGGAAACAGATGGCATGCTCCCTTCAGGTAAGGGGTGAGAACCTGCCCCAAGTGAAGGAGTTCAAGTATCTCGGGTTCTTGTTCACGAGTGATGGAAAGAGGGATGGTGAGATTGACCGTAGGATAGGTGCAGCGTCTGCAGTTATGCGGTCACTGTACCGCACCGTTGTGGTGAAGAGAGAGCTGAGCCATAAAGCAAAGCTCTCAATTTACCGGTCAGTCTACGTTCCCACTCTCACCTATGGTCATGAGCTCTGGGTAATGACCGAAAGAACAAGATCGCGGATACAAGCGGCCGAAATGAGCTTTCTCCGACGGGTCGCTGGGCGTACTCTCCGTGATCGGGTGAGGAGCTCAGTGACTAGGGAGGAGCTCGGAGTAGAGTCGCTGCTCCTTCGCATTGAGAGAAGTCAGTTGAGGTGGTTTGGGCATTTGATCAGGATGCCTCCTGGACGCCTCCCACTGGAGGTATACCAGGCACGTCCAACTGGAAGGAGGCCCCGGGGTAGACCCAGGACACGCTGGAGGGATTATATCTCCCGGCTGTCCTGGGAACGCCTTGGGATCCCCCAGGAGGAATTGGTGGATGTTGCAAGGGACAGAGACGTCTGGGCTTCTTTGCTCGCCCTGTTGCCACCGCGACCCTGAAATGGAGAAGCGGAGAAGAAAATGATGATGATGATGATAATATTAATTCTAGCCTTTAGATAATCTGCTCAATTTAGAACAATATATACTATGCAAAAAGAAGTATTTACAAAAAATAAAAAGCCAAGTATGCATCAAACTTCAAGCTTCTAAAATTTATCTTAGGTCCGTCCAGTGTTTAAAAGCCACACTGACATTGTGCTGTAGATCCATTACATATGAAGGTCGCACAGCAGGTAGTGTTGCAGTCACACAGCTCCAGGGACCTGGAGGGTGTGGGTTCAATTCAATTCAATTCAATTCAATTAAAATGTGAGTGACTGTCTGTGAGGAGTTGGGTGTATTCTCCCCGTGTCCACATGGGTTTCCTCTGGGTGCTCTGGTTTCTTCCCAAGGTCCAAAAACACACACTGCTAGGTTGATTGGCTACTCAGAAGTGTCTGTAGGTGTGTGTGTGAGTGAATGTGTGTGTCTGTGTGTGTGTCTGTGTCACCCTGTAAAGGACTGGCGCCCCCTCCAGGGTGTATTCCTGCCTTGCACCCAGTGATTCCAGGTAGGCTCCAGACACCTGAACTGGATAAGCGGTTACAGATAATGAATGAATGAATGAATGAATGAACTTTTCAATGACCCAGAGATGCTGATTACAGTGGAAAGGAACATATAAGACACAAAAAAACTAACAAACAAAAAAGGCAAGCCAAGGTAGTGGTGGATCAGCAGTTTGGCAATTTTTCCCTTGAAGATATTTATGTGAATAATTAAGCTGCAATTTTAATCTTATAAGAACTTCCTGTATTGTTAAGCTTTATGCTGCGCATGTGCATCGATACTGAGAGGCAAGTAAATCCTCTCCTGTTTGTTTCAATGTCAACTTTTGTTTTACCCTGCTAACAGACCCTGAAGTAGTTCCGCAGGTAAGATATTTAGATTTATCTATCAGTCATTTGATCAGTCAGTTGTCGGTCAGTCGTTTAGTTTAAAAAAAATGTTACATAAGGAGTGCTATCCATCAGTGACGCTGTCTCCTTTTTGTTTAAACAGATATTGTACTTGCAGCTGCCAGAATTGCCTATAAAAGATGTAACACTTTATATTTGCCAAAATGCTTTTTTGTTTTAATTATTGGTAATTCACTTCCAACGGAGGAAGTAAGTATAAAAAAAATCATCCACTAAAGGGTCAGTCTTGGCAAATTTCTCAAAGCAAGATTGCAAACAATTTAAGTCTGTAAACCATCATACCAACATTTATGATGGCATCAAGAAATGTAAACTGAAACCCTGCTATGAGAGCCATACATCAATCTCATGCAAAACACTGTCATGTTCTCTGGGCCCAAGCTAATCTATGATGTCTGAATGATAGTGGAACCATGGAGGTTCAATGAGTTTAAAAAAAGAAAGGGATCTTCTAGACTGCTATCAGCCATAGATATGTTGTCATCCATCATGGTATTAAGTTTGCATCAGTCTCCAAGTTTTATTTTTTATTTATCGTTTATAAAGCACCTTTCTAGACACCCAAGGATGATTTACAGTCAACATTGCACAGAATGCCGTTCCATTCAACACTCACTTAACACACACACTGGGGAAAGCGGCAGCCAAATGTGCACATCATACTCTCAACCAGGAATGACTGTCTACCTGGAGGACTACATCAGGCACTAGGGGGTTCACAGGCGATAGAGTGGCAGTCCATATCTGTGCATACACACATACAGCCATTCATTCACATACACACTCATTAACTCACAACATGACAGATTTTAAGAGTCGTCAGTTCAACTAACCTCCATGGTTTTGGACTCTCTACAATCCGTGGATGATTTGCATAATTTCCTCCCACAGTCCAAAACCACACGTTGGTAGGTGGATTGGCGACTCAAAAAGTGTGTGTGTGAGTGTGTGTGTGAGTGAATGTGTGTCTGTGTGTCTGTGTTGCCCTGTGAAGAACTGGCGCCCTCTCCAGGGTGTATTCCCACCTTGCGCCCAATGATTCCAGGTAGGCTCTGGACCCAGATAATGAATGAATGAATTAATTAATTAAATAATAAGATGTATACATACAAATGTCATTTGCCATAAATGTGGACAAAGATAACTTACTGATGTGTCTCTCACTCTCTCTCCGTGTGTGTTTGTATGTCTATCTATGTGTGTTTGAGAGTGAAATGATAGAATTATGTTCATGGGCCCTGCTTTAATGTGATATTGAGCACTGCAGGGATGGGTTTGCAGACTGGAGTACATTAAATAGCTACCTTAATTCAATCAGTCTCTTACAGCATGGTATGAGAGTTACAGATTGTGGTTAACAGCAACGCAATGAGTCGGGATGCTTTTGTGTGCTTGTGGATCACATATATATCACCAAGTGGGGACAAAATAGGTTAACACACTCACATTATAGGAACTTGACTCCCTGCCTGTTGGTTTTTATAAGCAAATGTGTCCCTTCTGCTTCAAAGACAGCGCTGCCTCCAGAACCATTTTGAGTACTGATTTTGCACACTTGCTACATTTGAGTTATGACTGCCGCCTCAGAGGAGGCTGCAGAATGTTATACAACATTATACAACAGAGCCTACCTGGAATCATTGGGCGCAAGGCAGAAATACACCCTGGAGGGGGCGTCAATCCCTCACAGGGCAACACACACACATTACGTTGGACACTTTTGAGTCACTAGTCCACCTACCAACGTATGTTTTGGTTTATATATATATATCTTTGGTGCCTCATCTCACTTCTATTATTAACCAGTCATTTCTTCATGGTCATGTCACTTCATTTTACAAAATCAGTCACCCCATCCTTAAAAAACCTGGCCTTGACCCAGCAAATCTGAACAACTACCATCCCATTTTAAATTTTCTGCTCTTTCCTAAAGTCATTGAGCATGTTGTAGCCACCCAGCTAATAGCATATATTGAGTCTAGTAATTTACTTGACTCATTTCAGTCTGGTTTTCGCCTGCAACACAGTACTGAAACTGCAATGGTTAAGGTTATCAATAACCTGCTGGTGGCAGCAGGCATGGGTGCCTTAAGCATTCTTGTCCTGCTTGATTTAAGCACTGCCTTCAACATGGTAAATCATTCCATCCTCCTTTCATGACTGCATTAGCTCGGTGTCACTGGTTCTGCCCTTGACTGGTTTGTGTCTTATTTAACAGACTGAAATAAATTTGTCACATTTCTGGCTATAATTCTACCATTTCCACCATCACACAAGGGGTCCATCAATGCTCTGTGCTTGACCCCTTATTATTCACTGTATACATCTTATCCCTCTGCCTGATTATTTGTAACTTTAATCTTGATTTACACTGTTATGGTGATGACACACAGATTTACCTCTGGACAAATTCCATCAATAACCCACCACTCCAATTTTTAACCTACAAACATACATACATACATCTTTTTTTCTGCTTTTCCATTTTAGGATCATGGTGGCAACAGGGCGAGCAAAGAAGCCCAGACGTCTCTGTCCTTTGCAACATCCACCAATTCCTCCTGGGGGATCCCAAGGCGTTCCCAGGCCAGCCGGGAGATATAATCCCTCCAGCGTGTCCTGGGTCTACCCCAGGGCCTCCTTCCAGTTGGACGTGCCTGGCATACCTCCAGTGGGAGGCGTCCGGGAGGCATCCTGATCAGATGCCCAAACCACCTCAACTGACTTCTCTCAATGTGAAGGAGCAGCGACTCTACTCCGAGCTCCTCCCTAGTCACTGAGCTCCACACCCGATCACGGAGAGTACGCCCAGCGACCCGTCGGAGAAAGCTCATTTCGGCCGCTTGTATCCACAATCTTGTCCTTTCGGTCATTACCCAGAGCTCATGACCATAGGTGAGAGTGTGGACGTAGACTGACCAGTAAATTGAGAGCTTTGCTTTATGGCTCAGATCTCTCTTGCTGTGTTGCTCTGTCCCCCTCCCCTGTGGTTCGTAACCTTGGTGTCATCCTTACAGTAACTCAATTCTTTCTGGCATCAGCTCCTCACTACTCCATAAACCTCACATGGTCCAGAACACTGCTGCTTGTCTCCTAACCCACACCTGGTAACACCATCACATCACCCCAGTTCTCCAAAATCTACTGGCTCCCTGTTAAATATTGTATTCAGTTCAGAATCCTCCCGATGACCTACAAAGCTCTCAATAATTTAGCCCCTTCTTATTTTTCTGACCTTCTTCAACCTTACACTCCTAAGCACAATCTCAGATCTTCTTCAGCTAGTTTACTCAACATTTCCGCTTTCAATGTGTGCAGTCTTCGTGACCAAGCCTTCTCCAGAATCGGTCCAAGTCTTTGGAACTCACTCCCTCAACACCTGTTTACTGTTGACTATAACCTCTGTGTTTCCTGAAGCCTTGGGTCTTGGGCTGACCCATTCTATTATTCCTGCTGTGTTCTGTACTGTGTTATATATATTTTTTCCTGTGCTATGTATTTTTTTCCTATTGAAAAGCACTTTAGAAATGTAATTTATTATTATTATTACTATTAGTGATTTTACACACACGTTCAAATATGGAAAATAATGTGCATAAACATTGTTTATTGTTTGTTGTGAATTCATTGTTTCTGTGTTGCCATGAAAACCATCTCATTTACATACACAATATGTCTAAATGTATCCAGGCCTGCTTTTGTTTATTGAATTCCACTACTTGAAGTTGCATTCATTACTGCCAATGGTGTTGAATCAAACAGACACACACACACACTGACACACACACACACACACACACACACACACACACACACACACACACACACACCTATATAAACTCCTTGTTCTTAAAAAAGCTAATAGAATGGGGCAGTCTGGTGTTGTCACACAAGAGCTTAAAGTCACCATGCTCCATGCCAAGCATTGACTAGAGGGTTGAAAGCAATGGAGCACTGGTACAATCTCTGGAGTGATGAAGTACCAGTATCTTTAGCACAAGTGGGAATGGTGCTTGTGATTTAGAACTAATCATCCAACCTCACCTCACTAATGCTTTCATAGATGAATACAATCAAACCCCCCAAAAACTTTCAACATCTAGAGTAATCCCTTTCCAGATAAGTGCAATGTGTTACTGCAGCAAAGTATGCAGACTCCCTGTTAATTAGGTCTGAATATTTTAATCAAATCAAATTGCTCAAGAATGCAATTTTCTGATGGCAAGAGCTGTGATTGTATTCATAGCTTCCATTATTAACAACATTGCCTTAACAATATTTAACACAATAACACAATAGTTGAAGTGCCTGTAGATGTGTAAAAAGAAGAAGAAAAAAAAAACCAAAGCATGTTGTGTACATGAGTACATGAAAAAAATACAAAAAAACAACAACTGAACAAACCAGC